>NC_064629.1:376332076-377062076 GCF_023864275.1 Schistocerca cancellata | reverse complement strand
CTAGCGTTCCCTGCTTCATCTCACTCAGTGTCATTAAATATAGGTTTTGTACATCCATAAATACGACGTTACTTGTTACTATCGTTATTACTATTATTGTTATTGTTAGCAGCAGCACGGTTGTAGTAGTAGTAGTAGTAGTAGTAGTAATAGTATCGCTAGTATGAGCTCTGTTAGTCCTTAGTGAGTCTTCTTATTCACTTTGTCATTAGTTACGCACAAATATTGGTTTAAAATATTTGAAATTCTATTTTATCATTTTATTACTATTTATCATAATAAAATTATCATTATCAAGTAACAATGATGTAAAGGTTACTATATATATAAGACACTGGTCCAAAGCCTGAAATTTGTGTTCTGATCAGGTTAAATAAATAAATAAGAACGGTATGTATGACAATAAACCCTACATGGCAAGTCATGGCTGTAGCTGAGTATGGAGACAAGAGTTCTGAATTATTCAGATTCTTTATTAATAATTAATGAAAATCATTCTACAGAGCTAAAATTGATACAAGCAGTAGTACACCTCACTTACTATCATATTCAGTGAGGTTAGTACATAACGATATTTATTCTTTCTATTTTTTTAATTCACACAGCTCATGCATTCTTATGAGGTAATGACAAGCAACAGAAAACTTTTTAAATCATTTAGAGTGAAGAAGTGACAGGTGCTTGTTCCATTTCCTGCAAGTTCTGAAGTCGTTCGAAGACGTTATTTACCTCCAAATGTGACAGGACTTGTATCACATGCCAGTAGCGAATTATGTAGCGTTTACTGGCATACCACACAGCAAGTACGAGAATTATTAAAATGGGAATTACAATAGTAGCTATTGCAAACGCTGACAGTGGTTTAACAGGCACTTCGGCGATCTCCGGAACTTCCCGTTCGGTACTTTGTTCACAATTGCAAGGGGAAGAGTCGTTCCATGAGGGCTGTGGACGCACAGATATGTCAGTATTTGCAGAGTTCTGCAGGCGCTCTATAAACGCCTGAACAGAAGCTTCACTCCTGCTAGGCTGCAACCACTGGAAGAAAATCGGAGGCTCATCTGCGTCCTCCAATTCTTCGCCGCCTCGTGTGTACGGATCCGCAGCGGAGATGAAGTCCCGGCCAGGTTTCTCTGGTACTTCACTGCTGTCGCTGCTCACAGCGTCGTCCCCAACCTGTAAAGTCATTCACTTCCCAGTTTCTGTCCACATCAAGTTCTGTCAGTTGTTTATTTCTTTTGCATTCGCATACGTACCGACCTTATTATTAATTGTTTGTACGTCCATCTTTTTACAGATGGTTGCGGGACCTCGACTGTTCAGAACAGAATGTCAAATCAAAACACTTTTCAGCCGTCTAAATTTCCCAATTGTTATTTTATTGAGCAACCGGTTTCCGCTATATACGCCATCTACAGGTACCCTGACCGACGTGTAGGAATAATCCCACCTCTGGTCCAGTCAAAATAGGGACCAGCATGACTGGTACCCGTAGGTTTTTGAGACAGCGATCACTTCAAACATGGCCCGCAGAGCACACCGCAATGAATTACTAAAAAAGGTCAAATTCTGTTTCTAGGAACTGACTTACTGTTGCTTACATTTGCAACAATTTATACTGCTTTATGAAGTGCTACCTAATCCTTGTACTGGAGACAGACATGACTGTTGTGTTTAGAAAACATTTTGTAATTTTATTTCCAGATGCAATCTCATTACGCTTCATACATCTAGAACAATGTAAATATTACTAAACGGCCGTCTTCAGACAGTTGGGAGTACTTGTGAGAACAACTGTGGCACGATTTCAGTAGGTAAGTTATATCAAACATAAAGTCCAATCAGAGTAACTCCTAACATGTTATTAATACGAATTACTGAGTGATAAGTCTTGCGTCACATTACAGGCGCCATTTTAGCGCTCGTGTTAGGCTAATGTGTAAAGGGCTCTAGACCAGCGTTAATTGATAGCTGTCACAAGACTTCGTTTAATTCTAAATTACGCACTGAACCATCCGTCTACTAATTCAGTACAGGAGAGACAACGTAAAAAATTGCACTGTGGGCATTTGGACAGTAATGAAAATGTAGCAGGCGAAGTTTTGTACATCATGGATTCTGGTAATAGCAAAATCCCATCGAATATTGCTCGTTTCGCGCAGCCTAATTAAATAAATCACGATAAAGAATTACAGCAATGTGAATCAATAATCGCATAAGCGCATTATAGATACCGTGCCTGACGAATGTCTTATAAACAAGCGATCAAAGTTCTCTATTAATCGGAGAGGTATTTCATGTTTCTGTGAAGGGCTAGGTGCTACACTCTTTCGATTCACATACTCTGTTTACTGCTAGTGGTTCGTGCATGTCACAGTTAGATCAATAGCCAAATGACCTTTCCTCACACGTTTCGAGTCGATGATGAGTTTGTCCAGTTTAACAGCAGAGTAAAAAGCGGTCATGCGATATGCACAGAAAGCGGTGGGGAAAATTGTGTAACAAATCGTGAGCGTTGTCATGCTGAAGTACACTTTTTGTACTTTATAGTAACCGTGGAACTGACGTGTTACGTTTAGTGTAACTTGTTTAACTGTCTTGATTTTAATCGTGTCCCGGGGTTTTATTTTTATGACATTCAGAGAACTTTGCTAAGAACCAATCTGGAGGTAAAATAGACGTTATTCAAGGTGTATTGCAGTGGCGTAGCCAGTGGAGAACGGAGGAGGGGAGGCGCTGCGCATCGGGTACCAGCTCCGTGGCTGTGACAAAACTTGCCATGTTCTTTCGCACAAGTTGTAAAAATATTTGTTTTCATCTTTAGATTGCATACACTTATGGAAAGCCGGTGGACAGCTAGAGAGCTTATGGGCAGGGCGTGACCGTTTTGCATGCATTGGCCCATTTTACCTCTAAAATAGAATGTAAACACAAATTATTCTCACACAGTACTTGATACAGTGATGGTAATGATTTTAGAGATACCGATTTTGCATCAGAAACCGAGAAGGTCAATGTTAAGGGGCTCAACAGGTTTCTAAAAGAAATCTATAAACTTTGCAGGACCATGGAACGTATATCAGATCGGTTCACTGCTTTGGAGCTCAGTAACTTCCCACGGGTGTAAAACTTCAATTAACAATTAGGATGAGCCTCCTGAAGATGGAATACTTGCAGGAACTACAAGCCTAAGAAAATTTCTGCAGTCCACCAATGTTCCAAAGGAGATTCTCCCGGTTGGACATCCTTAGATTCATAGAGTTCATAACTGATTATGAATTAGCCGAACCTGTTCCCAACCCAAAGTTTGGTGTTAAGATTTTTCTTATCCCCATGTGTTTCGGTTGTGTAATGTTAGAGGACTTTCTCAAAACTCAGACTAATTAGCAATTTGTATGATTCCAACACTGCTTTGGCATAAAGAATCAGTATCTACATTTTATTATTTATTTGGTTTCTTGTAACAGTGCAACATACTCCTTAGTGCTGACTACGATGGAGAGATGAAATGTAATGCTTGCGAATTTTTTATTCTGTTCTCAATATCGACTGAGGTGTTACATGTCATGCATATTACTCGTTCACTTTCCCGCTTGTCTGACGCGAGGTACAACGTTCTGCCGCTAGAGGGCTCCAAATTGCAGCGTGTACATATGGTGTGTGACGTTACTATGTCGGTGCGTGACAAAAAGTGTGCTGCAATCAAGTTTCTAAGCGCAGAAAATTCGCCCACGTATGGAGCAGCCTCTCCTTCAGCATGGCACTGTCAAACCACACACGAGAGCTGCGACATCTTCAACAAGCCGATGCCTTGTGCTCAGTGCCATCCATCATGTATGGAGGATGGCCACATCTGATTTTCATCTGTTTCCAAAAGTTAAAGAACCTCTGTTTTGACAGTGATGAATCAGTGCAAGCGGAGGCAATTTTGTGGCTCCGTCAACAATGTCAAACGTTCTACAGTGACGGTATCAACAAACAGGTCTTTCGTTGGGAGAAATGCATTCGCGCCAGGGCGAATATGTTCAGAAATAAACGCGCAGACATGATGATGTAGAATTTTAGTAATGTTTGTTTCCTTTAAAAAGCTTTATGGGTGTTCACATAACAAAATTCGGAGGCTTTAATTTTCAGGACACCCTCGTAGTTTCGAACGAGTCGGCTCATTTTCGAATCATTTCTACGTCTAGAATAAAATTTCACTCTACACTGGAGTGTGCGCTAATGTGAAACTTCTTCGCAGATTAAATCTATGCTTGTGATAGGCAAAGGTTCCAAGGTTGAATCCTGGTCCGGTACACAGTTTTAATCTGCTATGAAGTTCCATTGCCTGCGTCTTTGTTATGTGACTGTAAAATAATTTCAGTCTAATATATAAAAGTTTTGTTTTATTCCTCAAATATAGATTGGAAATGTCTTTCCTTGGCACAACTGACTTCGAAATCCTACGTAAACTTGTCATGTTTGCTAAGCTGACGTAGTGTATTGATGTCAGTTGTGCCAAGGACAGACAGTGCTAATGTAGGCCTATAATGTAAAAACAGAACAAAACTTTTATACACTACTGGCCATTAAAATTGCTACACCACGAAGATGACGTGCTACAGACGCGAAATTTAACCGACAAGAAGAAGATGCTGTGATATGCAAATGATTAGCTTCTCAGAGCATTCACACAAGGTTGGCGCCAGTGGCGGCACCTACAACGTGCTGACATGAGGAAAGTTTCCAACCGATTCCTCATACACAAACAGCAGTTGACCGGCGTTGCCTGGTGAAACGTTGTTGTGATGCCTTGTGTAAGGAGGAGAAATGCGTACCATCACGTTTCCGACTTTGATAAAGGTCGGATTGTAGCCCATCGCGATTGCGGTTTATCGTTTCGCGACATTGCTGCTCGCGTTGATCGAGATCCAATGACTGTTAGCAGAATATGGAATCGGTGGGTTCAGGAGGGTAATACGGAACGTCGTGCTGGATCCTAACGGCCTCGTATCACTAGCAGTCGAGATGACAGGCATCTTATCCGCATGACTGTAACGGATCGTGCAGCCACCTCTCGATCCCTGAGTCAACAGATGGGGACGATTGCAAGATAACAACCATCTGCACGAACAGTAGACGACACTTGCAGCAGCATGGACTATCTGCTCGGAGACCATGGCTGCGGTTACCCATGACACTGCATCACAGACAGGAGCGCCTGCGATGGTGTACTCAACGACGAACCTGGGTGCACGAATGGCAAAATGTCATTTTTTCGGATGAATCCAGGTTCTGTTTACAGCATCGTGATGGTCGCATCCGTGTTTGGCGACATCGCGGTGAACGCACATTGGAAGCGTGTATTCGTCATCGCCATACTGGCGTATCACCCGGCGTGACGGTATGGGGTGCCATTGGTTACACGTCTCGGTCACCTCTTGTTCGCATTGACGGCACTTTGAACAGTGGACGTTACATTTCAGATTGTTACGACCCGTGGCTCTACCCTTCATTCGATCCCTGCGAAACCCTACGTTTCAGCAGGATAATGCATGACCGCATGTTGCAGGTCCTGTACGGGCTTTTATGGATACAGAAAATGTTCGACTGCTGCCCTGGCCAGCACATTCTCCAGATCTCTCAGAAATTGAAAACGTCTAGTCAATAGTGGCCGAGCAACTGGCTCGTCACAATACGCCAGTCACTACTCTTGATGAACTGTGGTATCGTGTTGAAGCTGCATGGGCAGCTGTACCGGTACACGCCATCCAAGCACAGTTTGACTCAATGCCCAAGCGTATTAAGGCCGTTATTACGGGCAGAGGTGGTTGTTCTGGGTATTGATTTCTCAGGATCTATGCACCCAAATTGGGTGAAAATGTAATCACATGTCAGTTCTAGTGTAATATATTTGTCCAATGAATACCCGTTTATCATCTGCATTTCTTCTTGGTGTAGCAATTTTAATGGCCAGTAGTGTATATTACTCTGGAATTATTTTACCATCACGTGGTTAAGAACCAGGCAATGGTTCGGAAATGAACGGACTCGTACGAAACCAATCACGATTGCGGAATATGTATGCAACTGTGACAGGATACTAAATAAATAATTAAGAATTATCTTAAACCCACTAGTCAAGTGCGAGTGTCTAGTTTTACAATTTTGCCAGTCGAAAATAGTGTAGGTATAGATGTCGACTCTGGTGACGCAATTGCAAAACTTGCGAGAAACAAGTCAAAAGGAATATATTCTAAACTACATGTTAAAGTCACCTTCCAATAAGATATTTGCTTATTTGTATTGCTTCATTAATATTCTATTAAACTATGTTATTTATAAAAATGCGTTTAACTAATTTGTTTCTATTCACAAAAGCTGTTCACGAAGTAGGTAATATTATACTTTGATTACCTAAAAACATGTATCAAAAAAATTACTTCCGCAAAAAAATTATTTGATGGTGTTGTGGGGTTGGTGGTAGTGGAGGAGGAGTTGACAATTTAAAACTCCACACAGGGTGCCAAGCTACCTAGCTACGCCACTGACGTATTGTTGTCGGTCCAGTGGTCGTATCAGATCTGAGTGTAATAAGTTTGCTATAAACCTGGTGAAAGGGTTCTGTTAACTTAATCTCATACATCTAACTGTGGACGGTGTCGCATATAGAATAGAATTCAATATTACCTGACCGCAGGAACATATGGTGTTCGTCGAGTAACTGTTTCTTGGCTGACCATGGCGTCATTGAGCCGTGTGGTGACGTCGACTGTAGGATATCAGCGGTTTTTTGTGTCAATAATTTTTATTAAAATCGAAACTATAGCCATTTTCAGGGACTCATGGAATGGATCATGACTTAAGACTGTTTTTCACATAGGAGAACAGAAAGAGTGACAGTTTTTATCACTTTCTGAAACAGAAGAGCAGGAGAAACTTCATATTTACACATTCACAAGGCATTTAATGAGTTGCAAATCTTAAGTGGCTGAAAAGTCCTTAACTATGGAATATAAAAATTATAGTCCCACACCTATCCGTTCAGTTGCTAAGTTAAGAAGGGGGTCCGCAATATAACACAAGAATGAGGTTAGAGGGATACTATTGTTACAACGTTTCGAAAAGAAGAACCGAGTAAATTTGAATTCTGGGAAGGATATTAGACTTGCGTAAATACGCATCTTGTCGCTGACATGGTTTATCTAGGTTTCCCAGCCGCGCGGTGTAGCCGAGCGGTCTCAGGCGCCTTGTCACGTTTCGCGCGGCTCGCCCCGTCGGAGGTTCGAGTCCTCCCTCGGGCGTGGGTATGTGTGTTGTCCGTAATGTCAGTTAGTTTAAGTTAGATTAAGTAGTGTGTAAGCTTAGGGACCGATGACCTCAGCAGTTTGGTCCCATAAGACCTTACCACAAATTAAAATTAAATCTAGGTTTTCCCAAATTTCAAATGATGGTTTCATGAAGCAACGGATTTTATTCCTCATTATTGTCCGCTTTAAGCTAATATTTTCCATCTAATTACCTCTAAGTCGATATGATGTTGAGCTCCGTCATTCATTGGCCCAGAGAGCGGCGATGTAAGAGCCGACAATTGTATGTAGCAATTTAGTTGACTGATAAATGTACCTATTGTTATAAAATAGATTGAGATGCCAACAAATGAGCGTTGCAATCAGCTATTTCAAATTTTAGGTTTCAAAATTACTTCTGGAAAACCGGCAGCAATGACGTTATCCAGTCGTGTTATTCTGTAATTCACGTCCTTACGGAAGGAGGAGGAAAGTTAAACGTCAAATAGCCGGCAGATGTTGATGCTATTAGAGATAGTGCTATAGCTCAGATGGAGAAAGAAAATCGTCAATAACTTGGCTGCAGGTACTTTTGTGGTATTCGCCTTCAATGCTTTACAGAACCACAAGAAACCTATACCGGATGGCTAGCTGAAGAATTAAACGTCGTTACAAGTGAATATCAACTGCCACTGTGCCATCTCGCTCAGTAACAACGCGGTATATTGACTTATTTTCAATGCTCCCATTGTATTCGTCCAGAGTGCCTTCTGAAGCATCTTGCTTAATTTATGGAAGATGCAGGTCTGCGAAGCGTCATCATGCATTATTGGAGATCATAATCGTTCCAAATTGCAGATACCCTCAACAGCAGCCATCTCTGCAAAAACCTTAAAT
This sequence comes from Schistocerca cancellata, assembly GCF_023864275.1. NCBI lineage: Eukaryota > Metazoa > Arthropoda > Insecta > Orthoptera > Acrididae > Schistocerca > Schistocerca cancellata. Next base: position 377,053,908 of record NC_064629.1, on the reverse strand, counting down.
ACGAGTAAGATGGCAATGTCCTTGTTTTGGCACATTAACTCTAGCAACACCAAGGCTTTTTCCATAGCGAGCATTACCAAGTGAAGCAGGGGTACTTTATACCCATAATTTAAAAAATTATTCATTAACTGCTGTAGAATTATATTAACACCATACTTTTTAAAGAGGTACTGATATATTAGTAGGTTCCTGATCCTGGAAATACGAATACGACATTTATCAGGAAAAGAGACATTTACTATTGAGACTTAAATTTTTGCGTTTAATTTAACTGAAAAATTTAAAACATATATGGAATCTGGTAGAAGGATTCAATGAAAACAATAGGTATCTTTTTTCAAAATTTTCAAATATAAAGTAACTGACTACATTACAATATTTTCAAGCGGTAGACATAAAGTATCCTACCCCGCCAGCTTGGTATTGCGAGGGTTAGTAGCGCTGCATATTAAAAAACTACAGCTAATGGAATGATGATCGTAATACCCTTTTACTCTCCACACTAAAAGGCAAAAGGCTTCATTCTTGTTTCACTTACTTTTCAAACATGAAGCAAGTAACACATGAATGGTTTTAGAAAGTTTGGTAACTACCTCGTTAGTCTACCACGAAAGTAAGCAGTAATCACATGTGAGCAAAGACATAGTTGGCGGGCTCCGCTCTAAAAACGTATCAAACACCTATTTGACTTGAAGTCGAGAGGTGTAGAAATGAATATTTCAACTCACGTACCAGTCATATTCATTTCTACACCTCTCGACTTCAAGTCAAATAGGTGTTTGATACGTTTTTAGAGCGGAGCCCGCCAACTATGTTTTCAGCTCACATGTGATTACTGCTTACTTTCGTGGTAGACTAACGAGGTAGTTACCAAACTTTCTAAAACCATTCATGTGTTACTTGCTTCATGTTTGAAAAGTAAGTGAAACAAGAATGAAGCCTTTTGCCTTTTAGTGTGGAGAGTAACAGGGTATTACGATCATCATTCCATTAGCTGTAGTTTTTTAATATGCAGCGCTACTAACCCTCGCAATACCAAGCTGGCGGGGTAGGATACTTTATGTCTACCGTTTGAAAATATTGTAATGTAGTCAGTTACTTTATATTTGAAAATTTTGAAAAAAAGATACCTATTGTTTTCATTGAATCCTTCTACCAGATTCCATATATGTTTTAAATTTTTCAGTTAAAATAAAATGTAAAATGGGGCACCAATTTCATTCCATCTCCACAATTTATTCATCATACTGGAACGTAGTGGCATGAAATGTTCTTACTGACATAATATACTGTTTGAGAAAACTGCAACAGCATCAATGGCACAGCCAGGTTACATGAAATTTGCAGGACATTTAAGCCAGGCTATTAGACGTAAACTACAAAACTAAAAGAAGGTACTCTCTGGGGCATTGCATTTGCAACAACAGGAAGAACAGTAGACAGCAAAATTTCGGTATTGTGAATATACAGTACGGTAGGCAGAACACACGAGTAAATTTTTAGGTATTTATGGACGAACAGGGAACGAAATTTAGTAGCCTATATTGGGGTGATACCTATGGCAGTAAAAATGAACTGTACCCGACTGGGTATCTAGCCGAACTGAGTTTCGATGACAGATGCGGGCACAACATTTCATGCTCTTTCAGCTCTATGCTAGAGTTGATGAATCATCGTGGCTGGTGAGTGATGACGTGCCAAATCTTCATACCGTAACAGTCGAACACCCTCTATATCCACATAGAACATTTTAGGTTAGGTTCTTTATCTAGTTTACTGAAAATGTAAATATTTCTTAAGCAACAAAGGAATTGCAGACATAGGCTGCGAGCGGACATTGATTTAAATTAATGCGGAAAGGTGAAAATTTGTACCGGACCAGAATTCGAACCACTGTGCCATCCGGACACAGTGGTCATCGAAATGCATGGGATACACTCGCACGCCTCCAATCAGACCTAAATTCTCAACTTATCCACACACTACTAATGCAGTGAGCCTTGTCCATTATCCTTGTTACTTGCGGCATTTCGTCAATTTCCATCAGAGTTTGAGCCAGGTGTGCATCTGCACGGAAGAGCTCATTGGCAGTCTCGCCTTGTATAGATATACAGGTATAATTAAGGTGAGGACGACCAGTTGACCACTTCAGTGCAGAATCATACCACACTCGAGCTCTTACGGGAATCGGCGAAATACTGCGAGTAGTGAGGATAATGGTAAGGGACAGTACATCTGTAATGTGTGCTGTTGGATATTTGGGTCTGACGGGAGGCATGCTCGGGTAATCGGTGTAGTTGCGATGAGCACTGTGTCTGGATGGCGCATAGGTGAGCGCATCTGCCTAGTGAGCAGGAGACTCGGGTTTGAATCCCGGTCCGGCACAAATTTTCAACTTTCCCCCTTGTTTTAAATCAATGCCTGCTCGCAGCCAATGTCTGTAATTTCTTTGTGTCTTAATTAATGGCGGCTGCTATATAAAAATAGTGACTTTTATTTTGGATATGTCCGAAAGAACAGACAGCAGATATATATGTAAATCTTTCTGGGTGCTTGAGCTGCGTTTTGTAGTTTAGTAATCGTTGTTGCTACAACTGCTTCATGATCACTACTACCGTACCCAGTATGAAGATTCACAACGGTGTCAGGCCTATTTGTTGCCATTAGATCTCATATTTCCATCATCAGTGAGCATCCAAACTATTTGTTCCATGTAGCTGTCAGAGAAATCGTTTAGTGTTGTTCTACAGGATGTTCTGTCATGCACAGCAATTACAAGGCTGTAATTATCCTAACTGACTGTTGGAAGATTGAAGTCTCGTCCAGTAAGGAACGTATGATTGAGGAATATATGTATTAGTAATTCAAAGGTTTTTCTAACGTTTTCATTTACGTATGACCGAGCGAGGTGGCGCAGTGTTTAGCACACTGGACTCGCATTCGAGAGGACGACGATTCAAAACCCGCGTCCGGCTATCCTGGTTTAAGTTTTCCGTGATTTCCCTAAATCGGTTCAGGCATACGCAGGGATGGTTCCTTTAAAAGGGCACGGCCATATTCCTTCCTTCCCTAATCCGCTGTTTGGTCCCCTCCCCCAAATCAACAAACCAACCATTTATGTATGGGAGTGAGTCTGGTGGTCGACAAAAGGACCCAAATATAAGTATATGCTCACTCTTGATACCGAGTTTTACACAAACACCGTCGCATGCAGCTTCAGTTTCTAACTGGACGGATTTGGAACATCGCGGTAATCAACAAACCCAAGCGGAAAATATAAGTTCGCCTAAAGCTGGCCAAGGATGCTCGCCAACTGCTGGAAAAAGTAGGAATTTATAGGATTCCGTGTTTTTGGGGAAAGGTGTACGTGGGTACTACAAAAAGAACGATCAAAAAACGACTAGAAGAGCACATGGGCAAATACAGAAGGGGGTAGATTGATAGCACATATGTTGCTGAACATGCTTTGCAGCCAGGAGGCCACCACATTCATTTTGATAGGACCCAGGTACTGGTAGCCTCAAGCGGATACCATGAAAGGCTCTACAGGTAGGCCGCAGATATCGTAAAACGTCAAGGAATTTCAGTAGGAAGGAGGAGGGCGTGAAATTGAATGACATCTGGATTCCGGTGCTGAAGAAGATGTGTACCACCTTTCCACCACATGGTGGTAGCAACAACGGACTACGGCAGTCGACAACGGCCAATTGCACGAGGGTATTCAAAACATGTGGCGTCACGTCACTGCGTGAGAGTATACGGGAGAGGAATCTTGCTGCAGTCAGTGAGCCAGAGTGTGACTCGGACACTCAAAGTTTCTATGATCTCCGTTGAAAATGTCCTCTGCAGATATGGACGAAATGTTGCCTTTAAATGTGAAATCCACTGGACCACGGCATAATAGCCCGAAGCATTTTATTAATTGCCGGCCGGGGTGGCCGAGCGGTTCTAGGCGCTACAGTCTGGAACCGCGCGACCGCTGCTGTCGCAGGTTCGAATCCTGCCTCGGGCATGGATGTGTGTGATGTCATTAGGTTAGTTAGGTTTAAGTAGTTCTAAGTTCTAGGGGACTGATGACCTCAGCAGTTAAGTCCCATAGTGCTCAGAGCCATTTGAACCATTTTTTTTAACAATTTCATTAATTGTGGATGTTAGCACAAAGAAACGGAGGAGAAGAATAAAGAAACAATTGCATCACTGAAAATAATAATAATAATAATAATAACTGACTGCTAGATGGCAGCACCCCAGTACACCTATAAAGTCCGAATAGCCCTTTACACGTCAGGAACATGTTGTCCCATATAACAATTCCCATATAACAGTCTCACACCTATTACAGTACAAGCACGGGGCCTCCCGGCCAACAATGCCATACGATCATTTCATTTCATTTTTACAGTACAAAAACTGGCATGACCAAGGCTCAATCCCGTGACACATCATTCTATGAATCTACTCTCTACCAACTTCCCCAAGTGTGCTCCGCGCGACAGACGCTTACATTTATGCGTTTTCTCTGCTCCGTATGTCATGTGGTGCTTTTTACTTACCGTTTACGCACGTTCTCCTGGACGAAAGCGCATAGCCCACACCATAACGGTGGTTTGGTTGATACTCTATCAGTATACAGTGTTTGGTGTCGAAGCGAGTGTCTGACATCTTGTAGCGTCGCAAGTTGTTACGAGCGAACGTTTGTTTTAGGATATCTTGCTGTAAGTAACTTCGGGGGCTGACATCTACCGGCCTACCCGTCAGACACACGTGCATCTGTCACTGCCTGCCGTGGGAAAGCTATCCAATGTCTCTTACTGAAAGCGTACATTCACCACCTATAAGAATCTAAATAAAGAATAGTAGTTTTTGTGTAGTCGCTTTCAAAATCTGTATGCTGCACTTTGTTATTAATAGAAAGGTGGTGCGAAAATCTCAGATTTCTAAAGGGCATATTTTCGAAGATAGAAAAGTTTACTTTAAAGTTAGAAAAACTACACTTAAGAAAGGAAATTCACCTGGGAACATTTATGACTTGTTTTTGGTTCTAGAATGAAATTTTCACTCTACAGCGGAGTGTGCGCTGATATGAAACTTCCTGGCAGATTAGAACTGTGTGCCGGACCGAGACTCGAACTCGGGAACTTTGCCTTTCGCGGGCAAGTGCTCTACCGACTGAGCTATCCAAGCACGATTCACGCGCCGTCCTCACAGCTTTAATTCCGCCAGTACCTCGTCTCCTACCTTACAAACTTCACAGAAGCTCTCCTGCCCTGTTTTTGGTTGTCAGTTGAAATACTCACCTGAAGTATCAGGGTACAGAACTATTTAATTGAAATTTAATCTAAAAATTTCAAATACCTTACAATTTTCGAAGTATGAAATCTAGAATAACTTCAGAAAGAACTACTAAAATCAGTATTTATTTTATTATGTCTTATGTGAGCCTATGAGTAAATGACAGTGTGTATGTGGGACATTCGTCAAATTTCAGTATTGCATTACATGCCATCTTAAATAACGTGCAAGAGTTACACAATCGTATCGTGGGAAAATGATCCTAGGGGATTTACACACTTTGCTAATGACGTATGTCTAGGTGTGATTGCTATTGTAACAGAGCAGCCAGAAAGTCAGCTGGAGTAAAATCTGTATCTAAAGAATATTTCCAGAATTGCTGTCTTTTAGTTTTCGTTTATTAAATATTACTATAATATTTGAATGTCGGATTGATGCAAATGCGTATGTGTATAAGGATTGGTGCAGACAAGTTTTGGCCCGAGTATGATCACGAGCGAGTGTAGTGTTATTGGCAGTCAGTATGATCAGCTAATCTGAATTGAGACGGTTCCCACTCGTTACCTGATAGATCTAGGCCTACTGGGAGTGAAGCTGGAAGAAGGAGGTGGCTCGCTAGCTTTGAACGCGGACTGTCATGTTACTAGTGCCAATAAAAATAATGTCCAAGATGAAGAAATACTTAGTGTTTGAGTTATTGGTGAGACAAGTCGATAGCAGTTGTTGTTGAGGACTGCTTGGCTAAATTTCAGAGGTTTTGACTAAATCTGTTGGACAGATATTCGCATGTGAAATGTTAGCCTTCATATAATCTGCATGGCGTGTTTCAGTAATTAAGTACTGAGCATTTTCCGAGAACAGTTTCTTTTTTAGAAGTCCACAAGAAGGACCGAATGTAATAACTCATATTAGTGGTGAAATTAATGACTGTGAAAACGTTGTTCAATTTGGATCGGGTTTGGACAGATATCTGGCTGCTGTGTGTGTGAAAAATGTGTATGAATCGTGAACTGGATGGAAATAGCCAATAGTTTAAATGTGGACTGAATAGTACCTTTTCTTTGGTTATCAAGAACAAAAAAACATTATTTTGTGGAAGTTTCGGACATTATTTTCCAGAAGCGAATCCATTTTCTTACTGCCTGATAAAACTGAATGACAGTATTTCTACACAACTTTCTTTCATAACCAGAGTTGCATGGCCTCAGTAAATACAGATATTCGGTGGTGTTTTTTATCAACACTGCTTTTACATCATCTTGTAAGTATCCACGCTGCCGAGTGAAGGGACATTGAGCAGACGCCATTCTGAGGTAGGTGAATTTTAATTTGCAGCCTGCACAGTGATAACGACGAATAGACAAGAGAAATTAAACCCCGACCCGCCGCATATGGTGCTTTATCGGCCGGGAAAACAACAGCAAAGTTCGGGCGTGTAGGAACTTTATAAGAAGCAGCAGATTTAATTGCACTTGTAAAGGTTCACACGCGGGTAAAAAAGAACTATTGTAGGTCAATAGACACGTGTGCTAATGAATTGTAGTTGGAGAGCAGCAGCAACGAACTCGAGTGCAAAGTTACTAGTGAAGTGTTCCATGCAGCGAAAACAACAGACAGTGCGCTGTAGTAGATGAAGTGTCAACAACTGACGATCGACAGGCTCCGCGTTACAGCAGTAAACAAATAAGATGAGTGGGAGTAGTCGGTAGCCGTGGCAGAAGCGGTGACCTGTATTGGACCGACGTGGGCAGAGCCTGCTGTACGAAATGGCTCTGAGCACTATGGGACTTAACATCTGAGGTCACCCGTCCCCTAGAACTTAGAACTATTTAAACCTAACTAACCTAAGGACATCACACAAAGCCATGCCAGAGGCAGGATTCGAACCTGCGACCGTCGCGCGGTTCCAGACTGTAGGGCCTAGAGCCGCTCGGCCACTCCCGCCGGCCCCTGCTGTACGGACATGCGGTACTATCTCGCCATGTCAGAAAGACGAAGAAAAGAATAAGTAGTGTTCCACTCAGAGTTTTGTGTGTGTGTGCCAAGAAAATGAATGAAATTAATCAGGCTATAGTAAAGGAGTGAATGGGGGTAGATTTGGAGAACGTAAAAGATGAATATGATTCCATGATTGGTAATTTAGTTTTGATATGTCACAAACAAATGTTAGTAATAGTTTGCCAGTTTCACGGTATGTTAATTGTAGGACTGATGGTGAACAAAACATGATGGGAGACAAAGTTGAAAATAAACCTGTAACTGCAAAAGAAATAGAGCAGGAACCAATTTCAGTGGCTTGTGAACCAAAAGATAGTGTTTCAGATATGTTTTCGAATAGTCTCAAACATATGAAGGAGATATGTTCAGATATGAAACCTTCATTAAGTTCTGAAATTGATAGCAACATTAATAAAGTGAGGTCTAATATCGACATTAAAATGAATAAAGTGGGTAGTGACATAAAAACTTCCTTAAGCTCTTAAATAAATGTGTTAAATACTGAAGTTGATCAGGGGTTTACAAACTTGTCAATAGAAATGGAAACTAGAATGGAAGATTAAATTTCGAATTTGAGGGATACTTGGAAAACTGATATGACCTTGTTCAGTAATAATGTGAAATGCAAAAATCAGATAAAACAAGAATGTAACCAGGCTGTTGTAACAGTAAAAGATGAATTGACTGTTCTGATTAAGAAAATAGCTGAGGATAGCAAACAATTGGAAGAGAAAGTAAATTCAGAACTAAGCAAATTTCATGTACAGGTTGAGAATATAGAAAAACACTGTAAGGATAGCCATGTTGCATTAGAAAGTCAAGTTAAAGATGGAAAAGATGTGTGTGCTAAGTTGGGTATGCAAGTGGCTAGTAAAATTACTAACATAGAAACTAATATCCAGCAATTCAGTACCAGTGTGAATGAGCAATTGTGTGAGCATGAGGGTAGACTAACCCAAGTAGAGCAAAATGTTAACAGCCATAGTGGCTGTGTAGTAACTAATGGTGTAGTAGAATCATCTGAAATTGCCTACGTAACACACCGCCAATTTTTGAGATTGCCTATATCTTGGAACGATAAACAAAAGATAGGATTCATAACTTCAAAATTTATGGGAGAGGCAAGAATTTGGGGAAACTTGGCCTCAAATAAATATGACTGATTAGTGGAGTTCAAACAGGCTTTTTTCGATGAGTATTGGGGACAAAGAAAACAAATATAGGTTTTAAATAAATTTTGGTCAGGGGAAAAGTATGATTCAGAGAGAGGTCATTAAAAGATTTGTACAGAAATGGGTAACTACTTTGTCATATTTAAATGCAAAAGTAGAAACTGACCAAATAATTATGGGGATAGAAAAGAAGCGGCCATTGTACTGGAGAAACAAAATAATTTCAGCTCTCAGAGATAATCTTGATAGATTTATTCACCATTTGGAAAGGGCAGAAAGTATTTTAAAGGAAGAAGAAATTGCCAGGAGAGAATATAGGCCTCCTGGCAGACAGAATGATGATAGAGCTGAAGCTAATGTAAACAAAATCAGCGTCCAAAGAGCTAATGGATACAGAGGTAGATTTAGAGGACGTGGAGTTACTAGTGGGAATAGGTTCAACAAACGGGTTCAGTATTACGACTGCCGTCAGGTGTCGGCTGATGAGGTAACAGAGAGGCGGTGTCCGCCCGATGACAGGCATCTTAGACATACTAACAATACCAGTCAGGAAAGCTGTTAGCGGCCTGCGATGAAGCTGGCGCTCGCAGACGAAAACATTACAGGTTAAACCTGCTAGCGACACCCTTTGTCAGGAAGGCACCTACAAAACAACATATTGGTAATAATAATTTAGCCACTAAGAGAGCAGAGGAGAGTGGCACGGAGAAGCTAAAGGTATATCCACTAAATAACGTAGCATTATATGATAGAGACAGTGCAAATAAAGATCATAAGGATCATAATGTTAAGGAACAAGTAAACTTAAGTGAAGATTCAGATCAGGAAATGGGGCTGAATCAGCGCTGCGAAAGAGATGAGAGGCTACCAATGAATTGCGGAATTAATGCGGGAGTAAGGGTCGAGGAAGTTTTGAGTAAATTAATTGAAGTAATTTCTGAAAGTGAGAAGGGAGAATTGGAAGAAGGGGAAGAAGAAAATGGTCTAGAAATTTCTGACAATACCTTGGAAGGGGTTGCAGAATCAGAGGAAAATTATGGTGGGAAGTTGGAGGAGTATATTAGGTTGTCAATAGTGGACAGACTTGTGGAAGCTGCCACTAATTATAATAAGCAAAAGGAGGACCCAGTAAATGTAAGTATGATTTCCACAAGGGAGGTAGCATTCGACAGACGAGAAGTGGTGCAGGATTTGTTAGAGGAGCCTGAGACTGTAATCAAGAGAGAGTATGTAGGACAACCGATTATTGAAGTAATGATGTTTGAAGAAAAAGTTCCTTGTCTAATTGATACCTGTTCGGAAGTGTATACTGTATCACAGAATTCTGTAAATGCTCTCCCAAAGAAAAAACAAATAGTTGTAGTGCCAGTGAGTGGTCTAAACATTATTGTAGCTACTGGGAAGAACAAAGTGACATTCCAATACGATACTGCAGAGCGGCTACATTGATCGAAGGCTGTAATTAATACGATGTAAGGGAGGAAGTGCATCCTTCTGAACTAGAAAATGTCAGAATCAGGATAAATAAAAAACTAGATGAACTTACTGAATTAAGTGATATACAAAAGGACGATTTAAGACAAGTTTTGAATAAACATTGTGAGGTATTTTCAGACCAGCCTGGATTAGTTCGAAATTACGAATGCTATTTAACGGTGAAAGAAGATGCACATTTTTCAAAAAAATGCTGACCGTAATCGCGATGTGATTGACATGTGTAATCACACCTCCATACTTATCAAGAGGGACACTTACTTGTCAATCACATCGCGATTACGGGCAGCGTGGGGTTCACGCCTGAGCCTCAGGACGTGGGCTAGCAGCGCATGTCGGCTGTTTCAAGCGTCAACTTCGCGTCTCAATATCTCGGGATGTTATGGGAATATTGCGATGCAATCAACGCCATTGTATATGTGTTTTGTCATGCTATGGATTGTTGAAGAAAAAATATAGGAGGTCCATTTAAAAAAAACATAAGTTTGCGTTAAAAAACACATATGCTTTCGTTTTAGAATGTTTCCAAATATGTACATTCATGGGGCCCAGCCCTACATTGATACCGGTGAAAGTCGTTTTCCAATAGTTGTTATTGTTCCAGAGATATTTTGGGTGGACAAGATAGCTGGGTCACCCTGTATATAGTAGATTATATAATGGTAAGACAGAGATTTAGGAACCAGGTTTTAAATTGTAAGACATTTCCAGGGGCAGATGTGAACTCTGGCCACAATCTATTGGCTATGAACTGTAGATTAAAACCGAAGAATCTGCAAAAAGGTGGGAATTTAAGGAGATGGGACCTGGATAAACTGACTAAACCAGAGGTTGTACAGAGTTTCATGGAGAGCATAAGGGAGCAATTGACAGGAATGGGGGAAAGAAATACAGTAGAAGAAGAATGGGTAGCTTTGAGGGATGAAGTAGTGAAGGCAGCAGAGGATCAAGTAGCTACAAAGACGAGGGCTAGTAGAAATTATTGAGTAACAGAAAAAGTATTGAATGTAAATGATGAAAGGAGAAAATATAAAAATGCAGTAGATGAAGCAGGCAAAAAGGAATACAAACATCTCAAAAATGAGATCGACGGGAAGTGTAAAATGGCTAAGCAGGGATGGCTAGAGGTCAAATGTATGGATGTAGAGGCTTATCACACTAGGGGTAAGATAAATACTGCCTACAGGAAAATCAAAGAGACCTTTGGAGAAAAGCGAACCACTTGTATGAATATCAAGAGCTCAGATGGAATCCCAGTTCTAAGCAAAGAGGGGAAACCAGAAAGGTGGAAGGAGTGTATAGAGGGTCTATGCAAGGGCGATGTACTTGAGGACAATATTATGGAAATGGAATAGAATGAAGATGAAGATGAAATGGGAGATATGATACTGCGTGAAGAGTTTGACAAAGCACTGAAAGACCTGAGTCGAAACAAGGCCCCGGGAGTAGACAACATTCTATTAGAACTACTGACAGCCTTGGGAGAGCCAGTCCTGACAAAACTCTACCATCTGGTGAGCAAGGTGTATGAGACAAGCGAAATACCCTCAGACGTCAAGAAGAATATAATAATTCCAATCCCAAAGAAAGCAGGTGTTGATAGATGTGAAAATCAACGAACTATCAGCTTAATAAGTCACGGCTACAAAATAATAACGTGAATTCTTTACAGACGAATGGAAAAACTGGTAGAAGCCGACCTCCGGTATGATCAGTTTGGATTCTGTAGAAATATTGGAACACGTGAGGCAATACGGACCCTACGACTTATCTTAGAAGATAGATAAAGGAAAGGCAAACCTACGTTTCTAGCATTTGTAGACTTAGAGAAAGCTTTTGACAATGTTGACTGGAATACTCTCTTTCAAATTCTGAAGGTGGCTGGGGTAAAATACAGGAAGCGAAAGGCTATTTACAATTTGTACAGAAACCAGATGGCAGTTATAAGAATCGAGGGACATGAAAGGGGAGCAGTGGTTGGGAAGGGAGTTAGATAGGGTTGTAGAAATTCCCGATGTTATTCAATCTCAAAAATGAGCAAGCAGTAAAGGAAACAAAAGAAAAATTCGGAGTAGGTATTAAAATCCATGGAGAAGAAATAAAAACCTTGAGATTCGCCGATGACATTGTAATTATGTGAGAGACAGCAAAGGACCTGGAAGAGCAGTTAAACGGAATGGACAGTGTCTTGAAAGGGGTGTGTAAGATGAACATCAACAAAAGCAAAATTAGGATAATGGGATGTAGTCGAATTAAGTCGGGTGATGCTGAGGGAATTAGATTAGGAAATGAGACGCTTGAAGTAGTAAAGGAGTTTTGCTATTTGGGGAGCAAAATAACTGATGAGGGTCGAAGTAGAAAGGATATAAAATGTAGACTGGCAATGGCAAGGAAAGCGTATCTGAAGAAGAGAAATTTGTTAACATCGAGTATAGATTTAAGTGTCAGGAAATCATTTCTGAAAGTATTTGTATGGAGTGTAGCCATGTATGGAAGTGAAACATGGACAATAAATAGTTTGGACAAGAAGAGAATAGAAGCTTTCGAAATGTGGTGCTACAGAGGAATGCTGAAGATTAGAGGGGTAGATGACATTACTAATGAGGAGGTATTGAATAGAATTGGGGAGAAGAGGAGTTTGTGGCACAACTTGACTAGAAGAAGGGATCGGTTGGTAGGACGTGTTCTGTGGCATCAAGGGGTCACCAATTTAGTACTGGAGGGCAGCGTGGAGGGTAAAAATCGTAGAGGGAGACCAACAGATGAATACATTAAGCAGATTCAGAAGGATGTAGGTTGCAGTGGGTACTGGGAGATGAAGAAGCTTGCACAGGATAGAGTAGCATGGAGAGCTGCATCAAACCAGTCGCAGGACTGAAGACCACAGCAGCAGCAACATAATATGTACATGTCAGGTTGACGGAAATGCGACTGTGAATAACGATTGGTGCAGGCCAGTTTTGGCGCGAGTATGATCATGAGCGAGTATTCTGATTGACCATCAGTACGGTCAGCCAATCAGAATTGAGACGGTTCCTGCTCGTTACCTGATAGTTATACTGGGAGTGAGGCTGGAAGAAGAGAGTCGATGCTAGTTTTGAATGCGGACGATCATGTTACTAGTGCCAGTAAAAATAATGTGTAAGATGAAGAATTATTTAGTGTTTGAGTTATTGGTGAGCTAAGGAGATAGCAGTTGTTGTTGACGAGTGCTTGGCGAAATTTCAGAGGTTTTGACTAAATCTGTTGGGCAGATATTAGCGTGTGATATATTGGCCTTCATAGAATCCGGGTGGCATGTTTCAGTATTCAACCACTGAGCACTTTTGGCGAGCAGTTTCCTTTCTTAGAAATCCACAAGAAGGACCGAATGTAATAACTCATATTAGTGGTGAAATTAATGACTGTGAAAACGTTGTTTAATTTGGGTCGGGTTTTAACGTATTTCTGGCTGCTGTACGTGTGAAATGTGTGTACGAATCGTGAACTGGAAGGAAATTGCCAATAGTTTAAATGTTGATTGAATAGTTCCTTTTCTTTGGTTATCAAGGACAAAAAAAACATTATTGTGTGGACATTTCGGACATTAGTTTTTAGAAGCCAATCCATTTTCTTACTGCCCAATAAAATTGGATGACAGTATTTCTACACAACTTTCTTTCATAACTAAAGTTGCATGGCCTCAGTAATTGTTGATTTAGGTGGTGTTTTTTATCAACGCTGCTTTTACATCACCTTGTAAGTATCTACGTTTCCGATTGAAGGGACATTGAGCAGATGCCGTTCTGAGGGAGGTGAATTTTAATTTGCAGGCGAGAAATTAAACCCCGAGCTGCCGCAATCTGGAGGTAATACAGATTAAGTTAAACTGAGCTTGCTCACTGTTTTTTTTTTAATTTTTTGATCTGTTATGCGACAAGCGTTACAACTTAAAATCTGAAGACCCGAATAACTGGTTTGTGTATAACGAGAGAATAAGCTGAAAAAAAAATACAGGTTACTTGGAGTTATAATTTTTTCGCATGCTTGTGAAGCCATTATAGCGCAAATCGCAGCAGAGTATAAAAAACGTCTGATGTCGAAATACCAAAGTTCAAGTACCACAATTTACGCTAGTAGTCCCACAATAATTCCAGGTACGCCAGAATGATCGCGGCGTTAAAAGAAGTTAAGTTTCTCTTAGTTGCTAATGTTACGATCAAAATTACCAAAGTTATGCCTGTATTTACATATCCACATCATCAGTAACACAAATCAAAATAATAATATACACATGCATCGTTCTACTTTTTCAGACAAGGTGTCAAAAGACGATAGTATAAAGTGTCAGCTATCGCCATCGAGATTTCCCTATCACATGTACACTATCTTTCAAAAGTATGTGGACACCTGTTACTGGACGTAAAGAGACCCATAGTGTCTGCCCACGAATCGCCTTTATGACGGTTTGAACTCTACTGGGAACACTTTCAGTGAAGTGTATGGATGTCTCTTTCTCAAGAGCTGAAACCAGAGAAGGTAACGACGTTGGACGCTGGGGCGTGGAGCGAAGTCGGAGTCCTGACTCACCCCAAAACAGTTCCTTTGAGTTCAGGTCGGGACTCTGTGCAGGCCAGTCCATTTCATGAATGTTATTGTTCATAAAGCGCTGCCTCACAGATGCTGCTCTAAGACAGGATGTACTGCTATGCGATTGACTCCGAACTGTTCACAATGCTGTGAAAAACGTTCATATCCATCCACCTTTAGCATTTACTCAAGCGCATCCAGGGCACCACACCCTAACCACAAAAAAGCCCTTATACCGTAAGACGACCTCCTCCATACTTAATTGTTAGTCCGTCTCTTGTGACATCTAGTGGTCAATTCCGTATTAATAGGGGTATTCGGACACATTTGATGAGATTGCGTACATAGTTAAAGATAAAACGGAATTCAATTAACGGCAATTATGCAGCTGTGCCACAACGCCGAATCATGACACGAATACGTATCATGAAATAAAGTACGATGTCGAATTTTGTAATCCTTACGTACTAACGTATCAATGTTAGATTTATTACAGGTTTGGATGGATGATTTATTAATTTGGCCACGAATAAACGCTCTTGTTATTCGAATTTAGTGCAACATATATAAATTATAAGAGCACCATTAGAAAGAGTTCGTAAGGGCGCACCAAATAAGACCTCCATTTCAATTCCTAGCTAATTATATTGCTGAACATTAAAATTGTAAAACTACGAAGACAACACGATACAAATATCAAAGTGGCTTGAAAAGTACCGTAGTCTCGGATATGCAAATGACTATTATTTCAGCACAAACGGACAAAGTATGTAGGAGTAAAGTCATCTATATTCTGTACATAGGGAAAAATTAAACTCATATTTCCTCATTCAGAAATCGTATTTGGATGTTGGTTGGTTGTGAGGCGAGCGTATTTTGCCTCGTGTAAGATGGTAGAACGTCTACTAGCATGTGTTGGAATTCGACAGTAGCAGGGTCGTAGCTGCCGAGAGTGCGGCTTATCGTTCATAGATATTGCTGCTCACTTTAGTCGTGGTGACACGACTGACCTGTAAATATTAAACCCATGGGTTCAGGAGGGCCATACTCATAGCCATGCAATATCTCGACAGAAATGTTGCTTGCTCGCATGTGCAGGAGTGTGCAGCCACGGACTACTTCCAGTCAGGAAATGGAGTAGTTTGCAGGAAGAAAAGTATCCACGCGGGCAGTGTGACGAGACCTGGAACACCATGGCTATCAGCACGGCGACCATTGCTGTGGTTTTCCTTGACGCTGTCGTATGAAGAGGTGCACCGACACTGGTGTGCCGAGTGTCAACAGTAGACACAGCATTGGAACCCGGTGCTGTGTACGCTATAACAATGGACGTATCCATGTGTAGGAACTAACATTTCTGGGCTGCATTTGTTAAATTTACACATGCGTGATGGTATGGGATGCCATTGGTAACACGGCTGGATCATACCTCGTTCACACGACCGGTAGTATGATCCACAGTCGTTACTTTTCTGACCTGTTAAGGCCAGTGATGTGCCGTACCTTCGAGGTCTACGTGGCTGTATCCTACAACAAAATAATGCAAGAACGCATGTTGCTCGTGCTGTCCTGACCTACCCCCAAACAGTTCAAAAATGGTTCAAATGGCTCTGAGCACTATGGGACTTAACTTCTAAGGTCATCAGTCCCGTAGAACTTACAACTACTTAAACCTAACTAACCTAAGGACATCACACACATCCATGCCCGATGCAGGATTGGAACCTGCGACCGTAGCGGCTGCGCGGTTCCAGACTGTAGCGACCCAAACAGGGAACAGTCGTTACGTACTCCCGATTTATCACCCACTGAAAACGTCTGTCATGGATTGCCAAGACGGCACCACACCACTCGCCACACACATTTATTGGTGATTTCTGGCATAGAACTGAAGCAAATAGGAATGACGCACCCTTACCTGTTAGTTCGACTGGATGCCCAGTAGGGCTAGTGCAGTTGTTGAAGCCAGGTGTGTCATTTCACCGCAGTCAATTTTATACCCTGTGCACTCGAATTACCTATAAATTTAATCATCTTTTCTTCCTAATGTATTGTACACGCAAAATAAATAAAATTTCGTTATTTCCTTCCTGGTGTTGCAGTTTTAATGACCGCCAGTCTCTCTGCTGTTACAGAAAGCCCACATTGGAAGAATGCAGCAAATTCCAACAGAAATGTTTTTGTGGATAAGTGATTCATTAACAGGCAAGTGAACGGAAGAAGAGACTGTTGGGCTGAAGAATAAACCACCTGCTTCAAATACTTCCAGGTTTTACGCTGACCATAGCTGTGGGGAGGAGCCACTGATGCCAGAAACGCCTAGGTGCGGGATACTTTGATCACGCTGCCCGCAGGTTAGCAGTTCATCGAAACCCGTTCCGTTCAAGCAGATATCGGAGGTATTCTCGCGTGGCGCATGTTAACGTTGGGTGAAATGGGCCCGTGACATGACTGTCGTTGTCTGCCATAGAGCCTTCTGTCTGACCATTTGATTCAGTTAGCTTTCCTACACCAGCATGCACGCACCGTGTACCTTCAGTTGGAATAAACATCCTTTCCATGGCTCCCAGTAACGTCAGAATACCTTGAGACACACTTCAAAGACTGAAATGTGTACCCCCTTCCAAGCCAAGTTCACCTGCACTCAAACCTATTGGGAACGAGGAAGAGGCAGCTCTAACTGATCACGATGAGCTGTAGGTGGAGGTTGCGCGCTCCTGCATTAGGATTGCTCCCCTAAGGCTTTCATGGTCGCGTGGAGTAATGCCGCGATACATCCTTGCCGTCAAGAAGGGAAACGTGTCACCTACACCCTTGTAGATAGGTATTTCTAATTCATTTCCTCTTTAGTTTATTTGAGTCAACTCTAACTACAATACAACTATAAAATCGTGAATGAATTTATGTAACAAGAATTACTTAAAAATTACAGAGATACGTTTTTATCAGCCGTCAGATACAAAATTTTATCACATTGTCTGCTATATAGGACACAGCTCCAACAAGGAAACAAGATAGGAGCCCTTAGAAAATAGAACAAGGGATAGACATTGCGATGGTATTTCACCACCATTGTTCAACATTCTATTAGATATAGTCGTCGGAAAACTGGAAAAAGAATTGACGATACTGGGGCTTTATAAACCAGTCAGGCTACGAAAAAAACCAAAGGACGAGATATTGCCTGCCTGGCACTTAACAAGTAATATCGCTATACCAACAGATAGCACAGAAACTGTAATGAAGCATATCGAGGTCCTGAAAGAGAAGGTTGAAAAGGTCGGGCTGAAGGTCTCCTTCAAGAAAACATCACATTAACTAAACAAACACTGTTTTTTGCCTTGTTTCACAATTTTATTATTAATGTCACTGCACTACCTAGGTTCGGGTTGTAAGCCCATTTTCAGGTACTTTACTGATCTGTAAACAAACAGTGTTTGTTTAGATTATTTACTGTGTTTCACCTAGAACCCACAGTTGATTCAATTAAAACAGTATGTATATGTCAAATCAGAAAGATGCACAAAGAAGGTCACGACAAAATACGGTGAGATAAAGTGTGTTCACCATTTCAAGTATCTTGGGGAGACGATACAGGAAAATTGGATAGAGAAAAAATCTCACGAACGGAGAAATTAAAATACGACTAGAGCATTGTGGAAGACTGGAAATATCTACAATAAATCGTGCCTGTCACGGAATGTAAAAGTGAGACATTACAGTAAGGTCGTCTGACGTTTTTTGTACATATTAACAAAATTCCGGACACCCGAAAAACTAAACAGATCTTGGAGCACAAAGAAATCATTAAGAACTTGAAGTGGATCACCGAAATCAGAAAAGACCTGAATGATGCTGGCATGACAGACTCAGATATACAAGACACACAAACTTTCGGTCACAAAGTACTCAAATGAAAAGTAATCCAAGAGGTGGAGATAGTCAAGATAGGAACAACTTCTTCGAATGAAAGGAACGAAATGCATGGTGAGAAGATAAAAGAAGCGTGGCACCAAAGGAAATTCCACGTCAGGTAGATGCTTCGCATATTCCTCAGCCTATACGTGTATAATAATAATAATTAATAATAACAGCCCGGAGCCTCATTTGAAAGAGATGAGGAAGGAGGGGAGGGGGAGTAACAACTTCGTAAAAAAAACCTGGGTCCATTTGGCTTCGGATGGCAGCACCCAGTAAGAGCACCTGCCTAGGGTTACTAGGTGAAAGCCCGTCAACGGTCACAAAGGCGGAAGAGGACTCTCAGTTCCCAATGGTTGAGAGAGTGGAAGAACCTAGTAGAGTAAACGACGGAAAACAATAATTGCTGACTAACAATCCGATCTTACTTTGGAATTTATATTCTCCGTCTATACGAAAGAATTTCATATGCAGAATGGAAATGTCGCCAAATGAGAGCACTACCCCTGTTGGTAACTTGAAAAAGGACTCGACCATTGTAATGCACAATGCATTGGGACCTAGGATTCTGGTGAGTCCCACCACCTGCACAGAGAATGAGTCGGAGCGTCTTGAAACGCCTTTCAATTCAGGAAGAAATACTTAATTAGGATCGGAAAGGTAATTCACTCCTCCGAGTCTGAAAACAGAAAGTATTGGAAAAGCTCTTGGACGACCACGAAATTCAGATCTTGGCTATACAAGAGACCAGATTCCTAGATGAGCGCATCATGGGCACACAACACTACAGAGTATTCCTAGGAAAGCCAGCATTAAAGATAATGATTTAAGACCCTCTCCTGGAGACTGCTTTTTACGTAAACAAAACCATAGTGAACAATGTCATAAACTTCTCATCAAAATCTGAGAGATTATCTATACTGACAATCAAGTGCAAAAACAAGAAATATAATCTCATAAACTGCCATGCTCTAATTAACGAAGACAACAAGAAGAACCCACAGAAAGTAGATGCCTTCTGGGACCTACTGGACACAGAAATTTCCAGGATACCTGTCAACCATACAAAAATCCTTCTGGGAGACTTGACCGCACAGATTGGGAGAAAAAGAAAATATAGAGATGTAGTAGGAAAATATCCAGCACACAGGAGAACAAATCAGAGCGCAGAAGGCTCATTGGACTTGCAAAACTTTCCACGCGAGGTGAATGGAAAAGGCACTGATCCACCCACTCCAGCCGGCCGCGGTGGTCTAGCGGCTCTGGCGCTGCAGTCCGGAACCGCGGGACTGCTACAGTCGCAGGTTCGAATCCTGCCTCGGGCATGGGTGTGTGTGATGTCCTTAGGTTAGTTAGGTTTAAGTAGTTCTAAGTTCTAGGGGACTTATGACCTAAGATGTTGAGTCCCATAGTGCTCAGAGCCATTCGAACCATTTGAACCACCCACTCCATAACAAAGGTGACAAACAGGATGTAAACAACTACTGAGGCGTGTCACTACTCCTAGTCACCTATAAAATCCGCTCAGAAATACTGATGAATGAAACTGAAGGAATCCTAGATAAACAACTTAGAGTATACCAGGGTGGGTTCCGCAAAGGCCGCTCCTATGCCGAAACAATTTTTAATTTGAAACCAATAATCCGACACAGAATGCTAAATGGCAAAAATATAGTGGTTTCTTTCACTGACTTAAAAAAAGCCTTTGGCTCGATGGATACAGAAACTCTACATAGGATCATTAGAGAATTTGGTGTCAAAAACAAGCTGGCAAACATTATCAGAGAAACCTTAACAGCCACAACTTCCAAAGTGAAATTTCTGGGAGAATTGCCCCAACCATTTGAAATCAAGACAGGTGTTCGACAGGGCGATGGATTATCTCCAATACCATTTAACTGTGACCTGGAGAAGATTGTGAGAATTTGGAATTCCGAACTCGAAAATCAAGGAATTAGTCCAATCTGTCTAGGAAGATAATCGGGAGGAATCGATGATGATTTTGCAATACTTTCAGAGAAATTAGAAGAAGCGGCCATACAGATTAACCTACTAGAAAGGATCGCTGGCAAGACAGGACTTAGGATCTGGAAAGAGATGACCAAATTCACGACAATTGACAAACATGGACCACAATTCCTTGAATCAGAGACTGGACGGATTGAGAGGGTAAAAAAATTAAAATACCTCGGTGAAACCATGCAAGAGAGCGGACTGGAGAAAGCTACGGTGGGGGACCGGATCTCAAAAATGGAGAGAGCTTACGAATTAACTAAAAACATTTACAAAAAAAAGTGCATCTCTTGAAATGCCAAAATAAAGTACTACAGTGCTGTGGTAAAAACAGAGTGTTTGTATGCCAGCGAATGCCTCTCAGTGAATTATACTACTGGCCATTAAAATTGCTACACCACGAATATGACGTGCTACTGACGCGAAATTTAACCGCCAGGAAGACGATGCTGTGATATGCAAATGATTAGCTTTTCAGAGCATTCACACAAGGTTGGCGCCGGTGGCGACACCTACAACGTGCTGACATGAGGAAAGTTTCCAACCGATTTCTCATACACAAACAGCAGTTGACCGGCGTTGCTTGGTGAAATGTTGTTGTGATGCCTCGTGTAAGGAGGAGAAATGCGTACTATCACGTTTCCGACTTTGATAAAGGTCGGATTGTAGCCTATCGCGATTCCGGTTTATTGTATTGCGACATTGCTGCTCGCGTTGGTCGAGATCCAAAGATCCAATGACTGTTAGCCGAATATGGAATCGGAGGGTTCAGGAGGGTAATACGGAACGCCGTGCTGGATCCCAACGGCATCGTATCACTAGCAGTCGAGATGACAGGCATCTCATCCGCATGGCTGTAACGGATCGTGCAGCCACGTCTCGATCCCTGAGTCAACAGATGGGGACGTTTGCAAGACAACAACCATTTGCACCAACAGTTCGACGACTTTTGCAGTAGCATGGACTATCAGGTCGAAGATCGTGGCTGCGGTTACCCTTGACGCTGCATCACAGACAGGAGCGCGTGCGATGGTGTACTGGACGACGAACCTGGGTGCACGAATGGGAAAATGTCATTTTTTCGGATGAATCCAGGTTCTTTTTACAGCATCACGATGGTCGCATCCGTGTTTGGCAACATCGCGGTGAACGCACATTGGAAGCGTGTATTCGTCATCGCCATACTGGCGTATCACCCGGCGTGATGATATGGTGTGCCATTGGTTACACGTCTCGGTCACCTCTTGTTTGCATTGACGGCACTTTCAACAGTGGACGTTACATTTCATATGTGTTACGACCCGTGGCTCTACCCTTCATTCGATCCCTGCGAAACCCTACATTTCAGCAGGATAATGCACGACCGCATGTTGCAGGTCCTGTACGGGCCTTTCTGGATACAGAAAATGTTCGACTGCTTCCCTGGCCAGCATATTCTCCAGACTTCTCACCAATTGAAAGCGTCTGGTCAATGGTGGCCGAGCAACTGGTTCGTCACTATAAGCCAGTCACTACTCTTGATGAACTGTGGTATCGTGTTGAAGCTGCATGGGCAGCTGTACCTGTACACGCCATCTAAGCTCTGTTTGGCTCAATGCCCAGGCGTATCACGGCCGTTATTACGGCCAGAGGTGGTTGTTCTTGTTACAGATTTCTCAGGATCTATGCACCTAAATTGGGTGAAAATGTAATCACATGTCAGTTCTAGTATAATATATTTGTCCAATGAATACCCGTTTATCATCTGCATTTGCTTCTTCATGTAGCAATTTTAATGGCTAATAGTGTACAAGATGGAAAAGCTGGAGATACTAGAAAGAAGAATATTACGGAAAATCATGCGTCCAACTCAAGTTGAAGCTGGCTGGAAACTTCAGAGCAACAATGAAATCTACAAAAAGATGCGGAAAATGTCGGAGACCATGAAAATGAGGAGGTTTTCATTTATAGAACGCCTATACAGAATGGACAAAAGCAGACTAACCAAAAGGATATTCGACTACCTGTGGAAAAAGAAGACAATAACGACATGGATTAAGGAAGCTCGTAAAGATCTGGAAAGGTTCAACACACAGGAAGTTCAGATGTCAAATAGGGATACATTTCGGACCATGATTCAAAATTTGGAAAGATTTCAAGTCGAAAGAACTAAGAAGAATGGAAGAGCGTGGACGGATGAACAGAAGCGGTAGCACAGCGTCCATATGGAGGAGTACTGGAAAAAGAAGAAACTGCAGACAAAGAAGTAATCAAATTATAGCGTGATCCTAAGTGGTTAATTCGCAAATAAAAAAATTATAACTTCAAACAGTGGAAAATCCAGGAGGGAATGTAACAATATTATGAAAAGGATAGTTGCTGCTCACCATAAAGCAGAGATGCTGCGTCGCAGATAGGCACAACAAAAATTACTCTGTAATAATAGCTCTGAAATTTCTCGTAAGTGGTATTAAAATAAATAAATAAACGTATTATTAATACATTAATGTATAATACACTGACAGAGAAAAACACAACACCAAAAAATAGTTAATATATAGTATTGACATTTCAGGTATACATTTGTATAAATAACATATTTAAGTGTAACAGGTGTAACCACCAGAATGTCGAATGCAAGCATGCAGATGTACATGCCCTGTGTTGTACAGGTGCCGGATGCAAGTTTTCGGGATGGAGTACCATGCTGGTTGCGCTTGATCGATAAATACAGAGACGGTTAACGCCGGTTGTAGAGGGCGCTGGAGTTTTCCGATGATGTCCCATATGTGCTCGACTGGCGACAGATTTGGTGAACGCGCAAACCAAGTCAACATATGGACATTCTGTAGAGCACTTTGGGTTACAACAGCGGTATGTGGGCGAGCATTATTCTGTTGGAGGACATCCCTCTGGATGCTGTTCATGAATGGAAGTACAACAGGTCGATTCACCAGATGGCGTACAATATTGCAGTGTGACAACTACGAGAATGCTCCAGCTGTCATACGAAATCGCACCCCAGACCATAGCTCCAGGTGTAGTTCCAGTGTGTCTAGCACACACACAGGTTGCTTATAGGCCCTCAACTGGCTTCCTTCTAACCAACACACGGTCATCACTGGCACTGATTCAGTACGAGCTATCGTCAGAAAACACAACACACCTCCACGCTGCGCTCCAATGAGCTCTCGCTTGACACCACTTAAGTGGCAAATGATGGTGGTTTGGGGTCGGTGGAATGCACGCTACAGGGCGTCTGGCTGGGAGCTGTTCCTGAAGCACACCTGTACAGAATGGACAAAACCAGACTAACCAAAAGGATATTCGACTACCTGTGGAAAAAGAAGACAATAACGATATGGGTTAAGCAAGCTCGTAAAGATCTGGAAAGGTTGAACATTCAGGAAGTTCAGATGTTAAATAGGAATACATTTCGGACCATGATACAAAATTTGGAAGGATTTCAAGTCGAAAGAACTAAGAAGAATGGAAGAGCGTGGACGGATGAACAGAAGCAATAGCACAGCGTCCATATGAAGGAGTACTGAAGAAAGAGGAAATTTCAGACAAAGAAGAAATTAAATTATAGCGTGATCCTAAGTGGTCAATTCAAAAATAAAAAACAGTTCGTTGTGTCACTGTGATGCCATCTACTGCTGTAATTGCTCCTACAGATGAAGTACGATGCGCCAGAGTCATACGCCAAACACGATGGTCTTCCCTCGCGGAGCCCGGTCTTCTGGCGACTGTACATTCTCGTTAATCACGCACGCAAATCTTTCTGCAGTATCGCAAAAGGAACATCCAGCTTCTCGTAGCCCTACTATACGACCTCGTTCAAACTGTTGAGGTGTTGATAATGGCGTCTTTGTCGCCATAAGGACATTCTTGTCTAACATCAACTCACCACGTCAAATATCAAAAGTAACTAACGTTCGCAACCGTTACGGCGCATATTTAAAGCAAACCAGATTTGCATCCTCATATTGGCGCTACTTGCTGCGCTCTTATACGACTGGTGCGAAATATGAATAGGCATCATCTTTCAGATGTAGAAATACGCCCACCAACGTTCGTTTATGTCGCACAGCTCCTTTTTGGTGTTGCAATTTTTTTACCGTCAGTGCATATAGCACTAATAATGAATTTATCATTAACGTTCGAATGAAGCATAAAACATTATTTGCATTTAAGCTGTCATCTACTTCAACAAGAGAATAGTAGGCCTCATTTCCACTGAACGCGAAATCAAAAAATGGTTCAAATGGCTCTGAGCACTATGGGACTTAACTTCTAAGGTCATCAGTCTCCTAGAACTTAGAACTACTTAAACCTATCTAACCTTAGGACATCACACACACCCATGCCCGAGGCAGGATTCGAACCTGCGACCGTAGTAGTCGCGCGGTTCCAGACTGTAGCGCTTAGAACCGCTCGGCCACCCCGGCCGGCAACGCGAAATCCATTGTTAGAGAAGCACTTACAGTCTTCTCAGAATACAATAAACTGAAGTGCGTACCTAGTGCATCTAACTGACTACATTCCAATATACACTGATAGAAAAAAATTGCAACACCAAGAAGAAATTGTGCGACATAAACGAAAGCTGGTAGGCGTGTTTCTACATCTGAAATATGATGTTTATTCAAATTTTATGCTAATCGCATAAGAGTAGCGCTAGTAGCGCCACTGTAAGGTTGTAAATAAAGTTAGCTTTAAATACACGCTGTAACAGTAGTGAGCTTTAATTACCTTTTAGATTGGACGCCATTATGAACACCTCACTGAACTTGAACGAGGTCGTTTAATCGGGCTACGAGGAGCTGGATATTCCTTCCGCGATACTGGCGAAAGACTTGGCAGGAATATAGCCCACCGTACCCTATTACCGACAGCGCTGGCCACAAGAATGTACGGTCGCAAGAACACCGGACTCTGGACGGCTACTTGGCACTACCTGAGCGGAAAAACATTGTGTTCTGCGTATGACTCTGGCACATCGTACTGCATCTGCAGCAGCAATTTGACAGGCAGTTGGCACCAAATTGACACAACGAATTGTTATTTCAAGGACTGCTCCGAGCCAGACGCCCTGTAGGGTCCATTCGACTGACCCCAATTCAATTCCACTTGAAACTTCAGAGGTGTCAAGCAAGAGCTCATTGGAGGGCACGGTAGAGGTCTGTTGTGTTTTCTGATGAAACCTGGTTGTGTCTCGGTGCCAGTGATGGCTGTGTGTTGGTTAAGAGAAGGCCAGTTGAGGGACAGCCACCAATCTGTCTGTGTGCTAGACACCCTGGACGTACACCTGGAGTTATGGTCTGGAGCGCAATTTCGTATGACAGCAGCAGCACTCTCATGGTTATCCCACACACTCTGACTACAAATTTGTACGTCAGACTGGTGATTCGACCCGCTGAGCTGCCGTTTATGTCCAGGGGGTGTTTTCCAACAGGATATCGCTCGCCCACATACCGATTTTGTCACCCAACATGCTCTACAGAGTATCAACAGGTTGCCTTGACCTACTGGATCACCAGATCTGTTTCCAATCGAGCACATATGGGACATCATTGATCGACCAAGTGCAACTGCCATGGAGCTCCATCCCACAAACTGACAACCGACACCTTTCAAAGCAATGCATGGGCGTTTGCATGCTTGCATTCAACATTCTGGCATTTATACTGGTTATTAATGTACTAGAATATCACATTTATAATTTCTATGCTGCGCTTTCATTAACCTAATAGATGGACTGATTCACTAGCAAGTTTGTGTGTGTAATTTATTACCACTATGTCACACAAGTCGCCCAGCCGTCGATACTATGACATACTGCTTCACTGTGATTCAGCTACTAAATGCTAAATGCACACAAACGCCGTCAGAAGCTCTCTATCCACGTGGCTGTCGCTGGCACACTAACTAGCGAATAGTCCCAAGCGTCAATAAACGATCTTGATGAAATTGATAGATGTATAGAACGGGCAAAATAATGCAATACGGATTTATTTCTTTGTGTTCAATTTCGCGTTTAAGGGATAAAAGACACTCCAAAAAAGTAATTTGGCATATTAGGTTTAGAGGGAGTATCTTCGAAAAGAAGATAAAAGAAAGTTGATAAGTAATTAACGTTCTTGAAAACTGTGTAATCAACTTTTGTAACGAATTGACATTTTGCAAAATATTCCACCGCCATTAATTAATTTTGAAAAATGAAAAGTTTTGTTACAACATAAATTAAATAAACTTTCAAGCTATATGAATCCCTGTGTAATGAAGCCAGTTTCTGAAATATCATTTTTGGAAAATGAGCTGTACATAGTTTTTCAGTCTTCAACGTCCCTGATTAAAATATCTAAACATATTATTATTCTAATTATTTATTTCACTTATAATTGTTTTATTTTTTAGATTTTACTTTCATGTTTATTTGGTTTTTTAGTCTACCGTTTCACGTAACTGTGTTTCGTTAATTGAAATTAATAAGTAATTCATCATAATGATACAAAATCATTACAATATTGATAATCTGTAAAGGAATTCTTAAAAAACAACGATTTTTTGTACATCATGCTCATAAAATGAATGAAATTTTTTCACAGGATATACACTACTGAGAACAGAATGTAAAATAAAACTCAGCAGGATTTCAGATTGTGTGCTAGTGATCGCAACTGTATTATATTGCTTCTCAGAATAGAGACTGACACGTAATCTTTCAACATAACTGGATCTGAAGGTCTTTTCACAACGTTTTCGACTTCGAAAGCCGTCGAACCGTCGAGCCCTTTGAGATCACCGGATGAACTAGTTTCTTGTCCTCTGGTGCGACGCGCGAAACGGTTTTTTCACACTGGCCACCCACCCTTTCATAGTTACAAAAGGAACAAAAGGAACAAATGGAGGATTTGGAGCTCGAATTCAAGAATCTCTTTTGGAAGCCCCAAATGTCCTTGTGACGGATCGAAATCAGGTAAACAAACGTCTGACCATGTCAAAAGGTATTTGAAAGATATTATCTTTCCCAGTGAGAGAGAAACATCTTTATTATTGTTAGATTCTGGGGGTCGTCAGTGTGAAAGAGCCGTTTAGAGCATCGTACCCAATGGCAAAGAATTTTTCTTCAAGGGCTCGACGAAGGTACAGCCGTGCGAAATATATGACTTTCGATGTTCGAAGAAGTTTGTGAGAAGATTTGCAAATCTAGTTATGTTGAATGATTATGATGTCAGTTTCCACTTGAGAAACGATATAATCACGCTGCAGTCGCCAATACATAATCGAGTCTCTTCGCCAAGGCTTATGAATGCACTGAAATATGCCTGATACAAATCAGGATATTTGGAGGATCACCCACGACAGTTTGAAATCCTGCTGAATTTTGTTTTATATTGTGTACTCATTCGTGCATATCACGTGAAGAAATTTCATTCATTTTATGAGCATGATGTACAAAAAAATCTTATGTTTTAAGCATTTCTTCACAGATGATCACTATTCTAATGGTTTGTATCACAATAACGAGTTATTTATTACTTCCAATTAACAAAACACAGCTATGTGAAACAGTAAATTAAAAAACAAAAAACAAAGAAAACATGAACGTAAAATGTATAATAACTGTTTAAGAAATAAAACAAGAATGCGTAAGATAAATAATTAGAGTAATAGCGAATATTTAGATATTTTAATTACGTATGTTGAAAATACTCCGACAGCATATTGCGTATAGCTTATTTTCCAAAACTGGTATTTCAAAAACCAGCTTTATTACA
Organism: Schistocerca cancellata; assembly: GCF_023864275.1. NCBI lineage: Eukaryota > Metazoa > Arthropoda > Insecta > Orthoptera > Acrididae > Schistocerca > Schistocerca cancellata. The sequence goes on along the minus strand of NC_064629.1, from coordinate 377,025,689 downwards.
CATGGATGTTTGTGGCTTGAAAGCTTCTTCAATTTACATTGCAAAAAAAGTTATGATTTTTCTAAATTAATTAATGGCGGTGGATTATTTTACAAAATTTCTATTTATTACGTACCGTGAGTTGATTATACAGTTTTCAACAACATTAATTGTGTACCAACTTTTATATGAAAAACATTTTTGTACGAGTATATATCATCGTTGCGAAGATATTCCCTCTAAAGCTAACATCCCAGATTACCTTTCGGGGAGCGTTCATCTACATGTGCATGGATACTCTGCAAATCACATTTAAGTGCTTGGCAGAGGGTTCATCGGACCACCTTCGCAATTCTCTATTATTCCGATCTTGTACAGCACGCGGAAAGATCGAACACCTATATCTTTCCGTACGGGCTCTGATTTCCCTTATTTTATCATGGTGGTAGTTTTTCCCTATGTAGGTCGGCGTCAATAAGATATTTTCGCACTCGGAAGAGAAAGTTGGTGACTGGAATTTCGTGAGAAGATTCCTCCGCAACGAAAAACGCCTTTGTTTTAATGGTGTCCATTCCAAAGCCTGCATCATTTCAGTGACACTCTCTCCCCTATTTCGCGATAATACAAACGTCCTGCCCTTCTTTGAACTTTTTCGATGTACTCCGTCGCTCCTATCTGGTAAGGATCCCACAGCGCGCAGCAGTATTCTAAAAGAGGATGGACCCCTTAAATGTGAAACTGGGCACAAAATAAAAAAAAAATTCTTTCTGCATTATTTTGCCCCTTCTACACATCCGCCAATTTCATGAAGTTGGTTTATTTACATTTTGGAATGTTCCCTTATTAGTGCTACCTGTTCGAGGACTGGACGTTTCGAAAGTCATATTTGAAAGCCACTCTCTTGCCAGATGCGTGGACTGATCTCCGCTTTACGAGGTAGTGACGCCTTTTCACTGCACGAAAGTTAATCAACTTACTTATTATTTTCGTGTGATGGCATCCGCTTCCGTTTATTTATCTTTGGTCGATCACAGCGACCAACATTAGATTTACATTCTGTGGCCTCTAGACGACGGTACCGGAAACCAAAACACAGACGAAGAAGTATTATTCAAATTTGACTCTTCTGTCACCATCAGCTGCCTCTGTTTTCTAGTTATATGTCGCGGTGAGTTCCTATTTTTCACTCTCATCACCATGCTTCCATTGTAAGAGGATCTTTGCTTTCACGTTAAAAGGAGGAAGAATAGGTCTAATATCATGTCCATGATGAGGAACTAGGTCTTGGTGGCGAGGAACACGGAAGAAATTTAGCCCTACCCTTTCAGAGAAATTTTGGGAAATCACGAGTGATTGAAATCTGGATGATCAAACGGGGATTTGAACCTTCATCCTCGCCCACGGGAGTCCAGTATTTTACCACTCCACCACCTCACTCGACTTTTCTGTGATGTTGAATCCAATCTGATGAATCGAACATCGGTAATTTAACCATTTAATCTTAGAGGTACCCGCCATGTAACACTCCAAATACTATAAAATTGGAAATTTGTGGTAATTCTTACGCGACCAAACTGCTGAGGTCATCAGTCCCTAGGCTTACACACTACTTAATCTAACTTAAACTAACTTACGCCAAGGACAACATTCACACCCATGCCCGAGGGAGGACTCGAACCTCCGACGCGGGCAGCCGCGCTAACCTTAGTAAGGCGCCATAGACCGAACGGCTACCCCGCGCGGCCCCGAATACTATATTTCCTGTTTATTTTATTCGGCGGGATTTATAGTCTTCTGATTTTTTTATAGATTAGATTTCAACTTCGACTGCTATCATTATTAATTATAAATATCTCCACTGCGATTTCATGCTTTAGATATTTTTCAAAAATTGAAAACTGGGTTCTCCTACTGAATGGCACAATATCTTAAAAATCTCCAGAATTTTCCAGCTTCCACTACAAGACGTGGCTTTTGAAATGTTTCAAAAAGACAGATCTTGCAGTGAACCTTAGCACAAGAAGGCCATGAAGAGTAATTGTGATAGCGTAGATCGTCAGTGTTACAAAACTGAGGTACAAAATTTATTGTATTTACTAGGAACTAGGTGTTGGCAGCCCCAGTGAGACGAAGATACACCAGCGTGTGAATAATCGGAACTAAGATTTTAGAGTCGATTCAGATATGGGTCTAACATGCGCCCCAGTTAATTGATAAAGAAGAATATAACAGAGAGTGAAGTTATTAATAATTATGCGTGATGAACATTATACAACATCTACGAATATGTAAGTGGCATGTTAGATGCCACTAAAGAAAATCAACAACTGCAGCTGAATGAAGCAAGAGAAGCTACTTCTGTTACAATTATTATGTATTACTATTATTATTATTAACTGTATTCTTATCAGCAGTGGTAGTGGTACTGGTTGCATCAGGCATCAGTAGTAGTAACATAAACCATGCTAAGCAAAAAATATGTAGTTCTAGAATTTTGGAACACCAGAGAAATAGAGACACAATATTTCTCTAATTATTGCTGAATTCTGAGATGCGGAGAAATTAAAATAGTCAAAAATATTGAAAAAAAGAGGAATATTAGTAACGACGAAAATTACAGTTTAGATTTCGGTCTAATAGCAAAGGGAACGTATTTGACGCATGCTAGAGGAATTGGTAGCATGATGTTAACTTTCTCACCTTCCACATTTTAGGAAGGTTGCCTGCGAGCGGTGCAGCCCAGGTACCACTCGGCAGCAACAGCCACAGCAGTACACTAGCGTAGGCGAAGCGCTTGCCCCCCATGGTTTTTCCAGCGACTGGCAGCGACGGCGTCTTGTCCAGCACTGGAGTGCGCCGCAACTGCCACCAGAGGGCAGGCAGCACTCCCCTCTTTTTTCCAGTCTGCTTCCTCTACTCCCTGCGACTTCCCGCTCTGGAGCTACGCGGTTAGCGCGGCGGATTGCTAAGCGGAGGCGCCCGGGTTCGATTCCCGACAGCATCTGAGATATTCTCCGCTCGCGGACTGTGCGTTGTATTGTCCTTACATCCGTATCTTCGTAATTGACATTACCATTGAGATGAGTGAATGGGCAGACTCGAAATTCGATAATAAAGTAAAGTACTCCCTATTTCCAAAATGGCCTCGTCCCTAAAAAACCACGTGCATCATAAGCCAGTTCGTTTGTGCTGCACAGTGTCTTTTTCACCTTTTACTGAACCAAATGAAGTGTTAGCCTCCAAGCTTTGCTGTCGCGGTACTACACCGGCTTCGTTAGCAGCTGACAAACGACATCTGTCCCAGTATGTGGAAATGTATAGACCACATCGACTGTACCAAAGCAGGATCCATCAAGAGCAAGGTCATCGGACGTCAGACGTTAAAGTTCAAGCCTCCCTCAGGGCAGCCACAATTAGATACTCCAGCGTGATTGTCATCAGTCTCACACTCAGATAACTAACTTAAAAAATGGCTCTGAGCACTATGGGACTCAACATCTTAGGTCATAAGTCCCCTAGAACTTAGAACTACTTAAACCTAACTAACCTAAGGACATCACACACACCCATGCCCGAGGCAGGACTCGAACCTGCGACCGTAGCAGTCCCGCGGTTCCGGACTGCAGCGCCAGAACCGCTAGACCACCGCGGCCGGCAACTAACTTAAAGATGACACGATTTCAGTTGCGAGAAAGGAGCTCAATTTCATGCCCTCACCAAGACCTGTTCGTGAATTAAACAAGCGAGATTAAACAGGTACTTGGACTAATTCAAGCTGAAGCAGCTGAGGAAGTACGCCGAGAAATCTGTTGTACTCTTACGGTACAAAATCAAGGAACCTTTGTTTCAGTTGTTAACAAAGTTAACTCGGTTACAGTTCCAGCACTTGAGGATCATGTCCAGATAATTCGGTGTCTTTAGAGAATAATGCCTAAAAAATTTCGACACTAATCCCAAAAAGAAAGTGGAAGATAATACCTGCCCTGAGGCCTACCTTACAAAATATTAAGAAGTACGGCCTGGATAATCGGTTCAGGTAAGGCTTTATTATCTTTTGTTTTCGGTCTACGGGCCCCAATCTACCTACTACCTAAGTGTCTAATTGTTGTTCTACTCCTTATGAAGGTAAATGCGAACTTCAGATCCGTAATTATATGGATGTCATGCAACACCTTAAAAAACTATGGCTGAAATATGGCGACATCCTTTTTAGCTTCGATTTCGTTTCTTTTGTTACCAGAGTTCCTTTAAAACAATCCTTAGAATTCATCGACCAGAAAGTCGACATGGAGATTATCAACTTCTTCAGGCACGGTGTAACATCAGCATACTTCCCTTTCGATCAGACGCACTACGAGCAGACTAACTAAGGCCAGTCACAGAGCCCTGCATAGGCCAATATTTGCATCGATACTTCAAGGAGAAAACCTTAGAAGCAACTCGTTACGCTGACGCCTCGTTCGTTACATGGCATGTTGCATGAATTACTATCACACTTAAATTTAGTACATCTTGTAATATTATCATTATCGATATCCTTATTAAAGATCGATATTAGCACCTCACTTCACTTACATACACGTTCAGACTGTCCGAAAATTCCAGGTAGACTGCGCGCGATTTCGAGACGTGGGATTGGGTTAGTCGGTGGCAAGTGGTCAATGGTAACGGTCGATTTGCGACACACAAGCACAGACACAAGTTTTATATATATATATATATATATATATATATATATATATATATATATATATATATATATATATATATATATATATATTTCAGCATTTAACTTTATATATATATATATTCTTCAGTATTTAACTTAATTAATATTTAAATTAATTGATATTTAATATCGAAAAGGAAGTATTCTGATGTTACAATATATTCCCAAGCATCAGAAACAAGCTCAAACTGCATAACATCGCCCCTACTCGAAGTATGGTGCACCTATTACGGGGTGACTCTGAGAACTACATGAGCAGCGGAGCTTTCCTCTCCACATTCACAGATTTGTGTGTTACTACATCCCACTCGATGCAAATGTTTGGGATATGGAGAGCGACCGCGTAATAGGTGCACCATACCTCGAGTAGTTGCGATGTCGCGCAGTTTGAGCTTGTTTCTGATGCTTGGGAATGTATTGTAAACCAGCATAGCAGTGGTTCTATTGTCCCAGTCAGACTGTCATTCGACCAACTTCCAGACTAGTAAATGTCTTTATCCGTAATATGGGATCCTCTGATCTCGTACACACGATCATACTGTCCACACCCCTGTAACGTAACACGTTATCCATCGGACATATCCTGAGAGTCATCAGTAATCCCTCGACAGGTGTAGTGCGAAAGGCACCGGTGAGCCTCAGAAGTACGCTCCGCTTAATTCGTCGCAGCTTTGTTTTGTATCTGCCTATTCGAAAGTGATGTGGCCAAATGCTGGCATGGAAGCCCACAATGGCGTTGAAGATAGCTTCATCATGTGACCGTACCACACGCAACTGTAATTTATAGACAGCAGTGCCAGCATATGCAGTCTTAAGCATAATTTTAGCCGCTTTCTGAGTAACAGATTTTGCATGTTCTAGAAAGTCTCTTTTTTTCATCTAGAAGAATGCCTAAATACATATAAACAGTTCAGCGTTTTACAGGGATTCAGTCAAATCTCACAGAGGGATTTCAGGCAAGAGAAAGTCTTCCCTTCTGACGTATGTATGTTGTTTCATGAACAGCTATATTCAGTTTGTTGTCCTTGTACCAACGCTGCATCTGAGAAAGACATCATCTGTCTTTTCCTCAAGTCTGACCCTGGAGTCCACAGACACAACTACTAGGATATCATCCGCGTGTGCAACACCTTCAATAGTAGCTGTCCCGTCTAACACATGTAATATGGAGCCACGAGGACAGCCCTTGTTAACCTTTTTGATTACCTTGCTCTGTTCCGCAATGCACTGAACGCTACGTCCCCCACAATAATCTACAAAACTCTTATTTGGACATTTGGAGACACCGAGATCTTGGAGGCGTGAAGAGATCGCAGGCCACCAAAGATTATCAAATACGCGTGCTATGTAAATCACGTGCGTGATTGCATACTGCGCTGTCGAATTTACTGCAATATTAAGAGCTCTGCCAACCGCATCATCACTTCCCTTTTGTGAGACAATATTGACACTGGTTTAGACCCGACAGCTCCCTGTGCGCCTGCAACAGGTCACAGAGCAAACGCTTCAGGGCTTTGGCCAAGACGTTTGATAAGATATAAGTCTGTAGTCTTCGGTGATGCCGGGTCTTTATCTTTTCCCTTTTTGATCACTACTGCCCTAGGTGTTTCCATATCGCCGTAATCCTACTTATTCGCAACGCCATCTGTACCACTGCGTGGTAAACGCCATCCGGACCAAGTGCCTTTCCAGTTCTGAACTTGTAAAATTGCGATATCAACTTCTTCTTCAGCGAAAGCTATCATCTGATTGTCGCATTCGTTATCCAGTTCAGTTCTAAGTTGTGCTGTATTTCAATATCTGTATTAGTGTTATCATCAGGAAGTAGGGCTGTCAGCAGATATTCTGCTGACTCTCTCCTCTAACCGTTATTCAGCACCGAGCGAGGTGGCGCAGTGGTTAGACAGTGGACTCGCATTCGGGAGGACGATGGTTCAATCCCGCGTCCGGCCATGCTGATTTAGGTTTTCCGTGATTTCCCTAAATCACTCCAGGCAAATGCCGGGATGGTTCCTTTCAAAGGGCACGGCCAACTTCCTTCCCCGTCCTTCCCTAATCCGATGAGACCGATGACCTCGCTGTCTGGTCTCCTTCCCCAAACAACCCAACCCGTTATTCAGCCATCCTCTTTACGAATTGTGGACATAACAGTAGATCCCCTAACCTGTTCAGTCAATAACTTATATGGTCTTCCCCACATGTCAAATGGCAGTTTCCTTCGTAGAAACTTCTCCAATGTATTCTTTTAGTTTCCTAAAGCAATGATTAAGAGCACATTTTAACTGCCCTGTGTTCATGGAACCTCGCAGTGCGCTCTGATTGCCCTAAAATACGTTGATAAGCTCTTTTTCTTGATCTTACCCTTCGCCTCAACGTGGAAATTTCTGGATCCAAGAGATTGTAGCCTGACGTTTTACGATTTTCTTAGGGATGTAAATACCCTGAACTCTTTGCAAGAGTTCAGTTAGTAGCTACGCACCCAAGTCTACAATGTACCGGATGCTATTCCATTGGAAATGCTGCAATGTAGGCTCCTAAGCCGGCCCAATCAGTTTTGTTTTCCTGATATCTAACCCAATCAAGCTTTTCCCCACTTGTGTCCCTCTCTTAGTGCCACTTTCCACTTCGATATTATTATGGGCACTGGATGTTAGGTACTTGAGCACTTGTCAACTACAAATCTTAGCTGCTGTCATGTAGTTTGCTAAAGTGACATCTCGCATGTACTCGGGCTGATCTTCTAGATTTAAAACAATGATGTCCAGTTCCTGCGTTGCGTCCTCAGATATCTCACCTTGTTCGTCGATTCTGCCCTCCGTGGCAGAGAAAGGATTTTGCATTCGCATCTGTTGCCGCAAAGAGACACGTACTTCGTCCATATAGAGCTACCGCTCAGAGTTTATTTACATAAGATACCATGGGATGAGAATACTGCAGTTATGTGCTTTTATCTTCTTGCCTGCGCGTCCTTCACTTCTAATGTGACCATGTGCTTGTCGCACAGCTGTGCAATCCTAGTCACAGTGAATTTTCTACTTGTAATCACAATGGATGACATGGCCTCATCGTGGCCAGTAACTGCTAACATCTACGCGGATAAATGTGGGAGCCTACTGTTTCTACAGTACGATTTGTGCAAACAGATTATATCAACACTCAACTCGTCAATTATTTTTCGTGTTTTAATCATAGCCAGCTTACTTCGCACGGCGTTTATCTGTAGTATCTTTATCCTTTTTTGTGTTTCGAGTGAAAAGAAAGCATTCCGGAGAGGTGAGGGCTGCGTCAAAGGAAACACGTCCACATGCTTCTACAAAATCCACGTATAAATGCTCGTTGTCGAATGGTTCATTTCTTCTCGTGAAGTATTGCCCAAGAATATCGCATAATGGTTTAAACTTTGTTGAGAAATTATTTGCTCTCAAAAGAACCCTGTCTAATGCCGCTGGTGTAGGATACGTAATACATTTCCCTTTGGGATGCTCAACTCTGATAATATTTTTGTATAGATAAATCTAATGAATCTTCGGTGTGACCGAAACACTAAGCACACAGGCACACTAATTTCACCGCATCAGTCTCCACATTGCTAACGTATTCTCTATAATCAAGTTGGGGGTCAGAATTTTGAAACCCTTTTGCAATTTACTTGTCACATTTGTTAAAGGAACGCACACCTCTATCTAAGTTGTTCTCAGACTTTGATATCTCAAGACGCTTAAGGGGAGAAACCACACAAAAATTTAACTTTTCTTCTACTTTTCGGATTTCGACAGAATTTTAAATTCCTGTCTATCACGTAAAGCTTTGAAGCACAGATTTTCATTGGCTTTTGGATTTTGTGTATTTGTTATGATTTGAATGGTATTCTTGATAACCAACTTTTGGTACTAAGACCTCCATTCTCACATTCGTACTTATATTCACAAGAAATTGTTCAACAAAGAGCTCTATGCATTTATTTTATGAGGAATGTTGTTAATTTCCTTTCAGTATAGTTTCTAAATCTCAAACTTAAATTTTATTTAATTATCGGTGTATAAAAGTGATAATAAAATAGAAAAACTAAATTTTGCTTAATAATGATGCATAGAAGTATGCAAATACCTCAAGTCAATGTCCTGTAAAAATTTCATTGTGGCAGATTTGGTCTGGACAGTGATTCTCGACGGATTCGCATCTGGAGGGAACACGGAACACGATTTCGGGACCTAAATAGTGTGGAAAGAGACCGATATCGAGCAGGATTCTTAATGGTGCGGCCAGGGATTATGTTCACCACTCGAACCACTCTTCATGCAGTTGTACGAGTGAATTGGCAAGGCTTAACTGCTGTCAAGTATCGTGACTAGATCTTGGGACCTCATGCGCGGATGTTGCGAAGTGATGTGGATCCAGACTTCGTACTGATGGACGATAGTGCTCGACCTCATAGAGCACAGGTGGTCGATGTTTTCTTCGAAACGGAAGATACTGCACACATGGCGTAGCCTGCGCGCTCTTTCGATTTGAATCCCAAAGAGCATGTCTGGGATGTACTATGGAGAAGGGCTGCATCACGTCAGCATCCACCAGCCACTCTCCAAGACTCGTGAGCAGCGGTGCAGGAGGAAGGAACGTTATTGCCTCAACAAGAGATTGATGACATCAGTCACAGCATGCCCCGTCATTGCCTTTATTGGTGCCAGAGGTGGTCACACCTCATACTGAGCACATTAACCAGGTGTTGGAATGTGTGTGCAAATCCGTTAGGTTGGAAAAAAACGAAGAAGATTTCTGTCTACCGTTATGCATACAGCAGTTGTTTACGTTCTGTATTCTTTACATTGTTTCTACTTTACTATCACCTGATTATACTGTTTTCTGGCAAAATCAAAGCAACCTTGTAAAATTTCCGTTTGTTGCTTTAATTTTGGACACCAATGTGTTTCTCTACCGCTTCAATCTCGAGCAGCGTGCGGGAAAAACTAACGTTTGCAAGCTCTGAATTCCCTAATTTTATTACAATGATAATTTCTCCCGATGTTGGTGGGTGCCAACAAAATATTTTCACATTCAGAGGAGAAAGTTGGTGATTGAAATTTCGGGAAAAGATCCTGTCGCAACGAAAAACATTTTTCTTTTAATACTTGCCGCCCCAGCTCGCCTATCATATCCCTGACAATCTCTCCCCTATTTCGCGATAATGTAAAACGAGCTGCCTTTCTTTGGACGTTTTCGATGTCTTTCGTCAGTCCTGTCCGACGAAATTCACACATAGCGCAGCTATACTCCAGAAGAGGACGGACAAGCGTAGCGTAGGCAGTGTCTTTATGAGTCCTCTTGCATCTTCTAAGTGTTCTGCCAATAAATTGCAGTCTTTAGTGAACCTTCCCCACAACATTTGCTATGTGATCGTTCCACTTTAAGTTATTCGTAACTGTAATCCTTGTGTATTTAGTTGAATACACTGTCTCAAAATTTGAGTGATTTATCGTGCTACAGAAATGTAGTCAATTCCTTTTAGTACTCGAGTGGATTATTTCGCATTTCTCATTATTTAGATTCAGTTGCCATTTTTCGCACCATAGAGATACCTTGCCTAAATCATTTTACGATTGATTTCGATCGTTTGATAACTTTACAAGACGCTAATTGACAGCATCATCCGTAAACATTCTAAGAGGGCTGCTCAGATTGTCTCCTAAATCCTTTACCAGTGCATAGATTAGGAACAGCAGAGTGTCTATAGTACTTCATTGGGGAACGTCAGATTTCACTTTTGTTTGACTCGACACTATGAAAAGTGTGCATGGTGTAATTGATTCATGACATAAAAGCGAAATTTCTATCCACACGTGTGGATAGAACTTTTTCTTTTCAGTCAATGTTGCCCTTTTACCGGGCTTTTTTCTTATCTATACGCCTGCGTTACTTTGATCCACTGCATCTAATAACAGTGAGAGCGTGTATCCGGCCACATGTCGAACTGCTCCGCGCCTTGCGTTCACATTTTCACACATATGGTAAGCAGTATCCTCATTTCCAGACATAGAATGGTTTTGGTGGTCATTTTTAGCTACATCTGTCAAACTCTGAAATATTTTCATGTCACCATAATAAGTGAAGAACATAAAATACTGGTACTGTCGTTCTAATGTTAACCTACTGTAAGACTGTAACGTCCCCATACACCAATCAGCCGAACTAATTGACCGTGTAGTCACGTACCTTAGGATCTCAGAAGCAAGGCTATCATTCAGGATACTGCCGAATCGAAATGGGAAAACGTATATATAATGCACAGAAATAAGAATCTTGGCATTAGAAACCTGTCCCAGGAAATAATGATCTCAGTCAATAATGTAGACTACTACACACACTCAACAGTGATATAAAACACTATAGGAAAGTTATTGTTTACAGAACAGCCACGTGATTTACAGTTTCAAGTAGTGATCACTCTCAGCTTCATTCTTTACAGCCTTAAGGTTCTGGCATCTGCGATCACCATAATCTTGTGAAGAAGTTGGACGGCGACCTCAGTAGTCCAGAACTCATCCATATCCGAAGTTTGAGACAACTCATCAATTTCGCGCAGAGGCATAAACTGCCATAAATGATTTCTTCTCTGTCCATTGTAACCCATGAGTGTCACGTTTGCGAGAAACTTACATGTTGTTAAATTTCACCTTCCAAATGAAAGCGAGCACAGTACACCTTTCATGAAGGGAGACGATAGTTTCACCTCGGTGACACTTCTCTGTGACGTCACTACAACCTGAACATGCCCCAATTCAGAGCATCATGGATGTCTATCGATTTTCGAGGTCGTATCGAGTGTGAGTGCGGTGAGCCCCCCATAGCACAAAGCTCACATCTGGTAAACGTAATGCCGTAACTTAATGATTCTTAAAAAAATGGGACTGGTTCATGTTTTTCAGTACCTAATTACTTCCAAGCTTGAAAAAGTGGCTAACCAAGATGTGTTCATTTCAGAAATTTTGTCTGCAAATGTGCGATCATTGTGTGTGCCTCTTTAGCAGTAATACATGAAAACATACTTATAGGTGGCAGGGGTAAAATACAGGGAGCGAAAGGCTATTTACAATTTGTACAGAAACCAGATGGCCGTTATAAGAGTCGAAGGTGTGAGGTATCCGGCGAGTTGTGGCGCCCTGAAAATATTCCAAGTTCGGAGTTGGCGTGGCTGCACGGTCTGCCCGGCGGGCGCGGGCCGCTCGGCAGGCCGACCACGTGATGCCGGACATTGGCCGAAGCAAGAGGGGGCAGCCCGAACGCGTGGCTGGGAATTCCATGGTGACACTGTGTCGATGAAAGAGACTTGTATGCCGAGAGTGCCAAAGATGGCGGACTCTGTGAAGCCATCATGGCAGACATTTCACAGTTCGTATAGAAATTAATAGTAGCCAGATGAATCATGATACCTCAAAAGAAATAAGTACATTACTATTATTTGAACGACGATTCGGATAGTGTAATGAGGTTTCCAATATCTTTATTAGTTTAAAGTTTAGTATCTGACAGTAAATTATACAAGTAACACCCAGCAACGAATTTCCAGAATCTAAACGATTCATCCGATTTTGTACATCGACATGTATTTAGAAAGCTATAAGCGTAAACCAAAATTGGTATAAATTACAGGAATGTAACTTTAATAGTACATGAGTTTTTGGAGGTCAAAGTGGCAGATTACTATAGATCGTGTCAGGCCATAAGTACTCCACAGTTACACAAAAAAAGGTACCAGCGTGCGTTGGCTTGGAGACATGACGGGAGCGCTGTCACCAATGTCAGTGCTCGTTACTAAGGGAGGCGACTACCGAAGAAATGGAGGTGGAGTCCTGAACAGGGCAGCGTGAGAGTTCTGGAGTACGGGAAAGGACACGAGGAATGCGGTGGCAGGACACGGGAGGTGCTGGACACGAGGTAGTCCTGGAGAGTACGGCGCGACGGAGGCAGAGTCGTGGGAAAGACTTGGAGTGGAGCAGTTTGCGCATGGTCGCGGGAGATAGAAACATTTCGTAGTGCCGACTTGTGTACTTGTGAGATTTCCGTGGTTTCTGCAGTGAAGACGTAGTTCGCGTTTGGAAGTGAATATCTCGAGAGCTACGTTGTTTGTTCACAACTAATTACGTGAAGTAGGAATCTATTGTTTCTTTGTTATTCAACTTGTATTTTATTTAACTGCTGGACCATTGACACCAATAAGTGTTGCAGAAATATACCGCATCCTCAAAAGTACTTCTACTGTCATACTCATCATTTAAAGTCGTAAAGAAAGTACCTACAGATTTTATTTAATTGCAGCCTTTCATTTATAAATCTATGTGTTACATTCATAATTCGCAATTGCCGAGTGATAGGAACCTTCGACCATTCGATTAATGAGTAAATTTATATTGTATACTGTGAGAATTTCAGGGAGAGCATTAGGGAACGATTGACAAGAATGGGGGAAAGGAATTCAGTAGAAGAAGAATGGGTAGCTTTGGTAGATGAAATAGTGAAAGCAGCAGAAGATCAAGTAAGTTAAAGGACGAGGACTAACAGAAATCCTTGGGTAACAGAGGAGATACTGAATTTTATTGATGAAAGGAGAAAATACAAAAATGCAGTAAACGAAGCAGAAAAAACGGAATACAAAAGTCTCAAAAATGAGATCGACAGGAAGTGCAAAATGGCTAAGCAGGGATGGATAGAGGACAAATGTAAGGATGTAGAGGCGAATATCATTAGCAGTAATATAGATGCTGCCTACAGGAAAATTAAAGAGACCTTTGGAGAAAAGACAACCACTTGCATGAATATCAAGAGCTCAGATTGGAACGCAGGTCCAAGCAAAGAAGGGAAAGCAGAAAGGTGGAAGGAGTACATAGAGGGTCTATACAAGGGCGTCGTTCTTGAGGACAATATTATGGAAGAGGATGTAGATGAAGATCAAATGGGAGATATTATACTGCGCGAAGAGTTTGACAGAGCACTGAAAGACCTAAGTCGAAACAAGGCCCCGGTAGTAGACAACATTCCATTAGAACTACTGATAGCCTTGGGAGAGCCAGCCCTGACAAAACTCTAGCATCTGGTGAGCAAGATGTATGAGGCTGGCGAAATACCCTCAGACTTCAAGAAGAATATACCTACAATCCCAAAGAAAGCAGGTGTTGACAGATGTGAAAATTACCGAACTATCAGTTTAATAAACCACGGCTGCAAAATACTAACACGAATTCTTTACAGACGAATGGAAAAACTGGTAGAAGCCGACCTCGGAGAAGATCAGTTTGGATTCCGTAGAAATGTTGGAACACGTGAGGCAATACTGATCCTATGACTTATCTTAGAAAGTAGATTAAGGAAAGGTAAACTTACGATTCTAGCATTTGTAGACGTAGAGAAAGCTTTTGACAATGTTGACTGGAATACTCTCTTTCAAATTCTGAAGGTGGCAGCGGTAAAATACAGGGAGCGAAATGCTATTTACAATTTGTACAGAAACAAGATGGCAGTTATAAGAGTCGAGGGGCATGCAAGGGGAGCAGTGGATCGGAAGGGAGTGGGACAGGGTTGTAGCCTCTTCCCGATGGTATTCGATCTGTATGTTGAGCAAGTAGTATAGGAAGCAAAAGAAAATTCGGAGTAGGAATTAAAATCTATTGAGAAGAAATAAAAACTTTGAGGTTCGCCGATGTCATTGTCATTCTGTCAGAGACAGCAAAGGACCTGGAAGAGCAGCTGAACGGAATGGACAGTGTCTTGAACATCAACATAAGAGAAATGAGGATAAAGGAATGTGGTAGAATTAAATCGGGTGATGCTGAGGGTATTAGATTAGGAAATAAGACGCTTAAAGTAGTAAATGAGTTTTGCTATTTGGGGAGCAAAATAACTGATGATGGTCGAAGTAGAGAGGATATAAAATGTAGACTGGCAATGGCAAGGAAAGCGTATCTGAAGAATAGAAATTTGTTAACATCGAGTATAGACCAAAGTGTCAGGAAGTCTTTCCTGAGAGTATTTGTATGGAGTGTAGCCCTGTATGGAAGTGAAACGTCGACGGTAAATAGTTTAGAAAAAAGAGAATAGAAGCTTTCGAAATGCGGTGCTACAGAAGAATGCTGAAGATTAGATGGGTAGATTACATTACTAATGAGGAGGTATTGAACAGAATTGGGGAGAAGAGAAATTTGTGGCACAACTTGACCAGAAGAAGGGATCGCTTGTTAGGACATATTCTGAGGCATCATGGGATCACCAATTTAGTATTGGAGGGCACCGCGGAGGGTAAAAAATGTAGAGCGAGACCAAGAGATGAATAGACTAAACAGATTCAGAAAGATGTAGCTGTCAGTAGGTACTGGGAGATGAAGAAGCTTGGACAGGATAGAGTAGCATGGAGAGCTGCATCAAACCAGTCTCTGGACTGAAGACCACAACAATAACAACTGTAGACGCAGCAGTATTTTCCCTGTAATGTGACAACTACATATCCCAACTCCTAGACAATGAATCCAGCCAAAACTTTGAGTCAGAGGGTACGTAGTTGAGGGCCATCACACCACCTCATTTCATCGACATTTGAATTGGAAGCCTGCAATTGGGCGCTCATCCGGGGTTTGTGCCATGCAAAGTGGTAATTCCTTTGCTCTCTGTTATTCAGCATACTACTCGAAGTGTAAAATCCTTTGCAAAACCAGTAGAGATTTCTGTAGAGTGAACCTCTCACAAAACACAGTGTGGGATCGGTTTTTTTTTCGCAAGTAGGTTCTGGAAATTACGCAGTAATTTTTACAACTCACACATGCTATCAATAGAAGTCCTAATCTATCAAGTTAAATGTGGCCGAGCGGTTCTAGGCGCTTCCGTCCGAAACCGCGCGACGGCCTCGGGCATAGATGTGTGTCATGTCCTTAGGTTAGTTAGGTTTAAGTAGTTCTAAGTTCTAGGGGACTGATGACCTCAGATGTTAAGTCCCATACTGCTCAGAGCCATTTGAACAATCAAGTTGAAGGCAATTTGCGTTGGGGCTCAGAGTCTAAATAAGTTGAGTGCAGGGAACAGTAGCGGTTAGCAAGCTTAATAGATAGCTGTATCGGATACCGTTGGAACACGCGGTAACCAGCAGCAGCTACATTTACACCAGGCGACTTTATCCAGTGGTGGATGCAGATCAACTACAGTACGCTGGCAGCTTCTTCGAGTATTCCAGGGCAGTCTTCGATGTCGACTTCCACTACAACCGATGGCATCACCATGGCAGAGCGAACCATCTCAGATCAGGTAAGTGCCTGCGCAAATAGTGAAATAGTGTTTAACTCTGAAGGTCAAGCTCCACTTATAGATCTCACGAATATGAAACAGTCACCTAGTATGTGTAATTCTGAACACGGAAGTGAGCCGGTTAGTCCGAAATCAGAGCGCGAAAGTGTAACTAGTAGGAATTCAGTCAAGGGAAATGAATGCGGGGGAGATATGATGTACCAGCTAATGCAATTGATCCAGGTATTTGGAAATAATATGAATACAATGGCAAATAATATCGACACAATTCGAACAGATATGGGTACAATATCTGAAATAGGTTCCGCTGTGAAAGAGTACGTTGAAAAAATTATGGGTAACCTTGAAAAAGAAACTGATGACATATTAAAATGTGTCCAAATGGATATGGGGAAAATTACACACGAAGTTGTATTAGTAAAATTTAAAATTGAATCAGTGGAAAAAACTCTTGGGGAAAAAATGAATAAGATACAGGCGGAACTTGGGGACAAGGTAAGCGAGTGTATAAAAGCGCAAGATGCTCATAAAAGCGACATAAATTTAGCATTTAGTGACATTGCCAATCGTGGAGGTGAGGGGGAGAAAGAAGTGGGCAAAATTAAAGATAAAATAGAGTCTAGTATCACTAGCGAAAATGAATTTAAAAAACAAGTGCAACAGATAGAAAGTGATTTGAATTCTTTAGCCTCCCAACAGTCCACCCCGTCCCTTGGGCAAATACTGGATCTGTGAAATGCTACACAGATGACGGAAGATATCACCCAGTAAATCTCTTGGCTGCATGTAGGGACGCTTTTGTTCAAGGCATGTAGGACGAAGCGAAAATAAAATACGTTAAATGACATTTGGAGGGAGACCCACAGTCTTGGGCAAATGTTAAATGTAGTTCGTGCGAATCGTACGAAAATTTCGAAAAGTGTTTTTTGAATAAATTTTGGAGCGAGGCAAAACAGACGTGGATCCATAATGAATTCTTAAAGGGACAGGTTCGCTAATGGGACGATGAGAGATTTTTGCAAGCGCGAACTTGGCAAGCTTATGCATGTGAAAAATCCGTTCGGGGTTTTAACGGAAATCACCACGTTAAAATGGCGATTACCCACAGATTTGCAGTCGGATCTTGTCAATAGTCCATGTGATTCCGTGGACGAATTTCTAGAATTTGTAGAAAAATTAGAGAGGGCTAAGAAGTTCAAACCTCAGAGTAAACCGGGCGATAATTATCAAAATGGGATTCCAGACAATCATCGAAAAAATAATAATCGTCAGAGAAATCAAAGGAATTCTCAGGGAGATAGTAGCTGGAATGAGCAGAATGGTCGGAGAACGAACGGGAGTGATATCTTCCGTGAACGGGACCTAAGTAAAGAACGCAGATTCGACGGGGGAATTTCGCACGAAGTGCAATCGCCTAACAATTGGTCGGGAAACTAATGTCCGCCACATATCAGGTCCGGGGATGGTGATCTGAACAGGCGACGAAAAGGACTGGAGATAATGGTAATGGTAGAAATGTTGATAGGTTTGGATAATGGTAGAAATGTTGATAGGTTTGGAGAAAGGCAACAAATATATAATATGGAGTATGTTAAGGGGAAAGGCTATATAGGTGGCTCTGTCAATAAAAGCAGGCGCGAACGGCGGAAGCACAGATTTGTGAGAGATTTAAGAAAAATAATGGGAATAAATTTGCGGGGAATGATGTAAGTTATGAATGTGTAATGAATGAGTGTGTGAGTGGTGATAAATGGAAAAATTCAATAGTTCAAAAAGAAGTTAAAGAGGAGATGAGTTTTGTGAAAGTAAGTTGTGTGGAGAGTTCTGAAGATGTATCCGCAAACAGTAGCAACTGCAGTAAGGACGGTGTTGCAGTAGCAAGTATTTGTGAGTTGGCGAAAAGCATCGATGTTAGTGAAGGCGGCGTACTTTTGGTCTCGCCAGCTGCAAGTGAGGGTGATTGTGTTTCGGCGAAAAGAGTCAATGTTACTAAGGGAGGCTTAGCATTGGTCTCGCCAGCAGTTGAAGTTAAAAATGTATCGACGGAGGTAGACGATTTCTGTTTAAAGGAACAGAGTAAGGGTAATTTACGTAATGATGTAAAAGCTACTAGTATTGATACTTCGGAGGAATAAATTTACGCGTTTCTAGTCACGAAAGAAGGCGAAACGAAACTTATTGATGGATGTGTGGATCTAAAACGTTTGTCAGAATGTGTATGTGAGAATGTATGTAAAATAGCATCGGGGGTTAATCTGGATGAAAGGTGCGTAGAAATGGCAGTGAGCTGATTTTTGTCCGATCACAGCCGAATGTAGCAAGTCTGGAAGTCCCAAAATTGTACAACAAGGTAGCATCAATTTGTGTAATGTAGCGGCGGAGGATAAAGTTGTGTACGATTCACGCAAAGTTAATTTGTCGACGGAGGAAAGTAAGGTTTCTGATGTGAATTTTTATAGTGATTTAAATGGTGTATCTGCAGATAATGTTGCTGAGATGAATATTTATGGTGATGATGACCTAGGCATCGATGTACTATTTCAGGAAGAACAAGTGTTTAACAGTGCATTGGGATGTAATTTTGTTGAAGCTGGAAGTGTCGATATTTTGGATGGGAAAAACAGTAAAGTTGAACATTCTGTGGGAAGTGAATCGGCGAAATGTGTGGAAAAATTAACCGAAAATGTAGAGAGGGCTGAAGTAAATAGTGTGGATGGGGATAGTTTGTCATGAAGTTCGTATGAATTGGTATATGAAGGAGGAGTGTGATTCTAGTGAGAGTGATGGGCGTTGGTACGGTACAACGTTACAGTCGTTGCTGCCGCATATGTGGAAACGAGAGAAGTTTAAAATTGCTAAGGGTGTATAGGGAAAAGGCAGAAGTGAAAAGCTGTTATAATTTGTAATTAGTGGTAGTAATTTTGGGGGGATACTTTATGTATCTATTTGGGGATTCATTAGTTATTTTTAGTTTATTGTGGCACTGTACGTGTGCAAAAGGAGGAAGTTTAGGCACTGAGGGTGCATGGAGGTCAGTGACCTCGTTGATTTAAGTAAAATATGTATTGATTTATGCTTTGTATAAGAGTGTGGCAAAGAATTTAGTGGTCCATTTGAAAGTTATTAAAATTGTAATTATATGTGCATGCAATTTTGGTGCATGGAGGTAGGAAGGATTTATTAAAGTCAATTAAATAGAACTTATGGGAATTTGAGCTTACTGTGATTCAGTCGTTTGCCTTGTGACTTTGTTCCTGGAGTATCATTTTCCACTAGAGGGAATGTTTAGAAAGGATCCTGGTTGGTTTTGAGAAATGCTTTGTTGAGGGGTTTCTACTTTTGGTTTTCGTTGTAGATGTATTTGTCATGATAAAAGGTGGAACTCGGAATTCAGAGGCAGACACGATTTCTGCGAGGTACTTGGTCAAAAGACGGATGTGAGTTGATCAATACTTCGCGATAAACTCCGTGTGAGCATGTGTAGTGCGACTGAAAAAATAATAGTGCAAGAAGGCACCTTAGCGTTGAGTGAGTGGCACAAGAAGTGCTTACAAAATCGCACATAAGTAAAAGTGCAATTAAAAATGTTATTTCTTGTCTAAAAAATTATTTATGCATAACTGAATTGCAGGCATTTATTTTATATTCCGTATCGTTCATAATTTGTGTTAGTTTAAGTTTATTTCGAAATTCATGCTAGACTATGCATAACTAAAATGCAGGCATTTATTTAATATGCCATTTCGCTCATAATTTGTGTTAGTTTCGAATTTCATGCTGCCCCCACACCACTACAAAGATTTTGTAAACACTATTGGCCTGGGGTTTTAATCACTTAAATCTGTTCTGTGAAATGTCTTTTATATGTACTTGTATGAACTGTAGGGTGCTACTTCTGAACGTTCTGGCAAGCTAGAATGTTAATAAGTGGAGGTGTGAGAGGTAACGGGCGAGTTGTGGCACCCTGGAAATATTCTATGTTCGGAGTTGGGGTGACCGAACAGGACGCTCGGCGGGCGCGGGCCGCTCGGCAGGCCGAACACATGGTGCCGGACGTTGGCCGAAGCAAGAGGGGTCAAGCCCGAGCGCTTGGCTGGGAATTCCATGGTGACACTGTGTCGATGAAAGAGACTTGTATGCTGAGAGTGCCAAAGATGGTGGACCTTGTGAAACCTTCCTGGCAGACATTTCACATTTCGTATAGAAATTAATACTAGCCAGATGAATCATGATACCTCAAAAAGAAACATGTACATTACTATTATTTGCACGGCGATTCGGATGGTGGAATCAGATTTTCAATATCTTTATTAGTTTAAAGTTTAGTATCTGACAGTAAATTACACAAGTAACATGGCTCTGAGCACTGTGGGACTCAACATCTTAGGTCATAAGTCCCCTAGAACTTATAACTACGTAAACCTAACTAACCTAAGGACATCACACACACCCATGCCCGAGGCAGGATTCGAACCTGCGACCGTAGCAGTTCCGCGGTTCCGGACTGCAGCGCCAGAACCGCTAGACCACCGCGGCCGGCACACAAGTAACATCCAGCAACGAATTTCTAACATCGAAACGATTTATCCGATTTTGTCGATCGACATGTCTTTAGAAAGCTATAAGTGTAAACCTAAATTGGTATAAATCACAGGCATGTAACTTTAATAGTACATGAGTTATTGGAGGTCAAAGTGGCCGATTACTGTCGATCACGTCAGGCCATGAGTACTCCACAGTTACACGTAAAAACGGTAGCAGCATGCTTATAAATATATTTATTCATCTATGTCTTTGTTTATGTCCGATATATACTATTCATGAAGAAATTGGTTAAATATTTACTGTGGTTTAGAAAGCACAGAGACATTAGTCTACTGGCCTACCTTTGTTGCTATTCCTTCGATGTATGTTTATTTAATTTGTTTATGTATTTAATACTGTGTCTTAGAGCGTGTTTATGGTCCAGCCATAGGAATATTTAATTAACTTCAAGTTACTTTAATGTAAATCCAATATTTCGAATGTGTTTCAAAACGTTTGTGAGAGTGCGTTGGCTTGGAGACACGACGGGTGCGCTGTCGTCAATCACAGCGCTCGTTACTAAGGGAGGCGACTACCGAAGTGAATGGAGGGTTAGTCCTGAACAAGGCGGCGCAAGAGTTCTGGAGTATGGGAGAGGACACGGAGAGTGCAGCTGGAAGTACGGCACAGGACACGGGAGCTTATGGACAAGAGATAGTCCTGCAGAGTATGGCGCGAAGGAGGCAGAGTCGTGGGAAAGGCTTGGAGTGGAGCAGTTTGCGCTTGCTCGCAGGAGATAGAAACGTTTCGTAATACCGACTTCTGTACTTGTGAGATTTCCGTGGTTTCTGCAGTGAAGACATAGGATGCGTTTGGAAGTGAATATCTCGCGAGCTAAGTTGTTGTTCATAACTAATTACGTGAAGTATGAATCTATTGTTTCCCTGTTATTCAACTTGTACTTCATTTAATTGCTGGACCATTGACACCAATAAATGTTGCAGAAATACACCGCATTCTCAAAAGTACTTCTACTGTCATACTCATCATTTAAAGTCGTTAAGAAAGTACCTACAGATTTTATTTAATTGCAATCTTTCATTTATAAATCTATATGTTACATTCATAATTCGCAATTGCCGAGTGATAGGAATCTTCGATCATTCGATTCACGAATATATTTATATTGTATACTATAGACTCGGAAGTATTTGGCCTGTAATGCGGCAACTACATATACCAGCCCCTAGACAATGAAACAAGCCAAAGCTTTTAATATTTCAACTTTGAGTCAGAGGGTATGTAGTTGATGGCCATCCGACCACCTCATTTCACCGTCATTTGATTTGATAGCCTGCAAGAGGAATGAAAGGGAA
Source organism: Schistocerca cancellata (assembly GCF_023864275.1). Classification (NCBI taxonomy): domain Eukaryota; kingdom Metazoa; phylum Arthropoda; class Insecta; order Orthoptera; family Acrididae; genus Schistocerca; species Schistocerca cancellata. The sequence continues at coordinate 377,003,798 of NC_064629.1, read as the reverse complement.
GCAGTGGATGGGAAGGGAGTGAGACAGGGTTTGAGCGTATCGCCAACGTTATTCAATCTGTATATATCAGTAAAGGAAACAAAAGAAAAATTCGGAGTAGGAATTAAAATCCATGGAGAAGAAATAAAAACTTTGAGGTTCGTCGATGACATTGTCGTTCTGTCAGAGACAGCAAAGGACCTGGAAGAGCAGTTGAACGGAATGGACAGTGTCTTGAAAGAAGGATATAAGATAAACATCAATACAAGCAAAACGAGGATAATGGAATGTAGTCGAATTAAATCAGGTGATTCTGAAGGAATTAGATTAGTAAATGAGACTTTTAAAGTAGTAAATGTGTTTTGCTATTTGGGGAGCAAAATAACTGATGATCGAAGTAGAAAGGATATAAAATGTAGACTGGCAATGGCAAGGAAAGCGTTTCTGAAGAATAGAAATTTGTTAACATCGAGTATAGATCAAAGTGTGAAGAAGTCTTCTCAAAGTATTTGTTTTGAATATAGCCATGTATGGAAGTGAAACATGAATGATAAATAGTTTGGACAAGTAGAGAATAGAAACTTTCGAAATATGGTGCTACAGGAGAATGCTGAAGATTAGATGGGTAGATCACATAACTAATGACGAGGTATTGAATAGAACTGGGGAGAGGAGAAATTTGTGGCACAACTTGGCTAGGCGAAGGGATCGGTTGGTAGGATATGTTCTGAGGCATTAAGGGATCACCAATTTAGTACTGGAGGGCAGTGTGGAGGGTAAAAATCGCAGTGGAAGACCAAGAGATGAATACACTAAGCAGATTCAGAAGGATGTAGGTTGCAGTAGGTACTGGGAGATGAAGAAGCTTGCACAGGATAGAGTAGCATGGTGAGATGCATCAAACCAGTCTCTGGGCTGTAAACCACAGCAACACAGCAACAAGTTTCGCACCAGTTGATATATTACATCTTGCCTCATCTTATTCAATTCGAACTGTTTATTGACTGCGTTTCAATTGATTTGTCTATTTATCTGGGGCCATATACTGAACGCTATGTCGTCTAGTAGCATACACTAAATTAAACGTGCTTTGCACACCAGAATAATAAATGTAGTATTACCGTAACACTCCTCTGAAACCGTACAAGTATTGTATATACGGTGTACAGTAGTAACTATGGTAGCTATTCTTGCGCACCATTTAAAACAGCAGCTCACAATATTCAATTGGTGCCTTCATTGCAATTTTGGACATCGTTGTTGCCTTTTCTTTGGTTGAGAATGAGTATCTTCCAACTTTATACTGATTATAGTAAAACTGTGCTGGTTATGTGAAGTATATCCTAATTTATGCGAAATATTATAATTCACTGCCAGAAAAACTGACCTCTTCCTTTGCACTTGATAGTAACTGAAACAATGAGAAAAAAATAGCAGCAGGAACATTCCTGTACCAATATCAGAGCCATAATATGTTTCGTCCACTTATGTACTGGTCTTGTTTGGAAAAGAAGTCACCTAAAACACTGATAACAAGATTCTATATTTTCTTTTATACTTCGTAGATTTCGGAGACGAGTTGCCTTGTAATTTTTTTTTTGTTTCAAATATATCAGTCTTTTCAGTGCGTTTTATTCTGAGTGGTACCTTGTTTGTTTTACCAGATGATCAACATGTTTAGGAAATTTACCAGCATTTGTTTGTTTTATGCTTAATCTGTAAATTACTGACAATGACAGCTCACTCCTGGGAGAGAGAGCCCTTAGTACGGAACATACTTTTCTTAAATTAATAAGAAGGTCCCACAGTCTTTTATAAAAGGGAAGGTGAAGATAAGAAATTTAAAAAAAGATTGGAAGTAACAGGACTCGAGTTAGCTCAACTCTACATTTAACTTTTTATTCAGACATCACTACCCCAATACATACGGTACCATGACTCTGTTTTCGCATTATACCTTCACAAGATTTCAACACTGCTATGTTTCTACCTTACGTTTAATTATAACAAAACGTTCGAATAACAACGTGTTTTTGAGAGATACTCAGCGTCTTAAGTATCATACACTCCTGGAAATTGAAATAAGAACACCGTGAATTCATTGTCCCAGGAAGGGGAAACTTTATTGACACATTCCTGGGGTCAGATACATCACATGATCACACTGACAGAACCACAGGCACATAGACACAGGCAACAGAGCATGCACAATGTCGGCACTAGTACAGTGTATATCCACCTTTCGCAGCAATGCAGGCTGCTATTCTCCCATGGAGACGATCGTAGAGATGCTGGATGTAGTCCTGTGGAACGGCTTGCCATGCCATTTCCACCTGGCGCCTCAGTTGGACCAGCGTTCGTGCTGGACGTGCAGACCGCGTGAGACGACGCTTCATCCAGTCCCAAACATGCTCAATGGGGGACAGATCCGGAGATCTTGCTGGCCAGGGTAGTTGACTTACACCTTCTAGAGCACGTTGGGTGGCACGGGATACATGCGGACGTGCGTTGTCCTGTTGGAACAGCAAGTTCCCTTGCCGGTCTAGGAATGGTAGAACGATGGGTTCGATGACGGTTTGGATGTACCGTGCACTATTCAGTGTCCCCTCGACGATCACCAGTGGTGTACGGCCAGTGTAGGAGATCGCTCCCCACACCATGATGCTGGGTGTTGGCCCTGTGTGCCTCGCTCGTATGCAGTCCTGATTGTGGCGCTCACCTGCACGGCGCCAAACACGCATACGACCATCATTGGCACCAAGGCAGAAGCGACTCTCATCGCTGAAGACGACACGTCTCCATTCGTCCCTCCATTCACGCCTGTCGCGACAGCACTGGAGGCGGGCTGCACGATGTTGGGGCGTGAGCGGAAGACGGCCTAACGGTGTGCGGGACCGTAGCCCAGCTTCATGGAGACGGTTGCGAATGGTCCTCGCCGATACCCCAGGAGCAACAGTGTCCCTAATTTGCTGGGAAGTGGCGGTGCGGTCCCCTACGGCACTGCGTAGGATCCTACGGTCTTGGCGTGCATCCGTGCGTCGCTGCGGTCCGGTCCCAGGTCGACGGGCACGTGCACCTTCCGCCGACCACTGGCGACAACATCGATGTACTGTGGAGACCTCACGCCCCACGTGTTGAGCAATTCGGCGGTACGTCCACCCGGCCTCCCGCATGCCCACTATACGCCCTCGCTCAAAGTCCGTCAACTGCACATGCGGTTCACGTCCACGCTGTCGCGGCATGCTACCAGTGTTAAAGACTGCGATGGAGCTCCGTATGCCACGGCAAACTGGCTGACACTGACGGCGGCGGTGCACAAATGCTGCGCAGCTAGCGCCATTCGACGGCCAACACCGCGGTTCCTGGTGTGTGCGCTGTGCCGTGCGTGTGATCATTGCTTGTACAGCCCTCTCGCAGTGTCCGGAGCAAGTATGGTGGGTCTGACACACCGGTGTCAATGTGTTCTTTTTTCCATTTCCAGGAGTGTATATCCATAGGCCAAAGTGAAGAAATTCAGTATCGCTTCTCTCACATCTCAGAACTCGATACGACCTCGAAAGTGGAAATACCCGGCGGTTGAAGCTGTCATATTCACGTCGCAGTGACGTCATGGGGAGATATCACCGAGGTGAATATGGCGTCTCCCTTTCACAAGCCCACCCCGAGGCCCAAACATACTGCTAAGGGCGAATCCAGCGGGCAAATCCTTACTGAGAGCAGCGGAGACTCGCAGATAGCAAGTTCCGAAGTCATGGTCAGTAACATGTAACTATTACAATTAGCCATATCGAATTCCAGTGATTACAATAGTTACATCATTGTAGTTGCGGGAAAGTACGGCGGATGTCAGTGCAGCTGCTTTCGACTCGGCGACTAACCGCTCTCACTCTGGGGAAATTGACATCCAGCTCACGAAAAAAAAAATTCAAGAGTTCTTGACAGATATACCTTAATTCTAGAGTTCTCTGTACAAATTTTGAATAGTTCTGCAGAATCTCGCGAAGAAAACAGTCATACATGGGAAAATTGTAATCTTGTAGGAAAAAAATTGCCACATTTACGACAAAAAATTATAATCACAATTCTGAATAGGGCTCAAAGAGTTCTACAGAAAACCCTAATGACATTATTTGTGCAGGTAACAGTTTATGAGATAACTGCAATAAAGAGGGACCCATTTCCACATTCGTGTGAAGTTGGCACCCGACTTTCGAGAAATATACATTTTTTCAGACTTCTTGGTGGATATGCTATACTTCTAGATTTCTCTGTACTAATTTAGAAGAGTTCTGCAGATTTACGCAAAGAAAACTCTAGTTATAGGAAAATTAAAGTTGCAAAGAAAATTATTTATCGATTGGCGAAAGTAAAATTGTGATCACATTTCTGAGTAGTTTCCCAAGAGTTTCACAGAAACTCTTAATGACATTTTTCGTACAGGTAACATTAAGTTACTTCTTGTGGAGATATTCGTTTATAACTGCAATATTGTGGGACCCACTTCACTAACATATTGCTTTTCGATCGGCTGCTGAGCTTCGCTGCCCTAGTTGTGATCAGTCCATGTAAGTACAAGTCGGCAAACATCGTGTCGACTGTTGTTATGTATCCGACTGCTGGCAACCTCAGCACCTTAATGGTATTTGCCATTTATCGTCTATTTATTGGATCGTATTACAACAACTGTAATTTGATATACTTTGCTACAAGTAAGCATCGGTTTGAAGATAACTGTATCCATAGCGTACTTTCACGAACTCCTCTTTCTTCAGTGTTCGATAAATACTGGGAGTTTTCAACATTTAGCAAGGTGTACGCTGTTTTTTTCCCCCCACAGAGGAGTTCAGATGCGTCATAAAATTCCAGCACCTTTTGAACCTTCGTACGTTTATTGCCGGTGTTGGAAAAGGGTCTTGTTCACTTAGATGTGGTACAAGAATAACTGACACGCACATTTAAATCAATTTATTCACGTTAGTTCAAAAGACACACGTTTATTGGTGCACCAATCATCTCTTTGACGAGAGGGTGAGTGCTGTCATGTTACAGCTACCGGATAGTGTCGTTTGGTAAAGATAATTCGGGGCCACAATTTTCGATGCGAAGTGTGTGAGAGAGTGATAGCCAGAGAGAGAGAGTAAGATAAAGAGAGAGAGAGAGAGAGAGAGAGAGAGAGAGAGAGATAACTCGGAGCGAGATGGAGCACTGAGGGCTAAGAACATGGAGTTGTCTGTTCTCTCTGGTCACTAGAAGAAGGCCCAGCTTATGCTTATTGCCTAAATATAAGTATATGTGTAGACCTAATTAAAGATTTGAACAACACATGTTACTGCACAGGAAGCTTGCATACCATTAATTTGATTTTTTTAGCCGGGATATTGATCTGCCTTTAATAAATGTCATGTATGAAAAGCCTTGTATTCTCATCTGTATGTCATCTCAAAGAGATATAGGCCCTTACAACCATGTGCAAATAGTTGTAGTTCTAGGATATGTTCACTACATAATGAATGCCAGAAATTAACTGAAGCAGAATCGTTTTGATATGAAAAAAGCTTATCATATCTCCTTTTTAACTATGAAACTAATCAGCTCTATTTCTGTTTCACAAGGAAAGAGCATTATATTTTGGTCAGTAACTGAAAATGGGTTTTAGAACTTATGAAAACAACTTCCAAACGACCCTTACATTATTTACATTTTTCTATATACTTCGTCACATTGCTGTTAACTGCAGCACATTCACTCCTTACTTTCAGTTATAGATATTGACTCAGATCCTCATTTTGTAACTCAGAGATGATCAGTTTCGATACAATTTTGAATGGATTGGTGCTTTTCCCTTCGAGTTTTAAATTTAGACATTGAGATGGCAACTAACTTCAATTAAAATTGCCAAATCAAATGCCTAGTTGTGTCATAGGGTTCTTTTTATGATAGCGTATTTTCCTGTTCTAAAAAAACCAAAAACAGCATTTTTTATGTTCGCAAGTTCGCCATGCTCCAAATCAAACAATTCACAGCACCCTCAGAGTTATCATATAGTTAATGCTGTAGCTGCAGGTTAACAGACATATTTCAGAACCGGCGGAATAACATGCTGCGTATTTTAGGTTTCAAGGATTTTCCGCACAGTGATACTTAGTGCATAATGCAGTAATACACTGGTGTCCAGAATTAGGCCGACAAACGGAAATTTTGCAAGGTTGCGTTGATTTTGACACAATACAGTATAAACAGGTTACAGTAAAGTAGGAGCAATGTAAAGAATACAGAACATAATCAACTGCAACATGCATAACTGTTGACAGAAATGTTCTTCGTTTTTCCATCTTAACGGATTTGCACACACATTCCGAGAACTGATTAATGTGCTCAGTGCGGGGTGTGACCGCCTCTGGCACCAATACAGGCCTGACAACGACGCGAAATGCTATGTATGACGTCATCAGTCTCTTGTTGAGGCAATAACGCCCATTCTTCCAGCAGAGCTGCTCACAAGTCTTGGAGGGTGCTTGGTGGGAGCTGACGTGACCCCTCTCTCTAGCGCATCCCATCTCGTCACGATATTTGACAGTTGTTAAACTTTGCCGATTCGCCCGTACAATTTCATGAAGAGGGTTACAAGTGGTGAAAATAATCCCTGCCCAAACCATTAGGGATCCTCCTCGATATCAGTCTCTTTCCATAATATTTGGGTCCTGAAATCGTGTTCCACGTCCCCTCCAGATGCGAATCCGTCGAGGATTACTCTCCAGATCAAATCGGGACTCATCTGTGAAAAGATCATTGGCCCACCATTCGACTGTCCAGGTGGAATGTTGACAGCTCCAATCTAGATTTTCTCTTCTGTGAAGACACGCCAGAGGTAAACACACAGCAGGTCTCTAACAATAAAAGACACCCTGCTGAAGCCTTCTGTACACCGTTTGCCTCGACACAACATGTCCAGTGAATGCTGCGAGGTCAGACATTTACTGCAGTGCAGTATTAAGGCGATACCGTTGTGCCTTTACAGCCAAATAACACCCCACTCTATCTGATGTCACAAGTGGTCGGCCCTCTCATGGTCTTCGGGATACAGTTTCGGTGTCTATAAACTATCGCCTCTTCCTAGAAACAACAGAACGATTCACAGTAAGCCATCGGGCCATATCTGTTTGCGACTGTCCTGCTTACATTCTTCCTATGGTCCTCCACAGCAGAAAGTCTGTAGACGTTTTCTCTGTGCCATACTGCACCGTCTGTGACTGGGTACACTGCTATTGTGGGTGTGGGACTACCATCTACCGTGCAGAACACGATCGTAACGATATCTGCTGACAGTTTGTAACGATATCTGCTGGCAGTTTGTATGATTATATCGTAAATTAGACACAGGACCGAGAACCAGCAGTTTTTTGCTTTAATTTTGGACACCAGTGTATTTCAGTACAAGATAATTTAAAGAGTTTTCGAGAAAACTTGCAGTGCCATTGATTCTACCTTCACTGACGGCGCTACGTCAGTACACACATTGGTGGCCTTACTTCACTCTACTTTTAAATTTTTTTAGGCATGACTTTACTTTTTCACATATTTCTGATCCTCTTATTTTAGCAAGCAGTGCTTTCAGACTTACAAGATCTTCGAAGACATTAAAATTTTAACATCCGTCACAGTTATAAAAATGGTAAAGTGAGAAACATCACATATGTCTGTTGATCTATCCAAAGCTCGAGAAAAGAAAGTACAAAGATGGACAAGGTCTTCTAGATTGCTGAGTTACGTCTTGAGACAATTCTCCGTTTCATCTCGTAACTGTTTATCTTGATATAGCATTTAATTTCGGCTTCGTTTCAACACCCTTATTACCAAGATGGAGTGCAAACATTTGGAGACCGAGTACAACACTCGAAGAGATAATTTCCGACTATTGATGATTGGGGCTCCAATAAGCGTGTTTTCTTTTTTCTTTTAACTGACGTAAATCAGTCGATTTAAATGTGTGTGTCAGTTATTCTTATACCACCTCAAACTGAACGAGATCCTACCCCTATCTCTCTTTTCCAATACCAGCAATGAACACAAGAAGTTGCTTGAACTGTATAACTCTGAAAAAAATAGCGTAAGTCTTGCTTAAGTGTTGGAAAATCCCAGTATATATCGAACACTGAAGTAACAGGAGTTCGTAAAAGTACATTATAGAGAGAGCTATCTTTAAAACCGGTGCTTAATTATAGCTAGGAATACGTAATTAAATTAAAGTTTTATAATAAAATTCAATAAGTAGACAAAAATGACAGCTACATACACTGATCACAACTAGGGCAGTGAAGCTCAGCTTCCGATCGAAAAGCTATATGTTAGTGAAATTTGTACCAGTATATTGCAGTTATAAACCATTATCGATTACCTTCACCAGAAATAACGTTAAATTTTTCGATAAATCTCATGGGGTACTATCCAGAACTGTCATCAGAACTGTCATTGGAACACTAGCGCGATTTTATTATTTTCGGTAGTGCAAATGCGTTCCTCACTATTTCAGTTATCTCATGAATTACTATCTGCACAAAAAAGTCAGTACGATATTCTGTAGAAATCTTCAGGAGCTATTCAGAATTGTGACCATAGTTTTACTTACACAAATTGATAAATTATTTTCATTATGACTTTAAAATTTTCCAATTACTAGTGTTTTCTTTGGGAAGTTCTACAAAAATATTCAAATTTAGTGCAGGGAACTCAAGAATTATAGCATATCTACTCTGAAGAAATGCATATTTCTCAAAAGTCAGGTGCCAGCTACACAGCTAGTCAACCATTCATAAATATGATTATAATTCTTTTCTCAAAATTCTACAGAACTAATCAAAATTTGTGCAGAGAACTCTAGAAATAAAGGATGTCTATAAATAACTATGAAAAAACGAATATTCTCCGAAAATTGGTTGCCAGCACCAAGGCTATTCAGAATTGTTATAACTATTAGCTGTTAAATTCTACAGAAATATTAAAAATATATTGGGACAACTCTAAAGCTATAGAATATGTACACTGAAAAAAGAGTATTTCTCGAAAGTCAGGTGCCAAGTTCACACTACTATGAAAATGGGTCTGTCATTATTGCAATTTCGAGGGATATTCGGAAAGTAAGGTTCGATCGGTAGCGAAATGGAAACCATTGTGAACGTGATAAATGTTTTATTTGTAGCAGTTAGCTACAACTTCCAGATAGTTACCCACACAGTTGCTGATCCGACTTAGACATCTGTCATAGTGTTGTACAAATTTTTCGACGCTCTCGTCATGGAAGGCAGCTGCCAGTCCTTTCCGCCAGTTCTCTGCGCTGGTCTCCACTTCGTTGACTGTGCCAAAATGTTGTCTTCGTAGCCAGCAGATCATGTGAGCAGAGATGAAGATCAGAGGGGGTCAATTATAGGCTATATTGTGAATGATCAAACACCATCGAAAACACTACAGGAGCATCTTCATAGCCCTCGCTGAATGTGGCTAAAAATTGACTTGAAGAAGGAAACGCATGACAGTTATGTTATGCTGGGTGCATAACATCAGGCTAAATTTCTCACCTGGCCCTCGTACTTGGAGGGAAAGACAATTGTTCTAGGCATCTTTACGTGCTCACTGTAGATTCAGAACTGAAAAAAGACGGGCGTACTAGAGACACTGCCTAACACATCTGTCCAAAGTTTCATCGGATTTTCATAGTGGTTCTATTTTATTACCGATCCGACCTTACTTACCGGATACCCCTCGTATCTCATAAAGTACACTCCTGGAAATGGAAAAAAGAACACATTGACACCGGTGTGTCAGACCCACCATACTTGCTCCGGACACTGCGAGAGGGCTGTACAAGCAATGATCACACGCACGGCACAGCGCACACACCAGGAACCGCGGTGTTGGCCGTCGAATGGCGCTAGCTGCGCAGCATTTGCGCACCGCCGCCGTCAGTGTCAGCCAGTTTGCCGTGGCATACGGAGCTCCATCGCAGTCTTTAACACTGGTAGCATGCCGCGACAGCGTGGACGTGAACCGTATGTGCAGTTGACGGACTTTGAGCGAGGGCGTATAGTGGGCATGCGGGAGGCCGGGTGGACGTACCGCCGAATTGCTCAAATCGTGGGGCGTGAGGTCTCCACAGTACATCGATTTTGTCGCCAGTGGTCGGCGGAAGGTGCACGTGCCCGTCGACCTGGGACCGGACCGCAGCGACGCACGGATGCACGCCAAGACCGTAGGATCCTACGCAGTGCCGTAGGGGACCGCACCGCCACTTCCCAGCAAATTAGGGACACTGTTGCTCCTGGGGTATCGGCGAGGACCATTCGCAACCATCTCCATGAAGCTGGGCTACGGTCCCGCACACCGTTAGGCCGTCTTCCGCTCACGCCCCAACATCGTGCAGCCTGCCTCCAGTGCTGTCGCGACAGGCGTGAATGGAGGGACGAATGGAGACGTGTCGTCTTCAGCGATGAGAGTCGCTTCTGCCTTGGTGCCAATGATGGTCGTATGCGTGTTTGGCGCCGTGCAGGTGAGCGCCACAATCAGGACTGCATACGACCGAAGCACACAGGGCCAACACCCAGCATCATGGTGTGGGGAGCGATCTCCTACACTGGCCGTACACCACTGGTGACGTCGAGGGGAAACTGAATAGTGCACGGTACATCCAAACCGTCATCGAACCCATCGTTCTACCATTCCTAGACCGGCAAGGGAACTTGCTGTTCCAACAGGACAATGCACGTCCGCATGTATCCCGTGCCACCCAACGTGCTCTAGAAGGTGTAAGTCAACTACCCTGGCCAGCAAGATCTCCGGATCTGTCCCCCATTGAGCATGTTTGGGACTGGATGAAGCGTCGTCTCACGCGGTCTGCACGTCCAGCACGAACGCTGGTCCAACTGAGGCGCCTGGTGGAAATGGCATGGCAAGCCGTTCCACAGGACTACATCCAGCATCTCTACGATCGTCTCCATGGGAGAATAGCAGCCTGCATTGCTGCGAAAGTTGGATATACACTGTACTAGTGCCGACATTGTGCATGCTCTGTTGCCTGTGTCTATGTGCCTGTGGTTCTGTCAGTGTGATCATGTGATGTATCTGACCCCAGGAATGTGTCAATAAAGTTTCCCCTTCCTGGGACAATGAATTCACGGTGTTCTTATTTCAATTTCCAGGAGTGTATTATCTGCACATAAAATTCATTCGGATTCTCTGTGCAGCAGTAGATTAATTATGTAGGTTCAGGCTCACTAACTCAATTTTAAAATAAATAAAATATTTTATAGGTAAAACAACCGATTTTTAAAATTCAGAATAACATTCATTATATTTTAATTAAATCAACCACATTTATAATTATAACTAAATACATATTTTTTACAATAATACAATTAATTATAATAACCAAAAGTTTTATTTAATTTACAACACGATTTGTAGCATAATAAAATGTATTAGTTAAAAAAAGAAAATTATTTTTTTAAATCAAATTGTGAAAATAAGTAATAAATAAAAAGTATTAGTTAACAAAGTACATTATTTTAAAAATCAAATTGTGAAAGTAAGTAAATAAATAAATATTTTAGATTGTGAACCCAATTCACAAAATTCATAATTTCTATTTTTAAGTTTCTTCATTCTTTATATTTCAATATCATTTCTCCTTTTTTAATTGTTTCAAAATCAAAATCATCAATTAATTTAGAAAATTTGTTTGGTAAAATAACTTTAAAATATTATTGAGTTCTAGACAAAGTTGTTCTCCATATCAAGTATTAAAATATTCACAGTTCTTGTTATATAAAATATTTATCTCTTACTCATTTATTTTTTTAATTTCTTTATAAATACCTGTATTGTTGAACTTCTTCATTTAAGTAGTTTCCATTTCTGTAGAATTTTTTTTATTAGTTTTACAAAAATAAAATTGTAGTTTGAATTCAACATATTTTTAAATAAAATGTAATTTTGGAATTAGAACTAAATGATTCATTGAAAATTATTCCTTTTATTAATTTAGAAACCTAATGAAAATTATTTCTTATAAATGGAGGAAAAATAATATACAAACTAAGGAAAAAGACACTTAATTGAATTATGTGAAGAAGATATTTATTGTCATATTTGTTTAAGTAATGAAAATAATCAATTTGTTAAGGCAAACTGCAATCACATATTTCATAAAAAAATGTATTGATCAGTGATTTATGGGAAAAGTAAATTGTGCACTTTGTAGAACTATTATTAAAAATGAATAACCATAAAAAATTGAAATAATTAGTATTAATGCTATATTTGGTGATCAATATAAAGAAGCACATTATGATGAAACAGCATATTATGGTGAAGCAGCATATTATTGTGATTACATTTTCAAAAATCTAATATTTTTTATATATAATTAGAGCAAGCTGATCATGAAACTTCTGTAAACTCTAAATTTTGTAAATATTGTAATACAGAGAAATAAATTGATAATTTCACTTTAGAGAAATATACAAAAGATGGTTATAGAACTATATGTAGACATTGTATAAATAAATGTCATGTAAAAAATTACAATATAAATTGAATTCCTTGTGTAAATGGAAAATGAGTTGTAAATATTATTTTATGGAACATTTATGAGGAAATCAAAGTGAAGAACATTCAAAAATATTATAGACAATGTATAATAGAGAAAAATCTACATCTAAAAAGAATAATGATGAAGTTGTAAGTGAAGAAACATCTACATCTATAATGAAATGTAAAAGTTGTCAAGAAATTAAAGATTTAAATTGTTTTTATATAAATCCTTCATATAAGGATTAACATCATAATAATTATAAGAAATGTAATTTAGATTATATTTAGCATAAGAAAGCTTCAATTTTTTGATTAATTATTTGTTAAATAATGATCCCTTATCATTTATTAAATCAAATATTGAAACTAATTGATTGTTAAACTAAATAATAGACAAATTCTTTTAAAAACCTTTTGTTAAACTAATTAATAAAAAAATTCCTTTAAAAAACTAACTGTTTAAATACTGATTGTCTAAAAATTAAATAGTGAATAACCCTCATTGTTAAATTAAAAAATCAACTAATTCTCTTTTTGATTAATTAACTGTCAATAATAATCCTTATCCATTTATTAAATAATTATCATTTTGTAAAAAAATGTTTACAAATCCAATTAATTTTTTTGTAATCAATAAAAGAGCACACTACAACAATTAAAAGTTGCTACTATTCGTAAATTCTGTAGAACAAATAATATATGAGGATGTTAAAATTAACATACACCTGATTTAATTATATTTAATATTCGAAATTGCTAGAAATTATAGATGTGAAATAAGTGAAATAAATACAAATATTGTTAGAAATAATACATCTGAAGTAAGTGAAAATAATACAAATGTTGTTAAAAATTATACTCCTGAAGTAAGTGAAAATAATACAAATATTGTTAAAATTTATATACCTGAAGTAAGAGGAAATAATAAAAAAAATTGTGAATAGTTTTATAACTGAAGTATGTCAAATTATACAAATATTGTTAAAATTTATATACCTGAATTAAGAGGAAATTATGCAAACATTGTTAAAAATAATACATCTAAAATAAGTGAAAATGATAGAAATATTGCTACAATTTATATACCTGAAGTAAATTAAAATCCTTGGAAAAAGTAAGCATATTATCATATTGATGATGTTTTTCTAACTAAAGAAAATAAACTATTAACAATATTTCCATTTTCTACTAATATATTTGTAAGTCTTAAACCAAGAAACATGATATATAAAAGCTTGTATTAATGTAAAAAATTCTGAGGAAAAATGTTTTTATGGTCTATAACAGCAGCTGTGTATCCTGCAGATAAAAATGCTGAAAGAGTAACAAAATATAAAGATGTTGTTCTTAATCTTAATAAAAAAACTTCAAAATATTGACTTTCCTGTACTAGTTGACCATATTCCAAAAAGAGAAAATATAATTAATGCATCTATTTATGATTATTCATTTGATACTGTTGATGGAAAATGTCAAGTGTTTCCACTAAAAACTACAAAATCTAAAAACGAAAAACATAAATCCACTTAATTTCAAAAAGATAATAATTCACACTATTGTTGTATCAAAATTTTTCTAGACTTGTATCAATTCAAATTACCAAACATGAAACAATAACATTTATTTATGAATTATTATTACTACATTATAATTGTAAAGAAAAATTAGATTATTCTACACCAAGTTGTTTAACAAAAAAACTGTTAAAAGTTGAAATGCCAAGTGAAGAAGAATATGTTTATTTTAAAAATTATCAATATACACAGTAAGAACGAATAATATTAATGCTGATTTTGAAAGTTTACATTTAAATATGGATAATTTGAACCAAATCCTGAAAAACCATACACATTTAAATGTCAATAACTTGAACCAACTGGATCTTGATAATATATTAATTATATAAATGGAAAATATTAAGTTGCATTGTTTATAGAGGACCAAATTTATACAAAGACGTTATTAAATAAACAAAACCCGAAGTTGAACAATTTGGAAAAATTTATTCTGAAATTGAAGAAATTAAACCGTTTGCAATTGAAGAAAACGAAATACATAATAATTCTGAGTTTTGTACATTGTGTGAATATTATTATACAAAAAATAATAAAAATCTTCGTCATTATGATCATCTAACTGGAAAATATATTACCCCATTATGCAGTAATTGTGATTTAAAACGAAACAGCGTGATTTTCTAACCACAAATTCACATAATTTATCTGGTTATCATTCTCATCTTTTTGTAAAAGCACTTGGTTCTGATAATACCGGAATAGAACTAATACCAAAAAATGAAAGCAAATATATTATTTGTGGTACATATACAAAAAATTTTAATTGAGATTTGTTGATAGATTTAAATATATGACTTCTTCACTTGATAAACTTTTATCAAATTTAAAGAAAAATAAAAAAAATAAAAATGTATTTTTCTCCAGAATTATTTAGCTCAGTTGTTATAAAAGTTGTTTATCCATATGATTATATGGATTCTTGGACAAAATTTGAAGACACACAATTATCAACAAAACAAAATTTTTGCAATAAATTAATTTACTGTAATATAACTGATAAATATTATGAACATGCAAAATTAGTTTGAGAAAATTTTAATATAAAAAATCTTGGTGGATATTATGATTTGTATCTTAAAACTAACATTCAATTATTAAATGATGTATTTGAATATTTTAGAAAAGCATGTATAAATACGTATAATCTAGATGCTTCTTGTTATTATACAGCACCAGGTATATCTTGGGATGCAATGTTAAAAATTACTACACAAAAACTTGACTTACCAAATAATGATGATATGTTTCTGATGGTTGAAAAATTAATAAGAGGAGGAATTTCTAAATAATGTAGTATATATGTAAATAAATATTTAACAGATTTTGATAATACATAAATAACCAATTATATAACATATTTAGATAGCTTATATGGTTATGATATGAACCAATATTTACAATATGGTGGTTTTAAATAGGATGAACCAAATAAATTTAATTGGACAAAAATAAATGAAATTTCAAAAAATTGTGAAAAAGGTTATATATTATAAGTAGATTTAGAATACCCAACAAAATTACATGATTTGCATAAAGATTTGACAGTACCTCCCGAATCTAAAGTTGTTCCAGGTACAAATGAAAGTAAATTAATAATTGCTCTTGATAAAAAATGAAATTATGTAGTACATCACATAAATCTTACAGTATTTTTCTCTAGTAATGCAACTTACAAAAGTACATAAAGGTTTAAAATTTAAATAAACTAATAGGTTAAAGAAGTATATAGATTTGAACACAGTTAAAAACAAAAGCTATAAAAAATTGTGAAAAAGATTTCTATAAACTACTGAATAATTCTGTATTTCTTGAAACAATGGAGAATACAAGAAATACACAAGATATAAAATTAGTATATGATCAACTTATAGATAACATACTTTAAATGTAGGAATATATTTCATGAAAATGTTGCTGCTATTCATATGAATAAAACTAAAATTAAATCTCATAAAGCAATTTATCTAAATTGATTTATCTTAAGTACTAATGTCTGATTTTCACTATAGACTTATCAATCATAAATATTAAGAAAATATTGAATTATGTTTTCAAGATACAGATAGTTATATTTCTAATATTAAAACTGAAAATTTCTATGAACATATAAAATCAATGCGAGATTATTTTGAAAGAAGTGACTATCCACAAGATAATATATATAATACTTCACAAATAAACAAAAAAGTTCTTTGATAAGTGGAAGTTAAGTTAGTGGAAAAGTAGTTGGAGTAATTTGTGGTTTAAAAACAAAAATTTCTGCTTATAAAGTTGTTGATAAAATAGAAAATAAATCTAAAGGAATTAAGAAATCTGTTGTTAGTAAGAAAATAAGTTTAAAACATAATAAATATTATTTGTTAAAAATTAAACAGAAAAATTAATTTAATTAAAAGTGAAAATTGAAATTTATACAATAAACAAAGAAATACTAATTGCTCATGATAATAAAAGATATGTATTGCAAAATAAGTAGATACATTAACATATGGTCATTATAAGTTATTAAGAATATAATAAATTAGTTCTATATAAAGTTAATAGAATTTTAAATAGATATAAAATTTTTCTATATAAACGAAAACTATTTACAAAGACGAAATAAATTTGTACAAATTTCAAATAAGCAAAAGATTTTTTATGCTAAAACTACAAACACTCAATAAAATAAGCTATGGCATAATTATAATGAAAGATGGTTGAGTTAAAATGAAAGATGATAATATTGAAGTAAAATATGAAGATTTCAAGTAAATGATGAAATAAATAAAGTACAAAATGTTCGAATTCAAAAATTTTAAGGAAATTTGTAATACTTTTTTAAAAAGTAATTGATTGTTAACCTAAATAGTAATTAAATTCTTTATTAAATTACCATCAGCTAAAAGCAGACTTAAGTCTGCGACTACTTTATCTTTATTTAACTAACTGTTATGTCAATAATCAAAGCCTAACCATTTAACATAAACTTGATTATCTTTCTTTCTTAAAAGTTTTTCAATTAAGTGTACATGTGGCCATTTTGTTTCCTGTACTTCTAGTTCATAAAAATTTCCTTTTATATCTTTCAATTTGTATGTAAGTGGATTAGAATAAATTATATTTTCAATTTAAAATAATTATGTTGACCAATTAGCTCTATAAACCTTTTCAAAAGACCTTTAAGTTTACTAATTCTAACTTTATCACCTTTTTTACATTTAGCATTTTCATTGGTTAAAATGTTACTTATTTCTAATCGTTTTTGGTAATTTCTATAGGTTTCATTTTTATTGTATAATGTTTTGTATTATTATATTCATCAATTATATTTTTAACTAAATTTAACCAATTATAATTTCTTTGTAAAGAAAATCTCTTCCAAATATTTTCTTTAAGTGTTCTGTTAAATCGTTGAACAATAAATGCTTTTAATTCTGAATAAGTTTAATAATGATTAATGCTATATTTCTTCATTATATCTTGAAATTGTTTGTAATAAGAATGTTTAGCATAATCTTTTTGTAAATTATTTGGTTTTCTAACTATTAAATATTTTGGAAAATTTCAATTTAATTTTTTAGTTGTTTTATTTTTAATAGGAACAGCAAATGCATGTTTTGAAAAAACATAAATTATTGTTAATTAATATTTATAACCTTTATTTATTTTTGAAATTCTTTTTAAATTACAGAAGCCATATCCACTAAATTAGCTTGTCATAAATCAACGATATAAAAAGAAACAACAATTCTTCTTTTTAAATTTTTTCTATTTATTTTATGTAGTCCATTAATTATATCTTCACGAATATTTTTTAATACTTCACCATCAACAAAATTTTTTCAATGAATTTTCTTTTCTTAGATTTGAAAATTGTAGAAATAACTTGAATTACTTGTCTTCCATTTTTAGTTATTATTGTATGTGGATTAAGCGTTTCGGTAAATTTTTTACACTTTAAACAATGAATATGATCGTCTTTATGTATTATATATTAATTGTGATTAATCATTTATAAAGATAAAAAATTTAATAAATTTCACATTATTTAAAAATAACAATTATCTTTACATCTACAGGAACTGTTTTAACAGAAACTTTCAACTTGACAGTTATAAAATTTGATTTTAGTACCATTATTGGCCGATTATTTTAATTTATTTGATATTCTTTATCAGCTACACTTACTGTTATATAAAAATCTTCAAAGTTTAAATCTCTATATTCATTTTTATCAACAACAATAGGGTTTCCAGAATGAGATTTTCACTCTGCAGCGGAGTGTGCGCTGATTTGAAACTGCCTGGCAGATTAAAACTGTGTGCCCGACCGAGACTCGAATTCGGGACCTTTGCCTTTCGCGGGCAAGTGCTCTACCAACTGAGCTACCCAAGCACGACTCACGGCCGGTACTCACAGCCTTACTTCTGCCAGTACCTCGTCTCCTACCTTCCAAACTTTACAGAAGCTCTCCAGCGAACCTTGCAGAACTAGCACTCCTGAAAGAAAGGATATTGCGGAGACATGGCTTAGCCACAGCCTGGGGGATGTTTCCAGAATGAGATTTTCACTCTGCAGCGGAGTGTGCGCTGATATGAAACTTCCTGGTAGATTAAAACTGTGTGCCCGACCGAGACTCGAACTCGGGACCTTTGCCTTTCGCGGGCAAGTGCTCTACCAACTGAGCTACCCAAGCACGACTCACGCCCCGTCCTCACAGCTTTACTTCTGCCAGTACCTCGTCTCCTACCTTCCAAACTTTACAGAAGCTCTCCTGCGAACCTTGCAGAACTAGCACTCCTGAAAGAAAGGATATTGCAGAGACATGGCTTAGCCACAGCCTGGGGGATGTTTCCAGAATGAGATTTTCACTCTGCAGCGGAGTGTGCGCTGATATGAAACTTCCTGGCAGATTAAAACTGTGTGCCCGACCGAGACTCGAACTCGGGACATTTGCCTTTCAAGGCAAAGGTCCCGACTTCGAGTCTCAGTCGGGCACACAGTTTTAATCTGCCAGGAAGTTTCAACAATAGGGTGTTTGAGTATGAAATCATATTCAAAATAGTGCATTCTTTGTTCACCAACAGTTCTAAAAGAAAATTCAATTATTTGTATATCATATACCTTATCTTCAAGATTACTTAATTGCTCTAGGGGTGGTGTTAAATCTGTTTTTGAGAAATAATCTGAAAAAAGATTTTAGTGCTTCTTACTGAGTAAAATAATTATTAAATTGTGTAAAAATGCTTGTGTATTCTAGTTTTGTAAAATATTCTTTTTCTAAATATTATTTGTTAACTACATCTATTGCATCAATTGGATCATTTATATTAGGAAGACTTCTTTCTTTTAAAACCAATAAAACCTTAAGTTACTTTAAAAATAGCATTAAATTTTTTGAATTTGTTTAATTGCATTAGTTATCTTTGGATCTATTGCTGATTGAAATTGTTTAATAATGTTTTATTTTTTCAATTTTTTCTTAATTGAATGTGTGTATATTAAGTACTTGTTCATTTTGATTTGTTAGACACATCTTGTTTCCAAAAATGTCCATTTACTAAATCTAAAATTACACTAAAATTATAATTCACACACAGCAATTTTAAAACAAATGAACGTAAATAACCACATATTACTTCATCAAAATTTTGTATTCTTTCTGTATTGTAGTATAGTTCATTTTTTCCTAAATAGTTAACTAATTGTTTTGGTATGTTGCTACCTAATGATTGAAAAACAAATTTTTTATCATAATTTTTATAACAACAAATCCAATGAGTACCAGGATTATAAGATGTATCAAAATTTAGTATACCAACTTCAATTTTTTATGATTTACTTACTAATTCCTGAATCATGTATACACCACGAAGGTTTTTAATTTTAATTGTTTAGTTAGTTTTTCTATATCAAAAGTACTTAATGCATTTGCATAATAATCAATTACTTTTTAAATTTTTTTGTTTTCCTTATTCAATTTCCAACTTTCCTTTCATCTCCATATTATGTCTTTTTTGTTCTTCTAATTGATTACCATTTTTCTTTTTCTTTACTACTGCATTTGGAGTTGCTGCAGATCCTCCAGCTAATGAACCAACTGTTGTTAAATTTAGAAATGCAGCTAACAATAATGGATGCAATTCACCTTCATATTATGTTAATCCTTTACCATCTTTCTTTTTTGCTAAATATTCAATAATTTTTAGACAACAGGAATACTTAGTGTGATAAGTAAATTTCCACCAATTTATTTAATTTAGTTGAGTTTGTTTTAGTTTTGCCACTAGGTTTCAAAGTATAATCAATTGTAAAGTTATTAATTTATATAGTTAAAATTTTAGTTAAGTCTTTTTATATAGTTAAAAATTAAATTAAGATTTTTTATATAGTTTTATATAGTTTAAAAATTTGTAAATGTTTTTATAATATGCAACCATTTTCATCAATATTAACATTAATTCCCTTACCAAATTTTCTTTTTCCATACAATATTCCTCTATCATGTTTTTTACAAGCTTCATCTAATGGATTTATACCTTGATCGCCTGTAGCTAATCTTTCTTCTAATTTGGCACCTGGACCACTAAATTTAGAACCATGAAGATGTATTTCAAATGGTAGTTTGTTAATTAAAATATTAATTAATCCTTTTTCTGTTTTAATCACTTTTCCAAAATGTATGTAAGAGATTATTTAAAAATCTAATTAAATATGGAATTCCTTTTGCATTACCAATTATAAAATCACTAAATTTATTTGTTAACATTTGTGCAATACTAACTTTTTCATTATGAAAATTTTTATTTCCAGCTAATTTTTCACCATGAATAACTGCTAATTTATCAATTAATTGTCTAAAATCATTTAACCAAACATATTCAATTGATTTATCTGAATATTTTTTAACTAGACCTTCACCTATTTTACCATTGAACTAATATCTGAATCATCTATAGTTTGGAAAATATACATCAACAATTGGTCTTATTAAATATTTATATTAGTAACATCTACCTGATTTTATTTTATTTGGATTATTATCAGACTATAATGCCCTGAATTTAATAAAATATCTGCATAATTTGGTTAATCATCACCATTAAACTCTCCATTTAAATCTTCTATAGAAACTGGTTTTTCAGTTACAAGTCTCATTAATCCATCTGTACCTTAATATGTTTTCATAGCAATTGTTAATTTATCAGCGTTATTTTCTACGGGTAACTTACCAACATATTTAAAATTACAAACAATTTTTAAACCAAATAATTTATGTTAGCTATGATTCTTATACTTAAACATGTTTTCACTAACATTTATATTTTAGTTTCATTTATCATTTTACTTTCTTTTTCTTCTTGGTATTTATTAAATGGCTCTTTAATTTCTGTTGTACTTCATGTATAATCATATGTTCCAAGAATATCATCAGACCAATCTGTTAATTTTGTAATTGTTGTAAATCTTCAAAATCATCTATATGATGATATGGAATCATTTGGTTTTCAACTTCCCTGTTTGTTTCAATTGATTTTAAAACATTATCACCTAAACCTTCAATACGTTGTTTTAATTTTTCAATACCATCAGTAACAGCTTGCTCTTCCTTTTTATATTTCTCATATTCTGTTTTTGGTTGCTTTTTCAAAGTTTAACTTATTATTTTAGTTCTTTCTTTATATTCTGTTTAGCTTATTTAAGAACTTTTTATATCATACTTTGCAGTCATTTATTAATGAAAAAACATTAATTAAGTTTATGTTATGTTTATTTTATATTTATGTTTATATTTATATTTATGTTTATGTTTATGTTCAATGTTAAAGTTAATGTTTAATGTCTTTTGCTTAATGTTTATAATTAATGTTTATGTTATTAATAAATGTATTTTCTTTCTAAACTTACCTTCATTTGGTTTTCTAGACACACCTATTGTTAAAAAACCAAATTCATCATTTCAATATTTATTGCACAATTCTTTAAAATTAGTAAACTTTAAATCTTCACCAACAAATTCATGATAAATATGATTTAAATTTGTATCATCTTGTCTAAAAATATTTTAAAAAATTAAATTGTCTCTAAGTGTTTATTATTTTTGAACAAGATTGAGCTAAATAAAAGCAATCTATACATTCGTGTCTACCTCTAGCAAAATATTCTCATACGATATCTTGATTTTCTATAGTAAAATCATCAAATACAACAACTGAATTATCTTCACTTTTATCTAATGGAATAATTTCTTCATTATTTTCAGTTAAACTAAATACATTTTTCATTATTTTTATCTTCAATTTATTTAAATTGTTTTATAAATTCTTGATATTTTGGTAAATCTAAAGTTTTTGAATCTTACAAATGTTTAATTTTATTCCTAGTTAATCATCCCATATTTAAAATATAATTATCAATCATTAATATTGTTTTTCCACAAGCACTTGGTCCCAATTACTGTACATTTTATAGAAGTTGGAAAAATGTAGAATCTTTGTTTTTTTAAGTTATTTTCAGGAATTCTTACCTTAGGTGCCCAATCTGTTTTGTTCATTTATTAATAATTTTTTTAAACATTATTAATTTTTCGTCGATTAATAATTTTTCTATTATTAATATTTCATTCATCCATTATTTTTCATATATTAATAATTTTTCAGTAGTAAATGAGTAGATTATTTTAACTTAGTGATAAATCTTCTACACTTAGAAAAAAATTAACTGCTCCAATAAGTGATAATTATACTAATGTTTCATTAGTTTGTTTTTATTCAACTTTTTTAACACCTAATATTACAACAAAAAAATAAGAAACTTTATTGTGACAAACTGCCTATTGGCTTCTGTCTCGGGTTCTTCGGCCGACGTTCATCTAATGATTTTTCTGACGTTTCGCCAGCACGAGTGGCTGGCATTGTCAAAGCTTCACCCTCCATTGCCGGTGGTGAACTGGAGGCGAGCTCGCGGCCACAGACTATATGTACCTGGCGCGCCAACGTCCGAGGGCTTCTCCACGGTCATTTCCGGTGCGGTTCTCCTCTTGCTACCTGCGACGGTCGTTCGCTGCAGTACGGGAAGCCAGGATCCGTTTACCTTAAGGCTTTCCTCCTTCTTGTTGAAACTGTTCGCGTGTTTTTGGATTTCTACAGCTTCTCTGAACAAGCGCGTGTGATAGTGCTTCTCTACAGCCAGAACTTCCGTGTCGGAGAATTTTATTACGTGGTCGGTCTCATTCAGTGCGTGCTCTGCCACGGCCGATTTCTCCACCTGCCCCAACCTGCAGTGTCGCTTATGCTCTTTGATCCTGGTGTTAATGGATCGTCCAGTCATTCCGACATAAACTTTTCCGCATGTGCAAGGTATACGGTATATTCCCGACATTGCAAGTGGGTCTCTTTTCTCCTTCGCCGATCTAAGACACTCTTTGATCTTCCTTGTCGGTTTGAAAATCGTCTTTACGCCGTGTTTGCGCAATATACGGCCGATTCTGTCCGTCACTCTGGGAATGTATGGCAGAAAGGCCGTACCCGACAGTTCTTTTTCTGGTTCCTTACTTCGCCGAGTGTTTGGCTCTGTTACACTTCTAATGTAATTTGTGGAGTACCCATTGCTCCTCAGAACAGTTTCCAGGTGTTGCATTTCTCGTTTGAGGTGTTGAGGCTCACATATTCGTCCTGCTCTCTTTACGAGCGTACTAATCATGCCTCTTTTTTGGCTCGGGTGGTGGTTTGACAGTTTGTGCAGGTATCGGTCCGTGTGTGTCGGTTTTCGATACACGCTGTGTCCCAGGTTTTCGCCGTCCCTTGTGACCAGCACATCTAGAAATGGCAGTTTCTTGTCTTTTTCTACTTCCATGGTAAATGTTATGTTGGCATGGAGGCTGTTCAAGTGTCTCAGGAATTCACCGAGCTGTTCTTCACCATGGCTCCACACCACGAAAGTATCATCGACGTACCTGTACCACACCTTAGGTTTGAAGGTCGCCGAGTCCAGTGCCTGTGCTTCGAATTGTTCCATGAAGAAGTTGGCCACCACTGGACTGAGAGGACTACCCATGGCGACGCCTTCCAGCTGTTCGTAGAAATCGCCATTCCACGTGAAATAGCTCGTGGTGAGACATGCATGGAAGAGCTTTTTGATGTCTTGCGGGAACATGGAATCGATGTGCTCCAGAGCGTCGCTGAGTGGCACTTTCGTAAATAACGAAACAACATCAAAACTGACCAGGATGTCGTTTGGCGCAAGTTTCAGTTTCTTCAGCTTCTCAATGAAGTGTCCTGAGTCCTTAATGTATGTGTCGGTCTTTCCCACGTGTGGCTGGAGCAGAGAGGCCAAGTGTTTCGCCAGTTTATACGTTGCTGAGCCAGGAGCGCTAACGATCGGTCTCAGTGGAACGTTGTTCTTATGGATCTTGGGTAATCCATACAGCCGAGGTGGTAGGGCTTCTGTGTTGCGCAGGTTTCTCTGTATGTCCGCCGGCAGAGAAGACGCCTTGATTAATCGATTCGTATTCCGAGTGATACGCTGCGTCGGATCTGCGCTTAGTTTTCGGTACGTCGTCGGATCTAATAGGTCTCGGATCTTTTGCTCATAATCTTCGGTCTTCATTACGACGGTCGCATTCCCC
Source organism: Schistocerca cancellata (assembly GCF_023864275.1). Classification (NCBI taxonomy): domain Eukaryota; kingdom Metazoa; phylum Arthropoda; class Insecta; order Orthoptera; family Acrididae; genus Schistocerca; species Schistocerca cancellata. The sequence continues at coordinate 376,979,051 of NC_064629.1, read as the reverse complement.
TTATCGGCAGGTAGTACCAATATACTCTTGTCGGCGTTGAGCTTCTTAATGGCTTGTACCTCTTCATTCTTCAGATTGCAAGCTGGTGGTTTTGCTCGGCGCAGTATCCTGGCTGTTTCAGTGCGTATTTCCTCTGCCCTTTCACAAGGAAGGGTCCGAATGGCTGCTTCGGTGTTGGCAATGATGTCCTCCATAGGTATAGTTCTCGGGATGATAGCGAAATTCCCTCCTTTTTGAAGAACAGACACTTCCTCTTCGGTCAATTGTCGTTCAGTGAGGTTGACCACTGTGTGTGACATGTCGGGAATCGCCTTGTCGGTCTGCTTCCGGCATCTTTCAAACTTTTTCTTTTGCCGCTCGGTGCAACGCTCGAGTTCGTTCTGCATGCTCCTGTGAGTGATGCTGTCGATCTTGTCCCAGTCGTCTCGATGCATTTTGCTACTTAGTTGATAGAAAATGTCCAGAAGTTCCTGATCCGTTCTTGCCAAGTCTCTCCGTGTTGTATGTATTCGCTCACGAAGAAAAGCTCGTTCCATTCTGTCGTAGATACGATGTGCTTGGGCGGTGGTGAATAGGCGCTTGCATCTCAAGAACTTCGGTGTAGCACATTCATCTCGGCACCGTGACAGAAAGGCGAGAGACGACATCAGTCGCGCTTTCTTCTTCCGTCGTTGGTCAAGGCGTCGGTACAATCTGCAAATCTCCTCCCCGTAGAGGCGTAATACAAAATTGTTGAGGCTTTCGTGGCCACTTGTTGACAAACTGCCTATTGGCTTCTGTCTCGGGTTCTTCGGCCGACGTTCATCTAATGATTTTTCTGACGTTTCGCCAGCACGAGTGGCTGGCATTGTCAAAGCTTCACCCTCCATTGCCGGTGGTGAACTGGAGGCGAGCTCGCGGCCGCAGACTATATGTACCTGGCGCGCCAACGTCCGAGGGCTTCTCCACGGTCATTTCCGGTGCGGTTCTCCTCTTGCTACCTGCGACGGTCGTTCGCTGCAGTACGGGAAGCCAGGATCCGTTTACCTTAAGGCTTTCCTCCTTCTTGTTGAAACTGTTCGCGTGTTTTTGGATTTCTACAGCTTCTCTGAACAAGCGCGTGTGATAGTGCTTCTCTACAGCCAGAACTTCCGTGTCGGAGAATTTTATTACGTGGTCGGTCTCATTCAGTGCGTGCTCTGCCACGGCCGATTTCTCCACCTGCCCCAACCTGCAGTGTCGCTTATGCTCTTTGATCCTGGTGTTAATGGATCGTCCAGTCATTCCGACATAAACTTTTCCGCATGTGCAAGGTATACGGTATATTCCCGACATTGCAAGTGGGTCTCTTTTCTCCTTCGCCGATCTAAGACACTCTTTGATCTTCCTTGTCGGTTTGAAAATCGTCTTTACGCCGTGTTTGCGCAATATACGGCCGATTCTGTCCGTCACTCTGGGAATGTATGGCAGAAAGGCCGTACCCGACAGTTCTTTTTCTGGTTCCTTACTTCGCCGAGTGTTTGGCTCTGTTACACTTCTAATGTAATTTGTGGAGTACCCATTGCTCCTCAGAACAGTTTCCAGGTGTTGCATTTCTCGTTTGAGGTGTTGAGGCTCACATATTCGTCCTGCTCTCTTTACGAGCGTACTAATCATGCCTCTTTTTTGGCTCGGGTGGTGGTTTGACAGTTTGTGCAGGTATCGGTCCGTGTGTGTCGGTTTTCGATACACGCTGTGTCCCAGGTTTTCGCCGTCCCTTGTGACCAGCACATCTAGAAATGGCAGTTTCTTGTCTTTTTCTACTTCCATGGTAAATGTTATGTTGGCATGGAGGCTGTTCAAGTGTCTCAGGAATTCACCGAGCTGTTCTTCACCATGGCTCCACACCACGAAAGTATCATCGACGTACCTGTACCACACCTTAGGTTTGAAGGTCGCCGAGTCCAGTGCCTGACTCAGGACACTTCATTGAGAAGCTGAAGAAACTGAAACTTGCGCCAAACGACATCCTGGTCAGTTTTGATGTTGTTTCGTTATTTACGAAAGTGCCACTCAGCGACGCTCTGGAGCACATCGATTCCATGTTCCCGCAAGACATCAAAAAGCTCTTCCATGCATGTCTCACCACGAGCTATTTCACGTGGAATGGCGATTTCTACGAACAGCTGGAAGGCGTCGCCATGGGTAGTCCTCTCAGTCCAGTGGTGGCCAACTTCTTCATGGAACAATTCGAAGCACAGGCACTGGACTCGGCGACCTTCAAACCTAAGGTGTGGTACAGGTACGTCGATGATACTTTCGTGGTGTGGAGCCATGGTGAAGAACAGCTCGGTGAATTCCTGAGACACTTGAACAGCCTCCATGCCAACATAACATTTACCATGGAAGTAGAAAAAGACAAGAAACTGCCATTTCTAGATGTGCTGGTCACAAGGGACGGCGAAAACCTGGGACACAGCGTGTATCGAAAACCGACACACACGGACCGATACCTGCACAAACTGTCAAACCACCACCCGAGCCAAAAAAGAGGCATGATTAGTACGCTCGTAAAGAGAGCAGGACGAATATGTGAGCCTCAACACCTCAAACGAGAAATGCAACACCTGGAAACTGTTCTGAGGAGCAATGGGTACTCCACAAATTACATTAGAAGTGTAACAGAGCCAAACACTCGGCGAAGTAAGGAACCAGAAAAAGAACTGTCGGGTACGGCCTTTCTGCCATACATTCCCAGAGTGACGGACAGAATCGGCCGTATATTGCGCAAACACGGCGTAAAGACGATTTTCAAACCGACAAGGAAGATCAAAGAGTGTCTTAGATCGGCGAAGGAGAAAAGAGACCCACTTGCAATGTCGGGAATATACCGTATGCCTTGCACATGCGGAAAAGTTTATGTCGGAATGACTGGACGATCCATTAACACCAGGATCAAAGAGCATAAGCGACACTGCAGGTTGGGGCAGGTGGAGAAATCGGCCGTGGCAGAGCACGCACTGAATGAGACCGACCACGTAATAAAATTCTCCGACACGGAAGTTCTGGCTGTAGAGAAGCACTATCACACGCGCTTGTTCAGAGAAGCTGTAGAAATCCAAAAACACGCGAACAGTTTCAACAAGAAGGAGGAAAGCCTTAAGGTAAACGGATCCTGGCTTCCCGTACTGCAGCGAACGACCGTCGCAGGTAGCAAGAGGAGAACCGCACCGGAAATGACCGTGGAGAAGCCCTCGGACGTTGGCGCGCCAGGTACATATAGTCTGCGGCCGCGAGCTCGCCTCCAGTTCACCACCGGCAATGGAGGGTGAAGCTTTGACAATGCCAGCCACTCGTGCTGGCGAAACGTCAGAAAAATCATTAGATGAACGTCGGCCGAAGAACCCGAGACAGAAGCCAATAGGCAGTTTGTCAACAAGTGGCCACGAAAGCCTCAACAATTTTGTATTACGCCTCTACGGGGAGGAGATTTGCAGATTGTACCGACGCCTTGACCAACGACGGAAGAAGAAAGCGCGACTGATGTCGTCTCTCGCCTTTCTGTCACGGTGCCGAGATGAATGTGCTACACCGAAGTTCTTGAGATGCAAGCGCCTATTCACCACCGCCCAAGCACATCGTATCTACGACAGAATGGAACGAGCTTTTCTTCGTGAGCGAATACATACAACACGGAGAGACTTGGCAAGAACGGATCAGGAACTTCTGGACATTTTCTATCAACTAAGTAGCAAAATGCATCGAGACGACTGGGACAAGATCGACAGCATCACTCACAGGAGCATGCAGAACGAACTCGAGCGTTGCACCGAGCGGCAAAAGAAAAAGTTTGAAAGATGCCGGAAGCAGACCGACAAGGCGATTCCCGACATGTCACACACAGTGGTCAACCTCACTGAACGACAATTGACCGAAGAGGAAGTGTCTGTTCTTCAAAAAGGAGGGAATTTCGCTATCATCCCGAGAACTATACCTATGGAGGACATCATTGCCAACACCGAAGCAGCCATTCGGACCCTTCCTTGTGAAAGGGCAGAGGAAATACGCACTGAAACAGCCAGGATACTGCGCCGAGCAAAACCACCAGCTTGCAATCTGAAGAATGAAGAGGTACAAGCCATTAAGAAGCTCAACGCCGACAAGAGTATATTGGTACTACCTGCCGATAAGGGGAATGCGACCGTCGTAATGAAGACCGAAGATTATGAGCAAAAGATCCGAGACCTATTAGATCCGACGACGTACCGAAAACTAAGCGCAGATCCGACGCAGCGTATCACTCGGAATACGAATCGATTAATCAAGGCGTCTTCTCTGCCGGCGGACATACAGAGAAACCTGCGCAACACAGAAGCCCTACCACCTCGGCTGTATGGATTACCCAAGATCCATAAGAACAACGTTCCACTGAGACCGATCGTTAGCGCTCCTGGCTCAGCAACGTATAAACTGGCGAAACACTTGGCCTCTCTGCTCCAGCCACACGTGGGAAAGACCGACACATACATTAAGGACTCAGGACACTTCATTGAGAAGCTGAAGAAACTGAAACTTGCGCCAAACGACATCCTGGTCAGTTTTGATGTTGTTTCGTTATTTACGAAAGTGCCACTCAGCGACGCTCTGGAGCACATCGATTCCATGTTCCCGCAAGACATCAAAAAGCTCTTCCATGCATGTCTCACCACGAGCTATTTCACGTGGAATGGCGATTTCTACGAACAGCTGGAAGGCGTCGCCATGGGTAGTCCTCTCAGTCCAGTGGTGGCCAACTTCTTCATGGAACAATTCGAAGCACAGGCACTGGACTCGGCGACCTTCAAACCTAAGGTGTGGTACAGGTACGTCGATGATACTTTCGTGGTGTGGAGCCATGGTGAAGAACAGCTCGGTGAATTCCTGAGACACTTGAACAGCCTCCATGCCAACATAACATTTACCATGGAAGTAGAAAAAGACAAGAAACTGCCATTTCTAGATGTGCTGGTCACAAGGGACGGCGAAAACCTGGGACACAGCGTGTATCGAAAACCGACACACACGGACCGATACCTGCACAAACTGTCAAACCACCACCCGAGCCAAAAAAGAGGCATGATTAGTACGCTCGTAAAGAGAGCAGGACGAATATGTGAGCCTCAACACCTCAAACGAGAAATGCAACACCTGGAAACTGTTCTGAGGAGCAATGGGTACTCCACAAATTACATTAGAAGTGTAACAGAGCCAAACACTCGGCGAAGTAAGGAACCAGAAAAAGAACTGTCGGGTACGGCCTTTCTGCCATACATTCCCAGAGTGACGGACAGAATCGGCCGTATATTGCGCAAACACGGCGTAAAGACGATTTTCAAACCGACAAGGAAGATCAAAGAGTGTCTTAGATCGGCGAAGGAGAAAAGAGACCCACTTGCAATGTCGGGAATATACCGTATACCTTGCACATGCGGAAAAGTTTATGTCGGAATGACTGGACGATCCATTAACACCAGGATCAAAGAGCATAAGCGACACTGCAGGTTGGGGCAGGTGGAGAAATCGGCCGTGGCAGAGCACGCACTGAATGAGACCGACCACGTAATAAAATTCTCCGACACGGAAGTTCTGGCTGTAGAGAAGCACTATCACACGCGCTTGTTCAGAGAAGCTGTAGAAATCCAAAAACACGCGAACAGTTTCAACAAGAAGGAGGAAAGCCTTAAGGTAAACGGATCCTGGCTTCCCGTACTGCAGCGAACGACCGTCGCAGGTAGCAAGAGGAGAACCGCACCGGAAATGACCGTGGAGAAGCCCTCGGACGTTGGCGCGCCAGGTACATATAGTCTGCGGCCGCGAGCTCGCCTCCAGTTCACCACCGGCAATGGAGGGTGAAGCTTTGACAATGCCAGCCACTCGTGCTGGCGAAACGTCAGAAAAATCATTAGATGAACGTCGGCCGAAGAACCCGAGACAGAAGCCAATAGGCAGTTTGTCAACAAGTGGCCACGAAAGCCTCAACAATTTTGTAAACTTTATTGTGATGGAGAAACAATAGAAATTCCTGTAGGACAATAAGTTTAAAAAATTTAAACAAATTATACATTTTAAAAAACCCATTATACCTATAAAATAAGATGAAATTAAAAAAAATTGTAATTGAAAGTGATGTAAAATTGTATATAGATAAAGAAGATAGTACTGGAAATTTACTTGGTTTTAATAATAAAGGTAATGAAAAAGCTGTAACTAAAAATGTTCCTAAAATAATTCCTTTTGAATAAATTATAATAAAATTTTATCTTGCTGATGGAATGTAATCAATTTCATAAGGAAACTTATTTTATTTTCTTCATTTAAACATAATGCAGAATTTGGTGGACCAATAATTTATGAACCAAATTATCCTATAAATGTTCCTATTTTTAATACAGTTCAAGATTTAGAAGTCACTACAACTGACGAAAATGATAATTTAAATGGCTTTTATGGTGCTAAAGTAACAAGTATTTTAGAAATATCTTAATATCTTAGCCGCAGACTAAAGTATGCTTTGCTGATGCTAATAAATTTTTCTTTAGTAAAAAAATAATTGCTAGAACAATCAGTCATGAATAACAATGAAAGTTATCAGTTATGTTCATTTCCTGTTAATGAAAAAACTAAAAATAATTTAAATGTTCCTACCAAACATACAGAAATTGAAATAAATATTGGTGATGGTTTCCTTCATCCAAATTTTGCTCAATTACACATGAATTTCAGTATTATTGGAAAAGATTGTACAAATTAGCCAACTTATGATGGAAAATCAAACAAAAAATTAAATAATGATTATGTAACTAAATTGTTTGACTTTATAACAATAAAAAAAGGAAATAATATTTTATCTAGAACTGAACATCCTTTTATTTCATCGACAGTTTTACTGCATCTGACCTCATCTGTAACTGGTAAAATAAGTTTAGAAGGACACATTCTGTTCAGCTTTACTGTCTGTTGATACAGCATAACATGCAAGGAGACGAAGTGCTACCAACATACTGCTTATAGACGTAAAGTCGAGAAATGGTTTTGAACATAGTCAGACTGTTTTAGATAATGAGGTTGACTATATTGCTGCTGATTTATTTACCTCTTATGTTTATGTGCTGTGTTTAATAAATGTACAAAGAAATGTTATTCAGTATGTGCCGTACTAATACAAATGAATTACTACTTATCTTTATAACGTCACGAAAAGTCTTTTTTAATTAAACAAAGTACCCCAATTTTCACAAATTAGCAGGATACTACGCACTTTTGGTTTTGAAATGGTCTGGTCCTACATTCATTCGACAGTGTTATTGAAGTAATGTTACAGGACTACCACAAAACTATGCAAACGTAGCAGTAGGAGTAGATACGTAGCAAACTCCAGTTAACAAATCATTCAGTGCCATATTTATCTCTATACAAAATGACAGAAGCAGAAAAAGCAAGGACTAACAAGTGTACAATCCAGGAAGTTTTTAACCTTATGATCTACCAGGTACAGTCTACCCCGATAGCTGAATGGTCAGCGTGATGGCCTACCGTCATAGGGGGCCTGGGTCCGATTCCCTCCTGGGTCGGGGATTTTTTCCTCTCAGGACCTGGGTGTTGTGTTGTCTTCATCATCATTTCATTCCCATCCAGCGTGCAGGCCGCCCAATGTGGCGTTGAATGTAATAAGACTTGCATCAAGGCAGCCGGACATGCCCCATAAGGGGACTCCCGGCCAATGACGCCAAACGTTCATTTCCATTTATAGGCTACAAAATCAAGGTAGTGACAAAACTTGAGGAGGAGAAGTTGTCTTATGGTTTCTTTACTGACTGTCAATCTGACTGCTGGTGGATGTTCCACAGAAGAGGTAAAAGTCTTGTCTCCAACAAGATTAGAATCAAAAACTGGGACAGTCTTTCTCTTGAAGGGCGAACACTTTACCCCTAAACTGGCATGCAAATGAGTCAAACACTGCTTCCTTCTGAACCCAGTGATGGACAAGAAAGAGAATCTGCAACGTAAACTGTGAAGTAAGTTGGAATAAATTTCCTGGACTAAAAACTATAATTTTTCTGTTTCTGTGTCATACCTTCATTGACAATTATTCAAAATATTTAATCCAAAGTACAAGAAAATATCGAGTGAATTTACCAGGATAATGCTGAACCAAACCAGGAAGTAAATCTATGGTCACATAGTTGCCACACGTATTCTACAATGTTGCTAGTTCTCCATTAGACTAGCGGCAAGTAGAATACTGCTACTCAACCGACATGAAGCTTGATCTGGATAACATCGCAGAGGCTCACCTTTCAAAGACGCAGTGTCGCCGATTGCCACCACTTTGGCTGGGAGCAGAAATACCTAGTATAGGCCAATGAGCTTTAGTCACATTTCTGTAAGTACGACTTGTGTCTAAAGCATAGTTACAAATAGTATCCAGATGCACCCACTGCAATTCGAACATAATAAAGAAAGAGCAGGAAAAAGTATTTCTGCGGTTCTCATCTTCTCTAACTGTTGTAGGTATTTTTGTTTTTCTGCCCTAAGGTAACTGCAAAGTAAACAGCACAATCACTGGAAGCGATTCTCTATTTTAGCATCACCAGGCACTATTAAATACATTAAATGTATTAGCAGTTGCGAATATGGACAACAGCCATCTGCAGAATGGAATGAAGACAGTGAGAATTTGTGTCTGACCGGGATTCGAAACTGGATTGCCCTCGTATCGCGCGCCATCGCCTGAACATTTGACTATCCGCCCATGACTCACAGCACAACCCAAACTTCCGTATGTCGTCAATAATACGTCTACAACCTATAGGCGTACATCCATTGTGTATATTCCCGTACAGGTGAGACATTTTACTTGAATGTCCCTTGCTCGGTGTCGGCGGATAAATACGATACTGCAGTGGCTGTGCCATTCTGAATTACGATGCAAAGGTCAACTTTCCATCGTAATTCAGATTAACACAGGCACTGCACAATCGTAGACACTATTAACGTTACGAGTAAATGACATTCTTTTGAATATCATATACTTGAAAACACGTTTCCTTATGAATGCTTGCATTCGCACTAGATGAATAATAACACAAATGAAGATAACACTGCTTGTGGATGTTCACGTTTTGTAACCAAAGTTGATATGCTGCAAAAAAAAAAAAAAAATACTCCTAGTTCAGGGGAATTTTTCGCAGTAACCGCAAAATAGGACACATATGCTACAAAGACAGCTAAAGAAATGAATCATTGCAGTGCAAGTTCAGTTCCAGATTTTGCCGCCATGAAACGACAAGTAGTAGTGATCAGAGTTTGAAACAAGGAACAAAAAGTGCCGACACTATCGTAACAAAAATGTTACTCTTAAACAGAACTGTCGTTTATTCTATAAAAGCCAAAGAGACGAAAAGTATTGTCTCATCATAAAGATTACAATATAACTGTTAGTGATGCTTTGTCAATAACTTGCGGAAAACGCATTATGAATAAGCTTTTCAATTTTTAGGTAGCTTAAGACACAGGGGAACTAAAGCAACAAAAGAGTTTACCCTAAGTGAGCGTGGGACGGATTTCCATGCAGTATCTTGAAGTTGGTTCGTTTTGCTCATACACTCCTGGAAATTGAAATAAGAACACTGTGAATTCATTGTCCCAGGAAGGGGAAACTTTATTGACACATTCCTGGGGTCAGATACATCACATGATCACACTGACAGAACCACAGGCACATAGACACAGGCAACAGAGCATGCACAATGTCGGCACTAGTACAGTGTATATCCACCTTTCGCAGCAATGCAGGCTGCTATTCTCCCATGGAGACAATCGTAGAGATGCTGGATGTAGTCCTGTGGAACGGCTTGCCAAGCCATTTCCACCTGGCGCCTCAGTTGGACCAGCGTTCGTGCTGGACGTGCAGACCGCGTGAGACGACGCTTCATCCAGTCCCAAACATGCTCAATGGGGGACAGATCCGGAGATCTTGCTGGCCAGGGTAGTTGACTTACACCTTCTAGAGCACGTTGGGTGGCACGGGATACATGCGGACGTGCATTGTCCTGTTGGAAAAGCAAGTTCCCTTGCCGGTCTAGGAATGGTAGAACGATGGGTTCGATGACGGTTTGGATGTACCGTGCACTATTCAGTGTCCCCTCGACGATCACCAGTGGTGTACGGCCAGTGTAGGAGATCGCTCCCCACACCATGATGCTGGGTGTTGGCCCTGTGTGCCTCGGTCGTATGCAGTCCTGATTGTGGCGCTCACCTGCACGGCGCCAAACACGCATACGACCATCATTGGCACCAAGGCAGAAGCGACTCTCATCGCTGAAGACGACACGTCTCCATTCGTCCCTCCATTCACGCCTGTCGCGACACCACTGGAGGCGGGCTGCACGATGTTGGGGCGTGAGCGGAAGACGGCCTAACGGTGTGCGGGACCGTAGCCCAGCTTCATGGAGACGGTTGCGAATGGTCCTCGCCGATACCCCAGGAGCAACAGTGTCCCTAATTTGCTGGGAAGTGGCGGTGCGGTCCCCTACGGCACTGTGTAGGATCCTACGGTCTTGGCGTGCATCCGTGCGTCGCTGCGGTCCGGTCCCAGGTCGACGGACACGTGCACCTTCCGCCGACCACTGGCGACAACATCGATGTACTGTGGAGACCTCACGCCCCACGATTTGAGCAATTCGGCGGTACGTCCACCCGGCCTCCCGCATGCCCACTATACGCCCTCGCTCAAAGTCCGTCAACTGCACATACGGTTCACGTCCACGCTGTCGCGGCATGCTACCAGTGTTAAAGACTGCGATGGAGCTCCGTATGCCACGGCAAACTGGCTGACACTGACGGCGGCGGTGCACAAATGCTGCGCAGCTAGCGCCATTCGACGGCCAACACCGCGGTTCCTGGTGTGTCCGCTGTGCCGTGCGTGTGATCATTGCTTGTACAGCCCTCTCGCAGTGTCCGGAGCAAGTATGGTGGGTCTGACACACCGGCGTCAATGTGTTCTTTTTTCCATTTCCAGGAGTGTACTTTATTTCTCGGTTGCGTAGCTTTTGTGTGTGAAATCTTATGGGTCTTAACTGCTAAGGTCATCAGCCCCTAAGCTTACACACTACTTAACCTAAATTATCCTATGGACAAACACACACACCTATGCCCGAGGGAGGACTCGAACCTCCGCCGGGACCAGCCGCATAGTCCATGACTGTAGCGCCTTTGACCGCTCGATTTCTCCGTTGTTTCATATTAATGGGCCCCTCTAGGCTATCACAACATTCATATATGAATTATCGAGGTATATAAGTTAGAACAGATTGATATTTTAAATATTACGGCACTTGTGGCCAGATATGACGCAATGGACAACGCTAATTATAATTTCATTTCATCTCGGAGACTATTGTAAAGACTTAACAACGCTTTCAAGATATTCACTGCAAACGTCAACTTCTGTCCTGAAATAGCTGCTCTTCGGTTCTCCCTTAGCTAAAAAGTTGAGGGTCACATAAATAATGTAAAACTAGAAAGGCAAATGACATAGAGACTATGCACCTTACTCTTTACATCACTGTCGTATCTATACAAATTTAAAAATGGATTTATGAATGTATGTATGTACGTTCCACATATTTCCTTAAACTACAGCACCGATTTCAATCAAACTGGGTACACTGTGGTGGTAAGAGCCATGCACCTATCAAAGGGGTTGGGGAGGGGGTGAAAAAGCAGTATAGACCATGACGTGAGAATAACTATAGTTTAGTCACCCGTTATTTGAGAATAAGAGCACTTAGAGACTTATAACAGACTTTACTCATAATTTCAAATCCTTAATGAACATTTTCTCGGTGACGATCCACAAAATGTTGAAAGGAAAAAAAGTTTATAGCTTACCACATTTTTGATGTTCACGCAGTAAAACTGCCACATGAAGTATGCTGTTTTAATTTATTATTTCTTTATTACTAATTTTATTCGTGACACCTTTTGCAGACAGTATTCACATTTACTGCTGAATTTACAAGAGAAGTCACATTACTGTGCGATGCTTAGTTCACAACGGTGCTAACGGTAAATACAGGCCTAAACGCACGTCTGTGTGACGCCAGCAATGTAGTGTTGACTGCCGGCCGACACAAAAGCATACTTTCTCAAAGATTTGTCAAACTTCTTTCACCAAACTACTTCATTGGAGTTTAAAATTTTCGCCGTAGCTGTTCGGAAATGTATGCCAGACAGTTAACAACAGTGTATGTTGGAGGCGAGTGCACTGCTTGAAATTAAATGGAAGTGGAAACGATAGTGGGTGTACAGCGAGAGGAGGAGCTCGAAGTATTCACTAGAATTAGATTCATGAGATACAGTGCGAGGACATAGAGAACATTGATAATTATTTGAGACTGGGAGAACAAACATTTCAATTTGCTCTCAGAAAATGGACCCCTATATTTGTATACACAATACTCATTTAAGAAATGTCATTTCTAAATTTCCTTCTTCATAATCGATGTTTTTGGAAAGCCTGCAACTGTGTCATTCATGATTTAAATAATGAAACACTGCATAGTTACGTATTTTAACACGCTTAATATGAGGCTTTTCGAGAATTTATTCTCATTATCAAAAGGAAATATTTACAGAGATACGTTATGTGGTGTCTGTAGGCGTGTTATTCTGACTCTCTTGCCCTACAGTGGGGCAGGTTTCTTTTATCCGATATTCCGAAATGGTTCAAATGGCTCTGAGCACTATGGGACGTAACATCTGAAGTCATCAGCCCCCTAGAACTTAGAACTACTTAAACCTAACTAACCTAAGGACATCACACACATCCATGCCCGAGGCAGGATTCGAACCTGCTACCGTAGCGGTCGTGCGGTTCCAGACTGAAGCGCCTGGAACAGCTCGGCCACACCGGTCGGCTCGATATTCCGAAACATTACGTAAAGTACCTATATAAATATTTGTACTTGATTATGAGAATAAACTCTCGAAAAGCATCGTGCAAAAATACATCATTGGTACAGGGTTTCATTTTTTAAATCATGAATACTATTCCTCCTAAAGATCACCTCATTGCTAACTTAAGATTTTCAGCAACAGGTGAAAGCTATTTCAAGCTGCAAAAATTATTCCAGAAACATGTGAATCAACATATACGAGGGCTGTTCGGAAAGTAAGGTCCGATCGGTCGCGAAATGAAAACCACAGTGAAAATAAAAAAAATTTTATTCACAACAGTTGTACAAATTTTCTAGTACCCTCGTCATAGAAAGCAGCCGCCTGTTCTTTTCCAAAATTCTCTACGCTGGTTTGCCTAGATGAAGAACGGAGGGATCCAGTTAAGGACTGTATTGTAGGGGATCAAATAGTTCCCATCGAAAACACTGCAGCGTCTTCATTGCCTCTACAGAATGCGGCTGAAAATTGTCTTGAAGAAAGAAACGAATAACTTTTATGTTATGTGCGCTGCATAGCTCCAGGCGCAATCTCTCACCTGATCTATATACTTGGAAGCCAGTTTTGTTGTTTTAGGCATTTCTGCGTGATCACTTTGCACTCTGAACTGAAAAAGACGTGAAGCGATCGACAGGCACACTAAAGACGCACCTAATCGGACCTTACTTTCCGAATGCGCCTCGTAAATCAACTAACGAGGAATATCTGAAGGTTAAGTTGTGTTATTTATAGTATAAATAAATACATTTATTTCAGTTACATAGGCTATGAACATACTTAGCTTTTCATAGCTCCATCACATTTCACATCTTTTCTTTTTATATTTAAGCGTCACATAATCAACACTGCAGCAACTCAGAATGTAGATGATTGCAGCAACAAATTTTTTGTAAGATTCCAACCACTTATTACGGTGTTTATAGTCAGCATGCCTTGTGTTATGAATAATTTCGAAATCTTGACACTTTGACACTTTGCAATGATCACTGTGGTGGTAGCCATACACCAAATAGACTTCATCATTCTACAGCTTAAATGCACTAAAGTAAGCGAATCGACATGTAAACACCGGCCTTTGCTCTAGCTTTTATCAAAGATGTTTTCTAAAAGCTTCGCTACTATACTGTCAAAGATTTGACCAAAGGGCTTTCATAAGTATTTATCGCTGGTCACGAATACTACATTGCTGATGTTACACTGAGGTGCGCTCTGACCTGTATTTATCATTGGCCACGTTGAGAAGATATAACGTCATGAGCACTGAAATACGCGAAAAACTACTGCATCATGCAAGACGTCTAAATTTATTACTTCATTGCTATTAACTCTATTCGCAACAGTTTTCGCAGGCAGTTTCCACATCAGCTGCCGAATGTTTCTACAAAAATAAGCTGAGATAACGAAAGTCATGGGATAGTGATAGGCACACATACGGCTGGCGGGAGTATAGCGTACAAGAGATATAAAAGGGCGAAGCATTGGCGGAGCTGTCATTGGTACTCATGTGACTCATGTGAAAAGAAATTCAATTGGCAGCACGACGGGAAATAACAGACTTTGAACGAGGAATGGTATTTATAGGCAGACACATGAGAAATTCCTTTACAGAAATCGTTAGAGAATTCAATATTCCGAGATCTACAATATCAAGAGTACGCTGAGGATATGAAAATCCGGGCATTACCTCTCACCGCGGACAACGCAGTGCCAATGACCTTTACTTAACGATCGATAGCAGCGGCATTTGCGTAGAGTTGTCAGTGGTAACAGACAAGCAACACTGGGTGAAATAACCGCAGGAATCAATGTGGGATATACGACAAAAGTATCTGTTAGGACAGTGCTGTGAAATTTAGCGTTAATAGACTATAGCAGCAGACTATCGACGCGAGTGCCTTTGCTAACAGTACGACATCGCCTGCAGCGCATCTCCTCGGCTCGTGACTATTTCCTTTGCACCTTAGACGACTGGAAAACCGTGGCCTCGTCAAAAGAGTCCCGATTTCGGTTGGTAAGAGCTGTTGGTAGGATACGATTGTGGCGCAGACTCCACGAAGCCACGGACCCAAGATTTCAAGAAGGTACTGTGCAAACTCCTGTTGGCTCCATAATTGTTTGGGCTGTGTTTACATGGAATGGACTGGGTTCTCGATTCCAAACTGGACTGATCATTAAGTGGACATGGCTACTTTGAGCTACTTGGAGACATTTGCAGCCATTTATGGACTTCACGTTTCAACAACGATGGAATTTTTATGGATGACAATGCGATATATCTCCAGCCCCAGCCGGCAAATGCCTTGTGCGCGACTGCTACGGTAGCAGGTTCGAATCCTGCCTCGGGCATGGATGTGTATGATGTCCTTAGGTTAGTTAGGTTTAAGTAGTTCTAAGTTCTAGGGGACTGATGACCTCAGAAATTAAGTCCCATAGTGCTCAGAGCCATTTGAACCATTTTTTTTTTTTTTTGGTAAATGCCAAACAACGCCTCGCTTGGTGTAAGAAGCGTAAACATTGGACGAATGAACAGTGGAAAAATGTTGTGTGGAATGACGAATCATGGTACACAATGTGACGATCCGAGTGCAGAGTGTGGATATGGCGAATTCCCAGTGAACGTCATCTGCCAGCCTGTGTTGTGCCAACAATAAAATACGGAGGAGGTGGTGTTATGGTGTGGAGGTGTTTTTCATGGAGGTGGCATGCACCCCTTGTTGTTTTGCGTGGCACTACCACAGCACAGGCCTACATTGATGTTTTAAGCATCTTCTTGCTTCCCACTGTTGAAGAGCAATTCGGGGATGGTGATTGCATCTTTCAACACGATCGAGCATCTGTTAATGATGCACGCCCTGGTGGTGGAGTGGTTACACGACAATAACATCCCTGTAATGAACTAGCCTGCACAGAGTCCTGACCTGAATCCTATAGAACACTTTTGGGATGTTTTGGAACGCCGACTTCGTGACAGGCCTCACCGACCGACATCGATACCTCTCCTCAGTAAAGCACTGCGTGAAGAATGGGCTGCCATTCCCCAAGAAACCTTGCAGCACTTTACTGAGCGCATGCCTGCGAGAGTGGAAGATGTCATCAAGACTAAGGGTGGGACAACACCATACTGAATTCCAGCATTACCGATGGAGGACGCCACGAACTAGGTTCAAATGGCTCTGAGCACTATGGGACTTAACATCTGAGGTCGTCAGTCCCCTAGAACTTAGAACTACTTAAACCTAACTAACCTAAGGACATCACACACATCCATGCCCGAAGCAGGATTCGAACCTCCGACTGTAGCAGTCGCGCGGTTCCGGACTGAAGTGCCTAGAACCACTCGGCCACCGAGGCCGGCCCACGAACTTGAATGTGATTTTCAGCCAGGTTTCCGGATACTTTTGATCACATAGTGTACCTGCATGATTACATCATTGTTAAGCACATAGTTCAGGAGATAAGACGTCATAAAGATTGAACTGCGTTGAAATGAAACTACAGTACGAAATTTGCAAGACATAGAGGTGAAATATGCGTAAAAATAGCCTAAGGGTAAGAACCACCATCCTCTTACTGGAATGAGTGTGATAATGTGGAGAGAGAAGGGAGGACGAGGAGATGGACAGACAGCGAGTAGAAAGAAGGAAATAGACACAAAGAGGAGTAGGAAGTGATGGTCAGGGACGGGGGAGGGGAAAATGTACAGAGAAAGGGGAGAGGAAATGGGCAGAGAAAGAAAAGAGAAGGAGATGGACAGGGAGAGGAAGATATGATCACAGGAAGGAAACAGGAGGAGATATACAGGGAGAAGCGGAGGAGCAAATGAACAGAAAAAGGGGATGGAGGAGATTGATAAAGAGACGGTGTGGTGGAGATGGAATTACAGTGGGGGGGGGGGGGAGGTAGGAGATGGATAGAAGGTAGCAGCGGGTGGAGGAGATGGACAGAGAGTGGGAGTGATGGTGATGGATAGACAGAGGGGGAAGGAGGCGATGGACTAATAGAAATCTGGAATAAATACACTCCCTTCAACGCCGGGCACTCAGCCAGTAACTTGAAAAAGTTAAACATCGGTAAGGCAACGAATTTAGATGAAATGAAGTTGATGGAATAAATTAAACATTTCGAGATCATTTGATCCGTAAGTATTTACGTGTTTAGCTCGCCCCCATACAGCTAACAAACACAAAACGTGTGTGATTGAAGATCTCTTGGAGTCGTTTTAAACAATTTGGTAACACGAGGTTGCATTGGAGAGTGTCCGACACTCGATACTGTCGTCATCTCAGTCCCAATGTGACCCAATTTCCAACTGACATCCTACAATTTCGCCTAATAGCTCAGCAATGATATAGTTTCAGGAAGATCGTCAGAGAGAGTGAGACTAAATAAATAACATTGATGCAGTTTAGTCTTACTTTAACAAGCCTAATTACATCGTAGTATTCCTGAGGGATGCTTGACCCTGCGATTAATTTCGATGGTATATTAGTTTCTTAAGACGGGCATTTCGGGTCCATATGGATTGGCCAAGCTATGTTTCTGGTTGGGAAATATTGCCAGAACTCTATGTTCTATGTGCAGGCACGGTGTTACATGAGCAGTTGCCTGAAACTGTATCTTACAAGGAGAAGCCGCAGTAGGTCACTCCCTGAGGCAGTCGAATCTTCGCTTCGTGAAAGAATTGTGAAAATAAATGGACACTTGTTCTGACTTAGGTGCCAATACTCATTAGTTTCCGAGAGGGTGACAGTCAAAGTTTCGATGTTACTGCATCAGTTTGTACACACAGTGTTACGAAGCGAGTTGGTAGCGTACTGGCTTATAGGGTAAGCTCGAACTTTTGCGATCCATATTCACATCCAATTTCATCTTATTATTTTTTCCTTTTGTTGCCCCAGAACTATATGACATCAACGACATCAGTTTTTTGTGACGTCAAGAAATAAAGTGGAATTATTTACAAAATAAATAAGTATTTCGAATATTATTAAATTTAGATTTTATCACCACAATTCTTGTTAACCTTATCTAACTAATAGTAATCAACGATGAAAAAATACAACTTCCTTTACATCCATTTTTTGCTTTGATTATTACTTTTACACTACAACAGAAACAGTATTTTCCACATGCTGATATTCATCATGAAAAAAGTCCAAAGCATACGAAATCGAAGCACAGCCAGCAACATGGGAAGGCACATATACCACAGTCATATTCTTTAATGTGTATATCATCAGGAAAAGCAACTTCGTTAACGTTCTGTATACCTAGGCATCTAACAACAATTTTGCGGCATACCAAGCATATCAAAGTAGTTTACCGAAAGCTGGAGTCTGCAGCTGATTACGGATCCAGGGGTATAATTTATTAATTTCATCGCCTCTCCCTGTGATTTCTGTTTGCTGTACGATGTGTGATTCGTAATGGACGTATGTAACTTTTCACTTGTCGTAGCTTTGACAGAACGGCATACACTTTTAATGAACACGTCAATATACCGATTTCATCGAAAACCAGGCCATTGTGTAAGGAGGGATAAGGTTTGCCCATTCCACGAGTAAATAATGCACAGAAACGGCTCCATTTTCATGTAAGGTCACAAAATTTTGTCCAAAACCTGAGTGTAGGGATTTTTTGTGAGCTTCCCAGATTTTGTAGCAGTTGCGTATGCATAATTATGCCATTCCAGTGGCTGTTTCACTTCTTGGTGGACTCGAGAACTAAATTTTCCACTGATTTCTTGGAGACAAACAAAAACTGTTAGTAACAGTCTGTCGGAAAGCGTTAACACTAGCAGTACCAACGTATGTTCCATTAACACGCTCTACCAAGGGGTAGGGGGGGGGGGGGTAGGGAGGTGCTTTATGCCCAAAAAAAATTAAAAAATCGTTAATTATTTTTTTTACTTTTATTAACAACATCATTATTAAATAGGTACTGATGTATAAGTACGATCCAGAACCTGAAAATATCTTTAAGCAGTACCAACGCATTTTCCGTGGTATGTACACAGAGATGAGGTACTTTATGTCCATTACAAAAACTTTTAAAAAATACAGTTTCGGTTAATTACCGTTGAGATTCATTCACATTTTTTAAAGGTATATAGACGTGTAAGAAGGTCCTGAACCTGACAATATGAATATGATATTTGTTGCGAAAAGTGACTTTTACTACTCAGACTTAGATTTTTTGGTTACATTTTACTGAAAAATTCAAAAAAATACGGAATCTCGCATAAGAAATCATTCAAAACAATAAAAACAGTTTTTGTCAAAATTTTAAAATATAAAATACTCGACTAGATCACAATATTTTCATAAAGTGGGCACAAAGTACATCCCCCCCCCCCCCTTGATACTGCTAGGGTTAAGGTGTACTGGGCTATGTACGAGTGTGCAAACTCACAAGTAGAAAACATCTTTCATGATGGAGGACTAAGTGACAAGCGGAGTATCGATTCCAGGTAAGTAGAAATTGATCGATTCGTGTGAGTTCGATCGTTTTACAGAGCCTAGAAACAATGGTCACGTGGTTACTTCACGAGCACTGTGGCAGTGGGCAATGGTTGCAGCAGCTTCATTGGTGTCAGAAAGTTTTGAATTCAGAGCCTCAAACGCATGGTTCGATTCATTCAAGCGGAAACACAAAAATTCGGGACGTTCGTGTCACCAAATACATTATTGCAAATGAAAAGCGTACTCTTGATGCATTATTGGAAGCAGTAACTTTCCTACCTCCACTATAATTCCTGACTTCAACCCTGATTTACTTATAAGTACGGATCAAACAGAATGTATCACCTCTCTAGTACGAGAATGTTATATTTTGAGGAGAGAAAGTTACAGAAAAAGCAGTCGGCCAACAGAAACGAAGATACCTTTTCGACAATGTTTTGCGACCATTAGTAAAAAAATAAAAATTAAAAAATTAAAAAAAGGTCACGTTCTCTGAACGTTCCGTACAAACTTCATTATGTATACAATACTAATAACAATAATTATTCAGCGTGGCTCAATTGCCTCCTGCAAGTTATTCTAGTGGCCACCTCTTCAGCGACTTAGCGTGTCCCCAACGCACCTCGGCTATCCAACCGGGGAAAGCGAACTTGAAGTTTAACGTGAAATCCGAACCACGTGTTATTTCTGACGACTGCTAAAATCGTTGAGAGGGGAAGGCTAGGTCAGAGAGAAGAACGAGAAGTGCGTGGTTTCAGCGAGATTCGATCCCGCAATCTCTCGGTCTGCGAAAACAAACTTTACCGCCTTTTTTGCCATTGATCTAAACACTGAGCTATCTTTTTTAAACAAGACAGCAGGGCCCCAAAAATGAAATAAACTGCGAAACAATATGCCTGTAAAAGGGCCACGACTAGAAAGCCACAAGGACCGCCTAACTCATACGATACCTTGACGATGAAATACAAAGTTCAACATCTTAGCGAATAAGTCGCAATATCGCGGCAAGCGGAAACACTTCCCATAAGCTATGATCATAATTTGCCGGAATGCGAGTGGGTACTTATACCCCCATCCATCTGCAATAGGTCCGCAGCTCGTGGTCGTGCGGTAGCGTTGTCGTTTCCCGCGCCCGAGTTCCCGGGTTCGATTCTCGGCGGGGTCAGGGATTTTCTGTGCCTCGTGATGATTGGGTATTGTGTGCTGTCCTTAGGTTAGTTAGGTTTAAATAGTTCTAAGTTCTAGGGGACTGATGACCATAGATGTTAAGTCCCATAGTGCTCAGAGCCATTTGAACCATTTGAACCATCTACAATATAATGAACATACTGACCCAACTGATATGCACTTGTATTTGACTTTCCCTCGGAAAGCGGGAGGAGTCTGGACGCAACTGGATATGAGCCGCAGAGGCAATCTCAACCGATCGAGTTAGAAACGTTAATTGTCTTTTAAGCCATTTCCAGTTTGCTTCGGGACCATGACAGGTAAATCTACGATATAGCGTGAATATGGCTGGTCAGCGACTGCACTGATCCGTGACACTATGTCCAATATGAAATAGGCGCATCGCTGATGGATAACAGGTTGTGGACCACTTGATACCATCGCCATTGGTAGAACAGGAAGGCTAAGATGAAACCACACCGTCTTCCAAAACGTTTGCGGTGATGGTCGTTCAACAGGCACAGTACAGTCAATCCCTCTCCCGAGCATTAAAATTTGGTAGTGAGACGCGGCCTCTGTAGAGCATCAGCCCCCAAGTAATTGACACCAGTATAAAATTCACGGGCATGGTTTAATTGAAAACTCAATCGACCTACGTCGACAGGCAGATCAAGACTGCCCGACAGCAGACAGTAAAGCAACCGAGACGCGAATGTGTGGATTGTATGAGAAATAGTCAACACAGCGCGCTAAACAAATAACACAGATGCTTTCCTTCGAATGTCGGAAAGTCCAAAACCTATGAGGGGATGTGCACGCACGACTACCTCGTATCGTAATCGAAAAATGTAATGTTTCCATAAAAAACGACTGGACAGCTGTTTACGTTTCCTAGCCATCATCACGGGAAAAAAGACCTGTGCGATGTAATGCCTTTTGTACAGGATTGCACCTTGTATCTTCCCTGTAACCGACTTCCACGTAAGTATAGCGATTTGAAGTGGAGAACGATCAGTTATGACTCTCAGAGACTTACGTCGATTGACCCAGGTTGCTCACGAAATGACATCTTTATCAAATCCACGTAAATTCATCAGACATTTGCCTTCTTCAATGCGGGCACCAGATACAAGGCAAAAGGCATCAACGGTAGCCTTGAGCAATGGAATTTCAGCAGGAGAATGGAGGAACACCAGCATATTGTCCACGTACGCACGTATCGATATCGACACGTCCAAGAGTGCCCATCATTGTCAATGAGTGGCGATCCTTCGAAGAAAGGGTTCAACTGATAGACCAAAGAACGACATTGAAAGCGGACTTCACTCAGGAAAACCCATACTGATGTCAATCGAGGGCGTCAGTTGGTCATTGACAGCCACCGTAGCTTGGATAGCCGTAAAAAAATTAGGCATGACCCTTCGCGAGTCAGTATTGAGCCCATCGGCTCCCAGTACCTACAATAGGGATCCATAGCTGACACAGTGACACGGTCGAACGCCTTGTCAAAATCTAAAAAACCAAGAGCACAAGGAAGAGAAGTAACAGCGGCCACCGATACGACGTCATGACATTCAGCTACCAGAGTCCGAATAGTACGACCAGGAATTCAACTTTGATGGCCAGCAACAACTTTCTGCTTCAAAGCAGACAGCCGGCTATTCACTGCCCTTGCCACATTCTTACATCCATCGGGTGAAATTTATCGTTTGCTACCTGACAAGCCGTTTAGGGACTAACACAATTTTGCCTACCTTAAAAGAATCGGACACTAGTCCCCCTTTCAACACTTCGTCCAAAACCAACTTTAAAGTGGTATCTAACAACGCCCAAAAACGCAGACCATCTAACCCCGGTGATTTACGAGAAGGAGCTCTGACAATGAGGTCGTAAACATCGTCCCACTGAAAAATACCTAAAAGCGCAGCATTATGTGCAGGTTTAAGTACGAACAAGCAAACCGGATGACGGGAGCGTGTACCTCATACAGCCCAAAATAGCGCTGATGGAAGGAATACAATATGTCACTTTCTGCCGTCCTCCGTCTTGACGGACGTAATACACCCACGTCTACGACGAGTCCGATGTTGAGTCAGATGATGCAGAAAAGTCAGTTCACCCACTACCAAGGAACGTGGTTTGAATCGCTTCCTCAATCCCTCCATCTGACTCTGCTTCAACTGAAACAAATGCGCCTTTACACGATTGACGTCAGCAACCCGTAGGGGAGCCTGATGAGCGCTGGCTTAAAGATCATGTCGGAGAGACCAGTAACATTCTCGCCTCTTCTGTAATTTCTGCGCTCTATCAGCGCAGAATGTTATCAACGTCTGTTAGAGCCTCGGCTTTGCCACATCAATCCACAATTCCAAAATGGAGGCGTATAGTGCAATTGAACGGAGATTATGGTATCACACGTCTCGGATCACCTCATCTAGCGAGAGATCCTCCAAGTGCGCCACATTCAGCACCCAAGACGGCCGAAACAATTTCACCGACTGTCGCGTAAGTAACAGTCACTGCACAGTGCTCTCTAAAGCTAGCGGGGATGACATGAACAACCAAAATCCTATCACTCATCCGATCATATAAATGAAATCTGTCAAGCCTACTGCTAGAAGTAATAATGTAGGTAAATTTGACAACAGTCGGATGTTTATAGCCTAAAACGTCTTGTAGTTTCAAGAAACGAACTAAATCTTGAAATTCCAAACACAAATGAAAAGTGAGACACTGATCCACAGGACGCAACATACATTTAAAATCTCCACCTACCAAAAAAACTCTGCAGATTTTTCCATAACAAGTAAACCAACTCTTGAAACTTCCTGGCAGATTTAAACTGTGTGGCGGACCGAGACTCGAACTCGGGACCTTTGCCTTCAGAGGACAAGTGCTCTACCATTCTGGAAACCGACTCTTCCTTATAAAATTGAGAATGGTAAAAGTGCGTCAGGAACCGCACGGTGCATAACGGAGAATCAAGATCAGGAGAAAAACAGTTCACCTATTCCTCTATCATTGTCAAGAACTTCAACACCTTCAGTGGGAATGCCCTCCCGAAAAAATAAGGCAGTGTCGTTGATACACTCGGAGGCTACATCAGCACTGTTCGAAAACCAAGGAGAGAAAAACGAGTGAATTGAACTTTCTGTAAGAATACGACATGGACACAGGAATCATAGATAAACTGTTGCGACGAAGCGTGCCGCAGTTTCGATTCCACGCGATTAACATTCAAATAAAGAAGTTCGAATGACTTTATACGTTAACAACAAGAAACGAACTTCAGGCTGTTGGCCTACTTAATTACGTCATCAATGTATGTCAAGATTCATTGCCGGGTCACTGAACGGTCCGAAGTAGGGGATCTAGCACCCCGGCCTCTAGTAATTTCAGTTTCTTCTTTTTACGAGCGCTCATTTGATACGCATAGTTTACAGCGACTATGAGGCAATATAGTACCTGCGGTAGTGGTGGTTGGCGGTTCTTGAACGTTATCCACAGTAGGTGACAAACAAGGAGCCTCAGAGGCCCATTCCGCAGAATAGGTTCCTTGTAATTCAGATCGACGCAAAAGGTAAGGGTCATTGGCGGTCGGTGCTCACGACTAAGTTTTTGTCGACTAGCTGGTATGGGATTCCGTGCCCTAATTCCACCGAACAATTGTCACAATGAATATCCTAAAAGCCGCCGGTGTGGCCGAGAGGTTCTAGGCGCTACAGTCTGGAACCGTGCGACCGCTACGGTCGCAGGTTCGAATCCTACCTCGGGCATGGATGTGTGTGCTGCCCTTAGGTTGGTTAGGTTTAAGTAGTTCTAAGTTCTAGGGGACTGATGACCTCAGAAGTTAAGTCCCATAGTGCCCAGAGCCATTTGAATCATTTTTTGAATATCCTAAAAAGTGTGTGGACCAACATCAGCCTCCCGGTTCTATCAGAGGCAGTTGGCATAGGGTGATCGACAGTTTGATTTCCACCAACGAGCCTTTGTATCGTGTCGGCGGAGTGAAAGATAAATGCAGTAAGTGTGCGTCCTTAGATACGCTGCAGCACTGGTTTACTTGTGGTGGTTACTTAGCAAACTGGTCCTGACTCAGGAAGTAACTGGCTTTCCTCATTCGGTCTGTTGAAGCTGCATATTCTAATGATACAATTCTGCTATCAGCTACTTACTTTTTCTGAGGAGAAAGACAAATACACTCCTGGAAATTGAAATAAGAACACCGTGAATTCATTGTCCCAGGAAGGGGAAACTTTATTGACACATTCCTGGGGTCAGATACATCACATGATCACACTGACAGAACCACAGGCACATAGACACAGGCAACAGAGCATGCACAATGTCGGCACTAGTACAGTGTATATCCACCTTTCGCAGCAATGCAGGCTGCTATTCTCCCATGGAGACGATCGTAGAGATGCTGGATGTAGTCCTGTGGAACGGCTTGCCATGCCATTTCCACCTGGCGCCTCAGTTGGACCAGCGTTCGTGCTGGACGTGCAGACCGCGTGAGACGACGCTTCATCCAGTCCCAAACATGCTCAATGGGGGACAGATCCGGAGACCTTGCTGGCCAGGGTAGTTGACTTACACCTTCTAGAGCACGTTGGGTGGCACGGGATACATGCGGACGGGCATTGTCCTGTTGGAACAGCAAGATCCCTTGCCGGTCTAGGAATGGTAGAACGATGGGTTCGATGACGGTTTGGATGTACCGTGCACTATTCAGTGTCCCCTCGACGATCACCAGTGGTGTACGGCCAGTGTAGGAGATCGCTCCCCACACCATGATGCCGAGTGTTGGCCCTGTGTGCCTCGGTCGTATGCAGTCCTGATTGTGGCGCTCACCTGCACGGCGCCAAACACGCATACGACCATCATTGGCACCGAGGCAGAAGCGACTCTCGTCGCTGAAGACGACACGTCTCCATTCGGCCCTCCATTCACGCCTGTCGCGACACCACTGGAGGCGGGCTGCACGATGTTGGGGCGTGAGCGGAAGACGGCCTAACGGTGTGCGGGACCGTAGCCCAGCTTCATGGAGACGGTTGCGAATGGTCCTCGCCGATACCCCAGGAGCAACAGTGTCCCTAATTTGCTGGGAAGTGGCGGTGCGGTCACCTACGGCACTGCGTAGGATCCTACGGTCTTGGCGTGCATCCGTGCGTCGCTGCGGTCCGGTCCCAGGTCGACGGGCACGTGCACCTTCCGCCGACCACTGGCGACAACATCGATGTACTGTGGAGACCTCACGCCCCACGTGTTGAGCAATTCGGCGGTACGTCCACCCGGCCTCCCGCATGCCCACTATACGCCCTCGCTCAAAGTCCGTCAACTGCACATACGGTTCACGTCCACGCTGTCGCGACATTCTACCAGTGTTAAAGACTGCGATGGAGCTCCGTATGCCACGGCAAACTGGCTGACACTGACGGCGGCGGTGCACAAATGCTGCGCAGCTAGCGCCATTCGACGGCCAACACCGCGGTTCCTGGTGTGTCCGCTATGCCGTGCGTGTGATCATTGCTTGTACAGCCCTCTCGCAGTGTCCGGAGCAAGTATGGTGGGTCTGACACACCGGTGTCAATGTGTTCTTTTTTCCATTTCCAGGAGTGTACATCAAAAGGTCGGTTGGTCACTTCGTACATTTAGCGTTGCTGGTGAGGGCGTTCGACCACGTCCACCAAGTCTCCAATAGCCAGAGACTGACTGTGACCATTATTGATTGGTTTTAGACCCGAGCGGAGTCGCCGCGCGGTTTGAGGCGTCATGTCACGGACTGCGCGGCCCCTCCCGCCGGAGGTTCGAGTCCTCCCTCGGGCATGGGTATGTGTCGCTCTTAGCATAAGTTAGTTTAAGTAGTGTGTAAGACTAGGGACCGATGACCTCAGAAGTTTGGTCCCTTAGGAAATCACACACATTTGAACATTTTTAGAAAAACGTATTTCCTGTTTTACACGAACGTTCAGATACTTCTAGTGTGCTTCTTCTAATTGCTTCTATTTTCGTTTATGGGTGTGTGTGCTGCCCTTAGGTTGGTTAGGTTTAAGTAGTTCTAAGTTCTAGGGGACTTGAGACCTCAGAAGTTAAGTCCCATAGTGCCCAGAGCCATTATGTACAGACTTCCTTCAACATGTACTAGAAATCTGTTACGGGAATTTCCGAACAACCTGTATTCATTTAATTTCTCTATTCGATGTACATTATTTCAATGTCAGTTAACTGTACATGTCGAATACTCAATAAATTTCTGTTATGAAAAAAATTGGTAAAGTATTTGGTCTTCAAGCTCAAGAGTGTGTTTTCGGATCTAATCTCGCTGGACACAAGTTTTTTTACTGCTTCTGTGAAACAGCCATTAGCAGAGAGGTCGACAATCAGTAAACGTATCCTAAGAGAACCTCTACCGCATAAATTCTGTCACTACCTTGATTGTGTAGCCTGTAGATCTGAACGTGAAAAACTTGCTGAATTGCACACTTGTTAGTGCCTGGTTTTTCTGCTTCTGTTGACTGTACTGGCAGAAATGTTGTACTGAATGATTTGTTAACTGCTACGATTGTATATTTTCGTGGTACTCCTGTAACGCTACTTCAGTGCTACAGTGAACTGAAGGTAAGACAGACCGTTTCGAAGACGAAAGAGCGTGCTAGCCTACTAATTCGTGAAACTTTGGGATACACAGTTTTATTTAAAAAAAATATTTTTTTCGTAAAGTTATCATGATAAATTGTAACACATTTGTATTTGTATAGCGCATACTAAATATCATTATTTCGTTGGTTTGTTGAACACCGCAGATAAAAATGAGAGATAAATAAATAAGCTGCAATATAGCCTCCCACATTATCTTAAACAGACCGCACTGTTTGAGTAGTTTTTCGACTTCACGTCTATAGACTTGGTAGTACTTCCACTCTTGCATGTTATTCTGCAACAGATCAGCTGTGCAGATCAGCATAACGATGGATCGAAGAGTCTCCCAAATTGGGTCACCGACTGTACATCGAATAGAGAAATTAAATGAATACAGGTTGTTAGGAAATTCCCGTAACAGATTTCTAGGACATGTTGAAGGAAGTCTGTACATAATATTTAGAATAGGAGCCCATGTCCGTAAACGTTCCGTTCGATGACTGCTTCAGTTCAGATGTTTAACTCATCCGGTTCTACGCGAGGAATTGAATTAGGCGTGACGCAGTACAATTATTAGGCAAAAATGCGGAAGGAAACATAACGAAATATCCCTTTATCACTTAAGCATATTTGTTTCTTTTAACACTTAAACACTATGTTCTTACGTTATTTCAAAACAAAAAAGAACCCAGCATACTGTTCGTACAAAACAGTACCGATGTATTACAACAGCGGGTTTATGTGGCGACCACCAACGTTGTTACAAACATTGTACCTACGAATTATGGTACACACTCTCTTCAGTTTCTAGTGCAGCGGCCATAACTCGTGCCAGCTGATCTTCCTGTATCTCTGCAGGAGTCTAATAAATTAAACTTTTCATACGACACCACAAGAAATAGTCCATAAAAGTTAAATTGTGCGATCGAGGCGGCCACACGGCTGGACCACTTCGGTCTATCCATTTTTCACCATATCGTCTGTTGAGATGTCTCCTGCCCGCATCTCGTGGTCGTGCGGTAGCGTTCTCGTTTCCCACGCCCGGGTTCGATTCCCGGCGGGGTCAGGGATTTTCTCTGCCTCGTGATGGCTGGGTGTTGTGTGCTGTCCTTAGGTTAGTTAGGTTTAAGTAGTTCTAAGTTCTAGGGGACTGATGACCATAGATGTTAAGTCCCATAGTGCTCAGAGCCATTTGAACTTTTTTTTTTTTTTTTTTTTTTTTTTGAGATGTCTCCAAACCGCACGTGAAATGTGAGGCGGTGCACCATCATGCTGAAACCACATTTCCTGATGGACATTCAGTGCCACAGCTTCCAAGAACAGGTCCAATACGTTTCGCAAGAAGATCAAGAATGCAGGACCAGTTAGCTTCAGTGGAAGCAGATGTGGACGCGTTACACATTCACGTAGAACGGAAACGGTACGCTTCCTGACATTGGTTCCTATTCACAATATTATGTACTTACTCCCCTCTGCAAGTGCGAGAAGTTTTTAAGAGGAATTCCCTAACACCCTGTACTGTGCTGGCATAATTGTTGTACTCAATGATTTGTTAACTGCTACGATTGCATATTTTCATGGTAGTCCTGTAACACAACTTCAGTGCGACAGTGAACTAAACGTAAGACAGACCGTTTCGAAGTCGAAAGTGCGTGCTATCCTACTAATTCGTAACAATTTGGGATACATAGTTTTACTAAAAAAAGACTTTTTTCGTAAAGCTATCATGATAAATTGTATCTCATTTGTATTTGTATGTGAACTACACACATCAAAAAAAGTTTGCATCACCTCGGTTCCGAGAGTTCCGGCACCTGTACAGGGTGTTAGGGAATTCCCATTAAAAACTTGCAGCACTTGCAGAGGGGAGTGAGTTCATAACTTCCTGGCAGATTAGAACTGTGTGCCGAACCGACACTCGAACTTCGGAGCTTTGCCTTTCGCGGGCAAGAGCTTATATGGAATTTGGAACGTAGGAGACAAGGTACTGGCAGAAATAAATCTGTGAGGACGGTCCATGGGTAGCTCAGTTGGTAGAGCACTTGTCCGCGAAAGGCAAACCCCCGATTTCGAGTGTCGATCCGGCCCACAGTTTTAATCTACCAGAAAGTTTCATATCAGCACACTCTCCCCCGCAGAGTGAAAATTTAATTCTGGAGCCTCCGTATATACTTAAGCTTAGCAGAAAGAGATAGTTAATTTTATCAGCCTCTGTTTAATAAGATTTTCTTTCAGTAAAGGTCAACCACTACCCGATTAACGATCTTTAGAAGCAACACCATGCGTCACAGGTTCACCATCATTGTCTTCATAAATCGCTATCCAAGGAGCAGAAACATAACTTTAACAGCAAAGATCCGTGTAGTAAGCGCTGCGGTCTTTCCCGGTCTGTTGTACGGATTTGAGACACGGACAAGCTAGCCCGAAAAACGTAGTATAGACTGTTTCGAATTGTTGTGTTTGAAGAAACTCCTTAGAGTTCCATGGACCAGAGAGAGATCGAATGCGTCAGTATTGTAGAAAATAAAATCACATTGCTACTTGGAAGGTCTGATATGAAACAAAAACTGATGTACTATGGGCACATCATGAGAAGGCATGACTCTCTGAAAAGGGCCTTAACGTTGAGGAAGGTCGAAGGCCCAAGGGGAAGAGGAGGGCAAAGGATGGATTCCGTCCTGGAAAGTCTTCGGGTAATAGTGCAGGACAGAAACGGGCCTGATTTAATTCATGGATTCACTTAGCGTCGGAATCAACTAGAGAGAGAGAAAGAGATTCATCTATACCGAGTTCATAATATCAAGCTATGCATTGCTTGTTAGTGTTGCTCTGTGGACACTATTAGTGGGAGGAATTACTGC
Organism: Schistocerca cancellata; assembly: GCF_023864275.1. Classification (NCBI taxonomy): domain Eukaryota; kingdom Metazoa; phylum Arthropoda; class Insecta; order Orthoptera; family Acrididae; genus Schistocerca; species Schistocerca cancellata. The sequence goes on along the minus strand of NC_064629.1, from coordinate 376,948,966 downwards.
GTTGTTATTGCTTGTCAGCAACAAGCGCGCACCGAGAGCGTGGCGAGGTAGACCGCCGCCAAGCGCGCAGGCGCAGAGGGAGCGCCTAAACTGACCAGGAAAGTAAGGAAGGAGAATGATTGAAGTTTTAGCTAGGAGAGGTACGCGAGATCGAAGATCGGAGAGCAAGCTCTGAAACAAATAGGCCTATGCTATTTGACCGAAAACTCCCAAGTTTTGCTGACTGAGAACTGGAGAGAGACTGAGTTAGAGAGCTAATAAGTAAATGATAGAGTAATAAGTGAAATGGAAAACGGATCTCACAGGTATCGTGCTATTTCGTGTGATGTCAGTTTCCTGACAAGAAACGCCTTAAATGAGAGCTCTTAATAAATGTGCAGCTCAACGTTCAAATATGTGTGAATTCCTAGGGGACCAAACAGCTAAGGTCATCGGTTCCTAGACATACACACTACTTAAACTAACTTATGCTGAGAACAAGACACGCACCCATGCCCGAGGGACTCTAACCTCCAGCGGGAGGGACCGCGCAGTCCGTGACAGGACACCTCAAACCGCGCAGCCACTCCGCTCAGCTGTGTGATGATGTTTGGTTTGTGGGGCGCTCAACAGCGTGGTTATCAGCGCCCGGCGCTCAGCTGTGCAGCTGATTTTAAAGCCAAATATGACAGAGATATTGACACATTGAAGCTAGTTAGCGAAGCAGCTGCTTTTAAGTTGCAAGCGAAAAAGTGAAGAAGAGCATTTACACGGCTGCCGAGCTGGATATTTTGAAAGTTTTCAGATTATTGTTTAAGAAATCCTTATGTGAACATCGAAATAGTTTTGAGGATATTCATGAGAAGGCCAGTGACTACAGCATCTTATGAACGGAGCTTCCGAAGATTAAATATGGTAAAAGAACTGTTGAAGGTTGAGTATGGGCGCAAGTGATACTGATTTTTTACAAGATGTGGTCCATGCAAGACGCAGCTCGACCCCATCGAAGCAGGACGGTGTTTGATGTCCTGGAGGAGCAAATGGGGATCGCATTCCGGCTCTTGGGTACCCAGAGACCACTGGCATGGGCCCCGATTGTCCGCTATTTTCTCGGGATATGAGCACATGCGACTCCTTTTTGTGTGTCTATATTAAACACAAAGTGTACAACAATAACCCCAAAACCATTGCTGATCTGAAAAGAGCCATTCAGGAGGTCTTCGACAGCATCGATGTTCCAACACTTCAGCGGGTCATGCAGAATTTCGCTATTCGTCTGTGCCCCATCATCGCCAATGATGGCAGACATATCGAACTTCTCATAACCTAAATAAGAATATCTGTAGTGACGTTTAAATGTTGAATAAAGTGTTTGAACGCCATAATTTGTAACTAATTTACGTTTCTTTCATATAGTTTGATATATTGTCAGCCTGTATCTTGTCGACAGAATACTAAGCATCTACTGAACTTACGTTCAGTGACATAATCAATATATATGTGGCTGGCTGCGAGTGGACATTGATTTAAATCAACCGGGAAATCGAAAATTGGTGCTGGTCCGGGATTCGAACCCTGATCTTCTGCTTACTAGCCACATGCGCTGACCACTGCGCCATCCGGTCACAGTAGTCAGTGCGACCGCATGGAATACCCTGACACGCCTCCCGTCAGACCTAAATTCTTAGTTTATCTGCTCACTACTAATGAAATGCCCCTTGCCCATAATCCTAATTATTCACGGCATTTCGCCGATTCCCGCAAGACTTCGAGCCCGGTATACATCCGCCCTGACCGAGCTAGGTGGCGCAGTGGTTAGCACACTGGACTCGCATTCGGGAAGACGACGGTTAAATCCCGCGTCCGGCCGCCCTTATTTAGGTTTTCCGTGATTTCCCTAAAATCGCTCCAGACAAATGCCGGGATGGCTTCTTTGAAGAGCACGGCCGACTTCCTTCCCCATCCTTCCCCAATCCGATGAGACCAATGACCTCGCTGTTTGGTCTCCTCCCGCAAACAACCCAACCCAACCCATCCGCGCTGAAGAGAACATTGGTCGTTTCCCACATTCATCTCGACGAATGTTGTCCCTGGGCTGCACTTTACCCAAATAATCGAAAACATTTTGATTCTGAAAGTTATTTTGTTCTATTTATTTGTGGTGGTCAACATTAAAAGAGGAAGGCATGAAAATAATGCGGTAAATCAAATGGTTCAAATGGCTCTGAGCACTATGGGACTCAACTTCTGAGGTCATTAGTCCCCTACAACTTAGAACTAGTTAAACCTAACTAACCTAAGGACATCACACACATCCATGCCCGAGGCAGGATTCCACTTCGGCCGGCTGCGGTAAATCCGTTAACATGATCAGACTCAAATGTTGTAATTAAAGATGAAAAATGGGAATGAGCGTTTGGCGTCATTAGCCGGGAGGCCCCTTGCGGGGCAAGTCCGGCCGCCTTGGTGCAGGTATTATTACATTCGACGCCACATTGGGCGACCTGCACGCCGGATGGGGACGAAATGGTGATGAAGGCAGCACAACACCCAGTCCCTGAGCGGAGAAAATCCCCGACCCAGCCGGTAATCGAACCCGGGCCCGTACGACGGCAATCCGTCACTCTAACCTCTCAGCTAGCGGGGCGGACGTAATTAAAGATATACAGTAGTTACAAATGCCATCAAACTTGAGTAATCGTTTTCGAAAGTTTATTTCAGATTTCTTCACTTTCTGGACATTCAGTAAGCAGCATTCCAGATTATTTCTGTTCGTTTCGAAGAGGACTTACAAATTCTATCTGAGTAGTGTTTCTGTTTCAGATATTTAGTTTTCAGTGGCAGCCTAGCCCTAATGGTTTCTGAATAAAAATGTATTTTGTGAATTTTTTCTAGCTCCGTTACGTAATTTGTTGAACACATTAGATTTAATCATTCGAGAGTGTAGTTGCACATCGTTATATAAAAAGCTGGCGACAATTGTTTGAGGTACAGTAAGACTTCTGTACTTCTTCTCAAATTAATCCTTGGGACTGATGTGTGCTTAAATTTGCACATTCGATTTTGGAATCTTGCCCCCCCCCCCCTCCCCCCCTTCTGTTCTTGATAAGTTCCTGCGGACGCCTATGGGGTAGTGGGTTCGTGGCATCCACTACATAAACCGAGCGAGGTGGCTCATTATTTAAGGCACCTGACTCTTGTTCAGGAGGCCGGCGGTTCAGATTTAGGTTTCCCGCGATAGTAGGCCGACCGGAGTGGCCAAGCGGTTCTAGGCGCTACAGTCTGGATTCGCGCGACCGCTACGGTCGCAGGTTCGAATCCTGCCTCAGGCATGGATGTGTGTGATGTGTTTAGGTTAGTTAGGTTTAAGTAGTTCTAAGTTCTAGGGGACTGATGACCACAGCAGTTAAGTCCCATAGCGCTCAGAGCCATTTGAACCATTTTTTGAACCGCGATAATACGTGTTGCCACCCCTAGTCATACAAGCGTACGTTCAGTATTCTCAAACATAATCGTTTTGGTGTCCGAGTGTTACAATGTGGGGAGGCATAATGTACGAGGTGCATTCAAGTTCTAAGGCCTCCGATTTTTTTTCTCCGGACTGGAAAGAGATAGAAACATGCGCATTGTTTTAAAATGAGGCCGCGTTCATTGTCAATACGTCCCAGAGGTTGCAGCACTGTACGGCAGATGGAATTTTACCGCCAGCGGCGAGAATGAGAACTGCTTTAAATACTTAAAATTGCGACGTTTTCCTTACTTGAACAGCGTGCAATCATTCGTTTTTTGAATTTGCGTGGTGTGAAACCAATTGAAATTCATCGACAGTTGAAGGAGACATGTGGTGATGGAGTTATGGATGTGTCGAAAGTGCGTTCGTGGGTGCGACAGTTTAATGAAGGCAGAATATCGTGTGACAACAAACCGAAACAACCTCGGGCTCGCACAAGCCGGTCTGACGACATGGTCGAGAAAGTGGAGAGAATTGTTTTGGGGGATCGCCGAATGACTGTTGAACAGATCGCCTCCAGAGTTGGCATTTCTGTGGGTTCTGTGCACACAATCCTGCAAGACAACCTGAAAATGCGAAAAGTGTCATCCAGCTGGGTGCCACGAATGCTGACGGACGACAACATGACTGCCCGTGTGGCATGTTGCCAAGCAATGTTGACGCGCAACGACAGCATGAATGGGACTTTCTTTTCGTCGGTTGTGACAATGGATGAGACGTGGATGCCATTTTTCAATCCAGAAACAAAGCGCCTGTCAGCTCAATGGAAGCACACAGATTCACCGCCACCAAAAAATTTCGGGTAACCGCCAGTGCTGAAAAAATGATGGTGTCCATGTTCTGGGACAGCGAGGGCGTAATCCTTCCAGGGCGTAATTCTTTCCAGTGGTCAAAACAGACTCCTAAAGAAGCCTTCGCCGCTGCCATGGAATCATGGCGTCAGCGTTGTGAAAAATGTGTACATCTGCAGAGCGATTACGTCGAGAAGTAACGCCAGTTTCATCGATTTCGGGTGAGCAGTTAATTAGAAAAAAAATCGGAGGCCTTAGAACTTGAATGCACCTCGTAGCACAGCACTGACTTCCATGAGTATGGTAAACTCACTGGTCAACGTTATTGCGACGCTGTACTTCAACAAGTGTGCATTTTCAGGACCCATCGCGCCCCACTTCATTTTTATGGATGACAGTAAGTTACCGCATAGGTGGAGGAGCTCTTGGAACAAGTGGACAGGCCTGTCCGTTCCCCTGACTTAAATCCCATGGAGCACGTGTCGGGTCCGTTGGGGAGACGTACTGGAGCAAGTCCACACCTGCCAATGAGCGTCCAGCAGTTGTGAACGGCGGCGGGGGGATGGAACTCCCTACCCCCAGAACTCCGTACCAACACTATGACTAGCATTAGAGCACGTTGTAGAGCATGCACTGCCGTCCGTGGTTATGACATACCTTATTAAGAACCATATCCCGCCACCTGAAATGTCCGGGGCACTGTCATAATTAACGGCGACTTCAGCGTAATTATTGTCTTTCAATATAAGTGTCATTTCAGTTCGTCTCATTGCTTATGTCGTTTAGTTACCTTCTATACTGTACTGTAGCAGCTTTTTCTGTGTATAGTCCAAGTTTCTTCGAGCTGTGTTACTTGACAGTGACACATCATGCGAAAGCTACTTCCGTACTTACGTTTTGCACTCTAGTGAATTTTCTATTAATACCAGTGATAAGTACACTTTCTTGTTGGATTTAATATTCTTCCACCCATCATTCCATTGCAAACTGCGAGGTAATTTGGCTACGGTATTCTAACGATTCCCGCTCCAAAAACATAGGAACAGAAAATCATGTCGGTCACTCCACTGATTCCGCAGCAATAATATCAGTGAGGTCTCCCTCACTTCACGCACCTTAGTCATCTCTGAATTACTCAGTGTTAGTTTCATAACTGGGTCCACCGACGAAGTTTTTCCTGACAACAACAAACACGGTTACAGTCTGAGATTTCCACAGAAAACCATTCTTGACATGGGTGGGCAAAGTAACGAGATGGTCAACTGCAGAACGCCGCCCTCGAAATCCACACTGTGCACTCGTCAGTAAATTGGGAAACTCGAGCCACCACACCAATCGGGCATGAATCATACGTTCCATCAGCTTGCAAACGCAGCTGGTAAGAGAGATGGGGCGGTAGCTAAAAGGTAGGTTTTTGTCCTTAATGGGATTAGGTATGGGTACCATGGTGGCTTCAGACCAGCGTCCGGGAAATGTGTCCTCTGCCCAGATGTGGTTGTACGTGTTAAGTAGAAAGTGCTTGCCCACAAGGGAAAAGTGCTGCAACATCTGAATATGGATGGCGTCTGGCCCTGGGGATGAGGATCAGGATGAACTGAGAGCATGATCTAGCTCCCTCATAGTAAAGGCGGCACTGTAGAACTCACGATTCGGAAAATAGAAGTGTATCGCCCTAGCCGCCTCCACTCGTTTCCGATGGAGGAAGGCATGGTGATAGTGGGAAGAGCTCGAAACGTCCGCAAAATGGCGGTCCAAGGTGTTGGAGACAGCAATAGGGTCCACGATGTCATCGTCAGCTACTGTCAGGCCGGAAAATGGGGAGTGAATCTTGGTGCCAGGGAGCCGTCGGAGGTTGGCCCACACGACAGAGGAAGGTGTGGAACTGTTAAAAGAATTAGTGAATGAAATCCAGCTAGCTCTTTTGCTATCCCGAAGAACGCGACGACATTTTGCAAGCGTCTGTTTATAATGAATGCAGTTTGCCATCGTAGGAAGGCAATTAAAAACGCGAAGAGCACATCTCCGTGCGCGACTTGTGCCGCGCCATGCCTCAGTCTGCCACGGGACTGGGACCCGACGTGATAAAGAGGAGATACGGGGAATGGAACGTTCTGCAGCAGTAAGGATAACGTTTTTGAGATATTCCACCTGATCATCACAACTGGGGAAACCTTGTTCTTTGAAGGTCGCCAGGGAGGATTAAAGCTGCCAGTCAGCCTTAGTAAGCTGCCATCAGGTGAGCACGCAGGTGGGGTACGAGTCAGCAAACGGATAGCACACGGGAAATGGTCACTCGAGTAGGTGTCTGAGAGAACGGAACACTCAAGGCAATGGGCAAGGTGGGTAGTGCAGAAGGATATGTCCAAATGGGAATAGGTGCGTGAGGAATCGGAAAGGAAAGTGGGTGCGCCTGTGTTGAGGCAGAAGAGGTTAAGTTGGTTAAGATCAAACAAGAGGACCATTCTCTGACAGGTCCTGGGAGAACCCTAAAGGGGATGATGCGCATTAAGGGGAGCTGGAACGATCCATCTCCTCCGTGTTAATTTTAGCAAATAGAAGGAACAATTTTTCTAAAACCATTAAACATATTGCTCTGAAATTTGGACTGCATGTTCAGTGAATATTTCTCTGCAAGGCTATAATGTCATGTTAAGAAATATTTATTGGTTTTTGTTTTACAATTTTTTTAAACAGATACTTATTTTTCCTTTAAAATTTTGCACTTTTTGTTCTATAACTCTTGAATTATATAATAATGTTTTGCAATTTGTTATAAAAATGAAGGAAAAGAAGTAAACAATATTGTATATAAATTTCATTGATATACTGTTATCAGTTTTTGAGAAAATTTTCCTCAAAGATGAAAATTTTAAAGTTACGGGAAATGGCTTCCAAAGTTTTTAATACATTCCTGCCCCATATGATGGATTATCAGCATCCTCTTCTTTTTCCGGTGTTGTTTCCTTTTCACTGGTCTTTTCTTCCATTTTGCTGCGTGTTGTTGACTTTTGTCTCTTCTTCCTGCACCTCTTAGTCTTTCTTCATCAATTAGGCGCATTGTAGAAATGGTGTTGTGTCCTGGTTGGAAACCTAAACGTTTCAGCACATCACATTTGATAATGTTTCCTTCATTGTATGTTGCCACTGCATCATCGCTCCAAAATGCAATATTTTTATCTGTACAAACACTCTTTTGGAAATCCTAATCCAAATTAAATTATTTACACTTTCATTTGGATTTTGTGTTTTCCCATGTAAACAGTTTTCCAATAAACTTGGCTGTGATAAATCTCTGAATATGGGCTTAATTACATCAAAATGGTTCAAATGGCTCTGAGCACTATGGGACTTAACACCTGTGGTCATCAGTCCCCTAGAACTTAGAACTACTTAAACCTAACTAACCTAAGGACATCACACACATCCATGCCTGAGGCAGGATTCGAACCTGCGACCGTAGCGGTCACGCGGTTCCAGACTGAAGCGCCTAGAACCGCACGGCCACACCGACCGGCCTTAATTACATCAATTACAGCATTTGGCAAACTGTTTTTATGGGCATATTCCTTTCCTGATTGGTGCTTACACCATGAGCGATCACCTGTGGGGCACAGTGCATGTTGTGGGTGCTCATTTGTTGATGCAGTATGAAAAAATAATGCTCATACTGCTCTCCTCATATGCTCAATGCCTCTTGTATTTTGCCTAATTGCACACCCATATTACCTCTGCAATCTATCAATTGCTTCATCTGTCAATCTTACTCTTCCTCCAAGGATCTTAGCATCACTAAGCTTGTGGGATCCTAATGCCTGCTTTAGTTTGCGCAAGCGAGCCCCCATGCGCTTCTGCACATGTCAAATGCACTCCTGTTTTTTAATGTGAATTTCATTGCCATAAGTTTTGAGTTCCTCTGCAGCTTTATATCCCTTAGAATCACCATCTCCTAGATAGTTAGTGTAGATTATACCACTCCTGTGATCTGGGAAAAGTTTCTTTCACTCCCTCTACTTCGATCGTTCCACTCGTGCCATGAAAATTTGCTTCACAACTTTCACTATGTTCGTCCTTGGTATTGCCCTTACATCTACAATGTTTTGATAGAATAGCAACATCAATTAATTTGTAACTGTCTCCATTGGTAGCTGTCACAACTCCATTTAGAGATTTATGACCTCTACGTTGCCATGATGCATCTAAAGCAACAGTTAAATCTCTACAATTCCCATTATCTGTCACAGCTTCTTATCTGTCACAGCTTCTTCAGCTGGTTTCTTCATTGTTGCTTGAGCAATATCTTCAGCAGCAGATCCCACCAATTCCTTATAAAATTCAAACTTGGTTGGTGGTTTTGGCAAGTTCATAATTCCACATAACATTGTCCCTGCAGCACTGCCCTTGCCAATGCAACGCAAGCCATACACTAGCCTAACATTTATATTATACACCTCCTTTCCACTATTACCACTACGAGGAATAGTGTTAGAATTAGAAAACGAAACTTCTGCAGCACATTTGTTACATTTTATTTTTCGTTGTTGCTGACTGTGGATCGCCGGCCGGAGTGGCCGAGCGGTTCTAGGCGCTACAGTCTCCAACCGCGCGACCGCTACGGTCGCAGGTTCGAATCCTGCTTCGGGCATGGATGTGTGTGATGTCCTTAGGTTAGTTAGGTTTAATTAGTTCTAAGTTCTAGGGGACTGATGACCACAGATGTTAAGTCCCATAGTGCTCAGAGCCATTTGAACTTAACTTTTGAGGTCATCAGTCCCCTAGAAATTAGAACTACTTAAACATAACTAACCTAAGGACATCACGCACATCCATGCCCGAGGCAGGATTCGAACCTGCGACCGTAGCAGTAGCGCCGTTCCAGACTGTAGCGCCTAGAACTACTCGGCCACTTCGGCCGGCTCACAAAGCAAACTCCACTAGTCAACACACACGGTATAGCGTTTATGTTTACCGATATGAACAGTCATTTGTCACAGAGATAAAGCCATACAACGTTGGAAAACAAAACACTGTCTAATTCCGCAAAGATACCCTGCTTGCAGCCAACGAGCGGCGCCATCAGAGGTGACACAGCAAGTCGCTACAACCGTTTACGCGGCGCGTCAACTTTGCAGCGATAAAAAAACACACTTAGAATTCACTTAGAAGGGTGAAACTTGATTTGTTTTATTCATAAAACTCCAAATAATTTTATAATGAAAAAACCAAAACTCATCATTTTTGTCATTTTCATCGTTCTGGCTCCCCTTAAAGTCATCGAGTTGCAAAAATAGGGGAGGTAGCTGCCCAACAAGCTGAAGGAAGTCTGCCCTGGTGACAGCGAATGAAGGAGGGACATAAATGGTACAGAGGGAAAAAGTCAGGTGGGGAAGGAAAAAGTGAACTGCAACAGCATGAAGATAGGTAGTCAGGGAGATGGGTTGACTATGGATATCATCCCGTATGAGCAGCATGACCTCCCCACGAGATGGAATGGCGACCTCAGGGGGAAGGTCAAAACGAATCGGTAAGAAATGTGAAAGCTAAAAGCAGTCGTGAGGACACCATTTCATTTCATGAAGGCAGAGTACAAGGGGACTCTGCGAGGCCAAAAGAAGCCTTAAATCCTCTTTGTGGGACCGAAGGCCATGAACGTTCCATTGGAGGAGAGCCATGATGAGGAAAAGATGTAGGGGTGTCACCTTGGCAGCCGCTGAGTGACAGCCAGGGAACAGTCGCTACTAAAGGCCACAGAAGCAGGAGAGTCCTGCTCCATGGGGCCTGCAGAAGCATCAGCTTGCTTCTGCGGTCGATCTGTGGAGTCCAACGCTGAAAAACGGTTGTTGGTGCGCACCAGCGACATGGAGGATGGCTGGGCTAAGGTAGCATGTGTCGACACCATCGAAGATCTTCGAGTTGCCGAAGGAGAAGACCGTTTACCTTTTGTGGACTTCTTCGAGCTTTTCTGGTTAGAGGAAGGCTCGCGTGTTGTTTGGCTGGAGGGATGGAGGAGGTCTTCACAAGAATACTCCTTCTGTCCTTTCCGGCCTACCGGTTGTGTAGCTGGTGGCTTCGCCCCTTGAGGCGAGAGTTTGACGGCTTGTTGCACAGCTGGAAGGCGGGGTGGTGATGCTGCCTTGACACTGGGCGATTTCACAACTTCAGAGCTGAATTGGAGGTCGCATGTCTACGTGGCCATGTCCTTTATGGAGCGAGGGATAAAAAAAATCAGAGTTATAGGTACAAGACGGAAGAATGCAGGGTTTGCAACTAACCAGTAACTTGCGAGCTACTGGATAAGGCACCTTTTCCTTTACCCAGATCTTTTGAACAGCCCACTCATCAAGATACACGGGACAATCGCGAGAGGAGGCGGCATGGCCGCCATTATTGCAGTTGATACAGTGGGGAGAAGGAGGTGTACAATCGCCATCGTGCACGTCCCTACCACAGGTGACACATTTGGCAGTGTGTCGGCAAGTGTGATTAAAACGATGACACTTCTAGCAGCGCATCTGGTTCAGAATGTACGGTTGGACTGTGATAATTTCATAGCCTGCTTTGAGCTTGGACAGAAGCACCACTCTGTCAAAGGTGAGAAAAAGAGTACAGGTGGGCACTAAGGAGGAATCTACCTTCTTCATTACATGATGGACGGCAATGACACCCTGATCAGAGAGGTAAGATTGGATATCGACCTCAGTTGCACCGTCGAGCATCCTGGTGTAAATTACACAATGGGAAGAATTCATAGTTCTACAGTCCTCGACACAAACAGGGTAACTGTGGAGAAGCGAGGCAGCAAGCTTGTGCTTGAGAATCAGAAGTGTTCTCCAAAAGCAAAGTGCCATTCCGTAAACGAGAGCAGGATTTCACAGCGCCACTAACTGCATCAACACGTTTCTGAATAATAAACGGATTTACCATGGTGAAGGACTGGCCGTCTTCAGTATGTGAGACCACAAGAAACTGTGGTGCAGCAGGAAGGGTCTCTGAGTCATTAGCCTCATTATGTTTACCTTTTGTAGACGTTGAGTGGGAAGATGATTGACTCATCATGAGGAAATCCCACATGATTGCCAGCGTCTCCAACGGCCTGCTCCTTCCAACTGGGGGCCCCCTTCACAAGGGGGCGCACCCACCTTGGTGATTGTTCACACCTCAGGTCACACCTCCCAAACACTTGACAGAGGTTCAAATGGTTCAAATGGCTCTGAGCACTATGCGACTTAACTTCTTAGGTCATCAGTCGCCTAGAACTTAGAACTAATTAAACCTAACTAACCTAAGGACATCACACACATCCATGCCCGAGGCAGGATTCGAGCGTGCGACCGTAGCGGTCGCTCGGCTCCAGACTGTAGCGCCAAGACCCGCACGGCCACTCCGGCCGGCACCTGACAGAGGGACCAATCGGCAATTTGGGAAGGTTACAGCTCATGCAGTCACCCTTCCCTGGGCCTGGCCTGTACCAAGGTGTACGTGTAGACCCTACCTGTCGACCCGGGGCTGCTAATTACGCGTTACCAAATCACCAGTTACATGTCAGACGTGTGGGCCTGCCTTCAGGAGCGCACAGGGAGAAAAAAGAAAAAAGACGATCCTCAAACGCCGAAGCTCAGGAAGGAGGGGAGAAGGGAAACAAAGAAAGGAAAAGGGAGCGAAAAACGAAGGTGAGACTGTTCGTACGTCAGCGACAGATTGCAGAACATTCCCAGTAATACCCCAGACATGTTCCCTAAGGGAGGGGAAAATATAGCAAGAAGATAAACATGCAGCACAGAAGGGAAAAAATGCTGCAAAGGCTGAGGCGTCGTGGTAGCTAAGCATGAACCCGCCAAAGAGTGGCGAGCCCCCTGGGGGGGCTCCTCCTTGGTGTTGCGATTTTGTTTCTGTCATAGTGTTTCCTCCCACGTATGTCTCCTGAAATTTCCATGATGGTAAAATCAGAGAAAACAAACTAGTTGGTGCAGGGGGGAGGGGAGGGGATGACAGAGAGACAGAGACCACAGTAGTAGCCCAAGTACCCCCTGTCACACACAAGTTATCTTGGGGAATGTAGATGTGGATATAGGGAAAATGAAAACTGAGAAGAATACCAGCATGTATTTTCGGCGGTATGAATTGACCAAGAGTGTAAAGTACACTTTGTGTTTAAATCGCCTATACTAGATGCAGCGTGGTTGAGCAGAGGGGCGAGGTGGAACAGGAAATAATTGTAGCCACGGTCGCTGAAGAGAGGCAGACGCCTTGGCATAGTTTGCTAACAACACCAGTTGTGTTAAATCAGATTAGGAATACCATGAGATCTACGCATTTGTCCAAGAAAAGAAAAATTGAAGAAGCCACCTCATTGAATGCAGAACTGGAATTGCTTTTCTTTTCGTATAATTTCAAGGCGATGCGAATTGCTTAACACGCCATCGCACTGTTATGAGCTGGGAACATTCATTAGAAGGTCATTACAACACGAGCCACAAAGACGATTTGATGCACTTGTATTCTGACGAACGAGAGTGGTTTCTGTCTGAATTTAAGGCAGCCGTTAAGGATAAAAGTGACTTATGAGTAAATTGAGCAGTGACCAAATCTTGTATGTTTGACATCAGCAATTATTTGAATTCATTATGTGCTTTTACATCTACGTGGATACTCTGCAAATCACATTTAAGTGTCTGGCTGAGGATTTTAATGCATGGGGAGAATTATTTAGTTGCAGATGTGACGGATAAGACTGACGCCCTCGAACAAACATTAATCTTGTGGAAAAATCAGCTTCAAGTTCAGGATGTGGGACATTTCCTGGTACTCAAGGTAGTCATTTGTAGACCACACATGACTGACTACCTTTCAATAATTGAAACATTTTATCATGAGTTCTCGAAGAGATTCCAAGACTTTGCAAGTTTAAGGCTAATTTAGATTTATTTGATACACTGTACTCACTTTTGTGTGCGAACGCACCTCCTCATTACCTCCAGCCTGGCTCTGAGCACTATGGGACTTAACATCTGTGGTCATCAGTCCCCTAGAACTTAGAACTACTTAAACCTAACTAACCTAAGGACAACAAACACATCCATGCCCGAGGCAGGATTCGAACCTGCGGCCGTAGCGGTCACACGGTTCCAGACTGAAGCGCCTAGAACCGCATGGCCACACCGACCGGCCCAGCCTGAGCTGATAGACGTACAGTGTAGCACCAGGCCCAATGACCTATTTGTCCTACTCAGGAATTTACAACACTCTTACGAAATGATACCCTAAGAACAACGTACTTGACGGCACTGACAAATCGCTAAAAATGTTTCAGTGATTGGTTCAACTTACGTGTGTAAACGTTTTTATCCTGTTATGAAACTGACAACTTCTCGCCAACTTTCGATTTTAACAAATTTTAATCCGTGCAACTCCACGTTGTTGACTGTATCATGAACCATAGTTCCAGATATATTACATATTATATCCGAAATGTTTAAAACTTCATAAACACCACAACTTAATTTTAAACACCTGTATGTAAAGTTTTTTTAGTTCTGCTCATTATATTAGCCCTGTCTAATGCACTTATTGAATTAAGTAGAGAAATAAAATAGTGGAAAATAAACACAAGTGATGAAATTTTGCTTATAAAAGTATGCTGCAGTATTCGCCTCTTAGATGTATCACTGTGTTGCAAACACATCTTCCTAAGTTTCATGTGTGTGAGCCTTTAGCACATAGCCGTCTCACTGACTCACCTGCTCGGAATCGTGCTATGGTGAGAGAAGTGAGTAGATTACGTAAGATCTTACGTCTTTACGACCGGGTGACGTGGCGCATCTGACTTCCAGTCAGAACTTGCCGATTGGTTTTTACTTACATTTTATTTGTGTTTGTCAGTTGACATGTTTTTCTACTTGTCGGTCCGTGGATGAATGAGCAGTTTGCTCATGTACATAGATTTCCACATTCTTGTTCCGAAAATGGAAACTTGTTGGATGTGCAACTAAATTATAAAACAATAAATAATCATGTAAGGTGGCAGAATAAATAAAGGCCGATTTTGAACCTTACATAAGAGTTTTATACATCGTAACCGGAAGGTGAATATGACACCTAACTTACTTCGGCGATAATGAACAGATTTGCCTATAAGTATGTACTGCAAAAGGGATGACACACAATCGAGAGTATTAACACACCACTCCGATATAATACACGCCAATGAGCAGAAGGTGAAACAAGCAGCGAGAGGAAAGATTTTGTATGGAAGCTAGCATGGGCAGATGCCAAGGCTGAACCCTGGCGGCACAACAAAAACCTCTTAAGGGGGCGCATCCCTCGTTAGGTCAGTGACTGGACAGGTGATGCATACTGCAGGGGGAGTAACGGGGCCACCAGGAGTAGGACAGAAAGAAGCTTTAGAGAACTTTGTTTTGGAATTCCAAATGGTTACGAACAAAACCAATGATGCATTCAATCATGTATGAACTGCAAGTGGTACACACGTGATAGATACATGTAACTTTCCAGGCGTCTGAAGCAGGCACAAAACGTCCGATTGGCGGAAACGCACCGGGAAGGAGTAAAGTGCCGAGATTTCAACGCAGTTCAATGGTAGAACCCTTGCGATTGGTAGAGAGAGTTTCCACAAAATAAGAGGAACACTCCTATTGGTCGAAAAAAGCTGTGATGTGGAGAACGAAAGAACCCAGGTGGGGAGAGAGTTTGGCTAAGAGAAAGACAAGAGCGAAATTTTCATGGGCTCTTCTCTGAACTGGTGTCAAGTGGAGAACGGAGCGCGTAACGCTCTGTGAAACGTCCCCTTAGAAAAATCAATGAATTACTGTGCTGATAAACCTCTTACATGATTTGATTTTCAAACAGCTGAGCAAAACTGAACGTACTCAGACATTCACTAAAGTGACACACAATATTCTTAGCACAATGCAATCTGACTTTCAGTACTCCCTACAAAAGACCTATACCTTTCATGAATTCTTACCTCACAAAAATCTTTGTTACTCGAACTTCTGCAATACAGCGAGCGCCAATACTGACAGCTAAATAAAAGATTCTAACTACTGAAGGCACTAACTACTGATAGGCATAGTTAGCAAATGAAAGATTTTGATAGAGAACAAACAATGTATTTACCTTAATAGTGTTCAAAAGTCATTATATATATATATATATATATATATATATATATATATATATATCAGTTCATGACGTCCAGTCTTACAGATTTACTGTCTCTGTCCGGATCATCCGCTCTCAAAACTCCGCCATCTCACTCCCCACATCCACCACTGCTGGCGGCTCACCTCCAACTGCGCAACGCTACGCGCTGTTAACAGCCAACTGCCCAACACTACAATAGCAAATTCCAACAATGCCACCCAGCCACAGACTGCACACAGCACAGCCAGTGAATTTCATACAGAGCGCTAGGTGGCGGTGGCGTTACCAATATAAGAACCTAAACAGCCTACTTACATAGCCCCCATGCTCCCCACAAAATATTTTACAATTTGTTTTGGGCACTGGCCAATACATATTTAATAAAAAATTTTCACAATTACAATAACAAAGAAATCAACTGCACACACTTATTGATACAATGTTGGTCAAAAGCTAAAATTTTCTCACAGTCCATAAAGACAGTCCTGATCGTTCATCACAGTAAAATTGCAGTGTTTTTCTCAAAGTCTGAGCAGTAAAAGAAAATGCATATGGAAGTAGTGGATTTCCATGCAGTCTTGAAGAAGTAGTGTTGTCCTTCCAACGGAAAGACAGTGCTGACTCTTGACATGCACACAGGTAGTGGGCCACAACAGAGCAAAACCACCACACAGTCAGTCGAAGTTTTGAAGAATATTGGTAGGCAGGTCATCACAGAGCAGACCCACTGTAGTTCTGGTAGAGACTATGGCACTGGTGGGCCACCAAAGGTGCAGACCCACTGCAGTCCTTGTAGAGACGGCCAGCAGCCATCTGTTGCGACTGTGCAGGTGCACAATCACCATCGAAGAGTCTTGCAGACAATATAGCAAGTCCATGAACCACCACTTGTGCACTCACAAAGTTTTTGGAATTGTCCTTAGAACCAGCAATGCTGTTAACAAGTCCCTTGCTGAATTATTAACACACGTGCAAGCACTAACAGTCCCAACTTCTCACATATTGTGCATATACTATGACCAATAGAAACGTGTTCAGTGAAAAGAAACTGGTGTCTATACAATTATAAATTTACGACATAAGAATACAATTACAAAGGTACAAAATTAACAGTACAGATAACATTTGTAGTAACACAGGCTTTACAAAAGAATAGAAATAAACATATACATCAGTGTTACAGGAATTGTGACATAAGTAAATATATAAAATAATGAGAATAGTTTTCGAAACATTAATTTCACATATGAGCATAGAAACAGAACAGAATTAATAATGTCTATAAACATCTTTACAATGAAAATAACATATTATTAATGCAAATTATATTTGAGGATAACAGTATTCCTCATCATAGTGAATGTAGCTTAGTGCTAGAAAAATTCGACAACATAAATCTTATTAGATAAACACATAAAGACAAGAAAAACACAAGGGTACACAAACACATAGCGGAATAATACAAAAGGAAAGGACAGGGTTCGTTTTCAGTGTAACATTTGGTACTGCCGTCCAACCCAAAACTTCATTCCATAGATCTTTCCTCTTATTTCAACATTTGCTCGTGCAAAATAATCCTATCCAAGCATGCTTTCTTTATTTATATGTTCACATATTTCTTACCTCATCATTTATTTTCCATTATCTTACCTCATCATTTATTTACAAGAAAATCCTACCTAAATCCCTTGTCCCTAAACCCTACTTTTTTGTTCATATCCTCTTTCAAAATACTTTTTAGGCCAAACCATTTTCTTATAGCTTCTGAATGCATTTCTTCCAATTCATCACAACTCACTCTCTTATATAGCCTAACCCATCTTAAGCTAACTTAAACCTACTGAGCTCATATGCTAAACTAAGGGATGAGGCAATGCAGCAGCGCAAAACAATTAAAACAAACAGCAATGACAAAAAATGCAAATTGGCAAAGCAAGCAGCTGTATATCTAAATTAGCAAAGCAAATGCAACATTACAACTAATATAAGGCAATGTGCAGCAAATAAGAAAAATAAATCAGTAGTAACACTGGCTTAACAGAGTAATACAAAGTGAAATTCAGTAGCACTATGCCTGGCAAACAGCAGCAGCAAATGCTATAACTTATACCTAAACATGACAAACCTGAAGCAGAAAAAATATTACAGTAAAAATGGCCATGTTTAATACCTATGTCACATCTTAACACTAGAGTGATGCATCACGAGAACTTATTCTAGCAGACAAGTTACCAAATCGTAAACAAATTATTTATGCAATTCCTGTGAAGGGAAATGTCTATTTATGTTTCCTCGTTTTCTTAGAAGTAGATCATAAAATTATTATTTACTGGATCTGTAGGCATAAAATAACTATATTAGTACATCTATTAAATTTTATTTTAACCAAATGCTGCAGTGCAGCTAGAAACTAGATATTAAACGAAATGAGCATAAGCAACATATGAAACGTCATTCACTAGGCAAATGGCGTCTCCAAAGGCAAAAAAAATCTCTCAACTAGAAAGACAATAGATGTAAAATGTTTCTAATCATTTCATTAGGCATTTTAGTAAATATCATAAATTAAGAGCTCCAATGTGTAATCACATGTTTTCAAGTTTGAGCATGTCGTATTTGCGATGCTTTCTACAAAGAAATGTCAATAGCGAGGATAGTGGCCTCCTTTTTTCTCCACCTGTGCCTCTGAAAGGCACACACTAATGGCTTCTTTTCCAGGTGACTGCCGCTAAGATGGGCCTCCACAGCACATTACGTCAAGGTCATCTACCTTCTTTAGTGAAATATTAATGGCAGCAGTTTCCACTACAGTGACAGTCTCATAAAAAATAAAAAAAATTCAAAGGTTAGAAATTTACCTTAGAAGTGTGTAGAAACAAAATCTCATATATAAAAGTGTCCAAAAAGTTTTGTCAGCATTGTGGTAACTAACATTCATGTATGTACACACATTTCATAACTCTTAAAGAACGATTCTTGGTTCCCAACATCCTTTTCATAAATCAGAGTCCCTAACCACTACTCCTTATTCCTTACCTTATTACACATGTACATATTCATATTCATCAACAGGTCTTCAATATTTCATCATAATAAATACATAGCATAATAAGATTCCTCATATAGCATCATCTCATTGATCATAAACATACCTCAAAAGCATAATACACATAGTCGTCGTAATAATAACACCATAACATCTCAGCCAAATCTCAAAAACGTCGTAGCTTTCTGCAATAATTTCAAAACCTAAAAAAAATTCTCTGCTCATTTCAATAGTGTCATCTACATCAAATGTACTTTAAAAATCATGACCCCATACCAAAGGCGACATTCAAAGCTCTCATAGTATCACAATGGTTCGAAAAAAAATATGAACAGTTCACAAAGTACAGACAAAATACAATTTCATAAGTGTGAAGTTATCCAACTGTGTAATTAACGTAAACATCTGTCACTGATGTAGTAAAATTAATGTTTGTCTCTCTCAGTTAAATGATCAGATAGCTGTGTAATTTATGTGTTAGAGAAATATGGTACCGATGTGTAAAGTTGTATAAGCAAATACCATATTAGCTAGGGCTCCTTGTGCTTGCCAAACACATGGTACACAAAGTAGGCGTGTACCCCCCTGAGGATTAAAGTAATTATGTCCTCAGGTGTTACAAATTAAAGCAATCGAATGAAATGTATCATCGAAAACTTTCTTTGTATATTTGTGATTCAAAAATCTTTAAAAATAAATGTTTTAAGTACAAAATTAATCACTCAAATGCGTGTTCTGTAGCGCTAAATGTGCGTCTTGCTGTAAGATAATTCTGTGGAAGTGTCGTAGTTATCGTCCTCTGTAAGCAAAGTTCTGCTGAAGTCAATGTACTCACCTCATCATAAACAAAAGTGAAATGCTTTGCGTACAGATATCTTAGTTATTACGCTTATTGCCGTGATGAAAAAAGTACTGTGCTGTAACGTATTGTTGTGCTATGGAAAAGGCTGTCTCATTGTAGCTATACCACGAAAGTTACTACTAAAACATGTTTTACTTTCCAGAATAATACAGAAAAACTGTGCAGATATAAAACAGATACACCACAAAAGCAACAATGTAAATTGTGTCACATATTAGTAGAGTCGTGACATAATCGTGTAGCTGTCACATAAACTAACCACTGTGTCATCTGGTATCTCTCAGAAAGTACTTTAAATCCAGATTGTATTTTCATGTAAACCAAAATGTTGCATTAAAATCTCATTAGCAGTACCTGTATATGTTCTAAGTATGTGAGCCTTATAGTCGTTACGTGATCGTGCAACTAACAAGCAAAAATGTACAAATAACAATACTGTGTCGTCTGTTCACTATAACAGTGCATTTGTAATTTCTGTTTAAATAAGTTCTCTTGGTTCTCGACTGGATATTTAACTTCAAACATTGTTGCATATTAACAGTTTCTAAGTCTGACAAAGCATAGTAGTAACGTGAAGTGAAAAGTTTCATGGCAAAGACAAAGTTAAAAAGCAGATTATCTTTCAATAAAAGGTTTTACATGTGAAATGTGGTGTAAAACTTTACCCTTTCTAGTGCGCAGAGTTTCAACTTCAAAGTAATTATCATGTTGTGTATGTTGGTAAGGAATGCTAAATTTTTCTCAAGGTTCGCGTCTATGTTATTTTTCGCTGAGCCAGCCGGTGCACGTGGCTGCATGAGGTGCGAGTCATTATCTGTCTCTTTGTTGGCGCGCGTCGTTATTGGGATTAGGAAACCTAACTTCTACAATTTCACCTTGTCAAGAGGGCCCTGCCCTCTTTGAATCCCACCTGTTCTGATGAAATTCAGGTCTGTCGTTTTGTCGGTAGTTTACATAGTTTCTTTTTTGTCGGTCATGTGGTGGAGAATTTCTTCCAGAATCGTAACTGCGTGGTGGACCGTTGCGTCTGACGTTATTCTGTCTCCCTTGATAATAACTATTTTGGTTTCCATATTGCATGTTTCTCTGATTGTCTCTGTGATAGTCATTACCGCGGAGAGGTGATCTTTCCCTGTAATTCTTACTACTGTGCCAACGGTTGTCATACGGGTGGTGTCTGTTTTGGTCACGATTTACGTTGTAAGAATAGCCTTGTCGTGTCCAGTTATTATTTCTGTCATCGTGGAATTGTGACGGATGTGACCTGTAATTGTTGTGCTCCTGTTTTCGCGTTCCACGATTGTCAGTGTCAATTTCCAATTCTTGTAACAGTCCCTGAAAAGCTTCAATGTCGTCTTTGCAACGTCCTGCCAAAATAATATGTCGTAAATGTTCAGGCAATTTGATTAATCAAATACGGATGAGTTCTGAGGGGCTGTATGTGTTTGACAGGTACTGATTCTTGTGCAACATGCCTTCAAAATATTTCACAAGACTGGAAAATTCAGATTGTTCGAAATGTTTCATCATTATGATGCTATGTTTTACTCAGTCTTGTGTAGCTTGAGACCAATATGCTGAGAGGAACTGTGACAATCGTGAATGACTGATCGCATTCTTACAGCTGGTTCATTCTCTAAATAGCCACACATAAATTGTAATCTGTGCTCCAATGACCAGTTGGGAGGAAAACAATGAGAGAATCGATGGAGCCATGCTTGTGGATGAATGTCGTTGCCAGAACTCTTAAATGTTTTGAATTTACGTGTAGTAATGAACAGCTTATAGTCAAAGTCATCGTGTCGGCGAGTCGCATATCGGTCATTGTTACGTCGTATCGGCGGTTCCATCTCAAAATTCGGTGCACCTTGCCAATTTCTTTCATAATTTCCGAAATGCCCTGTGTTATTATTTTGTGGCTTTTCCGTATTTCTATGTCCCTCTTCCCGTAGTGGAGCGCGAGTGTCCTCTAAAATATGTAATTTTGGTATTACTTGTGTGAACTGATCTTCTACTTCCCAGATTTCTCTTTTGTGTTGCGTATTAATTTGATTCTGATTTTGTTTGAATTTCTTAATTTGTTCATACTCTTCTGTGCCAGTGATGGCTACAGGTCTCGTGTCATTCAGATCATCATCTACCTTTGTAGATAAGTTAGTGAACTGATCCGAAAGTTCGGCTACTTTCTCCGATAGTGTACTTATTTCCTCAGTGTGTTTTTCTGAACCAAGTTTCAGAGTGTCCATTTGTATTGAAATCGTATCTACTGTGTCCTTTAAGTACTCCTGAGTTTTTGCAAGTTGCGTAACCGAATCGGTAGATGCAACTGAGTCAATTTTAGCTTGCAAGGAGTCGTGATTTTCATGAACAATGTTTTGCAGTTCTTTTATGGCTGCTTCGTGATTCTGTAATGCATTTTCATGCCGCGAAAAAATAGGTTGAAAATGCTCACAAATTTGTGTTTTTACGTCATTACAGACTTTTTGACATTTCGATTCAATGTTATGTAACTCAGTAGTTAAATCTTCGTGTTTGTTCAAGCGTGGTGTCTAACTTCCGAAGATTTTGTTCCATTGTGTCTACCTTTTGAAGCTTTTGCTGTGCTTGTCTCTGATTTTGTTCATTTGTTGCATTAATTGCAATTATAATGTATTAGTGTCTGGAATCTGTTTCTCTATGCTTTTTGGCAGTGCATTTTCATCGGCAACATTCACATTTTGACAAGCAGAAAATGTGTCTTGAATCATTTGAGAAAACGGTGAGAACCCAAAACCTGAGTCTACAGTATTTGCAAGATTGTGTTCTGTCATTTCGGATTCCTGAGGCGAGCTGTTGCCGACCGATCGACCGATAATGCTTCCCTGTTCACTAATTGTTTCACTGTCTACACCATTATTTGCAGCCCGCTCCATTTCCCTATGCACAATTCCCAAATTACTAGTTTGAACATTAGTTAATTCATTACACGGTGGCGCTAACACACTGCTTTCGTCTTCACTGTCATTTCTCAGTTTACTTTGGAGCCTAGTATTACGTTTTTCACACACCATTATTGTCACAATATTTCACACGACAACACAGAAAAGCACAATTTGATGAGCAAAATAAGAAAACACATTAACATAGCATTGAAAATAATATCTCCTTAATTGCAAGCGCAGCTGCAAAATACTTAGTGCAAATCTACATGCATGCCACAACTGTTTAACTGTACAACAATGAAAAACTACAACTACAAAGGAACTTCTCTCTATAATTATGCGCTAGCAATAAACAATAGCTACACTAATTACACAAACTACAAGAAAAAATCAGAAGATTCCAGTGAGGTATCCTCGGCTAAGGGTCGACATATGAAACGTCCCCGTAGAAAAATTAATGAATTACTGTGCTGATAAACCTCTTACATTTCAAACAGCTGAGCAAAACTGAACGTACTCAGACATTCGCTAAAGTGACACTCAATATTCTTAGCGCAACGCAAATCTGACTTTCAGTACTCCCTACAACACGTAACGCTCTGTACGACACAGATGAGAAATTTGTGTGAACACTGCGTTCACAGTGGCTGACCTCCAGCTAGAAATTAGCTGTAGCGTCGTTGAATTCCAACTGTGGAGAAACGAACCAACCAGTTAGTTAACTGTTCTTGCGAGAACTGAGAGGGCATCAAAATATGCATGCCACTCCAGCTATGCATGTGTATATCGCCGTAGTCTGAGACCAGGGGCCGGCCGGAGGGGCCGAGTTGTTCTAGGCGCTACAGTCTGGAACCGCGCTACCACTACAGTCGCAGGTTCGAATCCTGACTCAGTAATGGATGTTTGTGATGTCCTTAGGTTAGTTAGGTTTAAGTAGTTCTAAGTTCTAGGGGACTGATGACCTCAGAAGTTAAGTCCCATAGTGCTCAGAGCCATTTGAACAATTTGAGACTAGGGATCTGTTCATGTCCTCTCGCATATCGAGAGACGTAGGGAGTGTTTCTGCTGGAAAATTCAGCAAAGGCTTAATTAGAATTTATAGGAATTTCAGTGGGCGAGAGCAGCCAAGCAGATGACAACTCACTGCGTGTAGAGGTGTAAACTTATTGGTTGACCAGCTAGTGTCCATTGTAAACTCGAGCGACCTAGGGTAATCTTTTGCTTGACTTGTCACAAAACTAACCATCCTCTGTAGACCTGATTGTCATTCTAAAAATAGTAGCGAACTTTGAACCGGAATCGGATGATTTATTGTAGTACTGGCCAACATCGTAACGTAATCGTAGGAATAATTTTGTAAAGAAACTTCTAGCTAAAATTTAATATTGTTGTGTTTAGGATTATTTAATTTTCTGAGAGTTGAAATTTAATACTGTTGTGTTTAGGATTACTTCCCTTTCAGAGGCCAACATGCGTCATTGTGACAACTGTCTTAAGATTGCCACATCTTAAACTGTGTAAAAAGGTGTAGTTCATTGACAAAATTGCAATATTAAACAATATCATTACAGTTTACACAGTTGTGTTCAGGCCTAGAATAAGAAACCACCTAACCATAACCTTATAAATGACGACCCTGTCAGGATGGCAATTTTTCTGCCTGGATGACAATTAGTCATTTTAGAAAGGGAAATTAAAATTTTTCAATTGAAAAAAGTCTTTTTGTTTGTTGTCTTTGTAATGAGGTTACCCGAGGTATGTAAATGTATAGCGGTCACAATACAGTAAATCTGTGATACAAAGTGTAGAAATTTGTATTAACAAGTAGGACAACGTTGGTGATTATGTAAAAGTAGCTTGTGCATGACTGTGCTGGCGCGCGCGAAGTTTTTCACGGCGTTGTTGATTTGGGTTGAAATTCTGCCAACAGTGAACAGCGTTGATAATGATGTGTACATAGTCTAAGAAACTTCTATGATACTTTGGAAACGTGTAAGATCATATAAATTGATGTTGACGAGAGCGCAAGCTCGCGCAATTCGAGAAAGGCAGAGGTTAGTTAGACGATCAGAGATGGCGGAAGAACGGAGTTTATCGCAGAAAGGGCAAACTGAAGATCCTGACAAGATAGAGATTGATGTACAACAAACAGTATCAAGTGCGAGTCAAGGAACGGAACGTAGTGATAGTGCAGAGGGAATGGTGGTATTTTCGCGATTGGTATCACAGTCTGAGAATTCATAAAAACAAACAAATGACGGAGCTAATGGGTCAGAAGTAGAATAAAGGCCGAACAACTTCAGTACTTTGAACCAAATATTGTGATTCTAAATCATACGGGACAGTTTCCAACAGAAAGAATGTGTGTAGGTGCGTCCGCACTATGTACGGAAGTCGGTGAGACGCCACGTGAAAGACGCGAACGACAAAATTTACATCAGATACTGACAGGTGACGATGGCGAAGAGTCAGATAGTGTGTTCTCAATGTTGAAGCAACTCACTATGGTAGTAAAGCTAACGAGTGAAACAACAAATGCAAGGTTAGCAGACTTAAAATTTGAAACACATGCAGAGTTAGCTGATTTAAAAACCGAAACGGCAAAGTTAAAAGCAGAGACAAATGCTGCCTTGAGTGGTCTCCAATTTGAAACCTATGCTGGGTTCGAAAAAGTCCGCGAAGATCAACAAAAATTACGAACAGAAGTCAATGAACAGTTTACTGAAATTCGGAGAGAGGCGAGGGACTCGCGCGAGCTTATACAATCGTTAATGGCTGACCAGAAAAAGATGCGTTCTGACGTTGACAAGCTGCAGGATGCAGTGGCTAATTTTAATCAAAGAGTGGATAAGTTAGCACTTAAGACGTCTGGTAAGGCGCAACAAATCGTGGAAAAGCTCAATGTCAGAAAACGTGTCACGCGAGCCGCATTAACGAGGTTCGATACACGCATTGAAAACAGTCTCGAAAAATCAGAAACAGTATGAACAGCTTCGTCCAGAACTGAAACAGTGTATCGAGAGCCGTACAGAAAGTAGTAGTGAGGTAACGGAATAAGGCAGTATCATCCGACATGGTGATGGACAGAAATCCAGAAGTAAACAAGACAGTTGTGCAGTTTTCCGTAGCAGTAGAGGAAACACAAAAAAGGCATGAAATTCCAGTCGCATATCCACAAGAGTTTGCGTCAATGATTACCGAAACGAGACAGAAGCAAATGGGAAAAGAACAGTTAACACAGGAGAGCGTAGCAGGTAACGTGCGGTCACAGCTGACAATGGAGCGAGAAACGGTAAACGTGCTTATTCCTACACAGGTGCAACCGACCCTCCGAACGTACGCGGGTGACGCGAGAACAGAGCAAGTTACGGCGACACATGTACCAATTCCGCAATTTCCAAGTTACAGTACAACAGGTTATAGATCGCAAGTCAACATGAATCAAATAGGAAGGCAAAACACTGAACCAGTAACGGAAAATGTAAACGAACCTTTCAGTCCGATACACGAGGAACGGTACGGTTTAGATAACTGCACACCACTACGTTGATACGATGCAAAATGGGACTAAATCTGTCATCTCAGGACCCAAATATGGTAGAACGAACACGAGGACACATGACACAGTTGAAGGGAACGGATAATGTTGAGAAAACACAAACGCTCTATGGTGGAATAGAAAAATTTGACAATGGTCACTTTTTTGACAATCAAAAAATTCCAACATTACAAAGAAAGAGGGAACGGCTTATACCCACGCACGTTTATAAATCAATTCCAGGTCGGTTTACCAGAGCATTGGCCACTTAGACATAAACTTGAATTCATGTGTGAGCATATGGACGGTGCAATAGCGTAAACCATGCAAAGAGTAGCTGTAAACTGTCAGTCATTTGAGCAATTTAAATCCGCATTCTTGGAGCGATACTGCTCCACGGAAACCCAAAATAGAATAAAGTATGAGTTGTTACAGAAAGAGTTATTCGAAAATTCCGGAGAAAAGAAACCGGTTAGATTTTTCGAAGAAGTGACAAAAAAGAATCAAATCCATACATTGACGGGGAACTGATACGAATGTGTACAATGAAGTTACCGTTACGTTATCAGCAGTCATTGGTTGGTAGGACAGGAGATAATATACAAGCATTTAAAGGGATGTTAAGAGAACTGGATTGATCTTCAGTGAAGATGACGCGAAGAAACAACGTGCAGTCAGAGAAAACAATGGTAGGGGGAATAACAGCAACCGATTAGGCTGTAATAATAATTACAATGGCAATGATAACGTAGGAAAAGGTAATCATTTTGGGAGGAGTGGCAATCGCCCATGGGATAACAATAATAACTATGGTTTTGGAAACGCACAGAGGATGAACAATAATTATGGTTTTGGTGGGCCGCGGAATTACAATAGTGAATTACGGTGGTAACTATGATTCGAGATATAATCACCGTGTTTTCAACAACAAAATCCAGGTTACTCAAGTGGAAATGGAATAGACAGAACGCAGAAAGGTTGGAAAAATCAAGCTTCAGCAGGACAAAACACGCGAAATGAACCGGTACAGGAAATCGAGTTGAGGCCACCAAACCCAGATAAGAGACAGAATTGACGAGATGTACGGTAAGAAGACCAGTCACAAGTGATTCAATCGCAAAATGAAGTTAATTATATAATTAAACACGTTAATAGACTTAGTTTTGTTCAGCAAAACTCTGAAGTAGGTTTAGCGAGTAATCGGATACAAACACCAGAATGCTGGAATTCAATAGACTGGGAATCGAGCGATGATGAGGAACAGGAGTTACTTACCATGAATATAGACAGTAACACAAAAACTGATGATAACCAAATTGTAGAAGAGGTAGCTCATTTATACAAAACAGAGAGAGAAATGGTATGCCAAGAGGATAATGGACCATAGGTTTGCACCATGTGAGTCATTGGAAATTGTATAAAGACTAGTCGGATGAAAAAAGAGTAACTCCACATGAGAATTTAGTTGTATTAATGTCCAGAAATTAAAGAAAGATAACAAAATGCACACAGATAAAATTTTTAACTTGTACTTGTCTCAGTTAACAGATAAAATTTTTAACTTGTACTTATCTCAGTTAACTAAATAAGATTAATTTGGTAGGAAGGTAAAAGAAGAATGATGAAAAAATGATAGGAGAGTAAGAACTAAAGTAATTCTTCTGCAAAACTTAATGTGTTCTGGGGAAAGAGTAGAAAACAAGGAGGAAGATAGAGGTCAGCATGTGGATAGTTTGACGAAATAGTAGGAGAGTCTCTCTTAAAGACGTAGTGTAAAGGAGAAGGAAGTTGATTTTTGTGGATGAAGGGAGGTAAAGACGTAGGAAGGAAATAAAGAATTACGTAAGGAGGAGACAGTCATTTATAATTTGTTCCGTCGAGGAAGGTGAACAAGTAACTGAAGAGATATTTTGGGGGAATATGTGAAGCATAGGGAATTTGTGGACGGTACCATAAACTGATACTGAAATATTGATATAAAGATATGAGAGAAATAAATATAAGACATTGTAAGGAGGCAATAATTAGGGAAGAGACTTAAATTATTAAGATAAGCAAAAAATATATTATTTCGTGGAAGGAGGTAAACAGTAGGAAGTAAGATTGACCCAGAAAAGATTTCAATAATGAAGAGTATGATGAGGGAAGAAAGGAATATAAAAGTTTACTATCGATAAAAAAAAGAAAGGGATAAGTGCAACTGAGAAAAGAAATTTTTAAACTTTAAAACAACGCAATAAAATGACAGAGAAAATCTTTGAAAAGGGGAAGAACAGAGAAAGAAGGTAAACTGTGTTTTTGAAGATCTGTTACAGCTAAACCCAAAAAGAAGAGATTGCTGGAAAACGACGCTGGAGTCAGAGACAAGGTGCGAAGTTTTCAAAATAACATAATATACTTGTAGTTAGAAAAATAATAAGCGGTAATGGGAAAAATTCACTAACTTACTAACTGTCATCACCATCAACTCCACTCTTACTATCCATCGTGGTGAAGTTGAGGAAACCATGACCTTTATCTTAAGGAAGAATTAAACAAAACGGGAAAAAGGATAAATAAGTAAAAATAGTGATAAGTGAAACAATTTTTGCATAGAATTAATGATACTTTTTGTAAAGTTATAAAAAATTTCATGTTCGTGAAGTTTGTAACGTAATTTAAGGGAGTAAGGGTTATAATAAAATAAATATTGATATCGGAAGAAAAAGAGAATAGGTGGTGATGTAAAGAGTAGTAAGACATGTAAAGCTGGGACAAACATTGTATTAGATATGAAACCAGCAGACAAGGTGCGCCATCATTGCGACCAGATCGACGGCAGGACTGAGAACAGCGGTTGGGCATGAGAGGAAGGGACACTGAGAGTGAGTGCCTGGTACGTCACCTTACGAGATGACGAAAGAAGAGCCCTTGGTGAAAGCAACGTTCCTAGAGGATAACACCTCTGTGGAAAAGATTGGAGAGCAGAATATTTGAAAGAAAGAGGAGCGTGGACCAGAAGAGATCAAGAAACCTTTTGAAATCCATTCCCATACAAGACCATTACTGCATTTAACCGTTCTAGCAGTACAAATATCCGATATTTCTTATGGTAAATCGCAAAACCTTCAGCTATCATACTGAGAGACTGGAGATGACTACTCATATGAAAACCTGGAGACGAATAGACCATTGATGAACCGACATAAAGACTCGTCAAATAAAGAAAAAAAGGCTTATGCTACCAAGAATAGATCTCTAGTACAACGTCGTCATAGACACATTCGAAATGGAACAAAGGCAACCACCCATTCACAACACGCTCAGACCTTCAGTAACCTTCCTCTCTGCCAATCGTCATTCCATGCTCAGCGGAGACGCGGCGAGGCGCATGCCGACCGTCATTCCACACTCAGCAGAAACTGGGCGAGTCCCACGGCCGATCGTCATTCCACGGTCGACGGATGCACGTCGAAACACACGAAAAATAAAGTGACAATTTCAATGAACCATGTTAAAGAGGTAGGCGAAAGAACTGTCTGTGACATACTAGTATCCGAACAAAGGGAAATAAGAAAAAAATTTGCGATTGTGTTTATAATTATTTGCATTTGAAGACTTTTATGTGTTAGCAACAGATCCCTATTGGTGATGCGTTTAATAGTTTTTATCTTGACACAACGATAATATTTCCTAGTAGTTCATATTTTTCAACATGTTTTAATCAAGAAAACCTAAAGTTAACATGGGAATCATTGGAAACGTTAAGATTCTAGTGTGTGACAGGTTTTTCAAAAAGAGAGGATAGATAAATATAAATAGGTTTAGGTATTCCATGATGTCTGTTTAAGTTTTATAAAGTAATTAATAGGATTAGAAATGTAATATGTCTGTAAAAGTTGAATTTGAAAATTTTTGTAAAGTTAGAATGCACAGATTTAATAATTTGGGGGGAATATCAACATGTTCATGAATAGGATTATGCCTGAAAAGTCATGGGAATCATTTGGTTGAGTTTAAAATAAGTCATAAAGCTTTATTATAAAAAATGAAACTTTCGTAGATTATAATTGATATGAAAGCCAGAGTTATTGAAAAAGGGCAGGATGATGTTAAATGACAGTTTCCTCAACTTCAATACATATCCATCACCATTTAACAGTCTCAGAACTAAAATTTTTAGATATGATACAAATTCAAAGATAAATTCCAATTCCTTGTATTTAAATTGAAATTAAAAGGGTAGACAACTATATTGAGAGGAAAAGGAGCTTAGATGAGTTAGATAGAACTGGATAAAAATTAGAAAGTTAGAAAGAATGTCAAAATTTGAAAGAAGAAAGAAAATAACTTAAGAGCTCAAATCGGTAGACATAAAAAGAATACAATGTGAAATAGAACAATAAGAAGACTAGATCGAACCACTGTCTAAGATATACAAATTATTAAAATTGAAGTTGGTCAGTAAGACCGGTCAATTGCTATAGTCAGCAGTTGCAAACAATTTTGCACTAACTTCAATCTATTTCTCAACCACTGATTGACCCAGTGCAAAATTGAACACAGAAGGAGGAGGATATGTAAGGTGACAGAATAAATGAAAGCCAATTTCACACCTTACATAAGAGTTTTATACATCGTAACAGGAAGGTGAATATGACACCTAACTTACTTTAGCGGTAATGAGCAAATTTGCCTATAAATGTGTAATGCAAAAGGGACGACACTCAATCGATGCTATTAACACACTACTTCTATATAATGCATGCCAATGAGCAGAAGGTGAAACAAGCAGCGAGAGGAAACATTTTGTGTGGAAGCTAGCATGGGCGGCACAACAAAAACCTCTCAAGGGGGCGCGTCCTGCGGCGGGTCAGCGACTGGACAGGTAACGCATACTGCAAGGGCAGTAACGTGGCCACCTGGGGTAGGACAGAAAGAAGCTTTTGATAACTGCATTTCGGAATTCCAAATGGATACGAACAAAACCAGTGATGCATTCAATCACATGAACTGCAAGTGGTACACGCGTGATAGACACATGTAACTTTTCAGGCGTCTGGAGCAGGCACAAAACGTTCAAATGGCTGTGAGCACTATGGGACTTAACATCTGTGGTCATCAGTCCCCTAGAACTTAGAACTACTTAAAACTAACTAACCTAAGGACATCACACACATCCATGCCCGAGGCAGGATTCGAACCTGCGACCGTAGCAGTCGCGCGGTTCCGGACTGAGCGCCTGAACCGCTAGACCACCGCGGCCGGCGCACAAAACGTCCAATTTAAGGGGGGGGGGGGGGGGGACGCGTCGGGAAGGAGTAAAGTGCCCGAGATTTCGATACAGTTTAGTGGCAGGACCATTGCAATTGGTAGAGAGAGTTTCCACAAAATTAGAGGAACGCTCCTATTGGTCGGAAAAAGCCGTGACTTGGACGAAAGACCACAGGTGGGGAGAGAGGTCGGCTACGAGAAAGACGAGAGAGAAATTTTCGTGAAATATTCTCTTACCTGGCGTCAAGTGCAGAACGGAGCACATAACGCTCTGTACGATGCAGAGGAGAAATTTGCGTAAATACTGCGTTCACAACGGCTGACCTCAAGCTAGGAATTAGTTGTAGTGTCATTGAACTCCAGCAGTGGAGAAACGAACCAGCAGTGATTGGTTAATTGTTCTTGCGAGAACTGAGAGGGCATTATAATATGCACGCTGCTCCAGCCACGTGCGTCTATATCGCCATAGTCTGAGACTAGGGATGAGTTCATGTTCACTCGCATATCGAGAGACATAGGGAGAGTTTCTGCTGGAAAATTCAGTGGGCGAGCGCAGCCCAGCAGAAGATAACTCATCGCAGCTAAGATAAATACGGCGCGCAGAGGAGTAAACTTATTGGTTCACCAGATTGCGTCCACTGTTAACTCGAGCGACTTTGGGTAATCTTTTGCTCGACTTGTCACAAAAATAACCATCCTCCGCAGACTTGATTGTCATTCTAAAAATAGTATCAGAGGCTGAGATGCGTCATTTTGACAACTGTCTCAACATTACCACATTGTAAACTGCGTAAAAGCGTGTATTTCCGTGACAAAATTACAATATTAAACAAAATCTTTACAGCTTGCGGCGTGTCGGGCTTTAAATTCTCGTGTCTATTCGCCGTTGTCACTGTGAAGGATGCAAATTAAAATTCACCTACCTCAGAATGGCGTCTGTTAGATGTCCCTTCACTCCGCAACGTAGATACTTACAAGATGATGTAAAAGCAGCGTTGATAAAAAAAAAACACCTAATATCTACAATTACTGAGGCCGCGCAACTCTGGTTATGAAAGGAATTTCTGTAGAAATACTATCATCCAATTTTATCGGGCAGTAAGAAAATGGATTTGCTTCCGGGAAATAATGTCCGTAATTTCCACACAATAATGTTTATTTCTGAAAGTATTTGTATGGAGTGTAGCCATGCATGGAAGCGAAACATGGACGATAAATAGTTTAGACAAGAAGAGAATAGAAGCTTTCGAAATGTGGTGCTACAGAAGATCACATAACTAATGAGGAGGTGTTGGATAGGATTGGGGAGAAGAGAAGTTTGTGGCACAAGTTGACTAGAAGAAGGGATCGGTTGGTAGGACATGTTCTGAGGCATCAAGGGATCACCAATTTAGTATTGGAGGGTAGCGTGGAGGGTAAAAATCGTAGAGGTAGACCAAGAGATGAATACACCAAGCAGATTCAGAAGGGTGTAGGTTGCAGTAGGTACTGGGAGATGAAGAAGCTTGCACAGGATAGAGTAGCATGGAGAGCTGCATCAAACCAGCCTCAGGACTGAAGACCACAACAACAACAACAATGTTTATTTTGTCCTTGATAACCAAATAAAAGGCACTATTCAGTTCACATTTAAACTATTGGCTATTTCCTTCAAGTTCACGATTCATACACACATTTCACACGCACAGCAGTGAGAAATCTGTCCAAACCGGGCCCAAATTAAACAACGTTTTCGCAGTCATTAATTTTATCACTAATAAATTATTCTTGTGAATTTCTAAAAAATTAAACTGCTAGCCAAACATGCTCAATAGTTGAATACTGAAACATGCCACGCAGATTCTATGAAGGCCAATATATCACACGCGAATATCTGTCCAACAGATTTAGTCAAAACCTCTGTAATTACGCCAAGCAGTCCTCAACAACAACTACAATCGACATAGCTCACAAATAACTCAAACACTAAGTAGTTTTTTATTTTACATATTATTTTTACTGGTACTAGTAACATTACCGTCCGCATTCAAAGCTAGCGAGCCATTTCCTTCTTCCAGCCTCACTCCCAATAGGCCTATATCTATCAGGTAACGAGCAGGAACCGTCTCAGTTCTGAATGGCTGACCATACTGACTGCCAATCAGAATTCTCGCTCGTGATCATACTCGCGCCAAAAGTGGTCTCCACCAATCCTTATACACAGACGCATTTGCGTCAATCTGACATACAAATACTATAGTGATGTTTAATAAATGAAAATGAAAAACAAAATCATTCTGGAAATATTCTTTAGATACAGATTTTACTCCAGCTGACTTTCTGGCTGCTCTCTTACAATAGCAATTACACCTGGACATACGTCATCAGCAATTGGGTAAATCCCCTAGGATCATTTTCCCATGACAGGCTTGTCTAACTCTTGCACGTTACTTAAGACGGTATCTAATGCAATATTGAAATTTGACGAATGTTCCACACACACACACACACTCTCATTTTCTCACAGGCTCACACAATACCTGATAAAATAAATATTGATTTTAATAGTTCTTTCTGAAGTTATTCTAGATTTCATACTACGAAAATTGTAAGGTAGTTGAGATTTTTAAATTAAATTTCAATTAAATAATTCTGTACCCTGATACTTCAGGTGAGTATTTCAACTGGCAACCAAAAACAAGCCACAAATGTTCCCAGGTGAATTTCGTTTCATAAGTGTAGTTTTTCTAACTGTAAAGTAAATTTTTCTATCTCCAAAAATATGCCAGCTAGAAAGTTAAGATTTTTACACCACCTTTCTATTAGTAATATTGTGCAGTATACAAATTATGAAAGCGATTACACAAAGACTACTATCCTTTATTTATATTGTTATAGGTGGTGAATGTACGCGTTCTGTAAGAGACTTTGAATAGCTTTCCCACGGCAGGCAGTGACAGAGGAACGTGTGTCTCCCGGGTAGGCCACTAGATTGCAGCCCCTGAAGTTCATACTGCAAGCTATCCTAAAACAAATGTTCGCCCGGAACAACTTGCGACGCTACGCACCCCCTAAGAACCTAAAATTTCTTTTAATTATATTTTATGGTTCTTACAACGTCCAAAAGTTG
Source organism: Schistocerca cancellata (assembly GCF_023864275.1). Taxonomy (NCBI): domain Eukaryota; kingdom Metazoa; phylum Arthropoda; class Insecta; order Orthoptera; family Acrididae; genus Schistocerca; species Schistocerca cancellata. The sequence goes on along the minus strand of NC_064629.1, from coordinate 376,914,796 downwards.
AATGTTTAACTACCACGACACTGTTCATCAACCTTTGTTTTCCCCAATTAACAAAATATCTAAACTACATGACAGTATTATATACTGTCACATCGAATATCCAAAGCTAGAACTGAATAGCATACAGAATTATTATACAAAATTAATTTACAAAAGATTTCCATCCTTTTCCAAAATCACCTTTTTCTCACAAAATTATACGCTTGAATATTTTCCTCAAAACTGAAGTAGCAAAATATTTACATTGAACTTTTTATTTCAAAATTGAAATCAAATATTTAATGATTTTACAAATTAGTTAATTTTTTTTTTTTGAAATTACAATTTATGCGCTGTGGCGAGTGACCATGAAATTTCACTACACTATCGCTTCGACACTGTGGAGGGTGTTCAAATATATAATACTCGCTATGAATGGCGTTTATAAACTAACACTTTTTTCGGAAAACTTTGGGGTTCAAATAACTTCAGTTCAACACTTACATACGGGTAGAATTATGTTCTCGTCACTGGGGTACATAATCCAGCTTTCAGTCACAGATTGAGGTTCTTTCTCAGTCTTGTATCGGGTTCTGTACAGTTTTCTCGTAACTGCAAAATACAGTATGTCTAAGTGTCCATGCTTAATATCTACATACTAACCTAACACACATATATACTTTAGTCAGTAATTGCTTCAAAAGCAAAGAACTCCATGAAAAGTTTTTTCCAAAACTTTACTGTTCTTTTTAAATTTACTTCTCTCATTTACTAAAAGCTTTTTTCTCAGACAAATTCATTTTCCGATGGAATTCGTCGTCTTATATGCAGTAGTTTAATTTAATACTAATCCTCTTAGCAAAAAGTGAATTAACTGTTTCCCTAAAAGAAAATCAACAGTACCAAAATTGGCACCACCACTGAATTCTTTCTCCAAAAATCTGTTTTCATCATTAAGCAAGTTGCCGTTACGAATATTGCTGATTCAAAATTCCACAAATATTTTTCTCTAGGAATTTTTTCTTTAGCAAAAAAACTTTTTTTTACAGTTACTAATTAAGCTCCATAACTTTATATAAAATGTACTATTATAACTCACGAAAAACACAACATCATTAAATATGGTGAGAATTATTTGTGCCACCATCTATGGCTCTGAAAAACAGCATTATACGTTACATAAAGAATACAAAATTATTGAATATACTGGACACCATCCAGACCACCTTCTGCAGTTCTGCAACACCTCCTACGTACTTCATATAAAGGAGAAAGCAATTTTGTAATATTACTGAAAATTACTCATGCCCGCTTTAGTGGTTGCGAAAGAACATTTCACCCACATATTATACGTAGAGAATACCAAACTAATGAATAGTCCTTATAAAATTACTGAAAATTATTCTAGCCAGTTTCTGTGGCTTTAGCAAAGTCCTCACATTAGACACATATTACATAAGGAATACATTATTATTAGCAAAGAATACCAAAATCCTATGCAGAAAATTTGAACGTAACTTATGCCACCTCTGTGGCTCTGTGTCTTTCGTATACAATATTCCAGAAAAATACAAAAAGTCCTTATAGTAAAGTACTGAAACCAGTAGCCAATTACTGTGGCTCTTCAGTACACATTACTGAAACTAACTCCAGCCAACTTCTGTGGCTATCAAAACACCTCTAACACCAGTCAGTTACTGTGGTATATATACAGTACATTCAAAAAAGGTCCTTATAGATAAGCATTAAGCACGACTCATGCAAACCTGTGTGGCTCTCAAACCCGTATGGTGCATTACATTCAAGAAAACAAACATTACTGACAACATTAAATGCCGGCCGCGGTGGTCTCGCGGTTCTAGGCGCTCAGTCCGGAACCGCGGGACTGCTACGGTCGCAGGTTCGAATCCTGCCTCGGGCATGGGTGTGTGTGATGTCCTTAGGTTAGTTAGGTTTAAGTAGTTCTAAGTTCTAGGGGACTGATGACCGCAGATGTTAAGTCCCATAGTGGTCAGAGCAATTTTTTTTTTTTGACAATATTAAATACATATAAGTCCACCTCTCTGTGGCTTTCAAGTCATCTCATTTATACTTATGTTAGGTTTGGTCAGTACCTTAGTTCAATATTAGAACAAATGTGTCAATGTAAGTTTGTGCTGTTTGGTTGAAAAACCACTCTGCTGATCACCTACGCCAAGGATAGGAGGGAGGCGCATGTTTCCCTCAGTCGCCTCATCGCTCAAGAAGTCTGTAACGAGATGCTATCGTTATGAGTCCATACAAGGGCCTGCACAAGAATGAGACCATCTAAGGACGCTGCCACTGGTTTAACCAAGAAACAGTGCTAGAAAGCGGTTCTGCTTCTTCCTCACGCCAGGGAAGAAAAAGAGGGAAGCATTGTTGCCGCAGTGTTCACATCACTCATCAGGTCCGTAACCCATTAGTAGTGCTGAGTGGCAATCTTTAGCAATTGCAATGAGTAGATAGAAAAGTTTTCCTTCCCCACTCTCAAAGGAGGGGGGGGGTGGGAGTAAGATTAAAAAGACAGGTAGGCGACCGGTTTACGAAAAAGAAAACTGATGGACTAAAGCGATCAGCTGGGCACTCTGCAGGCGCTAACCATAACGTCCGAGACACACGGCCCTGGAGGAATAAGACAGGACGGAGAATAGGGTAGTAACCCAGTGCAGTTACGACGGTTTTAGACTTATTCTGAATCTATCTCTTTAAATCAATAATGTTTCTTAATCCAAATAGTTTATGTTACTTCACATTCTCCAGTCTATAGGCATTTGCATGCAGTTTCTCTATAACTCTAAAGGGTCCTACATACTCGTCGGTAAATTTCTTAGTTTCAGGCGTAAGTTTCCTAGATTTTTCCTTAGTCTTTACTAACACTAGATCACCAGTCTGAAAGTTCACTGGACTAGCTCTCGCATCATGTCTCCTTTTCCTTTCCAACGCCATTTTTCTAGTATTGGCACGAGCTACCTTCTTCTTTTCTTCCATAGACAATTCTGTAATTTTGGGGAATTCTACTAAATCAAATAGGATGTTAGGTCTAACCCCTCCCATTAATTCTACTGGATCAAAACCTGTGGCCCTGTGCTTAATTACTTCCTCAAAGTAACCCAAATAATTAGCCCATGCTGAGTGCTTCTTATGACAGTATGTCCTACAGAGACGGTTAAGTTCTTTCATGATTCTTTCACGCAGGTTTCCCTGTGGAAAATAGGTCGAAATTTTGATGTTCTCTATGTTTTTCTTACTTAAACATTCTTCACCACGCTTAGAGACAAACCATTATCTGACAAAATAGCTTTTGGCACACCAGTGTTGGCAAAATAGTTTTTCTCTAATTTACGTACAATTGCCTTAGAGTTGCCCTTCTTAAGTGGATAAAATTTCACATACATAGTAAATCCATCTACCAGTACGAACACACTCACAACCTCCTCTTGAAACTGGTAGTCGGCGGAAAAAGTCTGTTGCCAGTAAATCTAGTTTGTTTTGGGGTTCCACAGAGTATATGTGTCCTTGTATAATTCTGTTACTAGCTCGGACCTTTTGACACCTGTCAGAGTATTCCAGCCTCTTCTGCACTGTGCGCCACCTGTTGTCAAATATTACAACTTCACTTAGCTTGGCAATGCATTTACGTGCTACATAATGCCCGTATTTATTACGTCCAAAATCAATTAACAGATCCACATGTTGTTCAGGGAAACAAATACGCCAATCCTCGTTAGTGTTCTTTCTCCTCCTAAAAAGAATATCGTTGTAAACTTGGATATATTCTGCTAGCTTTGGAATATCAAGGTGAACTATTCTACTTTTCAAAAGTTTAAGATTATCATCCTGATTTTGTTCTCATCTAAGGTTCTTACAGATGCGTTTAACCGGTCCCTCTTCCTGTAGTTAAAAGACTGCGAACAATATCTCATCACAATCCCTGTTCGTTGCAGGATCCACCCCCTGCTCTTTATTCTTTACACTTCTGAATAGCGCATCTGCCACTACGTTTTCAGAACCCTTTATACATTGCATCTCATAGTTAAATTGATGCAAATACATGGACCACCTCCTGAGTCTACCGTGCTTGAGTTGACAAGTATTTAAATAAGTTAGAGCACTATGGTCCATAAAAATCAACACTTTATGTCCTAACAGGTATTGCTCAAAATTTGCAAACCGAATATAACCGCTAAAGCTTCCATTTCAGAGATGCTGTAATTTTTCTCCGCTTGTTGTAACGATCGACTTGCAAATGCGATCGTTTTGTGGACCTGTTCTTCTCCAACCATTTCAATCTGGAACAATTCTACCCCCAAACCGTAACCACAGGCATCTGATGCTAAACAAAAAGGTTTTGAAAAGTCAGGATGATTCAAAATCTGGCTGTTCACTAGTGCTTCCTTAAGTTTTTCAAAAGCTGTTTGACATTCCGTGGTCCACTTATAGGGAACATTTTTCTTCAACAATTCCCTTAAACAAGGCTCATTAAATATTTGCCCTGCCACAAATTTGCGATAAAATCCAAACAAATCGGACATTCCTTTTAGTTTCTTACGTGTGGTCGGTGCTGCATAGTCCCTAATAGCATTTATTTTACTTGGATCGGGCGTAATTCCTTCCCTGCTTACTATGTGTCCCAGGAATTTAATCTCGTTTTTGACGAATTCTGTATTATCTAACTTCAATTTCATCCCTCCCATTTTTATCGCATTTAACACATTGTCTAACAACAAACAGTGCTCTTCCCAAGTGGGAGTCGAAAGCAATACATCGTCCACCTAAAACCTGAGACATTACCCTGACAAATGCACGAACACTGATATTCAACCCAAAAGGCACAACCTTATACTGGTAACATTGTCCTTCAAATAGGAACGCTGTATACTTTCTGGATTCTTTAGCCAAAGGTAGATTCCAGTATCCACACGTAACATCCATGGAAGTGAAAAATTTAGCCCCTTTAAACTTCTGTAATAGTTCTTCAATGTTTTCTGGCCTGTCAATCTCTGGTAAAACAATCTGATCCAACGCCTTAGCGTCTACAACCAGCCTTATTGAGCCCTCTTTTTTAGGTACTGCAACCAATAGGTTATTGAATACACTAGCAGCCTTTTCAATTACCCCCCCCCCCCAATCGAGCATTTTCTGGATTAAGTCTCGAACGGCTTCCTTATGCACTTCTGGAACGGCAAATGTTTTTTTTTTAAATTTGAATCTTTTTTCACGGTTAAATAGCATTCGTAATTTCAAACTAATCAAGGCTGATCTGAAAATGTTTATTCAAAATTTGTCTTAAATCGTCCTTTTGTATATCCCTTAACTCAGTAAGTTCCTCTAGTTTTTTATCTATCCTGATTCTGACACTTTCTAGTTTAGCAGGATCCACTTCCTCCCTTTCACCATATTCATTATAGCCTTCGATCAATGTAGCCCTCCTGCAGTGTCGTATTGGAATGTCACTTTGTTCTTCGTTTACACTCTGTCTTTTTCCAGTGAATGGAATGACTACAGGTTTTACACTTATTCTTATAATTACATCATTGGACCCAAAATTTACCCATCCTTCATATTTATGGAAGAAGTCGGCACCTACCAACATTTCCACACTGAGTTCATTTATAACCACAAAATTCTGTTTCATGGCTACCCCACTTACAGTTATGGCTAATAGGACTTCTTGTTTAACCACTTTCTTAGTTTTCCCAGTAGCTACAATAATGTTTAGACCACTCACTGGCATTACAACTATTTGTTTATTCTTTGGGAGATCATTTACAAAATTCTGTTATACAGCACATACTTCCGAACCGTTATCAATTAGACGAGGAACTTTTTCTTCAAACATCATTACTTCAATAATCGGTTGTCCTACATACTCTCTCTTGATTACAGTCTCAGGGTCCTCTAACAAATGCTGCAACACTTCTCGTCTGTCGAATGCTACCTCCCTTGTGGAAATCATACTTACATTTACTGGATCCTCCTTTTGCTTATTATTAGTAATGACAGCTTCTATAAGTCTGTCCACTATTAACAACCTAAAATACTCCTCAAACCTCCCACCACAATTTTCCTCTGATTCTACAACCCCTTCCAAGGTATTGTCAGAAATTTCTACACCACTTTCTTCTTCCCCTTCTTCCGATTCTCCATTCTCACTTTCAGAAATTACTTCAGTCAATTTACTCAAAACTTCCTCGACCCTTACTCCTGCATTAATTCCACAATTCATTGTTAGCCTCTTATCTGTTTCGCAGTGCTGATTCACCCCCATTTCCTGATCTGAATCTTCACTTAAATTTACTAGTTCCTTAACTTTATGGTCCTTATGATCTTTATTTGCACTGCCTCTATCATATAATGCTACGTTATTTACTGGATATACCTTTAGTTTCTCAATGTCACTCTCCTCTGCTCTCTTAATGGCTAAATTATTATTACCAATATGTTGTTCTGTAGGCGCCTTCCTTAAAAAGGGTGTCGCTAGCGGGTTTAACCTGTAATGTTTTCGTCTGTGAGCGCCAGCTTTATCGCAGACCACTAACAGTTTTCCTGCCGGTTGTTGTTAGTATGTCTAAGATGCCTGTCATCGGGCGGACACCGCCTCTCTGTTACCTCATTAGCCGACAACTGACGGCAGTCGTAATACTGAACCCATTCGTTGAACCTATTCCCATTAGTACCGCCTCGTCCTCTAACTCTACCTCTGTGCCCATTACCTCTTTGGACCCTGATTCTGTTTACATTAACTTCAGATCTATTATTATTCTGTCTGAAAGGAGGCCTATATTCTCTCCTGGCATTTTCTCCTTCCTTTAAAATACTTTCTACCCTTTCCAGATAGTGAATAAATCTATCAAGATCATCTCTAAGAGCTGAAATTATTTTGTTTTTTCAGTACAATGACAACTTATTTTCTATCCCCATAATTATTTGCTCAGTTTCTAGTTTAGCATTTAAATATGACAAAGTAGTTACCTATTTCTGTACAAAACTTTTAATGCCCTCTCTCTTTGGATCATACTTTTCCCCTGACCAAAATTTATTTAAAACCTCCATTTGATTTCTTTTTCCCCAATACTCATCGAAAAAAGCCTGTTTGAACTCCAGTAATCGGTCATATTTATCTGAGGCCTAGTTTCCCCAAATTTTTGCCTCTCCCATAAAATTTGATGTGATGAATCCTATCTTCTGTTTATCATTCCAAGATTCAGGCAAAACATCCTCAAAATCACTCCAAAATTCCTTTGGATGAACATTTTTAATAGGATCAAATCTCAAAAATTGGCGATGTGTTACATAGACAATTTCAGATGATTCTACTACACCATTAGTTACTACACAGCCACTATGGTTGTTAACATTTTGTTCCACTTGGGTTAGTCTACCCTCAGGCTCACACAATTGCTCGTTCACACTGGTACTGAATTGCTGGATATTAGTTTCTATGTTAGGAATTTTATTAGCCTCTTGCATACCTAACTTAGCACACACATCTTTTCCATGTTTAACTTGACTTTCTAATGCAACATCGCTATCCTTACAGAGTTTTTCTATATTCAGAACCTGTACATGAACTTTATTTAGTTCTGAATTTGCTTGCCCTTCCAATTGTTTGCTGTCCTCAGTAACCTGCTTGATCTGAACAGTCAATTCATCTTTTACTGCTACAAAAGCACGGTTACATTCTCGTTTTATCTTATTAAGTTCACATTTCACATTATTACTGAACAAGATCATATTTTTTCAAGTAGCCCTCAAATTCGAATTTTTATCTTGCATCCTAGCTTCCATTTCTATTGACAAGTTAGTAAACCCCTGATCAACTTCAGTATGCAACTCATTTATTTCAGAACTTAAGGAAGTTTTTATGTCACTACCCATTTTATTCATTTTAATGTCGATATTAGACACCATTTTATTAATTTTGGTGTCAATATCGGAACTTAATGAAGATTTTATATCTGAACCCATCTCCTTCATATGTTTGAGAATATTCGCAAACATATCTGAAACACTATCTTTTGGTTCACAAGCCACTGGGATTGGTTCCTGCTTTATTTCTTTCACAGTTACAGGTATATTTTCAACTTCGTCTCCCATCATGTTTTGTTCACTATCAGTCCCACAATTAACATACACTGAATCTGGAAAACTATTACTAACATTTGCTTCTGACACATCAAAACTAAAATTACCAATCATGGAATCATTTTCATCTTTTACATTCTACAAATCTACCCCCAGTGTCTCCTTGACTATCGCCTGATTATATTCAGCCATTTTGCAAAGTTTCTTGGCACACACACACACAAAACTCTAAGTAGAACACTACTTATCTTTTTCTTCGTGTTGCTGACACGGCGAGATGGTACCGCGTGTCCGTACACCAGGCTCTGCCCCCGTCGGTCCAGAATACGGGTCACAGCTTCCGCCACAGCTACCAACTGCTCCCACTTGTCTGGTTTGTTTAGTAGTCTGCTACAACGCAATGTCTGTTGTTCTTACTGCATGGTACACTTCAATAGTAACTTCGGACTCGAGTTCTTTGCTGCTGCGCCCCAACTACAATTCATTAGTAAACGTGTCTATTATCCTACAATAGTTTCTTTTTTTTCACTCACGTGTGAACAACTTACGAGTCCATTTAAGCACTGCTACTTTTTATAAAGTTCCTACACAACCGAACTTTACTATTGTGTTCCCATCTGATAAAGCACCAATTGTGGCGAGACGGGGTTTAATTTCTCGTGTCTATTCGCCGTTGTCACTGTGAAGGCTGCAAATTAAAATTCACCTACCTCAGAATGGCGTCTGTTAGATGTCCCTTCACTCCGCAACGTAGATACTTACAAGATGATGTAAAAGCAGTGTTGATAAAAAAAAACACTTAATATCTACAATTACTGAGGCCGCGCAACTCTGGTTATGAAAGGAAGTTCTGTAGAAATACTATCATCCAATTTTATCGGGCAGTAAGAAAATGGATTTGCTTCCGGGAAATAATGCCCGTAATTTCCACACAATAATGTTTATTTTGTCCTTGATAACGAAAGAAAAGGTACTATTCAGTCCACATTTCAACTATTGGCTATTTCCTTAAAGTTCATGATTCATACACACATTTCACACGCACAGCAATGAGAAATCTGTCCAAACCGGACCCAAATTAAACAACGTTTTCGCAGTCATTAATTTCATCACTAATAAATTATTCTTGTGAATTTATAAAAAATGAAACTGCTCGCCAAACATGCTCAATAATTGAATACTGAAACATGCCACGCAGTTTCTATGAAGGCCAATATATCACAAGCGAGTATCTGTCCAGTTCTCCAGTTCTGTCCAGTTCTCCAGTTCTGTCTCAGTTCTGATTGGCTGACCATACTGACTGCCAATCTGAATACTCGCTCGTCATCATACTCGCGCCAAAAGTGGTCTGCACCAATCCTTATACACAGACGCATTTGCGTCAATCTGACATACAAATACTATAGTAATGTTTAATAAATGAAAATGAAAAACAAAATCATTCTGGAAATTTTTTTTAGATACAGATTTTACTCCAGCTGACTTTTTGGCTGCTCTCTTACAATAGCAATCACACCTCGACATATGTAATCAGCAAAGTGGGTAAATCCACAAGGATCATTTTCCCGCGAAAGGATTATGTAACTCTTGCACGTTACTTAAGACGGTGTCTAATGCAATATTGAAATTTGACGAATGTCCTGCATACACACTCTCATTTACTCACAGGCTCACACAACACCTGACAAAATAAATATTGATTTGAATAGTTTTTTCTGAAGTTATTCTAGATTTCATACTACGAAAATTGTAAGGTATTTGAGATTTTTAAATTAAATTTCAATTAAATATTTCTGTACCCTGATACTTCAGGTGAGTATTTCAATTGACAACCAAAAACAAGTCATAATTGTTGCCAGGTGAATTTCCTTTCTTAAGTGTGGTTTTTCTAACTTTAAAGTAAATTTTTCTATCTCCGAAAATATGCCTGCTAGAAAGCTGAGATTTTCACACCACCTATCAATTAATAAGAAAGTGCAGTATACAAATTTTGAAAGCGATTACACAAAGACTACTATCCTTTATTTAGATTCTTATAGGTGGTGAATGCACGCGTTTAGTAAGAGACGTTGAATAGCTTTCCCACGGCAGGCAGTGACAAATGCGGTGTGTCTCCCGGGTAGGCCACTAGATGTCAGTCCCCGAAGTTACATACAGCACGCTATCCTATAACAAACGTTCGCTCGGAACAACTTACACAGTTGCGTTCAGTCAAAAAAAAAATGGTTCAAATGGCTCTTAGCACTATGGGACTTAACATCAGAGGTCATCAGTCCCCTAGTACTTAGAACTACTTAAATCTAACCAACCTAAGGACATCACACACAGCCATGCCCGAGGCAGGATTCGAACCTGCGACCGAAGCGGTCGCGCGGTTCCAGACTGAAGCGCCTAGAACCGCTCGGCCACACAGGTCGGCTGCGTTCAGTCATAGAATAAGAAAACACCCAACCATAACCTTATACTGCTAAGTTCATGTACTACTCAAAAAAGGTTTTAAACAGTAATCATTTTCCTTTGTTAATGTCTTAGCAATTTGTGTCCGACCACCCGCCTTACAGACACTGTCGCTAACGTACGGCTGTGCAGTGGCACAAGACTCGCCGGAAAGCTGTATAGGAGTCCGGTCCCAGTCTCCTCTTGTCGTCAGGAAAGAACCAGGCAGGATGTGGTGTTGAGACCCTAGTTACGCCCTAGAGCGTTAAGACAACATCGTTCATTAGGCAGCAATACAGGATTGTGTTCCAAAGCGCCGCTCCTCAGGCGGGCGGTCGGAGTAGTATTTCGTCAGCGGTGGAAGACCGGCTTGCGGTTGTTTTGCGATATCGGCGGCACAGCGAAATTTCTGGTTGCAGCTGCTACGCCACGGGCTGCCACCGACCGTGCAATCCGATTTGCACACCCGAGTCTCGCTCCAGGGCCACCTAAAGTACTCGCTGGCTCACAGGGCTTGGCTATTGACCCCCGTTTAGGAAACAGGAGCTAGCAGCTTCGGTGTGTGCCACAGGAATGCGGTGAGCAGCAGCAGCACATCCACTCGAAGGAGGAAGACAGACAGCATCCAGGTCACGCAGGTGAAGCCCTCCGGCAGACCTGAGGGTGATAGTGGCCTCCCCACCCCCCCCCTCACATTGGATAGCTTCAGCTGACACTAGGGCTGAGACAACACATTTTGCCGTCGGCAGTCAGCACTTAGCAGTCAGACGTTAGTTAAGAAGGACAGGGTATCTATGTTGGCGCTTCCTGTGCGCTCTGCGGCGGTGGAGATGGCTATGACATCTTGTGTCCTGGTTTTTCCTTAGCTTTCGGCTTTCCTAATGAATTCAGACTTTCCCAGGTTCACCTTTCAGACGCTCTTTTCTGCTGGCTCGATACGTGACTACTTAGAGTTGCGTTGCAACACAGCTAGCTCTATATTCCTATGAAGTAATGAGTGCCGTCGACAAGGGATTTCAGATCGATTCCATATTCCTAGGTTTCGAGAAGGCTTTTGATACCGTTCCTCACAAGCGACTATTAATCAAATTGCGTGCATATGGAGTATCGTCTCAGTTGTGTGACTGGATTCGTGATTTCCTCTCAGAGAGGTCACAGTTCGTAGTGATAGACGGTAAATCATTTAGTAGAGCAGAAGTGATATCTGGCGTTCCGCAAGGTAGCGTCATAGGCCCTCTGCTGTTCCTGATTTCTACATCTACATTTATACTCCGCAAGCCACCCAACGGTGTGTGGCGGAGGGCACTTTACGTGCCACTGTCATTACCTCCCTTTCCTGTTCCAGTCGCGTATGTTTCGCGGGAAGAACGACTGTCTGAAAGCCTCCGTGCGCGCTCTAATCTCTCTAATTTTACATTCGTGATCTCCTCGGGAGGTATAAGTAGGGGGGAGCAATATATTCGATACCTCATCCAGAAACGCACCCTCTCGAAACCTGGCGAGCAAGCTACACCGCGATGCAGAGCGCCTCTCTTGCAGAGTCTGCCACTTGAGTTTGATAAACATCTCCGTAACGCTATCACGGTTACCAAATAACCCTGTGACGAAACGCGCCGCTCTTCTTTGGATCTTCTCTATCTCCTCCGTCAACCCGATCTGGTACGGATCCCACACTGATGAGCAATACTCAAGTATAGGTCGAACGAGTGTTTTGTAAGCCACCTCCTTTGTTGATGGACTACATTTTCTAAGGACTCTCCTAATGAATCTCAACCTGGTACCCGCCTTACCAACAATTAATTTTATATGATCATTCCACTTCAAATCGTTCCGCACGCATACTCCCAGATATTTTACAGAAGTAACTGCTACCAGTGTTTGTTCCGCTATCATATAATCATACAATAAAGGATCCTTCTTTCTATGTATTCGCAGTACATTACATTTGTCTATGTTAAGGGTCAATTGCCACTCCCTGCACCAAGTGCCTATCCGCTGCAGATCTTCCTGCATTTCGCTACAATTTTCTAATTCTGCAACTTCTCTGTATACTACAGCATCATCCGCGAAAAGCCGCATGGAACTTCCGACACTATCTACTAGGTCATTTATATATATTGTGAAAAGCAATGGTCCCACAACACTCCCCTGTGGCACGCCAGAGGTTACTTTAACGTCTGTAGACGTCTCTCCATTGATAACAACATGCTGTGTTCTGTTTGCTAAAAACTCTTCAATCCAGCCACACAGCTGGTCTGATATTCCGTAGGCTCTTACTTTGTTTATCAGGCGACAGTGCGGAACTGTATCGAACGCCTTCCGGAAGTCAAGAAAAATAGCATCTACCTAGGAGCCTGTATCTAATATTTTCTGGGTCTCATGAACAAATAAAGCGAGTTGGGTCTCACACGATCGCTGTTTCCGGAATCCATGTTGATTCCTACATGGTAGATTCTGGGTTCCAAAAACGACATGATACTCGAGCAAAAAACATGTTCTAAAATTCTACAACAGATCGACGTCAGAGATATAGGTCTGTAGTTTTGCGCATCTGCTCGACGACCCTTCTTGAAGACTGGGACTACCTGTGCTCTTTTCCAATCATTTGGAACCTTCCGTTCCTCTAGAGACTTGCGGTACACGGCTGTTAGAAGGGGGGCAAGTTCTTTATATAGATGATCTAGGTGATTATCTGAGTTGCCCCCTTAGACTGTTTGCAGATGACGCTGTAATTTACCGTCTAGTAAAATCATCAGACGATCAATTCCAATTACAAAATGATCTAGAGAGAATTTCTGTATGGTGCGAATGGTGGCAATTAGCAGTAAACAAAGAAAAGTGCGAGGTTATCCACATGGTTACTAAAAGAAATCCGATAAATTTTGGGTATACGATAAATCTCACAAATCTAAGGGCTGTCAATTCGACTAAATACCTAGGAATTACAATTACGAGCAACTTAAATTGGAAAGACCACATAGATAATATTGTGGGGAAGGCGAAACAAAGACTGCGCTTTGTTGGCAAAACACTTAGAAGATGCGACAAACCCACTAAAGAGACAGCCGACATTACACTTGGTCCGTCCTCTGCTGGAATATTGCTGCGCGGTATGGGATCCTTACCTGGTAGGATTGACGGAGGACATCGGAAAAGTGCAAAGAAGGGCAGCTCGTTTCGTGTTACCGAGTAACAGGGGTGAGAGTGTCGCTGATGTGATAAGTGAGTTGGGGTGGTAGTCACTGAAACAAAGGCGGTTTTCTTTGGGAAGAGATGTATTTACGAAATTTCAATCACCAACGTTCTCTTCCAAATGCGAAAATATTTTTTTGACACCCACGTACGTAGGGAGAAATGATCATCATAATAAAATAAGACAAATCATATCTCGAACGAAAAGATTTAGGTGTTCCTTTTTCCCACGCGCTATTCGGGAGTGGAATGGTAGAGAAGCAGTATGAAAATGGTTCGATGAACCCTCTGCCAGGCACTTAAGTGTGAACTGCAGAGTAATCATGTAGATATAGATTTAGATGCACCTAGATTTCCTTACGAAACTCTGCTTTGTCACTAGTACGACGTTATCTGTCAGCTTGCATGATGTCATTATGCTTGACTCACAGGCTTGGGTGCCCAGTAATTGCCCTGTGCTGCGGAAGCTTCAGTGTCTGCTCTAACTCACTCAGCATTTCCCCTTAGCTGGCAAGTTGACAGGCTGCTGGTTGTTGACATAGGCGGTTCGCCTTCTGGAATCTCCCAGGGTATAACTTGGACGAATTTTTTGTGTCTGCCAGGAACCTATTACGGGATGTAACCTCTGGTTCCAATCATGGTGGTAGATGAAATTTTCACTGTCAGCATTTGGCAGTCAAGGGAAGGAGAGATCATGGCATAAAGTTCCTGATCACCAGAACTTTCTCCAACATCCTGGAGTAAATTCCATACCTCTCTGCAACGTCTCATGAAATTATGGCATGTGACACTGTTGATGGTGAACGATCCATCAGCTGGGGACCTTAATTCCAGAGGTCCCCTAGGTGGTATTCGAGAGCATTAGGCAATGTGCCGACATCTAGTTTCACCCTCTCCCTTCTATTGTCAACATAAAACACAAACATAACACCACACTATACACAGATTCATTACAATCACCTGCACTCAACAAATTCACCTATGACATGACTCTCACATATCCGCAAGAAAAGAGATTATTGTGTACATCGGAAGGAAATCCTTTCTGACCACGCTGCTGAATCTCCCTCTTGCAGTCTCCAGTCAGCAATGCCGCATAACTTTACTTTTTACAGCCCAACCATCTTCCATTACTATGGACACTGTAAGATAATTAGTAGGTTGCCACATATAAATAGAATATATTATCACTGAATTAGAAGAACCTCCCTAGTGTTGTGTAAGTCGGTGCTTTCATCCTCCATGCACCAGCGTTTCACTGTGCCAGTATATTACAGAAATGTCCAGAGTAATTCTCCACTGTGTGGACAATACTATCTTCACTCATTATGTGGACATGGAAAACTGATCCAGTAAGCGGATATGATGCCGAAAATCTGGCCAAGTCTGTGGTTAATTTGCGCTTCTAGTCGTCGCTATGTTCTTTGTATCACGCTTGTACACAGTGTATGCGATGACTAAGCTTGTTTGTTATCGTTAGCAAAATGGTTCAAATGGCTCTGAGCACTATGGGACTTAACATCTGAGGTCATCAGTCCCCTAGAACTTAGAACTACTTAAACCTAACCAACCTAAGGACATCACACACATCCATGCCCGAGGCAGGATTCGAACCTGCGACCGTAGCAGTCGCGCGGTTTCCGACTGAAGCGCCTAGAACCGTTCGGCCACCGCGGCCGGCTATCGTTAGCAAAACACGTACTTGGGGTGGGTGAAAGGGCAATGGTGAGTAAGAATCGGATAAATTGAAAATAAAGAACACATTTATTTTCATAATAGAGAGAAACTTCAACTTTTCCGATGCACATATTCATGACATAAATCAAACAGGGAAGAAAGCTACACAGAATTAAGGGCAATATGATTATTTAAAATAAAATAAAAACTTCCAGAATGGGTGGTGAAATTGTGGAAATGGCTACATAGAGTACGAACTAGGTGAGGTTCCAGGCCTGCTAGTGACTGCCTAGTTTGTTAAAGCTACAGTATAAAGAAAACATGTTAGGCAAAATTTCCCTACGAAATAAATTGCTACATGTAAACACTGGAGAGATATTCTGCCTTATGCAAGACAATGTTTGTTTTCCTTGACTCTGTCCGCAGCTCGTGGTCGTGCGGTAGCGTTCTCGTTTCCCACGCCCGGATTCCCGGGTTCGATTCCCGGCGGGGTCAGGGATTTTCTCTGCCTCGTGATGACTGGGTGTTGTGTGATGTCCTTAGGTTAGTTAGGTTTAAGTAGTTCTAAGTTCTAGGGGACTGATGACCATAGATGTTAAGTCCCATAGTGCTCAAAGCCATTTCAACCATTTTTTTTCCTTGACTAACAATTTTCAGCGCTTTTGGTGCTTTTTTCAGTGGGATATTTTTATTATGCAATCTGGCAATTATTCTATGGTAAAATTTCTTCTACTGCGACAAATAGTGTTTTTGGAACGTGGTTTGTACTCATTTAGTATGTTTATTCCTTCAGTTACTGATCTTCGTAAATGACAACTCTGCTCTGTTGTCGATTTCTGATGCAACCTATTACTAGTTATTACAATTTTCAAATCGGTTTATATGTTTGTTGGATTGTGGTTCTGTGCCATTAGATGGTCTACGAATGTTGAGTGGGAGTTTTTACATTTTTGTGCTCTTAGATGTTCTGCGTATTTGGTTCTGAAGTACCCTGACAGCAACGCCACCATCTTCAATAATGCTTTTCGTGCAGCCACAGGACGTCGTGTTACGAATAAGCTAAATAGGCTGCATAATGCGCACGACGTCCTGTGTGCGCAAATTCACTACCAACGTCCATGGCGAGGTCCATATTTGCAACCACGGCACTATGCAGCGCGGTACAGATGGGCCCAACAACATGCCGAATGGACCACTCAGGATTGGCATCACGTCCTCTTCACCGATGAGTGTCGCATATGCATACAACCAGGCAATGTCGGAGACGTGTGTGGAGGCAACCTGGTCAGGCTGAACGCCTTAGACACACTGCCCAGCGAGTGCAGCAAGGTGGAGATTCCCTGCTGTTTTGGGGTGTTATTATGTGGGACTGACGTACGCCACTGGTCGTCACGGAAGGCGCCATAACGACTGTACGATATGTGAGTGCCATCCTCCGACCGATAGTGCAACGACATCGGCAGCATACTGGCGAGGCATTCGTTTTCATGGACGACAATTCGCGCCCCCACGACATCGCTCGAATAGAGTGGTCAGCATGTTCTCCAGACGTGAACCCAATCGCACATTCCTGGGATAGATTAAAAAGGGCTGTTTATGGACGACGTGACCCACCAAAAGCTCTGAGGGATCTACGCCGAATCGCCCTTGAGGAGTGGGACAATCTGGACCAACAGTGCCTTGATGAACTTGTGGATAGTATGCCACGACGAATACAGGCATCAATGTAAGAGGACGTGCTACTGAGTATTAGAGGTACTGGTGTGTACAGCAGTCTGGATCACCACCTCTTAAGGTCTGGCTGTATTGTAGTACAACATGAAATGTGTGGTTTTCATGAGCAATAAAATGGGCGGAAATGATGTTTGTATTGATCTCAATTACAATTTTCTGTACAGGTTCCGGAACTGTCGGAACCGAGGTGATGCAAAACTTTTTTTGATGTGTGTATTACTACGAGAATGAAGTTAAGGGATATTCTAAAATACAGAACAGACTTGAACGTATGCAGAGAATTGCATATATACAGGGTGAGTCACCTAACGTTACCGCTGGATATATTTCGTAAACCACATCAAATACTGACGAACCGATTCCACAAACCGAACGTGAGGAGAGGGGCTAGTGTAATTGTTTAATACAAACCATACAAAAATGCACGGAAGTATGTTTTTTAACACAAACCTACGTTTTTTTAAATGGAACCACGTTAGTTTTGTTAGCACATCTGAACATAGAAACGAATACGTAATCAGTGCCATTTGTTGCATTGTAAAATGTTAATTACATATTGTAACCTAAACTTGACGCTTGAGTACCACTCCTCCGCTGTTCGATCGTGTGTATCGGAGAGCACCGAATTACGTAGGGATCTAAAGGGAACGGTGATGGACCTTAGGTACAGAAGAGACTGGAACAGCACATTACGTCCACATGCTAACACCTTTTTATTGGTCTTTTTCACTAACGCTCATGTACATTACCATGAGGGGTGAGGTACACGTACACACGAGGTTTCCGTTTTCAATTACGGAGTGGAATAGAGTGTGTCCCGACATGTCAGTCCAATAGATATTCAATGTGGTGGCCATCATGTACCGTGTGTACCGTGATGTGCCTACAACCACAGAGGTTATGAAACAACGTATTGTGGCAGCCTGCGGCGACATTACACCAGATGTACTGCGGCGTGTACGACATTCATTACGCCAGAGATTGCAATTGTGTGCAGCAAATGATGGCCACCACATTGAACATCTATTGGACTGACATGTCGGGACACACTTTATTCTACTCTGCAATTGAAAACGGAAACCACGTGTGCAAGTGTACCTCACCCCTCATGGTAATGTAATTGTGCGTCAGTGAAAAAGGCTAATAAAAAGGTGTTAGCATGTGGACGTAATGTGCTGTTCCAGTCTCTTCTGTACCTAAGGTCTATCACCGTTCCCTTTGGATCCCTACGTAATTCGGTGCTCTCCGATACATACGACCGAACAGCGGAGGAGTGGTACTCAAGCGTCAACTTTAGGTTACAATATCTCCGGACGTAGTTAACATTTTACAATGCAACAAACGGCACTGATTACGTATTTGTTTATATGTTCAGATGTGCCAACAAAACTAACGTGGTTCCATTTAAAAAAACGTAGGTTTGTGTTAAAAGAAGATACTTCCGTGCATTTTTTTTATGGTTTGTATTAACCAATTACACTAGCCCCTCTCCTCACGTTCGGTCTGTGGAATCGGTTCGTCAGTATTTGATGTGGTTTACGAAATGTATCCAGCGGTAATGTCAGATGACTCACCCTGTATATATACAGGGTGTTACAAAAAGCTACGGCCAAACTTTCAGGAAACATTCCTCACACACAAAGAAAGAAAATATGTTATGTGGACATGAGTCCGGAAACGATTACTTTCCGTATTAGAGCTCATTTTATTACTTCTCTCCAAATCACATTAATCATGGAATGGAAACACACAGCAACAGAACGTACCAGCGTGACTTCAAACACTTTGTTACAGGAAATGTTCAAAATGTCCTCCGTTAGTGAGGACCACGCATCCACCCTCCGTCGCATGGAATCCCTGATGCGCTGATGCAGCCCTGGAGAATGGCGTATTGTATCGCAGCCGTCCACAGTACGAGCACGAACAGTCTCTACGTACATTTGGTACCGGATTTGCGTAGACAAGAGCTTTCAAATGCCCCCATAAATGAAAGTCAAGAGGGTTGAGGTCAGCAGAGCGTGGAGGCCATGGAATTGGTCCGCCTCTACCAATCCATCGGTCACCGAATCTGTTGTTGAGAAGCGTACGAACACTTCGACTGAAATGTGCAGGAGCTCCATCGTGTATGAACCACATGTTGTGTCGTACTTGCAAAGGCACATGTTCTAGCAGCACAGGTAGAGTATCCCGTATGAAATCATGATAACGTGCTCCATTGAGCGTAGGTGGAAGAACATGGGGCCCAATCAAGACATCACTAACAATGCCTGCCGAAACGTTCACAGAAAATCTGTGTTGATGACGTGATTGCACAATTGCGTGCGGATTCTCGTCAGCCCACACATCTTAATTGTGAAAATTTACAATTTGATCACGTTGGAATGAAGCCTCATCCGTAAAGAGAACATTTGCACTGAAATGAGGATTGACACATTGTTGGATGAACCATTCGCAGAAGCGTACCCGCGGAGGCCAATCAGCTGCTGATAGTGCCTGCACACGCTGTATATGGTACGGAAACAACTGGTTCTCCCGTAGCACTCTCCATACAGTGACGTAGTCAACATTACCCTGTTCAGCAGCAACTTCTCTGACGCTGACATTAGGGTTATCGTCAACTGCACGAAGAATTGCCTCGTCCATTGCAGGTGTCCTCGTCGTTCCCCAGTCTTCCCCAGTCGCGAGTCGCGAGTCATAGGCTGGAATGTTCCGTGTTCCCTAAGACGCCGATCAATTGCTTCGAACGTCTTCCTGTCGGGACACCTTCGTTCTGGAAATCTGTCTCGATACAAACGTACCGCGCCACGGCTATTGCCCCGTGCTAATCCATACTTAAAAAGGGCATCTGCCAACTCCGCATTTGTAAACATTGCATTGACTGCAAAACCACGATCGTGATGAACACTAACCTGTTGATGCTACGTACTGATGTGCTTGATGCTAGTACTGTAGAGCAATGAGTCGCATGTCAACACAAGCACCGAAGTCAACATTACCTTCCTTCAATTGGGCCAACTGGCGGTGAATCGAGGACGTACAGTACATACTGACGAAACTAAAATGAGCTCTAACATGGAAATTAAGCGTTTCCGGACACATGTCCACATAACATCTTTTCTTTATTTGTGTGTGAGGAATGTTTCCTGAAAGTTTGGCGGTACCTTTTTGTAACATTGCCTTAAGCAGCGTCAATTGACGGCAACGCACAGCAGACTTGTAACACTAAAGGGAAGGTTTCATACAGGCTGCTCACTGAGATGCATGGGTCTGCTTGTCTGAGCAATCACATACTTGGGAATTTCGTTGTATTTTACAAGATCGTTTGGTTGGCTATAGATGCACAGCGCTGCTGCCTGCAAACCCATGCTTTGGTGGAAGATCTGCATTTGCACTGATCCAATAAATAGCGGAACTCTACTGGAAATGATCGTGGGAAACACGACTACATGATGAAACTAGTGATATATAGTGAAACTGTGGTTCAAATAAGATACAAACGCGGGTATTGGTGAAATTCATGATTGTGTACATTTGTGAACACACAAATACAGTATCAAATGAAATGGATACATAATTTGAATGATTAACTTATAGATGTAATTGTGTTATGAATTTGTTTGTGATTATGTAAAGTTTAGAACTATGCAAATATTGATCATGCAGGCTAGTCCACCACCACAGATGTCATACACATGTTTTGGCACAATAATACACTACGAAGTGGTGAGTATATGTTTGCCTTACCGGTATTACTTTGATCACATGTAGCAGAATAATATTACTCAAACTGGGAGTATTGGACGTTAGAAGTTGTAGGAAGAATACATAAACTGATCGAGGAGTGAAGGGCTTAACTGAGGAGTATGTTCGAAGCAAGTTGTGAGGTGACGGCTGGGGCAGACAAGCAAGCGAGGATTGAAAGGCCGCAGAAAGCATGGTGAGTATCTGAGGAGGAATGTGTTCCACCAGTGAATGGATGTTGCCTGGAATTTCCGCAGACGGGAGAGACTCTGAACTAAGGAATTTCACGGCAATAAACGCTAGTAGCTTGGCGAGTTTCTGGCTGTATTTGAAACTAAATTATATATATATTCACCAAAATCTCTATAATTACTTCAAAAAGAGCTACAGAAAATCTTAAGATAGTGCTGGAATCGCGATAAAAAGGCAGTTGGCATAATATTATTACCATGTTTGTACCATTTTTATCAAATAAGTTATTAACAGTTATATGTGAAATCATTTATAAGAAGGAAAGGAATAGATAAAAATGCACTACCAGAACGCACGATAACCATCTGTTATCACATGAAATCCGTCATAAAATGAATATTTTTGACATATGGATAACAGAAGCTACCCATTTATTATAAACAAAATCATAGATTACAGCTACATTGTTTAAAAAAGAGTTTTATACAGATATACGAAATAGTCAGCCACCTTATAAATACTTTATAATACTGTTTAATTGTCTATGCGTAGTTAAATGAGGATTTTGTAATAGTTGTAGGGCATATGTTTTGTGTAACATAGTACAGAATGATAACAGTAAGGAAAGAAGTTCATGTAACCATCGACTGTTGTCCTGGCTCTCGCCAAATATAATGTGTAATATTATGTTAACAGTTTACCAAAATGAATCTGATAGGAATAATATACAAATGATACACGTCCAACATATTGTTGTACCCGACGTGGGCTGCAACATAAATATTTAGAAGCAGAGGTGCGTGGGATTTTTTTACACGAGCGGCTTTGTGCAGGAGAGAAACGGCGACAGGGCCAGTCATTTACCAGAACAAATGGCCATCTTGACATGTAACTTTATTAAGATTCGGGTATACACAGTAATGTATGGTACTGCTGACCACGAACCATGGAACTACCAGATTCTATTGCTCTAGTCGAAACCTTAGGTTCAAGTACTCTTCACAATGCAACTGACATGTAGACAAAGGTGCAACGGAAACCAATATCACTAGTCAAGAGGTGCGGACGAGGAAGCTACACAAGTCCTTGTGTACAAGCTTAACTGAAGATAAAGCTCACTTACATATGATTTGCTGTAATCTGTTGGTAATTCGAGACTGCTAGATCTAGAACTCTTCTCTTTTTTTCTGGAAATCCCTCGTGATTCTGTCATTATATCTCCCATGCTGGGGGAAGATTTGTCCTCAAACCTTGGACGCTAATTTTACACTTATTTCTTGTTTGAACCACACTGGTGTGTACATGCACATCCACGAGAGTAGGTAGGGCCAAAGGTGCGCAAGGGGCAAACATCCGAATCTAGTGTTTTAGCTATTTGTGAGTAGTGTGGCAGCCTTCACTTGAGATCTTTTATGGTGAAGGAGTCAGATGTATTGTGCTAGTGGTTTGCTCTTTGAACCTTTCGAGATATGGGGTGAGTTAGTTTTTTGAATCTTTAGATCTAAGCATTCACCATGTAACTGATAGCTGTTTGTCTGCTATATATGAAGCCCAAAGAATTATCAACACCTCGTATGTAAGTAAATAACCTAACTCACGCTTTAATCTTAGTTCTTAATTTAACAAGTTGCCATATATGGCAGCTGATGCCAGAAGTCCAGAAACCAGCGCCATGGAACAAAGATCCCAACTAGCTGGGGCAAACGTCCGCATAAGTACCTTTTCCCCAAAAGTTTGTCTTTTCTTTCTTCGGTTTTAACACCGAGCGCGTAGGTCTATTTAACGTATTTAATGGGCCTTAATTTAACATTCACTATTTCATACTGACTGTTTCAGTATTAATAAAATTACTTCAACTTCATGTTACAGGAACTACAGCAGCCAAACGTCCTCCGCGCTGTGGTCTTCTAAAACGTTGGAGGAGGCCAAAAATCTAATAGTAAATGGATCTTCCATTACAAATGCAGCTAAAAGGCTTGGATGTAATGAATCCACATTACGTAAAAGACTTAAAGCAGCTCATGGAGTGGCATTATTGGGGCGTTTGGGCGTTTCAAGAGAGTATTTTCTGAGAGAGAGGAAACTGAATTGGCGAAACACTGCATCAATCTTGATTCTGTATTCTATGGCCTTTCGTTTAAGCATGCGAGCTAACATCCCAAAGATGTTCGGACTCACATGCGGTTCCTCTTCGTCGAAATGTCTTGGCTCAAACTCGTCTAGGGGTTGAACCGCACGTGTCGCATTACACGCCCTAAATTAGACACTTGTGACCCTTTGGTTAAATTGTCTGGCTGATGGCAAGTTTGCGAAATACAAAGTTAATATAACATAATAGTAATAATAATAATATCGGGAACTAAATTAACGACCCATAAGTGATGTAGGCCACACAGTTGCGATTTGGTTAGAATAATGTTTATTCAGAAAGAAAACTAATAGCGAAAGTGGTCGTGTTTAGAATTACTATTACACTCGAGCGCATATACATTTGACACAGTTCGATCATTTACAATCTCATCGCGAGACAATACTCCACATCGATATTTACACAAAAAGTCAAGAGTTCACTCCAGGAGCGCGGCTGCTCACCGCTCAGAGACTAAGTCCCGCGATACCACACAACGTGAAATTTTCTAAGTCGTTTAACTTCCTAGCTGCCTATACACTTTGGTGCCTCCAGCCGAACTGTCCGCTTTCGCGTCCGCACCAGCACTTTCCTCTGTCCGTCCCCGGCCGCACATCCCGCGCGCCGAATATCCTCGCTCAACTGACTAGGTCAGTTCCCTTTCCTGACCCCGTCCATCTGATTGGCTACAGCTTATTCTACATTATTTTACATTTCAAAATATTTAAATTATCAAAGCTTGACCACTTTCACGTTCTAAATAAAGTAACAATAACATCCATTACATAATAAACGTTAAATTCTTTTACATAAAACCAATACAATTTCCTTCTTAAATTTGAATGTCACTGCCACCACCAATATGCTTTCTGATAAATAAGTAAAGAACAAAAGTAACTGTTATGCACTAAACTTTACAACAAATATACTATTAACTAATGATTCAATAAGGTGTCATGCTGTCATCGTTCAATGTGTTTTGTGTGGAGGAAATGATGATCTGATGCTTAACTGAAAATACTGATAATTTAAATTTACTATATATTTTAAACAAATAAAGTTACAGAGTTGATATTTACAATGTTTGTCATTTTAATGATGCACTTCTATATGAAATGTCGATCGTTAAGATCGACCAAAACGTTCAGATTTTAGCAATCAGGTCTTCGTTACAAAACTTGTTAATTTCACTTGAACAGTAAATCCTAAAATATTATAGATATGATCAATACTCAAGTTTTATTTGCATCACTATGAAAATTTATGAAGGATGGTTTATTAAAATAACTGTGCCTTAATTCCCTGAATTACTACAAAATTAAATAGTTTCCATAAAGTTTCCCTTTATAGCCGATCTTAGGTCCGCCATATTTAACACTGCTACGTCTCCTCAGCCACAAACGGTTTCTACTAGGGTTCCCTATGACGTAGGTTCTCGTCTGTCTCACTCGCACACTAGAGCGCTTAGGCCTCAATAGATAACAGACGCCAGTGAATTTCCCCATCTCGTGGTGAATCTGCATCCTTTGTGGCACACGGCCCTCGACGACAGGGTTCGTTTTACAATTCCTGTAGGCTGACTCTTTCGGCCATATACACTCCTGGAAATTGAAATAAGAACACCGTGAATTCATTGTCCCAGGAAGAGGAAAATTTATTGACACATTCCTGGGGTCAGATACATCACATGATCACACTGACAGAACCACAGGCACATAGACACAGGCAACAGAGCATGCACAATGTCGGCACTAGTACAGTGTATATCCACCTTTCGCAGCAATGCAGGCTGCTATTCTCCCATGGAGACGATCGTAGAGATGCTGGATGTAGTCCTGTGGAACGGCTTGCCATGCCATTTCCACCTGGCGCCTCAGTTGGACCAGCGTTCGTGCTGGACGTGCAGACCGCGTGAGACGACGCTTCATCCAGTCCCAAACATGCTCAATGGGGGACAGATCCGGAGATCTTGCTGGCCAGGGTAGTTGACTTACACCTTCTAGAGCACGTTGGGTGCCACGGGATACATGCGGACGTGCATTGTCCTGTTGGAACAGCAAGTTCCCTTGCCAGTCTAGGAATGGTAGAACGATGGGTTCGATGACGGTTTGGATGTACCGTGCACTATTCAGTGTCCCCTTGACGATCACCAGTGGTGTACGGCCAGTGTAGGAGATCGCTCCCCACACCATGATGCCGGGTGTTGGCCCTGTGTGCCTCGGTCGTATGCAGTCCTGATTGTGGCGCTCACCTGCACGGCGCCAAACACGCATACGACCATCATTGGCACCAAGGCAGAAGCGACTCTCATCGCTGAAGACGACATGTCTCCATTCGTCCCTCCATTCACGCCTGTCGCGACACCACTGGAGGCGGGCTGCACGATGTTGGGGCTTGAGCGGAAGACGGCCTAACGGTGTGCGGGACCGTAGCCCAGCTTCATGGAGACGGTTGCGAATGGTCCTCGCCGATACCCCAGGAGCAACAGTGTCCCTAATTTGCTGGGAAGTGGCGGTGCAGTCCCCTACGGCACTGCGTAGGATCCTACAGTCTTGGCGTGCATCCGTGCGTCGCTGCGGTCCGGTCCCAGGTCGACGGGCACGTGCACCTTCCGCCGACCACTGGCGACATCATCGATGTACTGTGGAGACCTCACGCCCCACGTGTTGAGCAATTCGGTGGTACGTCCACCCGGCCTCCCGCATGCCCACTATACGCCCTCGCTCAAAGTCCGTCAACTGCACATACGGTTCACGTCCACGCTGTCGCGGCATGCTACCAGTGTTAAAGACTGCGATGGAGCTCCGTATGCCATGGCAAACTGGCTGACACTGACGGCGGCGGTGCACAAATGCTGCGCAGCTAGCGCCATTCGACGGCCAACACCGCGGTTCCTGGTGTGTCCGCTGTGCCGTGCGTGTGATCATTGCTTGTACAGCCCTCTCGCAGTGTCCGGAGCAAGTATGGTGGGTCTGACACACCGGTGTCAATGTGTTCTTTTTTCCATTTCCAGGAGTGTATTTAAATGAGAGCGCAATGCTCGTTAACTAATAAGCACTTCTGACATTTAGCATATAAGTTTGTGAAAGTGATGGCGTAAATCTCTCATTTAAAAAAAAAAAAAAAAAAAAAAAAAAAAAAAAAAAAAAAAAAAAAAGCGAACCAAGTGGCAGGGAAAGATTGGGCTCGCCCACTCATCGCTCGTCATACGAGGATCGTTTGGAAAGTAAGTCCCGATCAGTCGCGAGATGGAAACCACTGTGAAAATCCAATTAAAATTTGCACACATGTGTTGGGTGTCTTTAGTACACCCGTCGATCGTGACACGTCGCTCTTTTCGACTCTGAGCGCACAGTGAGCACGTAAACATGCCTAGAAAATGTCTTTCGCCAAGTATGATGGCCTGGTGACAGAGTTCGCGTATGTCACGCAGTCCACTCAACTGCCATTCATTTCGTTCTTCATGACATTTGTTAGCCACACTCTGCAGTGGCGATGAAGATTCTCCTGCAGCGTTTTCGATGGGAAGTGTTTGATCACCCTCAACACAGCCCGTAATTGTCTCGTCCTGAATTTCATCTCTGCTTACATGAACCGCTGGCTACGAAGACAACATTTTGGCACAGACAACGAGCTATAGACGAGCGTAGAGAATTGGGGAAAAGCACTGGCGGCTGCCTTCTATGATGAAGGTATTGGAAAGTTTTCTAAGTCGGAGCGGCGACTATGTAGAGATGTAATTTAAGGTGTGGCTAACTGTTGTCAATGAAACAGTTTTGATTTTCAAAGTGGTTTCCATTTCTTGACCGATCGGAACTTACTTTGCGAATAGAACTAGTAATTTAAGCTTGAAGCAACAGGAGAAAATCGGTATCGTGAGGATAAGGGCGTTCAATAAATCACAAATGGACCTTTTTCAGTAACTTGGAAAGTTTGCAATCTAAGTATAATTTTCCGCCCCATCGAGTGTACAATCAAGACGAAACAGAAATGCAGACTGTACCAGGAATAGCGCAGAAAAGTGTGGCAAGAAAAGCATAATTCTTTGTGTGAAATTTTGCTCCATGACAATAAGATATTTACCCCAAACCTGGGGAAAAGGGCATTTTCTTTATTTGTAACAGTCTGTTAAATACGAGGCGTATTCCGAAAGCAAGGTCCGTTTGGTCACGAAATGGAAACCACAATGAAAATCATAAGCGTTTTATTTGCAATAGTTAGTTATACCTTCCAGCAACGTCTCCGTCTGAGACATTTGTTGTAGCGTTGTACCAACTTTCCAGTACCCTCGTCATAGAAGGCAGCCGCCTGCACCTTCCGCCGATTCTCTAAGCTGGTCTGCAGTTCGTTGTCTGTGCCAAAACGTTGACTTCATAGCCATTGGTTCATGTCAGCAGAGATGAAAATCAGACAGACGGAAGTCCGGGTTGTATGGAGGGCGATCAAACACTTCTCACCGAAAACGCTGCGGGGGCGTCCTCATGGCCCCTGCAGAGTGCGTCCAAGAACTGTCATGAAGAAGTAAATGCATGACAATTATGTTGTATGGGCTGGATCATATCTGGCTAAATCTCTCGCGGGCACTCATACTTGGCGGGAGACACAAGTACCATGCTGCAGGTGTATAGCGCTGATGACACAGCTGTTATTTGAGCCTTAGTTCTTTTCCCGTCTGTAATCATTGATTTGTAGGTTCACGTAAGTAATTATCAAACGTATCACGTACCTGAAACCCTTCAGCTTGATGGAATCCCCCTGTTCGAGGTAACGGAGTAATGTTTTTCGGTAAACTCACGTTATGTTCAAATTCATAAAAAAGTCGTCTCCTTCCTTCTAAATAGGCATCCATGAAGAGATTATGCAGGCAGCAACAAGCTGCAACGAGTTTACCGCATGTTTTATGATGCAGATTCACATTTGCTTAAAACACCCGAAACACCTGACACAAAATTGGTAAAGCATTTTCAGTATCTCGGCGCGCTGGTGACAATAGCTGAAGATAGCTTTTGATCTGTATTGTTGGGCATCCGAGCGAGTGTACGGCTTGAGAATATGCTCTCGCAAGTGAAATGCCTCATCGCTAACTATAAATAATGGCATCTTGATTTCAATCAATGTTAGCTCTTCTTCTGCTGGAAATACGCCTCCATTCATGATCATTTTTCCCGTTGTTGAGTTATTAAATATCCCACTGTTTCCTTGCTTCTCCTATGAACAGACGTCTGTCGTAACGAATTTACAGTTCGCAGCAACCAGTGCCAAAAATACTATGGAGGAATAGCCTTTATAATTCCAGAAAAGAGAACCATTTTTTCGGGACACCGTACCCTTACGTGTTTCCCATCGATAGCAGCACAGCATTTGGGGAATCTCCAAAGAGTATAGAATTCTTTCGCACTTTTCCGCAAAGATTCTCGAGATGGAAGAGGCAGGAAGAGAGGTAGTAAGCGTTTGCAACTAGTTTCTAATGTTTCACGAACTATAATGCTTGGTGATATCCGAAAGTCACACGCAAGGGACACGAACTCTCTTCTGTAGCCAGAAACCTGTAACACAAACCATATTTATTATTAATACATAAAATCTAAAGAATACGTGTTGTGCTAATTACACAGGTAAAAAGATATCTTTCTGTTTTAGATACTCAGTGTAAGAAGAGTTGGAAAAACATCAGAGAGAACTACTGGAAAATAGTTTGAAAAGAACAATTGAAAACAGGTTCTGTAGCACCAGTTCATTTAAAAAATGGGCGTTGTTCAACAGTCTAAGTTTTTTGTGAGATGTAGGAAGGGAGCAGTCCTCTTTCTGTAGTGTTCTGCTACAGGGTCCAACAAATGTTGAAGGACTGTCATCTGATGAAGACGGACAAATTGCTGATAAAGCAGGGCGTGACACTCCACTAGCCATTGCTTCCCTGTCCTCTAATGACACACCTGCTGCCTACTCTTCCTTCTCAGTTCGCAGATAGTGGAAAACCCACTGGGATT
Source organism: Schistocerca cancellata (assembly GCF_023864275.1). NCBI lineage: Eukaryota > Metazoa > Arthropoda > Insecta > Orthoptera > Acrididae > Schistocerca > Schistocerca cancellata. The sequence goes on along the minus strand of NC_064629.1, from coordinate 376,885,624 downwards.
CAGTCAACAAAAGGCCCAATAACGGTTGAAATTGCTGCAGCGCTTGGCTGATAAGCAGGAGCCTCAAGATGATGCCGGGCTCTTCATGAGAAGCATCGCAGCGCCCATTCGGAAACTGCCACGTCACCTCATTAATAAAGCGAAAACTGACATTTTAAGCTATTTTATGGGGCTTGAATGTTCTTCAGATTCATCTCTTGTGCCACTAGCTGCCACCATCAGACCTTCCAGCTCTTCATTCCTTCCATCTCCGCTCGAACGAACTTCACAACCGCTGGCCCGTATGGTCGAGCGGTTCTAGGTGCTTCAGTCTGGAACCGCGCGACCGCTACGGTCGCAGGTTCGAATCCTGCTTCGGGCGTGGATGTGTGTGATGTCCTTAGGTTAGTTAGGTTTAAGTAGTTCTAAGTTCTAGGGAACTGATGACCTCAGAAGTTAAGTCCCATAGTGCTCAGAGCCATTTGAACGATTTTGCTCAGAGCCATTTGAACCATTTTTTTAAACTTCATAACCATTAGACGTTTAGTCGGTTGGAGATGATGGGTACATTTTCACCCCAGTAATAAACGTCGAACCACAGGCAAGTGATACTGTTACTACTTTTGAAAGTAATTAGTAATAATAATCGAAATACAGTATAAAGATAATGTAAAAATAAACAACAAACTGTACAAGCATTGAGTTACTTCCGTATAAACTTGTCCATTTTAAACCTATGTTGAAAAATACACTCCTGGAAATGGAAAAAAGAACACATTGACACCGGTGTGTCAGACCCACCATACTTGCTCCGGACACTGCGAGAGGGCTGTACAAGCAATGATCACACGCACGGCACAGCGGACACACCAGGAACCGCGGTGTTGGCCGTCGAATGGCGCTAGCTGCGCAGCATTTGTGCACCGCCGCCGTCAGTGTCAGCCAGTTTGCCGTGGCATACGGAGCTCCATCGCAGTCTTTAACACTGGTAGCATGCCGCGACAGCGTGGACGTTAACCGTATGTGCAGTTGACGGACTTTGAGCGAGGGCGTATAGTGGGCATGCGTGAGGCCGGGTGGACGTACCGCCGAATTGCTCAACACGTGGGGCGTGAGGTCTCCACAGTACATCGATGTTGTCGCCAGTGGTCGGCGGAAGGTGCACGTGCCCGTCGACCTGGGACCGGACCGCAGCGACGCACGGATGCACGCCAAGACCGTAGGATCCTACGCAGTGCCGTAGGGGACCGCACCGCCACTTCCCAGCAAATTAGGGACACTGTTGCTCCTGGGGTATCGGCGAGGACCATTCGCAACCGTCTCCATGAAGCTGGGCTAGGTCCCGCACACCGTTAGGCCGTCTTCCGCTCACGCCCCAACATCGTGCAGCCCGCCTCCAGTGGTGTCGCGACAGGCGTGAATGGAGGGACGAATGGAGACGTGTCGTCTTCAGCGATGGGAGTCGCTTCTGCCTTGGTGCCAATGATGGTCGTATGCGTGTTTGGCGCCGTGCAGGTGAGCGCCACAATCAGGACTGCATACGACCGAGGCACACAGGGCCAACACCCGGCATCATGGTGTGGGGAGCGATCTCCTACACTGGCCGTACACCACTGGTGATCGTCGAGGGGACACTGAATAGTGCACGGTACATCCAAACCGTCATCGAACCCATCGTTCTACCATTCCTAGACCGGCAAGGGAACTTGCTGTTCCAACAGGACAATGCACGTCCGCATGTATCCCGTGCCACCCAACGTGCTCTATAAGGTGTAAGTCAACTACCCTGGCCAGCAAGATCTCCGGATCTGTCCCCCATTGAGCATGTTTGGGACTGGATGAAGCGTCGTCTCACGCGGTCTGCACGTCCAGCACGAACGCTGGTCCAACTGAGGCGCCAGGTGGAAATGGCATGGCAAGCCGTTCCACAGGACTACATCCAGCATCTCTACGATCGTCTCCATGGGAGAGTAGCAGCCTGCATTGCTGCGAAAGGTGGATATACACTGTACTAGTGCCGACATTGTGCATGCTCTGTTGCCTGTGTCTATGTGCCTGTGGTTCTGTCAGTGTGATCATGTGATGTATCTGACCCCAGGAATGTGTCAAAGTTTCCCCTTCCTGGGACAATGAATTCACGGTGTTCTTATTTCAATTTCCAGGAGTGTATGTGTGTTAATATACAACTACTTAACGTAAAGTCACTACAATTTTTCATCGGCTTCTATTGCACTATAACTTCTTTGGTCAGGCTTAAAACAAAATCTAACTGCGGTGTATTAAGCCTAAAAAGTTTCTGAACCTCTCGTCATAGTTTCGTAACTGGCCGGTTAATAAGTTAGCATAAATTCCTTCACTTTTTCGTGTCTGGAAAATGCTCTGAGGGCAAGATCTTGTAAGCATTACTATAATTTCCTCTTCTTCTACTTCCTCGTCCACCAAAAAACCAAGAATGGTATTAGCATCTATTCTGCGAATTCGCGTGCATGTTTCTTTCACAGGCGCAACACAATGAGTGGCGTGGCCGCTGCGATAAGCAGTTTCAACGAAATACACAGGCAGTGATGGTCGGCAGTTACAGCTGGCGATTACTGCCGGTCTCTACAGCGGGTTGTCTCAGCGAAATACTACTTTTATGTAATCATCGTACTTGTATTGTACTTCGGCCACATCCCGCTGTAGGATCCCGGATATGTCGCATATTCTCCCGAAAAGTAACTCAGATGGAATGAAACCAGTTGATAAATGCGGTGTGATGTTATACACAAAAGTGACAAAATGCTTCCATTCATCCCAGTTTTCCTGCTTCGTTCACACATAATGGTGCAGATATCCTATTAGTCTTCGATGCTTTCTTTCGAGTGCTCTGTTCGTTTGAGAATGGTATAAGCAAGACTGAATCAGCTCGATCTTCAGTAAACGACAAATCCTCTTTAGGATAATATTTAGGAAGTATGTTCCTTGGTCATTTAATAGTATTGACGGCATTGTGTAACAGTAAATTATCCCCTGTACTAAGACTATTGGCTCAGCATCCTGTTGTGCTATAGGCTCTGTTACAATGAAATTCATGAGGACATCCTGAAGCGTTAGATGTATCTATTCCCTTTCTCTGTTATCTGAAGCGGTCGGACTTCATCGATATGACAATGGGAGAGTACCTGAAGGTCTTTTGGAGGAAAACCAGTGGACTTTCCAATTGACTAGCTTGTATTGGCGCAATAGCTCCTCTACCTTGCAATTCCTTAAGTTCAGCAGCCAGTTTGTCCAAGAATGCAATGGGAACAGTTCTGGCCCGGCAAAGTTTCGGCTGAACATTGTCTTACAAATGAGGCGAAAGACTGCACTTCCTACCGTTGACAAAAAGTAATGTAGTCTCACAGTAACTGGTACGTTGTGAGGAAGTACGTGGGATTCATATTGTTGCAACCACTCGAGCCATTTCTCTTCTTTTTCGTTAAACAGGCGAAAATGCGATATGGCACTCGGAGCTACAGTTGTTGCTTGTGGCGCTGCATTTGTTGCTTGAGTGGCGAGCAGGTACTGTACCGTGTTTAGTAGTGTTGAGTCCTGCTGCGTCTCAGACTGAAACATCTGTGTTATCTGCGTTGTATCTATCGCGTGCAGCTGTGGAGCCTGAGGAGGGAGTGGGAGAGGTGGGTTGCTCATTGTGGAATAGGCTAATGCGATAAACAGACAGTGCCAGCAAACAAAATAAGCACACAAGTGAAGAAAATTTCTGCAACGCCCACCTGAAAACATTGAACATTCACCTTATCGTTGCCAAATATTATGTCTTCATGCTCGTCGTCAAATAGGTGGTGTCTGGGAAGCCTGCTTACTTGGTTCGGTAGACAAACATTCAAACAAATCGTGTTAATGTGTTTTATTACAAAAAGAAGATTATAGTACTTAACTTTTGCAATTATACAGATGCGTCCCAAGCAAAGGGCTTCATACGTATTAGTGACTCTTCTTCAGTACAAGCAATTCCAAGTCTGTGCTACATAGAAAAAACAAGCGAAGTAACGAGCGTTGACACTTCCGTCCAAGTCACTAGTCTTGAAACTGCTATGGAACTGGGTCGTCATCAGTCGGTCGCGGCGCTTATGTCCTCCTCACATAGGGGCCGCTGCTGTCGGAGTCGGTCAGCATGCGATTGACTGACGTCTTCTCACAGCCATCTCTTCTCTATCGTTCCCGACTGGCATGCCGACGCCGGACTTTACGCTGTAACATATTCGATTCTCTAAAATAAAGTAGGAGGTTATTTCAGAGTTTTCCTCTGCTACTGAGGAGGGGGATAGTCAGATCTTGCTGTGCAGATAAGAGCGTTAAGGTCGAGGAGAGATATGAGAGACGGTGTACGTCGATAAGACAGCACAGACGACAGAGGATATGGAAATCTCTGTGCTTGTCGGCACGCACCCAGGATAACTGTGTATATGTAGGTGAAATATAATCAAAGAGTCGAACATTCAAGATACAACGAACACAGGCATTCATAACCAGTTCCAGGTGTCGTGAGCTTTCCTGAGAAAGACCTTACAGGATAACATCGCTGTAATCAATAACTGGGATTATAAGTATTTATACAAGTTTCTTTTTCGGGTCCAGAGCGAAGAGATTTTTATATTTTTGTAGGTCACGGAGAGATGCTGATGCCTTAGTGCACACTGCAGTTATGCGTTCGGTTTAATTTAGATTTTCATCTATTATTACTATTAGACACTTTGCTGAAGGAGAAAAGTTGATATTTGTAGGGAAACCCGATATTTCGGGCTAATGAGCCTAGAATGACCAATCAGTACCGCTTGGGTTTTGGATGAGTTGAGCTGTAGCCCGATATCTTGTGCCCATTTTGACAGTGCACACAGGACGGTACTGAGATTCTCTATAAGCTGTTTTTGGGTTTATTGGTCTAGCACTTAGATACAACAGGAGGTCCTCAGCGTGAGGTATTTGCAGTAGAACAAAACTAAATGACATATCATTGACATACAATGAACACTGGGGGACGCCGGGTACTTCCTGCCCCCTTGATGCCAGACATCACGCATTGCTGTCGAGATGTCATGTATGAGCTAAACCATTGTACTGCGCTTTGAGAGAAATTTAGGCTGCTAAGTTTGGCAAGTAAAATGTCCAAGTCGACAGCGTCAAAAGCTTTGCTGAAGTCTAAGAATCACATAATAACCACCTCTTATGCATCCGTGGCAAGTTTATGTCATCTGTTGGCTTGATTAAGGCAGATGTTGTGCTGTGGTACTTATGGAAAGCTGATTGGTATTCTCCTAGTAGATTGTTTTCAGTTCGGTAGTTTATTAGTTAGTCGTGGACTATATACTCTAAGGCCTTGGACGGTGCAGGAAGAATATACGTAGGTCGGTAATCAGATTGTGCTGTGACAAAGTCCTGTTTTGGTAGTGGTTTAGCCAGTCCCTGTTCACAGATCTCCGGGAAAACACCTGTAGTTAAGGAGTGGTTGAAGATATCTATTATAGTGGACAGTAGCGGGTCAATAATAAGCTTCATCATTTGGGCCGTGGTGCAGTCGTGTCCAGTAGAAGCTGATCTGGTACGCATCATGGCTTTTTTGACTGTAGTGCAAGTGACGTGCTTTAGATAGAATTTTTCGTGGCTACAGCCGTTTACGCCCATGAAGTAATCAGTGAGTCTCTGTTTCATTTGTGGTTCAGTTGTGGTTGTAGTACCGGTTCAGTGCTTTCGCCGGGACAATGGAATCAGCAGCAGCTTTTACTTTGCCTATACCAAGACCACGGAGCTTTTTCACAAGACAGCTATTCTATATACGTTGTCAGTTAATGTATGAGCATGCCTGACTTTTGCATTTATCATAGCTTGACTGATTCTGTTCCACTTCTGCTTGTAAGCAATATGATTTTCAGGCGTCGGGTGTTGTTTTTATGTACGTCATGCAGCATCTCTGAGATTAATGAGCTGTTGTAGTTCTTCAGTTAGTTAAGTTTCTTGCTTTCTTTTCCAGTGTTTAAGGGAGCAATTTCTCGTATAGTTCAGTAATTTTGTTAGAAAATCCATGAAGTTTTTGGTTTATGTCCGAGATGGCAACAAAAGACGATACGACCGGGCATTTATCAGTTTTTCTTGTGCATTTGGTTTCAACATAATTTCATTCTTCACCACTCAATGTACATTAATGTATCTCTGGGAGAGTGAAACACAGCATGATATGTAATACACAGCTCAATAATCGAAGTCCTTTCTTCTCCGTTTAAGTGATCCACTCGAAAAGTTTCCTTTAAGCTGCCAATTAACGACCTTGTCTTTCGTTCCACTGAAACTATGCTATCTATGCGGCGTTCCTCGTCTTCTTCCGTGACAGGTACTGCTTCTATCTTCACTTCGGGACATTCCAGTATTACGTCTTCTTCTGTGGTAGTCAGAATAGTCGTGACGCAAGTGCCTCCCTGCACGGTCACCAGTGCTTCAGGCAAATATACTCCCGTTTGCAGCTGCTGTTTCTCCATTATCCCTCAGAACTGTGTTCTGCACTTTAATTCTTAAAACCTTTTCTTTTCGTGGGCCTGTTAGTGTTGCGCCACACAGGCACTCTTTCTTTTTCGTCTGTTATTCATCGTTGTTCCTTGTTCCCCTCAGATGTGATATTTCTTCTGATGCCTCAGTCCAGAGCTCTCTCTTCGCCGATCCTACCTGGATTCTTACTGATACCTCCGGTGTCGTATTTGTCCTCGCGACCCGTTTCTCGCGACTGTCTAATGTCTGTTCCATGGGACAAAGCTTCTCTGTTCGCGATTATCTCCTGGTCCACAATATTCGATTGGTTCGGCTCCTGTTCCCTCTGTAACCGTACTGGTCTGTACTTTAACCATAGCATCTTCGTTGCGTAACCTATGATTATGTTTAAACTCTCATAAAGTGTCAGCCTAAGATTCTTTCATACGGGACGTCTAACTCGTCTTCCAGTCTTCGAAACTTATGTCCCACACATATCGTCACCTTCCCCACAGAGTTAAAGTCGCAGCTCCACGGGTCTCTGTTACTTCTTTAGTGACTGTTTTAAGTTTAATTCTTTCGTTGGTATTACTGCCTACTGTATCCTTCAATGATGACTCCTTTACTGTGCTAACGTGAGCAGCACTATCTACTATGAAACTTGTGGTTCCTGCGCTTACCTGCGTGCATCTTGTATTTACGAAATCATTCTTGCTCTTCCAGTCTACTGACAAAGGGCCATACGAACTTATCCTGACCGATTTGATTCATATTGTCAGGGCGTATAGGGTTTGACTAGGATTTCATCATCTGTAGACAGGAAGACATATCTCTCAACCGGTTTCGAGAAGATCGAGTTCACCGAGCGAGGTGGTGCAGTGGTTAGCACGCTGGACTCGCATTCGGGAGGACGACGGTTCAATCCCGTCTCCGGCCATCCTGATTTAGGTTTTCCGTGATTTCCCTAAATCGTTTCAGGCAAATGCCGGGATGGTTCCTTTGAAAGGGCACGGCCGATTCCCTTCCCAATCCTTCCCTAACCCGAGCTTGCGCTCCGTCTCTAATGACCTCGTTGTCGACGGGACGTTAAACACTAACCAGCCCCCCCCCCCCCCCCCCCAAGATCGAGTTCGAAAATTTTAAGCGTTCCTAGATACTTTGTATGGCGCCAATGTTTAAGCAGTCCGCAGCCGAGCCCGTAAGCACGTGGTTTTATGAACGTGAGGTGTCTGGAGCGAATCCCGCTGCTGGTACTTTTTCCATTCCCGCGTAATTCTAACAACAGATTTATTATGACTGTACAAAGTATCAATATTCAATTATTCATGTATTATTTACATAATATTTATACCGAAACTTTTGTCGTAAGGAGATTGGAAATAAAAAATAGGATACACATCAACTTTCAATCAAATCAGTATCGTCATTTCATTTATATTATTGTATCTACATTTGTGACAAATATAATGTGTAAGCTACGGCCCAATCCACGAATCAGGGTGATACTTATAGTAGAAACATAGAAAACAATAATTACTGTGATATACAACACGTGTGATGAATGCCGAATTTTTTCATTGATTGATTTTTCAGTATGTGTATCGCAAAACAAACTAGGTTTACACTCAGAACGGGTTCTCGGTCATCACACAATCTAGCAGCGTACCACGCATATCGAAGCATATCACTGGATGTTGGTACTGACGACAGATGATGTACGATTGATTCAATCTTATGCATTCTTCTCTTGAAGCTATCCCTATATTCTGTCCGGCGATGTAGGCCTACGCGAATTTTGTAGTTGTTTTCGGAGGTTCTTCTGCTGCATATGAAAATAAACGTCGCAAGGATGCACCAGCGGAGTACGTTTGAGAGGGATTACTTTAATACTGCGCATTGGCAGAATAACGAGTGAATGAAAAAAAGTACTGGTAGCCAGATTCGATACAGAGACCTCGCGCTTACGAAAGTAACCGCTTACTCTCTCAGTTGCGGACTCCTTGAAAGCTAGCGCCTATACTAAACTAACTCCCCTAAAATTTACAAATTCGATCTTCTCGGAAACGGTTGAGTTGTACGTCTTCCTGTTGATAGATACTGAAGTCCTAGTCATGCCCTAACATCCTGTCAACATGAATCATATCCGTGAGTGGTAGTTCGTACGGTCTTCTCGCGAGTACAGCTTTGTCGCATGGTTTGAATGCATGCATGCATTCTTTCTTCTCAAGGTTTCTATATCTTCGCATTTGCTAGTCTACTGTTGGGCTAAGTGCCTGGTTCTTCGCAAACGTAACATATCACGGGGTTCACTTTATCATACGGCACTGGACGCACTTGAAGATCGAATCCACTACACCTCGTCGATCACACGCTTCAGTTTCTCTATAAATACGTCCGCAAAGAGTTTCCTATATCCTTCTCGGTGGTGGTGGAGGATGGGGTGTGCGTTTTCCTGCTCCACTACAACTCGGCCGAATGGCGTCTATTTCCCAGACGTGTATCTCCGTAGTGCAGTTTCTTGCAGTGGCTTGCTCTCTTATATCAAAAACAGTAAACTCTCGGGCAACTGGATTCACCGAACTTTTCTTTACAAGAGGCGATGGATGCTTCTTCTGTTAATGCGATACCCACTGCTTTGGCTAACGTTAAATTCTTTCCCTTTGCTCTCACAATGGTTTTAATCCTCTCATCTTCAATTTCAGTTATGAACACTGCTTGCGCCAGCTTCCCAATTAGAGACAGATTTCCCGGACTGTCCAATTCCCTTATCAATCCCCGGATGTCGTCTCGAAATTGGTACTGCAATGTGTCAACGCGACTCACGCACTCAGCCATACTTTAGGCCTTGTTCTGCCTGCTAGAGAATAATAAACACGAATTGTAAGTCCGCTTTGTCTCATAGCTCTCGAATAAAATTCCCTACACCTCTGCCCAAGTTTCTGACAAATAACATACGAGTAGTTTACTTCGAGCTGCATCAACAGTCCCAGTTTTAACCAACGCTTTGACTATGGCCTGGCATTAGATCGAATGCTACCTCACAATTGTCTACAAATTATCTAATTTCACGTTTATTTCCACCAAAAGCTCCCGGAATTAACTTAAATGTGTCAGATAAGACTACATGTTGGGCGGGAACTTCTCTATCTCCCGGATTCACATTACATGTTATTTCGTACTTTCCCCCAGCCGCAGTGCTTGTTTCCGTGGTACGTTGTGACTGACACCGCGTTTGTCTGTCAGGCGCCGGCGCTGTACTGGCGTCTCGTGCAAGCGTAATGTTGGAATTCGGCGCGTTCACCACGAACATATCCCTGATTCAAGTGCCGGGGGCCCCGACTTTGTCGTAACTGCTTCGAAAGGCGTCCTCTCTTGTGCACCGCTATGGCCTGCTCGCTGAGGTTCGCAATTGTTCGATACGGGATTGTGACTTTTTCTTCTTTCTTCATTCTTCATTCTTGGTTCTCTCCTGAAGTACACAAAAGGGATTGTTCTCATTATTTACTGTACCTGACCTACATCGAAAGCTCAAGCCAGATCGTCGTAAGAGAAAATCCTATATTCCGTACGCTAAGGCACCTTACTTCTTAGTGAAGGTACTCAGCCAAGAATCAATGCCTGGACACACATATGGCACTTGTTTTATACATCGTGACCCGACGAGGGTCACAATGTGCTTACTTAGAATCTCACGCTAGCTTCAGAGGTGACGCAGGATTTTTGTTCATTCGTTTCCTGGGACACGAGCGGCTGTGTACAAGGGCAGAACGGTGACGTGGTCAATCTGAGATTTTTCAGGTCTCTGTGGTTGGAGACAGTACAGACCGAAAGACTTGGACGTTAAGGCAAGGAGATAGATATGATGATAGGGAAAGGAGACTCTGGTTTGGCTTGCTAGTCTACTTTTTACTGATGCTTCATAATGTTTTCAATAAACGTGCAGAAGAGCACAGATACTACTTTACAATTTCAGTAAGTGTAGAGCATAGAAGTGTCTTACTAAATCCTGAAACCAATCACCAGCACAAATGACGACCTCGACATATAACTTTATTAAGGTTCGGTTATACATAGTAACGTACGATACCACAGACCACGAACCATGGAAGTGCCAGATGCTGTCGCTCTGGTCGAAACCTTAGGTTCAAGTACTTGTCACAATGCGAGTGACACACATTGATGTGAGAAGTCATGGGACAGCTCCTAATAACGTGTCGGACTTCATTTTGTCCGGCGTAGTGCAGCAACTCTACGTGGCATGAACTCAACAAGTCACAGGAAGTGCCCTGCTGAAATATTAAGCCGGCTGCCTCTGTACCCGTCCCTAACTGGGAAAGTGTTGCCGGTGCAGCATTTTGTGCAAGAACTGACCTGTCGACTATGTCCCCTAAATGTTCGATGGGATTCTTGTCGGCCGATCTGGATGGCTAAATCATTTGCTCGAACTGTCCAAAACGTTCTTCAAACCAATTACGAACGATTGTGGCCCGGTGACATGGCGCATTGTCATCCATAAAAATTCCATCGTTGTTTCGTAACATGGAGTCCATGTACGGCTCCAAATGGTCTCCAAGTTTCCGACATGGTCACTAGGGGAGACGCTGCAGGCGATCTCGTGCTGTTAGGAAAGGCACTCGCGTTCGTCGTCTGCTCCCTTAGCCCATTAACGCCAGATATCTCTGCAGTGACCTTACAGATATATTCGTCGTACGTACCACATTGATTGTGCGGATATTTCGCGCACTGTTGCTCGTCTATTACCACTTACTACAACTCTGCGTAATCTCCGCTGTTCTCTGTCGGTAAGTGAACGCTGTCGGCCACTGCGATGCCAGTCGTGAGAGGTAACGACTGAAATTAGGTAGTCTTAGCTCACTCTTGACATTGCTGACCTAGGAATAATGAATTCTCTAACGATTTCTGAAATGTAATGTCACATGCGTTTAGTTCCAACTACCATTCCGCGTTTAAATTCTTTTCATTCCCGCAATGTATACGTGCATATCGCTATCCCACGACTTTTGTCTCCTCAGTGTACAGACATAGGTACTGTAGCCAAATGTAAGATGGAAACCAATAATCCCTAGTCCAGAAGAACGTACAGATAAGCTTTGCAAGTACTTCTTAGACTAAACGCATAATCTCAGATAATGCTCACGTGTATGGGATTTGCTGTGGGCTGTAGGACATCCGAGACCGCATGCTCAGTAACTCTTCTCGGTCTGGAACTCTGCTGTTCGCTGGAACGCTTCAGGTCGCTAGACTCGGCCTCGCTCGACGCTTGAGGGCCTCTGTACGGCGTCTGGTGCTACTTGCTACGGCTGGTGCGTGACTGCGTCGCTTTTTACCTCCAATTCACAACCAGTGAGCGTTAAATCGGCGGTTTCTCAGTGCATATGACCTCGTATTAGTCTGAAGAAAGCGTCTTGCACTGTAAGTGTTTCAGATAAGATTCATGCATAGGTGATTTTTCTTTTTTTTTCCGGCAACCCCTCATGATACGGCCATTACAATGTACATTGACATCGTCACAGAAATTTAATAAACGCTTAAGAATTAGATTTTAAAAGGTCATGAAATAAATTCTTTGTTCAGAGAGGTTAGTCAAGTGACATAGCTGTAGAGTGAGCATGCAGAGGGATATCGAGACCTTTGGGTGACTTTCCACGGTCGGGTAAGTCGTAAGGTCTTGTGTAGCCTACGGACCGCTTGTGTGGTATGCAGCTACGTGGAACATAGTCAATCAGGGCATCAGTCTCCAATCTGATGATGTGTATTTATTGTGATTTAATTCAGACTTTTGAGATCAAATGTTCTTATCGATGAACTAACCTTCAAAAGGATTGGGTGAACTATATAAAGCCGAGATTCTTTTTTTTTTTTTTCAGGATAACATCTGGGTGCACTGCACGATGCCGTTGGCACACGTTAAACGTGGCCTGTGTACGCTCTGCTTGTCCTGAATGCATTGCTATTTCAAATTGTGTTTGTTACACCGAGTAGAAATTGTGTATATGTTAGCTAGAGCCGGCCGGGGTGGCCGAGCGGTTCTAGGTGCTACAGTCTGAAACTGCGCGACCACTACGGTCGCAGGTTCGAATCATGCCTCGGACATGGATGTGTGTGATGTCCTTAGGTTAGTTAGGTTTAAGTAGTTCTAAGTTCTAGGGGACTGATGACCTCAGAAGTTAAGTCCCATAGTGCTCAGAGCCATTTGAACCATTTTGTTAGCTAGAAGTAAATAAAATTCTACATCTACATCTGCATGGATACTCTGCAAATAACATTGAAATGACTGGCAGAGGGTTCATCGAACCACATTCACAATTCTCTATTATTCCAATCTCGTATAGGATGTGGAAGGAACGAACACCTATATCTTTCCGTACGAGCTCTGATTTCCCTTCTTTTATCGTGGTGATCGTTTCTCCCTATGTAGGTCGGTGTCAAAAAAGTATTTTCGCATTCGGAGGAGAAAGTTGGTGACTGGAATTTCGTGAGAAGATTCCGTCGCAACGAAAAGCGCCTTTCTTTTAATGATGTCCAGCCCAAATCCTGTATCATTTCTGTCACACTCCCATATTTCGCGATAATACAAAAGGTGCTGCTCTTCTTTCAACTTTTTTGATGTACTCCGTCAGTCCTATCTAGTAAGGATCCCACACCGCATAGCAGTATTCTAAAAGAGGACGGACAAGTGTAGTGTAGGCAGTCTACTTAGTAGATTTGTTAAATTTTCTAAGTGACCTGCCAATAAAATGCAGTCTTTGGTTAGCCTTCCCCACAACATTTTGTATATGCTCCTTCCAATTTAAGTTGTTCGTAATTGTAATACCTAGGTATTTAGTTGAATTTTCGGCTTTTAGATTAGGTTGATTTATCTTGTAACGGAAGTTTAACGAATTCCTTTTAGCACTCATATGGATGACCTTACACTTTTCGTTATTTTGGGTCAACTGCCAATTTTCGCTCCATTCAGGTATCTTTTCTAAATCGTTCTGCAATTTGTTTTGATCTTCTGATGATTTTCTTAGTCGATAAACGACTGCGTCATCTGCAAACAACCGAAGACGGCTGCTCAGATTGCTTCCCAAATCGTTTATATAGATAAGGAACAGCAAAGGGCCTATAACAGTACCTTGGGGAGCGCCAGAAATCACTTTTGTTTTACTCGATGACTTTCCGTCAATTACTACGAACTGTGACCTTTCTGACAGTAAATCACAAATCCAGTCACATAACTGAGACGATATTCCATAAGCACACAATTTCACTACAAGCCGCTTGTGTGGTACAGTGTCAAAAGCCTTCCAGAAATACAGAAATACAGAATCGATCTGAATTCCCTTGTCAATAGCACTCAACACTTCATACGAATAAAGAGCTAGTTGTGTTTCACAGGAACGATGTTTTCTAAATAAATGTTGACTATGTGTCAATAGACAGCTTTCTTCGAGGTAAATCATAATGTTTGAAAACAATATATGTTCCAAAATCCTGCTGCATATAGACGTTAACGATATGGGCCTGTAATTTAGTGGATTACTCCTACTACGTTTCTTGAATATTGGTGTGACTTGTGCAAATTTCCAGTCTTTGGGTACGGGTCTTTCGTCGAGGGAACGGTTGTATATGATTATTAAGTATGGAGCTAATGCATCAGCATACTCCGAAAGGAACCTAATTGGCATACAGTCTGGACCAGAAGACTTGCTTTTATTAAGTGATTTAAGTTGCTTCACTACTCCGAGGATATTTACTTCTACGTTACTCACGTTCGCAGCTGTACTCGATTCGATTTCTGGAATATTTACTTCGCCTTCTTTTTTGAAGGCATTTCGGAAGGCTGTGTTTAGTAACTCTGCTTTGGCAACATGTCGTCGATAGTAACTCCATTGCTATCGCGCAGATAAGGCACTTCACATACGAGCAGAACCTCTATGGATTTTCTGCCAGGTTTCGAGACAAAGTTTAGTTGTGGAAACTGTTATAAGCATCTCGCATTGAAGTCCGCGCTTAATTTCGAGCTTCTGTAAAAGATCGCCAATCTTGGGGATTTTGCGTCTGTTTAAATTTGGCATTTTTGTTTCGTTGTTTCTGCAACAGTGTTCCAACCCGTTTTGAGTACCAAGTAGGATCAGCTCCGTCGTTTGTTAATTTATTTGGTATAAATCTCTCAATTGCTGCCGATACTATTTCTTTGAATTCAAGCCACATCTGGTCTACACTTATATTACTAATTTGGAATGAGTGGAGATTGTCTCTCAGGAAGGCGTCAAGTGAATTTTTATCTGCTTTTTTGAATAGATATATATTTCGCTTATTTTTGGAGGATTTGGAGATTACAGTATTCAATCTCTCTACGACAAGCCTGCGTTCACTAATCCCTGTATCAGTTTTGATGCACGTTATTGACTCAGGATTATTTGTAGCTAAGAGATCAAGTGTGTTTTCACAACCATTTACTATTCGCGTGGGCTCATGAACTAACTTCTCGAAATAATGTTTAGAGATGATATTTTATGGGTACCTTTGTAATTAAAAATGTATTTTCGCCAACATATCGAGGGTAAATTAAAGTCACCACCAACTAATATCGTATGAGTCGGGTACGTGTTTGAAATCAGACTCACGTTTTCTTTGAACCTTTCAGCAACTGTATCATCTGAATTGGGAGGTCGGGAAAAGGATCCTATTATTATTTTATTCCGGTTGCCAACAAGAACCTCTGCCCATACTAACTCACAGGAAGTATCTACTTCAATTTAGCGAGAATTTAAACTACCTCTAACAGCAACAAACACGCCACCGCCAACCGTGTTTAGCCTATCCTTTCGGAACACCGTTAGGTTCTTCGCAAAAATTTCGGTTGAGCTTATATTCGGCTTTAGCCAGCTTTCAGTGCCTGTAACTATTTGAGCATCAGTGCTTTCTATTAGCGCTTGGAGCTCCGGTACTTTCCAACACGGCTACGACAATTTATAGCTGTTATACCAATGGTTCCTGTATCTACGTTCTTCCTGTGTTCGGCCTGCACCCTTTGTGACCGAAGCCCTTCTTGTGTTTTCCCGAGACCCTCTAACCTAAAAAACCGCCCATTCCACGCCACACAGCCCCTGCTACCCGTGTAGCCGCCTCCTGCGTACAGTGGACACCTGACCTATTCAGCGGAACCCAAAACCCAACCACCCTTTGGCGCAAGTCGAAGAATCTGTAGCCTACACGGTCGCAGAACCGTCTGAGCCTCTGATTCAGACCCTCCACTCTGTACCATAGGTCCGCAGTCGGTCCTGTCGACTATGCTGCAAATGGTCAGCTCTGATTTCATCTTGCAAGCAAGACTGGCAGCTTTTACCACTTCTGTTAGCCGCTCGAAACCAGAAAGAATCTCTTCTCATCCAAAGTGACACACATCATTGGTACCGACGTGAGTAACCACCTGCAGTTGGCTGCACCCTGTGCTCTTCATGCTATCCTGGAGAACCCTTTCCACATCTGTTATGACTCCACCCGGTATGCTCACGGAGTGCACATTGATTTTCTTTCCCTTCTTGTCAGCCAAGTCCCTAAGGGGCCCCATAACGCACCTAACGTTGGAGCTCCCAACTACCAATAATCCTTCCCTCTGTGATTGCCCGGATCTTGTAGTCTGAGTGGTTTCCTTGAAACAGGACAGGCGAAAGCATCTGGCTCAGCGACAGTGTCAGCCACAGCCAGCACCTGGAACCTCTTTGTCAGGCAAACCGGGGAGGCCTTGCATGCGGCCACCTGGAAAGTCTTTCGCCGCCTGCTAAGCCCCGGGGCGTCCTCGCACTCGATCCCAGGTGAGGGGTCAACCTCTGTGCGAGCAGCAACTGGGCGGGCCGGCGGTGAGGACCGATCGGAGAACTCGGACAACAGTGGTGCCCATCCACTGCAACCTCAAGCTGTGTAGCCGAAGCCATCACAGCCTGAAACTGAGAGCGAAGTATCACCAACTCGGCTCGCATTCGCACACAACAATCACAGTCCCTGTCCATACCAAAGACCGTGGAAAACTAAACTATGCAGATAAATGGACTATCGGCACGCGCTGCACAACTCTACTGTAGACCCTGACGAAAACGAAGGAACTGTGTCTAATAATACGCAGAAATTCAAAAACCTAACTACCGAAGTACTCAGGTGAAACTAAATAATTCGCCCCTGATTAGGAACTTGTAATATGTCACAAAATCGGTTTACTTTCCGAAGCAAACGAAAACGCGAGAACTGTGGCTATCAGATATTAAATTTACACGCAGAAACTCAAGAAACTATTAAAGAACACAGATGATATAATAAAATTCGCTCCTGGTTAGAAACTCGTAAATGTCACAAAAGCGATTACTTCCCTGTTGCTGCGTCTGTCTCGGTCGGCTACATACCATCTGCCGAGTACATCATTATCCAACGAATTATTCGTAATGTATCACTTTATTTATTGTTTACATTTATTTGTGTTATGCAAGCATTGTTCTGTAGACTGGGATTTATGATTCAAATAGATTTCATTTACGCACAATGCAGGGTAGCACAACTAGCCCCTTAGACTAGTGTAAAGCCATTTGATCAATATATATTTGTGTTTTTTCCCTCTAGTGGTCGGATAGTAGCAAATACATTTCGCTTAACGCTTAATTTAACTTTACAGTTTTGTTACCAGAAACGATCCCCAGTATGTCGCTACTGTCTAAGCTCATGGGGGATGACACTTGCAGCACGTTAAGATGCGCACTTCACTCAGTGTTGCACTATCGTTTGTCTGTATGTGAATAGGTTGGCCCCTATTAACACACGCCATCGTATTTTCATGTTCGTCAGCGTAGCTTTGAGTTTATAACACTGAAATACGCTGATTAGAAATTGTATAAGAACGCTTTGTAACAGAAAGTATAAGGTATACTGAGAGTCATCACATTTTATCGCATTAGCGTTTCCACAGTCGGCTGCAAGTGGTATCAGTGCGTCGATGAGTAACAGCTACGTAATCAGTAGTACGGGGTGTGTAAGGAATGCCACCTATGACGACTGCACGGTTTACGCTCGCCTGCCGTCTTATCAGAGCTGACTGTGTTCATCTTCAGAGCACAACATTATGTATTACTCATCGTCGGTGACAGAATGTCTCGGTTATGAGTAATGCCTCGTTTCCTGCGCCAAGAGCAATTGAAAGGATTGATAATGACTTCTGTTCTTCAGTACCTATGAATATAATGTTTATTTTGGTAAGTTACTGCGTCGTTCGCAGCTCACAGTTTTCGTTAAGACATATAGCCCTTCTCAAAGACCGTGCCACATTACTCCTTTGTCAACAGTTGTTCTTAATCCCACCAACACTTAAGTGCAGGCGTAAACAATGTGTGTCTCAATTCGTTCCTTGAATGCTCGATATATTCTTCTTTCAGGTGGTTTACGTAATTGTATGACTGAAAGAAACTAATGTTTACATCTGTTATTAAGCTAGCTTAACACTGCGAAATATATGATGTTCCATCTACTTTCAAAGGTGACATGAAGCAGTCATTCGGTCATTCTCATGTTGCTCTACGGGCGTCATAAATAAATTACTAGTGTAACTTTCTTAACAGAATCTATCGCGAATGCATTTTCTAAAGGACACATTTAAGGCCTATCTCATTCTATGCGACTCTAAAAACTGACTTTTCCCGCATTGTGATGGTTTTTAGGGTTCCACATCTTAGTCAGTAAAAACGTAACCCTTATAGGACCACATTGTTGTCCGGTTTTCTGTCTGGCCAACTGTTGAAAATCCTTTTTCTCTCAAGCTGACGTGTGAAGTTGAAATTTTGCCACATACTAAGGTCTTGGATTCCTTCGAGTTGTAAAAAATGAAATCTTCTAAGTCAATTCACTCAAAAGATACGGCCATTTATGTCACGTATTTTGATACTCGCAAACTCACTCATTAAAACCAGAAAAGTACTTTCTGTTGACTTAGCATCATGAAATTTGGCAAGAAGCAAGGTTTCACAGTACAAGCAAAGGAAAAAGTCCGAAAATTGTTAATTTGTGGTTATATCACACAAAAACTAATTTTTTGTCATTTGTTATGCGATTGTCTCTCTGTCCGTCAGTCTGTTAAGACCACTTTTCCTCCAGAACGAGTCGACATATCAGGTTGAAACTTTTGTCACATGCTAAGGTTTACGGTCCCTAGGCGCTGTAATAAATGTAAGCTTCTAAATCGATGTAATCATAAAATACGGCCGTTTATGTCACATCTTTTGATCGCCGGAAACTCACTCATTAAAAACTATAAACTACTTTCCATTGACCTAGGATCATTAAATTTGGCAGAAAGGGTGGTCTCATAGTGCAAGTAAAGGAAAAAATGAGGAAATTGTTAACTTGTAATTATATCACACAAAAAGTATTTCTTTTGTCAGTTACTATCCGACTTCAAACTGTTAATTAAAACATTCTCGGAAGTGTTGAAATTCCTGGGACCGACATATTGCCAATATTAGTGTCGATACCAGGCAAAAATCGTCGAGATTCTTGATTCCCTGGATGGATGAACTGTTTACATACACAATTTCGTACAGAATCTTCAGAGCGCGAATCCTACTCGCTCCTGGCCAGTCTTTTTATTAGCTTCGTGATCAAAGTATTTAATTTACCACTTCCTCTCTTACTTTGAGTAGTAGTAGTGACGATAATGGCTAGTAGCTCTGAGTGCACAGGTCTAGAATGTGTGCTTTGGTTGTGTACATTTTGGTTTCATTTAATTAGTAGCCATTGTATGAGGACATAAGAGACATATGAGAGCGGATATGAGGCTTCGGTTAGTAACTATTTGACGCAATTTTGAAGGTAAATTTGGTTAATGGTTATTATGCGTCTTGCTTTCAGCCGTGACTACTATAACTGTGAGTTACCTTATCGCACAAAGTAAGTGCAGTGCGCATCGAGTTTGTTTCTTCATACTCTAGATCTATACACTGATGAGCCAAAATATTATAACCACTGCCCACCGCGAGGTTGTATGCTGCTTGATGGCGCTGAGGACACGTGACATGGTAAGAGAAGTATATGAGAGGAGTAGAAACGAATGGGAAATCATTCTAGAGACGATACGTGGCGCAAATGCAGAAATACGCCCAGCTAAGTGAATTTAACAAAAGCCATGTTCTTGTGGCCCAGTGCCTGGGAGCGAGCAGCTCGGAAACGGCGAAGCTGGTCGGCCGTTCGCGTGCTACTGTCGTGACTATCTATGGAAAGTGGTTGAAGAACGCTGGAGCCACGAGTAGGATACAAGAAGTCCATATCTCATCATAGAGCATAGCGATCGAAGGCTTGCCCGCTGTCTAAAGCAGGATAGGCGACGTTCTGTGGCAGATATGAAGACAGAGTACAGTGCCGGCGCAGGCACAAGTGTTTTGGAGAACACCGTTCAGCGTACAATGTTGAACATGGTGTTCCGTAGCAGAGGGCACCAACTTGCTCCAGTGTTGACCCTACAATATCGTCAATTATGATTCCAGTGGGCACGGGTTCATTAAGATTGGATCACAGATCAATGGGATCGTGTCGTCTAGTCGGATGGTTCAAATGGCTCTGAGCACTATGGGACTTAACTTCTGAGGTCATCAGTCCCCTAGAACTTAGAACTACTTCAAACCTAACTAACCTAAGGACATCACACACATCCATGCCCGAGGCAGGATTCGAACCTGCGACCGTAGCGGTCGCTCGGCTCCAGACCGTAGCGCCTAGAACCGCACGGCCACTCCGGCCGGCCTAGTCGGATGAATCCCGTTTATTGTTAAACCAAGTCTATGGTCGTGTCCAGATACGCCGTCATCCATGCCAACAGCTGCTCGGAACATGCTGTGCGCCACGGACACAGGCCGCTGGAAGCAGTATTGTGTTATGGGGCACATTCACCTGGGGTGCCATGGGACCTGCGGTAGTAAATCGGAGGTACCATGATAGCTGTGGACCACGTGAACATTATTAGGAAACACCTGGAACCCCTTGTCGTTGATGTCTTCCAGTAGGATAACTGTCCGTGTCACATGGCCAGAATCGTGCTGCAATGGTATGAGGAGTATGATAATGAACTCACGTTGATGTCTTGGGCATCAAATTCGACTTATCTGAATCCGATGAAACCCGACTGGGACGCTATCGGGTGCCAACTCCGCGCCCGCGAACCATTCGTCACTAAATTAAGGGAATTGTGTGACCTGTGCGTAGGCATCTGGTGCCACAAATCTCTGAAAACCTATCAAGTACTTGTCGAATCCGTGGTAAGCAGAATCAATGCTGAATTGCGTTCCAGAAGTGGACCAACACGCTTTTTAGTGGGTGGTCATAATGTTTCGGCTCATCAGTGTACATTGATAATCAAAATAGTGAAAGCTACTTCGAGATTTCCTTTTCCTACCTCTGCGGAAAACTGCCGTGTGGCTATGTTCGTTTTGCATCGGTCAGTATATAATTTCACATATAGTGACAGTTTGTTACTCTTATTACGCACATAATTTTTTGTAGTAAACAATATAAAACTATTAATAAGGAACTTTGAGATAAGTTGTACAAGCCTGACGGAATTAATAAGTTATCATCCTTCTGAACCAAAGTTATCATCTTTCTGAACCAACGATGCGGCAGTTCGATAGACTGATTCAGTAATACTTTTGTAATAATTACGTCCGAGATTTATTGGAAGTAGTTCGTGATTCAGAATTTAAGACTTTTGTTTGTGTAGTGGAATCTGTGCAGTACTTGGGTGGTATATTTAGTGTTAATGCCTTCGTATATGGGTATGAAATTTAAAAAAAGTGATTCAAATGGCTCTGAGCACTATGAGGCTTAACATCTGAGGTCACCAGTCCCCTAGAACTTAGAACTACTTAAACCTAACTAACCTAAGGACGTCACACACATCCATGTCCGAGGTAGGATTCTAACCTGCGACCGTAGCAGTCGCGCGGTTCCGGACTGAGGCGCCTAGATCCGCTCGGCCCCTGCGGCCGGCTATGAAATTGAATGACTAGGGATGGAAACAGTTTCTCAGCACATCATACCCGTCAGAAACTCGAACAAGTAGGTCTACCTGAAACTTCTGTATCTTCATCTAAACTAAACTCACCTATACCAAACTCCGTCCGAACACGTATCGGAAGTTCGAACGGCACCGTGTTATCCCAGCTGACAGGCGTCACTGGATGCGGGTATGGAGGGTCATGTGGTCAACACACCGCTCTTCCTGTCGTCAGTTTTCGTGACCGAGATGGCTGCTCAAGTTGCTTCACAAGGGCTGAGTGCACCCCGCTTGCCAACAGCGCTCGACAGACCCGAACGGTCTCCCATCCTAGTGCTAGCCAAGCCTGACAGCCCTTCACTACAGTGATTTGACGGGAACCGGTATTACCACAGGACAAGACGGTTGATCTATATCTTCACCGACATTCAGTAAATCACAGTAATGTGTGTGACGTCGTATGTTAATGTTTCTTCGCGTTCCATTTTAGGATAGTGCGTGGCTAAAATTATCGCTTGTGAATCTCTCTGAGAATTCGTTAATAGCCTAACTTTATCTTCAAAACCTCTACAGGACTGATACGTAGGGGGCTGAAGAATATATTAATTCTCTGCCGATTCTTAATATTTTCTAAACAGACTTTCATGACATGGTAGATATATTTCTTCGTGTACCTGGTCGTTAATGTATTTTTGGTACTTTTGTTGCTCATTCTAGCTTGTCAAATAAACGCTACCCTTTTTTTATATTCTCCGACTCCTGTTATGCCGACCTGACAGAGTTCATACACTTGCGCAGTATTTAAAAATGGTTCAAATGGCTCTGAGCACTATGGGACTTAACATCTATCGTCATGAGTCTCCTAGAACTTAGAACTACTTAAACCTAACTAACCTAAGGACAGCACACAACACCCAGCCATCACGAGGCAGAGAAAATCCCTGACCCCGCCGGGACTCGAACCCGGGAACCCGGGCGTGGGAAGCGAGAACGCTACCGCACGACCACGAGATGCGGGCCAGTATTTAAATGTAGACCAGAATGTAGGGGGGCAAATTTCGTCACCTTAGTACGTTAGGACATGTATAAGCCCTGAAAGGTTCTGGAGAAGGCTATAAATTGATTCATATTTTCCTGAATTTATTCTCTACCTGCAGGCAAGTTACATTAAATTGTTATAACATACTAAAGATAGTATTTGACATAAAAGTTCACACTGCAAAAACACAAATACAAAAAAGTGTTCTTAATTTCGTCCCCCACATCCAAAATTACAATTAATTTAAATGTATTCTTCCATCCTAACATCTCCAAACACTTTCACTGTTATACGTCACTTGAAGGTTATGAATTAACAATGTTTTTAAGTTATTTTCAGCCTTCTAAACACGTGTTACATATAAATTTGTATATCTGTGCGTATGAAGAGCATGTTTCTTGATAAGAAACGAAGCATTTCGTGCAACGAATTCTTTTCTCTCCACTTGCCGTTTCCCATATGAAAAGTGTGAAATAATATTTACAAACAGCAAACAAAATCAATTTTAGTAACAAGTTCAAATTTCGTACGCGGGACGAAAATAGGAAGTGCAAGGGGGACAAAATTACGAACATCTTCAGATTTATTATAGTGGCCGCTATATCAGCACTTGACTATTGAAATTACACGCTGGTCACAAGACAACTGTAATATAGCCCAATATTTCAACAGAAAACAGTTCTCACACTTGGAATAGCAGCCTGTTAATTTGACTACTGCACTAACTCACCGCAGCATAAAATGATTAATCTCCCCGTACACGGAAACTAAATACTCTGCACTCAACAGACCCTGTCGACAAAACGATGGGCTCAGGTCACGCATGCACGAACAGCTTAACATTTGTTAACAACTGTGTATTCCTATGGCGACCAAATTAGAAGCAGTGACGGCTTTAGGGTCCCTTATTTTATAAGCTTTGTGTAAGAAATCACTTTTGTGTACAGATTCTTTGTATTCTACCAATGAACTGAAACCTACAACTTGCTTAATCTAAAACTGACCCTATTTTATCGTTACATTCGGACGAATTTATACTACCAGTTAACTGGAGGATGTGAGACAGTCAAATTACTATTCATTCTTCGGGTAGTTAGTCTACTTGTGTACTTTTGAGGGAGTACAACATTTATTTCTGCAAATTAAGACTACTTGCTTGTCTTTGCACTAGGCTGACATTTTATCAGAATTTAACTAAATATAATTGTAATTTCATCGGATTATTGTAGATAACTGCGTCATCTGTAAAAATCTGAGGCTGCAGCTAACATTATTCGATAGATTATTAATGTATTATATTAACATTTATAGTCCTCTTGCAGCTCCACACACACACACACACACACACACACACACACACACACACGAGATACAATTTCTGTGCGTAGGACACTACCTAGGATAATGTGCTTGTATTTGGCTTTCGGGAAAGTTCAGTCCAATCGTAAGCCCGACTGGATATCTCATACGAAGATATTTTTGTAAATGTTGATTTGGTAATGAATGAAAGGCTTTTTGGAAGTCTTCGAATGCCAAATCGATTTCGTTATCTACCACGGCAATTAGGCTGTCGTCTACACAGAGTGCAAGCTGAGTTTCGTTTGATAGATGCCTTCTGAATCTATAAAGGATGTATTACGCCTTTTTATTACTTTTCTACATAATTAGCACTCTTATCTAAGCGTTTCTCATATCGCTTCATAAATTTTGGTCGTCTGAGATCGCCACGAGCCCTTCATGATAGCGCCTTGAAATATTTCGTCTTAGTTAAAGCGCTGGGAGCACAGTCACTGATCATGAACATGAAGAGATCGACATCTTTGCAAAATACTGAAAAGAACCATTTAAAAGAAGCATCACGGATTTTTGCTTACCGGTGTAATGTTTTTCCACAATCTGTCCGTCTAGAACAAGAAATGTTGCGTTGATGAAAACAGAATGTTTTGAACACCTAATTTATATCCCACATTTGTCTCACGTTAAGCTACAAACAGAGTGGAGTGACACGGAACGGTAATTCTGTTGATAAGGAGGATTACCGTCACCTTTATTCCACAGTTAAGAGCGCTAAGCGTTTCAAACAATATACTGATGTCGAACTGTATCATACATGCGTTCTTCGCTCGACATTCTGAAGGGAAAAATCAGTCCTAGCATGAGAATTGAGATAGGAAACTTTCAAATGAAGGATGGCGGGATACTAGTGGGTGAATGGCATTGTCTGTGAAGACAGGTACAAGACTGTAGTCACAACACCGTACTCACATTTCACTGAGGCTCCTCCAAAACATACTACTACTAGTCACATTTGAAAAAATATAATTGGATAACGGTATGAAAGATAACAGGAACAATGCGTGATAATGCGATTTAGAGCGTCCGAAGCGAAACAGTTCAGTTGCAGATGTCTCGATAAGGCATTCAACTGCGTAGTTTAAAGAAAATGGCGACGAGAGAACGTAGTGGTGTGTCGATAATCTTGATGTGGCATGTTGAATATTGTGAAAAGGACCAAAAGAATTAGATCTAGCCAACGACCTCAGAAGACTCCCGGTTCAGTGCAATGAGCTATTCAGGACACAGACTGGTGTTTGAAAGAACGCTGAGCACATTTCCGTACGAAAAATCTAATGGAAAGTTATGATACCAGTGGACATGCGGACATGGTCTGAGCACATTTTAAGATCAGTTTAGGATCACGATAATATGTTCGTACACGAAGTTGGACGAAAGCGGAACAGTAGAATACTACGTTGCTCGAGTATGTGATTGACTTCTCCCTGGTGCTGTCAGAATTCGAGTTACGTCGTCTGTCTCGTGAATGGAGTAGGATACTTAATCATTAGGTCTAAAGTCTATAAACCAGTCTTGCGAGATGTGCCGAGTATGCCATCAGTCCAAACCTACAAGACCAGAAAAATCCCACTCACGCGGAAATGGGAAGACATATGTGTGGAGTGTCTCAATAGCCACGAAGTTAACTGCTCAGATACTGGTTGATCAAATATTTGCTCGAGTGGTACATATCTCCTTTATTGATCCCCTGGCGTGGGCGAAGTAATAAGAATTTTATCGCAAGATAGTGCGCGGAATTACGGCAACAGGTCCTGTCTCCGTCTATTTTCTGAATAATTTGGACATATCCCTATAAGTTCATATGACCATTGTACCCTACTTAAGAAAAATGGGAATTCATAAAAATTGTGTCAAGAAGTGTACATAGGACAAACATTACAACATTTGGTGCCCTGTCAAAGATCTACACTGATGATCCCAACTTCAATGACATTAAACTCCAACCTCCATTCTTCTATTTAGGTTTTTCAACGAACGATATTACTTTACAAAGTTCTTACAATGTTCATGATGATTTGGGAGTTATTCTAGTAATTGGCAGTTGACAGTCGTGGCGGCTGATCGCACGCTCTAAGCGCTCTGATGTCACACTAACAGAGCGGAATGATACGTGTTGTTCCGAATGTATTACAGTGATTGTTCTTTATTTCCAGATAACGTCTGTTTAATACTTTTGTTAAAAATATCGTGCTATTTTAGTTTTCGTTCATTTCGTGTCTTTTGCGATCTGAAACTTATGTTGAGTGAATATCAGTGCGGTGTTTATATTCTCATGTTTACTTCAGCTCACTGTCTGGAAGTTTGCTGTGAAGGTCATCAGAAGGTAAGTTTTCACTAGTTCTAACTTTCATGCAGTTCGTACGTGTGTTAGTGTTTTTTAGTTTACTCTAAAAGTTGCGTCATTTGTAATAAACATGGATATTGCCTTAGGTTATATAGCATATGAAAAACATGTCAGGACTGTGGGTTGGTGTTTCATCGGAGTGACTGTAGCGAGGAGACTAGTAAAGTATTACATTACGTTCTCCCATGCAGCTGTATACTATGCAGCCAAGAAAAGAAACTCCTATGAGCAGGAAAGAAAGTTTTGTGTCCTTCAGGCAGAGTTCGAAATGGCATGTTTTGAATTAGACAACTTGAAGGAGAAAACAGATAATGCGAACTGGGAGAAGGTAATCTGTAATAACCTAAAGGAGAAAACCCCAGAAATCACATTTTACATTCCAGTTAGAAATCAGTTTGACTCGTTACGTGGAATTTGGAAAGGGATTCAATCAGTTTTTGGACAAAGTGGAGTGCAGCAGACTCATAGGGATCAGCTTTAAGACTAGGTCTGTAGAAAATTCAAATAGGAAGAAGAGATTCCTTTTGCTAGATAACAGTCACGGGAGGGATGCAGGGCAAGTGCTATAGGAAAAGCTATGTGTAGAATACCAGATCACAAAAATCGTGAAACCTAGTGCAAAGCTTAGCCAAATAGCAGAAAACACAAGGGCTTTGTACAGAGATTTTGCTGAAGATCAGGTAGTTACAGTAGGGGGAGCAGGAATCAATTCGATTGGCAACTACGAGTACAGGATTAAAGATGACTTGGAGGAAATAGGAGCAGCAACTGCACACACTCGTATGGTTTGCAGCGCCATGACCAGCCATGGCTTAACACAGCTGTCAGCCACAGCTGAGAAAATTGCGTTGACTGAAATAAAATATTATATCTGTGCTGAATAGGAGGTGGAAGGACAGATTAGCAGAGAATCTTCCAGAAAGCATCATCGGGGCTCAGTTCGATGTGGGACTCATCACTGAAGACTCTTCTACTGCAATCAATGAGATTCCAGGCTGAAGGCGTGTCTGCAGACGCACTGAACAGCAGTTGGATACCAATCTGTCTGTCGACCGCCTTATGGAACAACAACCAAGAGTGATGGTCTGGGGTGCTATTTCTTTTCATAGCAGGATCCCTCTGGTTGTCATCTACTGCACCCTTACAGCACAGCGCTACGCCGACGATATTCTACGTCCCATTTTCTTGCCCTTCATTGTAAGTCATCCTGGGTTTACATTTCAACTAGATGATGCCTGCCCACACACGTCAAGAGTTTCTTCTGCTTGTCTTCGTGCTTACCAAGACCTATCTTGACCAGCAAGGTCGCCGGTTGTCTCCCCAATTGAAAACATTTGGACCTTTGTAGGCAGGACAGAATTTGGCACGATCTCTCTCTGGAGAACATGCAACAACTCTGTCAATCAATGCCAAGGCAGCATAATAACTGCTTGCATAAGGGTCAGAGGTGTAAGGCTCTGCCACTGCACCAATGTCCAGTGCAAACTTTCAGTGTAGTCTGTTCTTTACGAACAGAAACAGGCAAATAAGATACTTCTCTTAGCACGCAATATTAAAAATCACAGAATACTACATTTTCCATGTATCGAAGTAAACACACCAAAAGTAATGGTATTGCTAGTGGCGAATTTTTAGAACATTTTCAGACTTATCAATGTGTGGAACACTCACCACCTTATAAAATAACATTGGAATATAATTCGACAAAAAGAATTTACGTCAAACATAGTATACTTTGAAATGAACAAGACATACAGATGTTGGGAAAAATGCATGAAAATAGAGCGAGAAATGTATGCTTGAATGTAAAAGTAGAGCCGGCCGGAGTGGCCGTGCGGTTCTAGGCGCTACAGTCTGGAGCCGAGCGACCGCTCCGGTCGCAGGTTCGAATCCTGCCTCGGGCATGGATGTGTGTGATGTCCTTAGGTTAGTTAGGTTTCATTAGGTCTAAGTTCTAGGCGACTGATTACCTAAGAAGTTAAGTCGCATAGTGCTCAGAGCCATTTGAACCATTTGTAAAAGTAGATATTAGCTAAGCCTGCAGGTTCCGCTGTTGTATTTGAGCACGGACTGCATCTGTGAAACGTCCTCAATAGGTTGCAAGTTGCGACTGTACTGGCCACTACACACTGAGGTTTGAATAGACTAGCTCGAGCCCCCACGTGCGATGGCACGAAAAAATATATACATTTGTTAAAGTCTGCTTAATTGAGTGGCCCAGAGATGTGGCTGGTCTCAATGTTTGGCTACGTTTTTCATCCTAGGGTGCCAGCTCACACCTGTCGTAAACTCAATTTTGAAGCTGAAATAAAATACAACAAATCAATGCAGGCAGGTATTGCGATGAAATTTAAAATATTGAGTCACTCATGTGGATTTATAATTTGAACAAGCAATTTATTTCTCTTCAATATATTCACTAAACACTAAAAATGCAGTCTGAGGGGCTTTTGCGTAAGGTCGGCCGTTAATAACTGATGCTACTACACTTCACTATAAAATTCATATGTCGCGATCACGGCACTCGGCAGTCTGTTCACAATTCACGAAATACACTCTTTTCTGCTGTCCTAAACCACTATATTGCGCTCCACTTGATCGCTTTCGAACGTCGCTACTAACATACTAGTCCCCGAACGTGGCTACCAACCCACTACTTCTCCCAGATGTTCGGTACGTCCAGCTCTTAGCGTCTCTCAAAACCAACCGTCCTATGCACCCTCGAATCGACTGCGTAACTCAAAACAATGTTTGACAAAAGGAATTAAGAATATTCTAAAACTAAACACAAAAAAACATATGATATATTAAAAAATATGGAAATTATCCGGGAAATAATTTAAAGTCCAGTTTTTTGTATCTGCCACAGTTTTTTCACAAATAATGTTCTTGTGGCGTGATTTTGCTTTTCCCAGATTTTTGATACTAAACATAAATTAACAAATAAAAAGACATATTAATTACTCATCTACCTCTTTAACTTTAGAATGCTGGCGCTAGCTTCGTCTCTTTAAATTTATTTATTACAAAAACTTAGTCTCTCTATCGAATCCCATATTCCGACCTCTCATTCAAATACGGTACGTATTCTGGTAAATCGGCTATGATTACTCGATTTTTCTGCCGATGAGTGCCAACTCGCACCTCCGTGTCACTCTTAGTTCTGTTTTTAACAATTTTTCTCTGGCATGTAAATTTCTCCAAGAGCGCCAACACGGCCATATGCTCCCCTGCCAAGCGTCCACTCGGGTTTTTCCAACGCCGCCTACAAGCTAGCCACTTGCCACGGCCCCGTAGCAACCGCCAGCCACGTGCTCTACGGCGGGAAACTACTGCTCTAATCTCACCCCACAGCTTGTAGGCTCTCAAAGTTCAGTCGTGGTCAGAACAGTGTTGTGTGTAGATGTGATTGCATTGTGTTGGAACTAAGTGAATTCGAACACTGGCAAATTGTTGTTGTTTGTATAGTGGGTGCTTCCCAAACCAAGATAGCCGAAGTGCCTGATGTTTTAAGAGGCACCATATTGAAGATTTATACCGCATACAGGGAAATTGGAAAAACATCATTCGCTTAGTCGCAGCGCGGATGAAAATAAATGTTGAGAGATCGTGACAGACGGTCTTAGAAGACGAATGTGACGTAAAATACGAGAGCGACAGCTGCAAAAGTCACTGCAGAATTGAATGTCTCACTCGTGTACCCTGTCAGCACCAAAACAACACGAAAGAAGGTCCGTAAGGTGGGAACTGCAGAGCGAACTGGAATTCCAAAACTATACATTAATAATGCTAATGCCAGTAACAGACTTGTTGCAAAAGCCGTACAACCTACACCATGGCACAATGGAAGAAATCTATTTGGTCGAATGAGTCTTGTTGTTCGCTGCTTCCGACTTCTGGCTGAGTTTACGACCCTAAAGTGAAACAAGGCGGAGGTTCGGTGATGCTTTGGGCAGACATATCGTGGTATTCCAGGACCCCCATCAGTACTTTGCAAGGTCGCATTACTTCCAAAGATTATGTGACGATTTTTACTGATCAGGTCCATCTCAAGGTCAGTGTTTGCTCCGCAATGGTTATGCTGTGTTCCAAGACGAGAGGGCTTCTGTTCGAGCAGCTCATATCGTCGGGATTGGTTTTGTGTGCACGAGGATGAACTGTCGCGTCTCCCTGGGATACCACAGCCAGCAGGTCCAGTATTATTGAGCCTTTGTGGTCTACTTTGGAGAGAAAGGAGTGTGTTCGCTAACTACTTCCATTATCATTACCTGAACTTGCTTTTATTTTACAGGAAGAACAATGTAAACTTCTCTTGAAAACAATACAGGAGCTGTATTTATCCGTCCCGGGACGACTGGAAGTTATTTTGAATGCCAAAAATTTTCCTACAACATACTATTCGTGGTAATTTGTCACGTTTTTTGTGTTTACATGTTTCTGTCTACTCCTTGTGTGTCACTTGGTGGATTATGTTTTGTGGACATTAGGTCGTAGTCGAACGCATATTTCTATGCTCAACGTTTAGTCTCCTAACGTTGGAGATATCTTCAGAGGCTAGAAGGACCCAGACATCAGTTTCAAATCCAAACAAGCTCAGGAAGAAGAGTTGTTATTGCGTAACCACACAATGGTCGGGTCGTGGCGTCATCAGATCGCTGTCTAAGATAGAGTCGCGCCGACGTGTCGTCTGGGAAACACAGGAAAGTCAGCAGTAGCAGGTAATGGATTTGGCTCACTCAACCATCGAATTCTTCCCTCCACTACTAGTACTCCGTGTTCAGGCCAAAAGTGACCCAACGGGACCATCCGACCGCCGTGTCATCCTCAGTTGAGGATGCGGATAGAAGGAGCGTGTGGTCAGCACACCGCTCTTCCGGTCGTTATGATGGTTTTCGTTGAACGGAACCGCTACCATTCGGTCGAGTAGCTCCTCAATTGGCATCACGAAGCTGAGTGCACCCCGAAAAATGACAACAGCGCATGGCGGCCCGGATGGGCACCCATCCAAGTGCCGGCCACGCCCGACAGCGCTTAACTTCGGTGATCTCACGGGAACCGGTGTATCCACTGCGGCAAGGCCGTTGCCTCCCTCTACTAAAGTTTTATCAAAATCCAATAAATGCTGTGTTAGGATACAAAGAAAAGCCTTGAAATTTCAAAAGCACAAATACAATTTTACGAGAAAAGAAGAGCAACTGAAAGTAGACAAGTTGTGAGCCTTGTGTTAAACAAAGCAAACAGCCCAACTCTTTCCACTACAAGTTCCATAAGGCTTATCGGTGCGGGTACTCTATCTTAGCCGCGCGGTATGAGGCGCCTTGTCACGATCTGTGCGGCTCCCCCCCATCAGAGATTCGAGACCTCCCTCGGGCATGTGTATGTGGGTTGTCCATAGCGTAAGTTACTTTAAGTTAGATTAAGTAGTGTGTAGGCTTAGGGACCGATGACCTCAGCAGACCTTACCACAAATATCCAAAAAATTTTCTCGAACCTAGGGGCGGTATGATGACGCGGCGAAAATGCTATTGCATAGGTTCATTTCGGCTTTCTGAGCTTGTTGAAGTTTGAAACTGGTATGAGTCTTCATATTCCCTAATGATGTCTGCAACATTAGGAGACGAAACTGTAGGCACAGAAATGTGCCTTGGACTTCAGCCTAATGCTCAAAAAACAGAATCTACCAGGAATGCAAATACTGACCGTGAAAAAATGCAAGATATGTCACTTTTTGTACAACACAAGTTATTTCAATAAGAAATGTGAATCTCACTTGTAGCAATGCACCGTATTCATCAACGAACGATACTGTTAATTTTGTTCCTTCTGAGCTCTAAAGGAAGTATATGTTATTCTTTTGCTGCAAAGTGCTCTCAACTCGTAACTGGTCCGGAAAGTAGGACCGCGGAAGGAAGGAAGATTAAGAGTTTAACGTATCATCGAAGAGGTCATTAAGAGTCGAAGAGCTAGGTCGATTTGAGCAAGGATAGGGAAAGACATTGCATGGGTCATTTTCAAGGGTACCATCCTGGCATTTGCCTTAACTGGTTTAACACAACCACAGAAAACCTAAATTTTGGTGGTCGGAAGGTAATATGAACTGCCACCCTCCTGAGTGCGAGTCTGGTGTGTACCACTCCGCCACATCACTGGGTGAGAACTGCAAGCAGTAACATGTCTGCTTGTGGAAGGAAGGAAGGAAGGAAGGAAGGAAGCGAAAGAGGTCCTAACTGACCATCACATTACGGTGAGGTTATGAGACTTAATACTAGCTCAGAGAAGGCAAGGATATCTATCAGAATATTTTGGACACTGTTATACTGAGAGTTTCCCAAGCGCCACAATTAAGCTTTACTTTGTACTGTAACCTTCCAGACACCATATTCAGCAAGTATGCTCTTATTTCTTCAATACGCTTAGCTTTCGGACACGTGTGTAAGAAGTCCTCAGTAGCAGGAACGTGATACTGGAACAACCTCCCGCATTATATTACAGAGCTAAATAACATCTCCAGCTTCAGAAGAAAGGTAATGAAATATCTACTAAAGCAACAATAAGATTGCCATTATACCTCTACGCACTCTTAACCCTTGTACAGCCCTCTTTACAAACTTATCTCATTTCCCAGTATTCTTAGCCAACGTAGTCTCCTTAAATTTTTTTTTCTCAGAACTCACTATATCAGAAAAGATGTATTTTGTGGACCCGTAAATACTTCTTTATCTTCCACTATCATTATTGTTATTAATGATACAATTATTGTCATTATTATTATTGACTTTTTTTTCTCAGACTTAAGTCTGGTTAAAAATGGAACGTGACGCGGACCTCGGTCAAGCGTGACTTCCTTGTAACTGTATGGTATATGTTATATTGCATTTAGGAACTTTCGGGTAATTGAACATGTATCAATAATTACAGATTTTTGTAGTTGTATATATATGTTTGGATGTAGCTGTATTGCATTGATGTACTGGTGAATATTGTGAGGTATGACTCCTGTAGTTGATAGTATAATTGGGATAATGTCGACTTTATCCTGATGCCACATGTCTTTGACTTCCTCAGCCAGTTGGATGTATTTTTCAATTTTTTCTCCTGTTTTCTTCTGTATATTTGTTGTGTTGGGTATGGATATTTCTATTAGTTGTGTTAATTTCTTCTTTTTATTGGTGAGTATGATGTCAGGTTTGTTATGTGGTGTTGTTTTATCTGTTATAATCGTTCTGTTCCAGTATAATTTGTATTCATCATTCTCCAGTATATTTTGTGGTGTGTACTTGTATGTGGGAACGTGTTGTTTTATTAGTTTATGTTTTATGGCAAGTTGTTGATGTATTATTTTTGCTACATTGTCATGTCTTCTGGGGTATTCTGTATTTGCTAGTATTGTACATCCGCTTGTGATGTGATCTACTGTTTCTATTTGTTGTTTGCAAAGTCTGCATTTATCTGTTGTGGTATTGGGATCTTTAATAATATGCTTGCTGTAATATCTGGTGTTTATTGTTTGATCCTGTATTGCAATCATGAATCCTTCCGTCTCACTGTATATATTGCCGTTTCTTAGCCATGTGTTGGATGCGTCTTGATCTATGTGTGGCTGTGTTAGATGATACGGGTGCTTGCCATGTAGTGTTTTCTTTTTCCAATTTACTTTCTTCGTATCTGTTGATGTTATGTGATCTAAAGGGTTGTAGAAGTGGTTATGAAATTGCAGTGGTGTAGCTGATGTATTTATATGAGTGATTGCTTTGTGTATTTTGCTAGTTTCTGCTCGTTCTAGAAAGAATTTTCTTAAATTGTCTACCTGTCCATAATGTAGGTTTTTTATATCTATAAATCCCCTTCCTCCTTCCTTTCTGCTTAATGTGAATCTTTCTGTTGCTGAATGTATGTGATGTATTCTATATTTGTGGCATTGTGATCGTGTAAGTGTATTGAGTGCTTCTAGGTCTGTGTCACTCCATTTCACTACTCCAAATGAGTAGGTCAATACTGGTATAGCATAAGTATTTATAGCTTTTGTCTTGTTTCTTGCTGTCAATTCTGTTTTCAGTATTTTTGTTAGTCTTTGTCTATATTTTTCTTTTAGTTCTTCTTTAATATTTGTATTATCTATTCCTATTTTTTGTCTGTATCCTAGGTATTTATAGGCATCTGTTTTTTCCATCGCTTCTATGCAGTCGCTGTGGTTATCCAATATGTAATCTTCTTGTTTAGTGTGTTTGCCCTTGACTATGCTATTTTTCTTACATTTGTCTGTTCCAAAAGCCATATTTATATCATTGCTGAATACTTCTGTTATCTTTAGTAATTGGTTGAGTTGTTGATTTGTTGCTGCCAGTAGTTTTAGATCATCCATGTATAGCAAATGTGTGATTTTGTGTGGATATGTTCCAGTAATATTGTATCCATAATTTGTATTATTTAGCATGTTGGATAGTGGGTTCAGAGCAAGACAGAACCAGAAAGGACTTAATGAGTCTCCTTGGTATATTCCACGCTTAATCTGTATTGGCTGTGATGTGATGCTATCTGAATTTGTTTGGATATTAAGTGTGGTTTTCCAGTTTTTCATTACTGTGTTTAGAAAGTGTATCAATTTAGGATCTACTTTGTATATTTCCAAAATCTGTAGTAACCATGAGTGGGGTACACTATCAAAGGCTTTTTGGTAATCAATGTATGCGTAGTGTAGGGACCTTTGTTTAGTTTTAGCTTGATATGTCACCTCTGTATCAATTATCAGTTGCTCTTTACATCCTCGTGCTCCTTTGCAGCAGCCTTTTTGTTCTTCATTTATAATTTTGTTCTGTGTTGTATGTGTCATTAATTTCTGTGTGATGACTGAAGTTAATATTTTGTATATTGTTGGTAGGCATGTTATGGGGCGATATTTAGCTGGGTTTGCTGTGTCTGCTTGATCTTTAGGTTTCAGATAGGTTATTCCATGTGCAAGTGTATCAGGGAATGTGTATGGGTCTGCAATGTAACTGTTAAATAACTTAGTTAGATGTGAATGTGTTGAGGTGAACTTCTTTAGCCAGTAATTTGCTATTTTATCATTTCCAGGGGCTTTCCAATTGTGTGTAGAATTAATTGCTCGGGTGACTTCATGTTGCAAAATTATCACTTCAGGCATTTGTGGTATCATCTTGTATGTGTCTGTTTCTGCTTGTATCCACCGTGCATGCCTGTTATGTTGTACCGGGTTTGACCATATGCTGCTCCAGAAGTGTTCCATGTCTGTTATGTTTGGTGGATTGTCTATTTTAATGTGTGTGTTATCCATTGTTTGGTAAAATCTCTTTTGGTTTGTGTTGAATGTTTGGTTTTGTTTCCTTCTATTTTCACTTTTTTTGTATCTTCTAAGTCGTTTTGCCAATGCTTGCAATTTCTGCTTTTTTTCATCTAATTGCTCTATTGCTTCTTGTTGTGAGATTTTACCTAACCTTTTTCGTTTTTTGTCTGATATTTCATTTCTTATAAATTGTGTTAGCTGTCCGATGTCTTTTCTCAGTTTTTCTATTCTGATCTGTAACCTGTGTTGCCATGCTGGTTTTGTGCGTTTCTTCTGTGTGTTGGTTTGTTCTGATCTCTGCCTAGTGTGTATATTTAGTGTAGTGAGTGCTCCTATATAAACCAGTAGTTGTAACTCTTCCATAGTTGTGTTTTCATTTATTTTGTTGTGTATGATTGTGTTGATAGTTTTTATTGTTGTTTCGACTTGGGGGTTATTTGGCGGTCTATGCAAGAATGGTCTAATGTCTGTATTTGTGTCTTTGTATTCTATATATGTCAGCTGAAATTTCTCTTCTATATCTAACACGTGTGTCTCTTCGTGTTCTATTTGTGCTTGTTCTGGTGGCTGTCTTAAGATTTCGTTTTCCTCTGATTGTTTAATTGATGCGTGTTGGTCTTTGTTTGTTTGCTCTGGGATGTTTGAGTCCATTACTGTGTTTTCTTCTTCTTCTGATTGCACATTATTTTGTTCCAGTATTTGTTGTACTTGTTGTTTGATGTTTTCTAATTCTGACTGGGGTATCCTGTTATTTTTGATTATTACACGGATCTGATCAGCTAGTCGTTGTTCTGTTAAAAATTTTAATTCCGGGTATCTGGTAATAAATGTTGTGTATACTTGTGATCTGTATCCAGTTGTGTTGGTTCCTAGGTTTGTTGCTTGGTAATAACAGAACATGAGGTGTCGATTTACTTCATCTGACCATCTCATCCTCTGTCTTTGTTTTCCTTCTAGGGTGGTTGCAGGAAGCATATCCTGCAAAACACCTCTATTCGGATTTAAATCATTTTCCATGTGGCTAGCAGTGTCGTTACCATTGTGGGCGGGCATAGGGTTCAAGCGTCGTCCCCGACCATGACGGCGCTTGTCCGAGGCTTCTTTAGTTCTGTCCTGAACCAAGTAATCACACTAAAAGGGGGGTTAGCCCTATTAGTGGTTTGTTCTTTTCGTCGCCTTTTACGACTGGCAGAACATACCGGAGGCCTATTCTTTTCCCGGGCCTCCACGGGGGTTATTATTATTATTATTATTATTATTATTATTATTATTATTATTATATTATTTTAAATTGTTAATGTTACTACTTTTATCACTATTAGTGGCTACATTTGCAGTAGTACAAGTAAAGCCAGAATTAATTTCGTTAGTTCATAGACAGTATAATTTTCTTGCTGCAGACACTAACATCATTTTAATACTGGTTGTCATATTAAAACTTATTTTCTTAGGTAGCTATGATGTAATATATACTGCTTGTGTGAAATCTTTGCTCGATATAAGAGAGGGCCTGACGGTCCTAATCAGATCAGTTCAAATAAATAAATAAAATTATGCGCCATAGCTATGGAAGAGTGAAGCATATTATATTAAAGGTTTTGCCAAGATGAAACAGATGACTATGTTGAACCTTGAGACAAAATTATTTTACAACATACCGACGCACAAGTTATAGTAAATGATAATTAAGAACTTGTGTTGTATTTGCTGTACAGAGCTGAGCGATCGCTCAAAATAAACGTAATTCGTGGTAAAGTGTTCATCTAGCACCAAAAGTTGGTAATGAATATTTATTTTTCTGTTATTATAACTTTTTCATTCTCAGCAAGTAATTTTAGTAAAAAATACTGTTGATTTTAATTGAGGGTACCAGAACAGATTCAACATGATGACGCAGAGCTGTATAAGAGTCGACTGAGGTGTCGCATCCTATGCTGTACTTAATCTCAGTTGAGAAAATCGGCACTAAGGCAAAAACTAAACTCCACCCGAGCAGGCCATGAAGGCCCAAGGGTACCGACCAGCCGCCGTGTCATCCTCAACCACACAAATCACTGGATGCGGATATGGAGGGACTTGAGGTCATCACATCGCTCTCCCCTCCGTATGTCACTTTACGAGACCGAATCCGCTACTTCTCTATCAGGTAGCTGCTCAGTTTGCCTCACAAGGGCTGAGTGCACCCCACTTGCCAACAGCGCTCGGCAGATCGGATGATCACCCATCCAAATGGTAGCCCAGCCCAACAGCGCTTAACTTTGATCTGACGGGAACCGGTATTAACACTGCGGAAAGGCTGTTGGCATGTAATAATATTGCAACTTCATACTACTTTTGAGCGTAGTAGTGTAAGTCTTGTGATTTCAATATCGCACAGATAATGGGAGAAATAATAGTCACAGAGAATTTATAAAAACATCACGAGACGAGCTGGAAACTCACGTAATATGACATGTACAACACGTATGCAAACTGATAAACTTTTAAATATTGAAGCAACATGTAATTTAAATGGCACAGAGAAACGGTCAGATCAATCACAAATAGGGGTGGAGGGTCGCTCGTGGGGCTGTCTTTTACTGGTTGGAGTTGAGGATGGTCGTGCTAACAAGTGTCGGCATATGAGCGGTGAAACGACTGTGCATTTGAACTTGGAAAATTTCTGCGAGTTCCTAGGTTGTGGGGCTAGGAAATATCCCGACTTTAGTCGATCTTTGATATATCTTTGAGTGTCACTGGACTATGAAATATTTCGTACCCATTCGATGTCGTGGGGATTTTAAAATATTTCGGTAGAAATTCAGACACTGAATATTTTTTGGCAAAGCGTGAACATGGCAGGAAATTGGACAATTCATGTGTTGATCAGTAGCCATTTAATCTACGTGCGACAAGCATGTGTTGAGGAACTAATAAACGCAGTAGATACCATTAACCGTTTTATTTAAATCATATCACTGCCACTGTATTCTATCAAGAAAATGCAACACTGTTCATAAACATGATAACTTTACTATATTACGGTGGGCACGAATGTAAAAGCGTATACCTCCTCTCTGTGCACCCCAATAGCCGTAACTATTAGTGCTATAAAGAATTATTTCTATAAAATCACAGAGAGTTGTAACGTCGCAAGGTCCTAAAAATAGACATGATTCTCTGATGGTGTACTTCCAGGTGTTCATCAGTGGCTCTACCTTGCACAAATTTCAGCGACCGTCCCAGAATCACGTCCAGAAATCCTGATAAGCCACGACAATTAAAGAAGTGTGGAACGCGTTATCGGTGCAAATTCCACTTCTCGCACAAAAAGCCCCAGTAAATATCCTCAGTCAAAAAATGGTTCAAATAGCTCTGAGCACTATGGGACTTAACTTCTGAGGTCATCAGTCCCCTAGAACGTAGAACTACTCAAACCTAACAAACCTAAGGACATCACACACATCCATGCCCGAGGCAGGATTCGAACCTGCCGCCGTAGCGGTCGCGCGGTTGGAGACTGTAGCGCCTAGAACCGCTCGGCCACTCCGGCCGGCGATCCACAGTCAGCAACAACGAAAAATACACGTGTTTAATTACAGACAAAAGAGGCGTCAGTTTGAGAGCAACTATTACGAAGTACTTTTGCACTGAACTTCTGAGTAATACATTTCTTGCGTCCTTCCAAATCTGAGCCCTGATGTATAACGAAAACACTCATACCTCATAATTAGGTCTGGAACGCTTGGCCGAAGTCTAGACTGCGAGCTTTATGAGCTAACTGCTAGTGCTTCCTGCATGCGGACCGCCTTTGACGATTACGCTGCGTAGCGTTACACAAGTGCCAACGTGACTACGTGTCCTCTTCCTAACTACCCAGTTACTGTTACTTCAACGCGTTCGCAGTTATATACTTCGTAATTCACATTTGTACAATTCTTAAACTGGTCACACGAGGCATGTCGTAACATTAACGTAAATTTTTTCTGCCCATGTAGGACTATGATTTGGGTTACTGCGACTGTTTAAGATATTCTGTTAACTTTACTTATTTATTTATTTATCAGGTTCCGGAGTTTTGTGGGAGAAAAAGCTACTTGGACAAGGAATGAGCCGTGCCTAGTTTACAAAACGATGCTTAAAAAACTTATAAACAAAAGTATAAATAAAGTCCGAAGAAGTTGTGAAAGGATACATGAACAAATAATACATTACAGAGAAAAATCTCAAACTACAAGGAGCACTGCAACGTCATATAACTAGAGATATATGGACTGACTGCTAAATGACAATACCGACATGAAGTCCCTATTGGCACGTTCTCAGTACGTTGTCTGGCTATGGAGATGAGGCTTAGGAGAACTTAATTCTGAACAGAGAATACTGTGAGCACATCTCCATCGAGGTTTCACACTATTCGCGAATGTCGCAAAATTCTTAAGGCCTTGGCAGTCTAGGGGCACCAAAAGTAGCGTTATGGGTGGCCTTATCTCTACCTAGGAATAGTACGTGTGCAATTAACTCTTCACGTTAATTTACGTTTCTGTAACCTCCAGTAAGTAAAGAAATGTCGAAAAGGACTTAGTAGCTCATCTGCACATTAACAGTTAATTTTATGTCAGTAGTTTCTGGTTTCAGTGTTGGTGGGTATTCGTACTGTTGTGTCTAGACACAGGGTGAGGTTACCGAAAGGGCACACGTCAACTCACGCCGACTGGCGCGAATTCTGAAACAGGATAAGTTATGAATGCACTAAAGAAAAGTACGTATCTAAGTTAATACTCAACTTTTAATTCCATCATTGTGGTACAACGCTCTTGACGATACAAATGAGACTTTAATTACAAGCACTGTAAGGCTAATGGCGCCTTGCTAGGTCGTAGCCATGGACTTAGCTGAAGGCTATTCTAACTGTCTCTCGGCAAATGAGAGAAAGGTTTCGTCAGTGTAGTCGCTAGCAAAGTCGTCGTACAACTGGGGCGAGTGCTAGTCCGTCTTTCTAGACCTGCCATGTGGTGGCGCTAGGTCTGCAATTACTGACAGTGGCGACACGCGGGTCCGACATGTACTAATGGACCGCGGCCGATTTAAAGCTACCACCTAGCAAGTGTGGTGTCTGGCGGTGACACCACACGTACCTCAAAGTAAGGGTGGTGAACGGATGGTAGTGCTTCGGCTCGCTGGTCTTCGCTAGGCGTTACAGTTAACGGAAGTCTTGAGCAACGCTCCTCTTGGCATTCTAGACTTGGTAGTGTTAATGTACACTTCTGCGGCAGTACATCCTTTGACGGATATCTTTGAGGAATTACGAGAATTACGACTGAGTGACTGAGTCTGAAGGCTACTGTTGCGTTTCTTCAAGAATACAAACTACACAAATGTTCCAAGCTTATTTCGAGTGCCTACGGAAATCAAATCTGTGTTGATACACGGCAGTAACGCATTAGACAGTCAGACAGATAGTATGGCTACACAGTACAATTATCTCTTGCGATGATATTCAGAATAACGGTCGTACGTGCTTCCAAATCATGATACTACCGTTATAGTACAGGTAAGTAATTTCTGCGTGAGTTTTTAGTGTCGTTTAGCTCTCGCAAGTCAGCCGCCGCATATTTCTGTAATTACACTATTGGCCATTAAAATTGCGACACCAAGAAGAAATGCAAATGATAAACGGGTATTCATGGGACAAACGTATTATACTAGAACTGACATGTGATTACATTTTCACGCAATTTGGGTGCCTAGATCCTGAGAAAACAGTACCCAGAACAACCACCTCTGGCCGTAACAACGGCCTTGATACGCCTGGGCATTGAGTCAAACAGTGCTAGGATTGCGTGTACAGGGACAGCTGCCCATGCAGCTTCAACACGATACCACAGTACATTAAGAGTAGTGACTGGCGTATTGTGACGAGCCAGTTGCTCGGTCACCATTGACCAGACGTTTTCAATTGGTGAGAGATCTGGAGAATGTACTGGCCAGGGCAGCAGTCGAACATTTTCTGTATCCAGAAAGGCCCGTACAGGACCTGCAACATGCGGTCGTGCATTATCCTGCTGAAGTGTAGGGATTCGCAGGGATAGAATGAAGGGTAGAGCCACGGGTCGTAACACATTTGAAATGTAACGTCCACTGTTCAAAGTGCCGTCAGTGCGAACAAGAGGTGACCGAGACGTGTAACCAATGGCACGCCATACCATCACGCCGGGTGATACGCCAGTATGGCGATGACGAATACACGCTTCCAATGTGCGTTCACTGCGGTGTCGCCAAACACGGATGCGACCATCATGATACTGTGAACAGAAGCTGGATTCATCCGAAAAAATGACGTTTTGCCATTCGTGCACCCAGGTTCGTCGTTAAGTACACCATCGCAGGCGCTCCTGTCTGTGATTCAGCGTCAAGGGTAACCGCAGCCATGGTCTCCGAGCTGATAGTCCATGCTGCTGCAAACGTCGTCGAACTGTTCGTGCAGATGGTCCCCATCTGTTGACTCAGGGATCGAGACGTGGCTGCACGATCCGTTACGGCCATGCGGATCTTGCCTGTCATCTCGACTGCTAGTGATACGAGGCCGTTGGGATCTAGCACGGCGTTCCGTATTACCCTCCTGAACCCACCGATTCCATATTCTGCTAACAGTAATTGGATCTCGACCAACGCGAGCAGCAACGTCGCGATACGATAAACCGCAATCGCGATAGGCTACAATCCGACCTTTATCAAAGTCGGAAACGTGATAGTACGCATTTCTCCTCCTCACATGAGGCATCACAACAACGTTTCATCAGGCAATGCCGGTCAACTGCTGTTTGTGTATGAGGAATCAGTTGGAAACTTTCCTCATGTCAGCACGTTGTAGGTGTCGCCACCGGCGCCAGCCTTGTGTGAATGCTCTGAAAAGCTAATCATTTGCATATCACAGCATTTTCTTCCTGTCGGTTAAAGTTCGCGTCTGTAGCACGTCATCTTCGTGGTGTAGCAATTTTAATGGCCAGTAGTGTATGTAAGGTAGTTACGGGTCTTGCGTCCTCGGCTTAGGGCCTCCCTTGATATTTGTCAGGATTATGCAGGCATTGGGTCTACGAGATACAGAAATACGTGAAAACCGAGTTATTAACCATCACCACTTTATTTCCATAAGAACTATTATAATAACGCACTCGCTACGTCGACCCGTCATAACTGTGTCTGTCGTCCTCCCATGAATAATACTAATTTGTCAAGGCTCCATCGTGAGCCAATATATATATATATATATATATATATATATATATATATATATATATATATATATATATATATATATACATTCCTCATCGAAACCAAATACGTTAAAAACAGTTCTGCCCGTACAGGCAGCCAGCGACGCGACTCCACTGCTGTGTGAGTGGTGCGCTTTATGGCCGACGTATGCTGACACCGCAGTTCGTGAGCATTCAAAGATAGCGCCAGCTCGCGCGCGTGTACTCACGAGACGGCTACATCCAAACCTGTAACCCTCACTTCACACCCCGTAAAGAAGATGAGCTACCAAGTGTGGCTCAAGGCCACCACCTGGGCGTCATGGATCTGTTTCGCCTGTTGTGGCGTCAGAAAGTATCGCAAAGTTTATCTCATTTGCAACATAGTTACGATTGGTACTGACGAGCCGGCTTTCCAAATTACAATTTGTTACATTACATATGTTGTAGACACAAGATAAATTAATAAAAATAAGTACGACATAATGCTTGCAATTAAGTATGGATTAACATTACTGGAAGACGCAAAAAACTTAATCATATTTGCTGCTTGAATGAAATTTAACTCACTATTAACAGTCATTACATTTTCTTGGATTTCCATAGTCAAATCATTATCCTTAGGAGAACTGGACAGGGAATGGTTTGTATATGTTAGTATGTATGATTCGCTATAGTAAACTGCTGACAGTCTCGTTAATGAAGGCTTTCCAGCCGCATGAAAAGTAACTGGTAGTACAGAAGGCATATCAAACAGATCAAACAATAAATCATAATGGGTGCCATATAAGATTAATCCTCTACCATTTAATTTGAGTGTGAATGGCAGTTTAGGTGTACCAGGAGTTGTA
Organism: Schistocerca cancellata; assembly: GCF_023864275.1. Classification (NCBI taxonomy): domain Eukaryota; kingdom Metazoa; phylum Arthropoda; class Insecta; order Orthoptera; family Acrididae; genus Schistocerca; species Schistocerca cancellata. Next base: position 376,841,993 of record NC_064629.1, on the reverse strand, counting down.
CATCTATATGTAACATCGAGAATCGAATTGAAAGAGTACGTCATACCTTCAGAACATCGTTTAAGAAATGGCTGCTACAGATGCATTAAACTTCTACGGCAATCGTCTCTCGGAGGATTATTTGTAAACAGTTCTTCCTCACAGCTGTACACTCAACTGGCTAAAAATACTGCCGATTCTGGGCATATTAACTTATAACTACGTTTACATGTATACAGATCATGCTCATTCAGAGATAAAAAATGTCTTCGGTCTTTACTGATTAGTAAATAATTCCATAGCTGACATATGACATGAAGGCTGCTTGTTGCTTCATGACAGGATAAGCATAAACTTTACATTTTTCAAAATTAAGCTTTAATGTAGCAATGGGTATAGAAGCAAAAGCAGTTAAGTCATTAAAGAGCGTGCTAATACAATTATTTCATTAAAGAAGTTAGTTTGATTCGTATTAGATTGTTGTTCACGAGCTAAAATTTTGTCTTTAACGTCCAACAGATCTCGGCTGGTTGAAGTACCAAATAAACTACGAAGGATACTTCCTCCAAAATCGAACAGCAGAAGGCACGTTTACGCTTTTGACTGAACGAATTAAATCAATTTGCTTCTTAACAGAACTGAATTGTTGTTGACTCTCGCTACTATTGTATTTAAGTACAAATTTAGCATTATTTGTTGAAACTACCAGGTCTGACTGAGGTTCAACCAACATAGCTGTTGTTCAAAAATGGTTCAAATGGCTCCGAGCACTATGGGACTTAACATCTATGGTCATCAGTCCCCTATAACGTAGAACTACTTAAACCTAACTAACCTAAGGACATCACACAACACCCAGTCATCATGAGGCAGAGATAATCCCTGACCACGCCGGGAATCGAATCCGAGAATCCAGGCATGGGAAGCGAGAACTCTACCGCACGACCACGAGCTGCGGACACACTCTTTACACTCATTCACACTACACACGTCGACGAAGATTGCACAGGTGCCTGGGACTGCATCGCTCGAAGTATGGCGACACCTTGATCTCGAAGTCTGGACTGGGACCTCGTGCTGCCCGTTTCCTAGATTCAGAAACAGCTAGTCGTGCCCTCAGTCGGTCATCGTAGTCGTCTCGGGGATCTACGGGATGTCTACTCAGAAATAGCTTCACAAGATTGATATGAACGACAATCGAACGAAATGGTAGAGCTTAATAATGACTTGCGATAACACCTCCAGGATCGAGTATGGTCCTTTCCAAAACTTCTTAAGCTTTTTGACCGCACTCTTTTTTAACACTATGTTGCTCAGGTAGACAAGATCTCCGACTCGACACCGTGGCGTGGTCTATCGTGCAAATTCCAAGGTTGAATGAATCCTACTTCCATATACAATTTCATATGGACATAGGCAGGTTGACGTGTGCATTTTTACATTTTAAGCAATCCGAAATATGGAAGACACACATCCCAATAGTAATGCTTGCTACTTACGTAGTGGTGAACCATCTTACTGATTTTTCTGTGAATTCGCTCGACACATCCATTTCCTTCAGGGTGTGCTGGTGTAGCTCTTAGCTGCGTTTTTTGCATTAGCTTGCAAGTCTGTTTAAGTAATTCACTGATGAAATTTGATTCTTGGCCACTGATTATGCTTAATGGTGATCGAAGCATTAGTAACCACTCTCTTACAAAGACTTTAGCTATAGTCTTGGCACTCTGATCAGGTACTGGTATCATGGGAAGATATCTGGAGAAATGATGTAACATGGCCAATACGTATTTATTCCCATCTTTATATTAGGCAAAGGTTGAACGACATCGAGTCCTACTCTTTCGCCGGCCGGTGTGACCGAGCGGTTCTAGGCGCTTCAGTCTGAACCCGCGCGACCGCTACGGTCGCAGGTTCGAATACTGCCTCGGGAATGGATGTGTGTGATGTCCTTAGGTTAGTTAGGTTTAAGTAGTTCTAAGTTCTCAGAGCTCAGAGCCATTTGAACCTACTCTTTCGAATGGTTCACTAGTGTCTGGCAGATTTTGCAATTGTGCCCTAGTTTTTCCCAAATTACCCCGTATGTTACAGGAATCATACTGTGAAACAAACTCTAAAAGGTCAGCTTTACAACTGTGTAGTCTACAAGATCGGTGATTAAATTGGAACTGGCTCAGTCAAAAGCCCACTTTGTGTGGTGTCACCGCCAGACACCACACTTGCTAGGTGGTAGCCTTTAAATCGGTCGCGGTCCGTTAGTATACGTCGGACCCGCGTGTCGCCACTATCAGTGATTGCAGACCGAGCGCCGCCACACGGCAGGTCTAGAGAGACTTCCTAGCACTCGCCCAGTTGTACAGCCGACTTTGCTAGCGATGGTTCACTGACAAAATACGCTCTCATTTGCCGAGACGATAGTTAGCATAGCCTTCAGCTACGTCATTTGCTACGACCTAGCAAGGCGACTTTACCAGTTACTATGGATGCTGTAAAACATGTACCGTCAAGAGCGATGTTCACCATTTATGGATTAAAGTTAAGTATTCCACAGCTACGTCCTTTTTTGCTAGTCTAATTTCCTCGTCCTGTTCCAGACCTCACGCCAGCCTGCGTGAGCTAAAACGCGTGCCTTTCGGCTTCCTCTCAAAAACGGGTTGGCTCTCTTGCCAATCCACAACACTTTGTTAGTCTGGAACTTGGGTCCTTTAAGGTCAATACCCATTTGAGTGTGGCACCGTTTGCAGTCACTGTAAATTCTCTCCTGTCAAGGAACTTCTGTTATGTGTTATACCAAAAACCGAAGAACAAAACTGCTTTACTGTTGTAGTATAGTTACATTTCACTTTATTTAATTGTCTGGCGGGGTCAGGGATTTTCTCTGCCTCGTGATGGCTGGGTGTTGTGTGCTGTCCTTAGGTTAGTTAGGTTTAAGTAGTTCTAAGTTCTAGGGGACTTATGACCACAGCAGTTGAGTCCCATAGTGCTCAGAGCCATTTTTGAATTATCTGGAAGCAAATGATATTGGGTGTTCATGGCCATCAGTTTCTTGCGGTAAAATAGTACCAAAAGCAGAATTTGAAGCATTTGTTGAAAGAATGAAAGGCTTGCTGAAATCTGAATAGGCTCACACTGGATCTGTGGTTAGGGTAGTTTTAAGTTCTTCCATTGCCTTTTTGCATTCTGTATTTGATAATCGCCTATGAAGCGTCCAAAGAAGTTCATTGGTACCAAGAATGACTGTAATTCCTTTAATTTCTGTGATTCAGAAAAGTTCTTGATAGCTTTAATTAATTTTGGATCAGGGTGGAAGCCTTCGTTGGTTACAACGTTGTCAAGATGGGTCACTTGATTTTGTACAAAATAACATTCATCTATTGACAGAGACAGATTTGCACTTCTAATACACTCGAAAACTGAAGTCTCCCAGCATGCTGCTTCATGTTTTCACTGAGAATTATAAAGTCGTCGATGTATGCAAGAGTTTGTGTTGATATGAGCTCTCGTAAAACTAAAGCCATCAGGCGCTGAAAGGTGGCTGGGGCATTGCGAGGTCTAAATGGCATACCCAAGTATTCCTGTTACTGTAAAAAATGAAGTTTTCGCTTCTTCATCTGGATGCACTATCAGCTGATGATATCCACGTGTTAGATCACAAAACGAAAAAATTCGACATCTGCCTAAGTAATCGAGGGTTTCTACGACTTTTGGTGAGGGGTAAATGTCTGTAGTAGAGCTGCATCCAGAACTCAGTAATCCACGCAGAAACCGAACTGTGGTTCCCGAGAAGAAGATGTCTTTGTAACAATAACAGTTGGTGAAGACTGTGGTGGATCTGCAGAATGTTTTGGTTCCAATTCCGGCTTCCAGTTGTTCTTTAACCTTTTTTCTACCAGCTCTCTTTGACTGAATTATATTCTGTAAGGTTTCTGAATGGTCTGCAGCTCGTGGTCGTGCGGTAGCGTTCACGCTTCCCGCGCCCGGGTTCCCGGGTTCGATTCCCGGCGGGGTCAGGGATTTTCTCTGCCTCGTGATGACTGGGTGTTCTGTGATATCCTTAGGTTAGTTAGGTTTAAGTAGTTCTAAGTTCTAGGGGACTGATGAAAATAGATGTTAAGTCCCATAGTGCTCAGAGCCATTTTGCAATTTTTACGTATCCCTAAAAAAAACTGTCTTCGTAAGTGCGACATTTGAAACTTCATTTAGAATCTGTATGACATCATCTTTTTTATGCTCAACACTTCATCATCTTTCATTTCTATGGCAATACAAAGTCTTCGGTGCTCATTTTCGTTATAGTTATTGGGACTCGAACTTCATTGCGTCTCACCATTGTAGCTATGCCTACACGTCTGGAGTCATAACAGTGCATTCTGTCCAGTAACTCACATTTATCCGACCGTTCGGTCCATGACAGAACCCTTCTTTGCATCGGGGGGACTTGACTTCGTCATAGATTGTTTTTCCTGTTCCCTGGAGAATTTTCTGTGGCTTATCAACCAGTACATCGACTCGGAAGGTTTGAACTGATGCTGCGGTTGGGTTGATAGTCCCACGACTTCAGTGTTGCTGCTCCTTTGAGTACGATCTAAAGAATGATTTGCTAGGTCGTAGTTTGCACAGCCTAGTCTGATGCTCCTCTCTGCGACAAATATCTCTGCCCCGTCAGCAGAAAAGAAATTAAATCCATGTAGACTGTCATAGCGCGTTTCATTGTTTGGAACTACTTGCATTCCCCCTGTGTATTTCTCTTGCCCTAAACATAATTCTACTTAAACTACTCCATGGTTACGTAACTTCCCGGCATTTAACCTACGTACCTTTAACTTTGGCGGTCTTAACTTATCACTTTTGGCAATGTAATTCCGCATTAGTGAGGTTTGTGCTCCTGTATCAATAAGTTGCTTGCTTTGTCGTCCACGATATACAGTACGTATCAGAAAGTCATTGGGAATCTGGTTTTCGGTGGAGCTAGCAGGAATCACTGTCTCGGGCAGGGGGCCGACGGTTTGGCGGCACGTGCGTTCCTGTACTAGTTTAACGATCTCCCAATTTGTCTGTTGCTCGCATTACCTTTTTTTCTATTGCTGCAATCTCTCAATACGTGAGCCTGAGTCCCGCAATTGTAGCATATTCGTTTCTCCTTACAGTGTTTATGTTTGTGACCAGGTTGCTTAAATCTGTAACATTCAACATTTGTGTTGAACACGCTACGTTCTTCTTTTCACATAGTATTCGGCAGTCTTAATGGTTCCACGAAGCCAACAACTGCTTCCGCTGCTTCCTGAAATGTCTTACATCGTGCCAGTCTGACTGCTTTGCTTACTTCTTCTCCATACAACAGGTGGAGGAATGTGTCTAAAGCTCTATGATCAGTTTCGAACAGCTGAATGCGATTCTCATTCTCATCTTCCACCAGCTCGTTAGATTGAGCACTAATGTTCCAAATTCTGTCGGCAGACTGCTCAATAGATTTGTCCCGTCGCATCCGTTGACTGTGAAGTTGCTCTCTGTAGAATTTGTTAGCATTTTTGCGTTTGAATCTCTGAACAGCTGTCGCTTTGGATTCATTGTAATCTTCTGATTTCAAAAAGTGGGCTTCGCGCTAATGAAATCTTATGTGGCTTCCTGAATTCTTAATTTAGCAAGCGTCTGTATCAGTTCACGAACCCAGCAAGGCAGCTTCTTGGAGCTTCCACAAGAACACATCTACGTCTTCCTCGGGTTTCCCGCTAAACACGAGTACCACAGGCAATAACTGGAAATTCTTTATGGCACCAACACTGTAAGAGTTGTCTTTTTTTTCAAATCGTTTACAACGGTTTGGAAATCGGTTGTGTTAGTCGGATAAGAATCTACTGTACTAATTAGTGTACGTCAACAACATCATTCTAGAAAAAAAGTTTTAAAATGCTTCACTGTATTTCCTTCTGTAGCCAAACTGGAGCAGACTGACCTGAATTCCAGCGTTGGATGACCTCGTGTTGTCGGATGACGTCCATGCTGCTACTGCTGCTGCTGCTGTGGATTTGTCACGACGATATGGCAGGAACTCTGAAATTCTCCGAAGTTCACACATCGCTGCATCTCCTTATGACTGTAGGATTTCGATAAGTGATTCCCATGCTGTCACCCCTTCTCTAAGGCGGTTACTGGTTTTGCGTCCTCGGCTGAGGGTCTCTTGATACTTGTCAGGATTATGCAGGCATTGGGTGTATGAGATACAGAAATAGGTGAACACCGTGTTATTAACCATCACCACGTTATTTCCATAAGAACTGATATAACAACGCGCTCGCTATGCCGATCCGTCATAACTGTGTCTCAAGTCCTACCAAGAATAATACGGATTTATCATGACTGCATTGTGAGCGGAGACATATATAAATTCCGGGTCGAAACCAAGCGCGTTGAAAACAGTTCTGCCCATACAGGCAGCCAGCGACGCGACTCCACTGCTGTGTGTGTGGCGCCGCTCTGCGGCCGGCGTTATACTGACACCGCAGTTCGTGAGCATTTCAAGATAGAGCCGGCTCGCGCACGTGCACTCACGAGATAGCTGCGTCCAAACCTGTAACTCTTACAATTTCTTATTTCCGACACATTAAAGATTTCGGGAGTACTGGAAGCCGCACCAGTAAAAATAATTAAATAAACTTTAATTGTTATTCTCAGCTATATCTGAAACTTCCCCTTAGAAAAATTATACAAGACTGTGCTTAAACTGACACACAATATTTTTAGCGCAACGCAATCTGACTATCAAAGATCCCTGCAAAAGAATGGCCCTGAGTAACATTAAACTATACCTTTCAGAAATCACTTACCTCACAAAAATCTTCGTTACTCGAACTACTGCAATACAGCGAGCGCCACTACTGCCAGCTAAATAAAAGATTCAAACTACAGAAGGCACTAACTACTGATAGGGATAGTTAGCAAATGAAAGATATTAATAGAGAACAAACAATGTATTTATCTTAATATCATCACAAGTCATAATATATGTAATTTCAAAACTCCGCCATCTCTCTCCTCACATCCACCACAGCTGGCGGCTCACCTCTAACTGCGCAACGCTACGCGCTATTAACATCCAGCTGCCCCTCTACAATGGCAGACAACAATGCAAACTAGCCACAGGCTTCACACAGCACAGCCAGTGATTTTCATACAGAGCGCTACGTAACGTTGCCAATAATAAAACCTAAACAGCCTACTTACATATCATACCAGCAGCTAACCATTTCTTCACCAGGTTGTCTTCTGCAGTTTTTTTTTGTCGGGATTGTAGTATGTCGAAGCCGCAGCGGAGCTTTGAGGCTACCCTTGATTGCCGTATTAACGGTAAACGCTACTTTGTCAGTATTAAGACACCCACAGGGCTTTCACCACAATAGTAGGTCTATGGGCACGTTGCCATATCTTTTGGTGTAGGTAGCAAGGCGCCAAAGCATCTATGTCGTTGGACACTGACAGTGAGCAACAGTGTGAGACCAATCACAGTCATGTTACTAACACCCCCTCTCCCCCCTCCAACCCAGGGTAGCCGCGCGTGTTAGCACGCCGCTTCCGAGATTCGGGGAGGCACGCCGGTCCGGATCGAACCCTCCCAGTGGCTTAATAACGAGGGCTGGTACGCCGGCCAGTCTGAACGTGGTTTTTAGGTGGTTACGCACGTACTGCTACCCATTTCCTGCCTCAGTTACACAATCTGCAAATATTTAGAATACGATTGACAACTTTTACGCGGGATAATAGTAGACGCAGACAGCTGGGTTACACAAATTCCGGCCCAGGTGGCGACTAGACAGACATTCGCCCACCCTCTACCACTGACATTGCCAAAACCAATAATTAACATGCGGCCGCTGTGAGGATAGGGGATAAGGGCCAGGAAAAATACTCACGGTAATGTTAGTAATATTTAGGTATTTTAGCATCAGTACAGTATCTGGTGTAGTTTTAAAACCCTGCTACGTTCCAACGTGGTGCATCAGCGTGGGGAAATCGAAGCAGCAGCATTTATGTTTTCACGTTGTGCCTAGGAAATGTGCAAATACTATGCTTGGGAATTCTGGCAGTAAGCTTCGATTCTTTTCGTTAAATATAACACATGCACTTTTGATATAGAATTAATTAGGGAAATGTTAGTATTTTATGTAACTGGGGAAACAACAATAGAATGACTTCAGGGAATCGCAGGGGCAGCCATGATGCAGGATCTTTACTAAACAGTCTATTAAGACGTTATCTGCAGCGGACGATTATCTAATCACCCTTCTATCGAGAGCAATGGTATATCCAGCGAAGTCTATTCACCTGGCCGAGCCAGTATGGCGAATTCAGAATGTTTAATATTTTTGATGCAGTAAACGCATCAGACATCTCATTTCAATTTTTTGAGAAGCGTCACATCAAATTTAATAAGTCTTCTATCATTGTACCTTTTCGTCAATCTCTCGCGAGGGGATGAATAACACTTCTTGCTTGCTTTTTAAAACAAAGAAGAAGTTTCTTAACGTTTCAGCAAAGAACAATTACTAATATTAGCCATATTTTCTCCTTTGTGTGACGTCATGTATTGGGAAGCTCCTTGAGGTACCTTGACCCATTTACAATGTATCAGTGTAGTCCACCTTGCATGAACCACAGTGTGTACTGTCATACATCTATCGCTTCTTCATACATTTACGTACGTGTGGGATGCATCTGTGGCATGTGAGGGTGGGGAGTGGGGGCTAAGCAACCGTCCAATTAGTGATGCGTTGCGAAGCCAGGCAGCAAGCAGATCATGATCACCTGTTGTCTGTGATGTGTCTTCACAGTTTCTTGTGATCGTGGTTGTGGAACTACTTATAAATGAAATTAAGCTCCGACCAGCTATTTATGATCAGAGACTGTGTAAATATAACACCCGTGACGCAATTTGCAGATTAAGTAATGAAGTGGCAAAAGAGTACTTTTCAGATGGTAAGCATAAATATAAATTATCTTCCTCTAGTAGTAATTTAGGTGATTTACTATGAATTGATAAGCACATTTAGTATGTAGTACATTTGTAAGTATTTTTAAGATATTTTTCAGGTGACTGAATATTTTTTAATTTCTGTTTGTAATTAACTATCCAACAAATAAGTTTATGACTGCCTTCGAATGTAATGCGAAATTCATATTGATTATGGTACCAGCTATTTGCATATCAGCATTGTTACAAATATATTAAGCTTCAAAATTGCGTTCTTACTTGGCGCTGAAAATATTACGAAGGCAAATGCAGTTACAAATGTGATCAACTACGCCGATTGATGTTTCTATTTCCTTCCTCGTTAGTCTCCATTTTTTTCTCGTTATACTAAACAACATTAACAACTTTTCTTGTTCTGCGATGCGTAATGCTTCGCCCATAGTGCTGAGAGCCATTTGAACCTTTTTTTTTTGGGGGGGGTGGGGGGGGGGGTCGGTCCAAGGCAACCCGTAACTAAGCGGACTGATTTGTTTAAGGCCAGGATCACATGCCTGGTGTTGAGCGATGCTCCCCAAACTGTTGTTCCACACTCTCCCATAGAAAGACGGAGTCCCAACGCAATTGACAGGAGAAGCTGGGCATTTGCTCCCCACGTACAAACTGGCAAGTTGTTTCTACTGCAGACATTTCCTTTCAGACACGTACACCGTGTTTTAAAACGTAGGATGGCATTCAGAGTATTTTCAGCATACTATGGCATGATAGTACTGAATTTCCGATCCACTCCATTTAATGTTCAGTTTTTTTTTAGCGTGTCTGTCTCCTAAGTGGAAAGCACGTACTCGAGTCTTTCCTGTATTGGGATCGAGATGGTTCAGATCATAATATCACTCCCAATCTTTCAATTAAGTTGCTTATTTTGACTTCAACTAACTCAGATATCCTTCGTAGAGCCGTCATAGCTGTATGATAGATAAATCGCCTTGCATCGGGAAAAATCTGGCTGATAATTCTTATAAACGTCGTAGAGTGTCAGTGACACACTGCCGTCAGGGAATCATTTTCTTTTTGTTTTTTTGTTTTTTGTTTGTCCAGCAGCTCTTCTTAGCTTGCACCGTTACATAAATTCTTCTGCTTTGTAGTGTACTTCTTATTACGTTTGTCAGCCTGAAATTTCTTGTTATCTCGTATAGATTTTGGATAAGCCTTTTGTGTTTCGTCATGTCATATGCAGCACTGAGGTTTATAGAAGCTGCATCAGCGATTAGTTCTTTCTCATATCCATCTTCGATGTTTTGGGTAAGATTGAGGACATAGCGTGACTACAACATGACTTCCCCAATCTAAAGTCAGCTTGCTCTGAAATAATCTTTTCTTCTACACTTGATGATATCCTAGTCGGTATCATTCTCTCAGACACTTTATACAGTTGACATAAAAGCGAGATCAGTCGAAAATTCTTTCGATCTTCGGGTTTAATCCCCGGCTCGAGAATAGCTACGACCTGCGTTTTTCTGGAAAATTTAGGTATATGTGCAGATTCAACACATTCATTCATTAATTTACCCAACCATTTTATAGTCTCTGGTCCCAAATACTTCAGATGCTCTGTTCTTTGATCATTTGGGTCTGCACTCTTATTTCTCATATACTTTATGGTACTTACCTACTCTGTTTTAAAAGGCAAGCTCAAAAAGTTATTTTCCTCAGAGAATCGTCACTTCTTTGTTTACCGTTCTTACGTACTTGATGAGCTATTTCATTTGGCGTTACTGAGATGGTCATTACTTAGATTTTCAATTAGTTTCACGCCCTTCTACTGTTTTGGGCCGTATCTAGATCAACGAAAATATCTGACCATTTCTCCGTTTTTCCCTTCTGCCTTCTACGATGGTTAACATCAGCTCCTCACCTGCTTGGATGGTGACTTCAACTAGTTAGTCTCTATCGTATTTTTCTTGATATATCCTATGTTGGCTAACTGAGTCTTTGTTAAGGGTAGGTATGTATTGAGTTCTGTACCCACAAGTATGTATTTCCGAGAGATATTTTTTATTAGAGTTATCAAATCGTCATGTGATTTTGGAGTCGCTTTCAGTGTTGCAACCTCAGTGTCCAGTTCATTTGAGAAACTGTCCCAGCGTGCCTTTTTGAAGTTGAATCGTCGTTTAAAGAAAACTTCTTCTGTGCTGATAATTCCAACTAATAGCCGTTGCGCCATGTTCCCTTTCGAACGATGGTCTCAGCACAGCGTTGAGTATGAGTTCAGGCTCTCCCTTTCCACCCAGAGTTCCAACTCATCTCCGTTCTTGTCTGCAGTAACATAGCCCCCTGTTTGTGCTTCTACGATTGAAATCTCCCAATACAATCTTGATACTCTTCAAGCTGCAACTCTTGCGTTTACTGAAATTGAAGACGGCGTTAGGTGGTTTGTAGACTGATGTTATTCTGCAAGCCTCTAGTTCTATTGTTAGTAACTCTATGTTGTCCCTGCATGTCAGGATTGGAGACTTAATATTGATTCCTGAAATTGCAGACGCTGCAGTTCATTATTCTTCATTGGGCCTTTCTAGGACCAGGCTTATTCCTTCAGTTTTTGGTCTGTTATTTTTTGTTCCACGATGTGTGTCTTGCTCAGAAAGAACGTTAGCTTTAAGTTTGTTTTACACATGTCATGTGTAAGGTGTCACGCAAATCCAACACCTTCCATGAAAACCCTGACATGATAAGCAAATCCAGTAGTATGTCACATAGCTCCGAATAAATCGTGACATTAAATTAACCAAAGTAATACGAGTAACGAGTGAGCAAATGGAATACCACAGACTAACACAAGAATGCCTAAATGCATGTCATACCTTCCCACCGTGAGACAGACGCAGTTCCGAGCGGAGAAACGAGAACAGAAGCCGAGAGCAGAACCGTGTTAAGATAAAAGGCCCTACGATAAGGGACGGACACCCACGAAGCCAGCTAACCACCAGGACCACCCCCCAGCCCATGTTAAAAGCTAGAGCCCTCCAGAAGAGCAGTACAGATCTTACGATAACACTAAAAGGGCCACACCAGCTGCAAGTTTTAGCGTGAGACTTTTTCTCGTCTCTGTTACGTTGCAAACTCTAAAAACATTGCCCCACCACGAAAAGTATAACGTTTCTCATTGGATAGACAGAATTTTTGTAGGTGGAGCTTAAGGTTAACATTGAGACCCTGATTGGTCAGATGAAAACACAGCCAGACAGTTTTTTTTAAACCAACTTCGGTAAACTGTAGTAAGGAGAAGTTAGGAAAGAGTTGCTTCAGAGACGGCGAGGGAGTGGAGCTGTGCTGCCCGCCGCCCCCTGACGAACACCAACAAGGTAATGAATGCACACGATGCCGCATTTTTGAGCGCATAAGGCTTCACTCAGAACTGCAGAAGTCCCATCTGTTACATCCCCTTTTTACGTAATACTAGTGTCGATCGTCAATTGAAGCTCATGGTATTCACATTTGCTACGTAAGTTGAAATCTGAAACGCGATGATTTTTCTGTTTTATAATTATTGAGAAGCCACATCAGCCACTGTACTTTACAACACGTTAAATAAGTAATTAAAGATAATTGAGGGTCACTGTAGACCATTTTGATAGTTTTCTATTTTATGAAACTTAACTTAAATCTAGATTATAGATGTGATATGGTATAGGTCATCCTTCGATCCATTGTAGAACTTGGAAACCCATTCAGGGAATATTCGTTCACATTTTTGTTGAATGCAGTTGGTTTTTATCAATAGTGCAATTTATAAACAATGTTTTGTGAGTAGAATAAAAATTCTAATGGTAAACTTAACTGCTTTTTCGACGTTATTTTACCAGCTAACTAAAAATAGGAAAGCCTTGAACCCCTTCCACTAAATTTAGTTAGTATTAAGATTTTTTTACAGGGAGTGCAGTGGAGCTGACGCTGAAATCATTAAGTATTTGGTTATATCATCGCTAGTCTCACTGAACTCTTCTGAACTCCACATGTCATGTGTGGTCTGGCGTCTCCTTACCAGTAACAGGTCCTAGGTTCAAACTAGTCAATTCCCTAAAAAACACGCTCAGAGCGTCGTTGCGCAAAAGTGGTAGGGAGACACTACTTAGAACAAACAGACACCACGCAGAATGTTATACATGTAACAAAATTTCCTTATTACTGGATAATCCTTTAATGTTGATTGAAGTTATCATAATGCCAACATTATCCACGAAACATCTGATTGCCGATAATTTACAATCAATTTGCAGGGAGACTCCTTCAGTATACGCCAATGGGAAATCTAACGAAGAATTCTTGCAACATGAAAAGGACAAATTATCTATGACGAATGCACATCAACATGTCACCGAAGATGACACTTATTACTTTCTGAGAAGACTTGTAATGTAATTGTGTTTTTGATATCTGCGGTTTTCATCTCTAACTCGAAGGCGATCAAGTAGAATGTCGCAAGTTTTTACTAGAGTCAGTCCACAACGATGTGTCATCTTCCATTAATTTATTTGTGGAATATTCTCCACTCCTTACTTCAGATACACTGCGTACATGCTACTTAATCGCGGAATATGGGCAAGACTTCATTACCTGCTTTTTATAATGTGAAGTGTGACCTACTGTAAGACCATAGCTGAAGATCACGAAGTTGAAAATGTCGCCGACGAGGGAATAATTGATATATTTTATGAATTTTCTTTAAACGGATGCTAAATGTCACACGAAGGTCCAACACTACGCCAGCAATAATCTCTAGTAACTTTTTTTATGTCCTGCAGCGTTTGATGTTCAACCTGTGCAGAATACACAGGCTTGCAATCGCGGCGTTGATGCCGTTCAATAACTCGCATTTACTTGTGAAATAAGACAGATGTCAGTGTTACTAGCATTTCAAAATCTCTCTTCCACTTTCATTTATCTTTCATTGGCCGTAATGTACGGTCGTAAGTGTAGAAAACGGTAAACTACTCACTATCACACGTCTTCAACACATGATTTGTAAGTCACACACGTGGATGACAAACAGCGTCATTTCGCAATGATCATTACGAATCAAGGTAAGTAAGTAGTTTATTATAGACCTAAGATGCTACAATAGCACGTGTGCAAAAATCAGATATTTCAGCCACGTATTCTCTTCAAAATCGAGTGAGAAACCGTACAGAATACACATAAAGTCACAAAAAATGAAAAGTAAGTACTTTTCTTTCACAAGGAAAGCAAAGGTTTTAATCAAAAAAATAAGTTCAGAAAACGATGTGTGTACAGTGTGAAAATAGAAGCAGACATTTCTCCCTCTACAAGCAGTCGCACATCCCGGCAGGACGCGCACGACCCACACCCTGGACGACGGCTTGGCACGCAGCGTGAACGCAACCTAGGCGCACACCATGTCGCCCAACCTGCGGTGCCCTTGAGGCGGCTGACTGCTGTGTTGATCGCAGTGCGACTGATATTCACTGCAGAAACAATTCTCACGAAGCGGATGTGGCTTGTGGCTGACGCCAGTGCACGAAGAAAAGACTTTTTCGACTTTCTCCCAGTAAAAAAATATTGTATGTAAATGAAGCAAAGCTTCATCAACTTCCAGGGTTAGTTTTTGGGCAGAGGCTCTCTTTCTACATTAAAAAATTATCAAACATTTCTTTCGTATTTGCGCATTTTCTTCACCATAGAATACTTTTCATTCGATTCTGAGAGTACTAGTTGGCACACTAAATTGCTAAATTGACTTTTCGTATTTTATAACTTCACATAACAGCTTGATTACGAGGTGCCAAATTTATTATTATACGTGGAAATTAAGTAAACCTATTGCAGTTTTTTTTTTTTTTGAGCGCTTAAAGGGTCTGCAGTGAGAAACGTCGTCAATGGTTACTTTGCCTCTGATTCATTTTTGGTGATTCATTGCTGTGTACAAAAATATACCGAAATTGTTTTTTAAGTTGGTACAATTGCCATACCTCAATACAACATGGAGAAAACAGAACTTGAAGTGTTTTATTCGAGGACACTAGAATCGATCGCCATGCCTAAGTCCACCAAGACCAACAAGCACGCAGCTCAGCGTAGGTCATAGCTTCAATCGTGAGCAGTTTGTGGAAGTAGACACAAGATTCTCAAAATGACTGATCTCGATTTATTGTTGTACTTACTAGTGGAAGTCAACGACGAAGAAGAAGAAGTTGATGAGGAAGAAGACCTGTTATTTCAACAGTTACGTAATGGAATAACTGAAATACATCCCATCCTTAGGACAAGGCTACATGAAAGTTCTTACGAACCTTGACGAATGTCATTTATCAAACAACGAGAAAAAATTCCTGGAGTTATTCAGATTAAATATTGCTCAGTTTAACTATGTCCTCGATCTGGTCAAAGAACATCTCAGGAATCATTCATCAGACAGATAGTGCTTGTATTTGTATCCCGTGCTACCTAAAGTTGATGGTAGCTCTGAGCCAGCACTGGATGCGTTTCCTATTGGACCAGCAGCTGATTTTCTTGTCCAGTCCGAACAAAGGCAGAGGGTGGGTACGCTTGTTATTGAGGAGCTCCAATGTTAGGCGGATGATGGAACCCCTCAGGGAAACAGCAGGCAACGCGGGAAAGTGTGTCATTGTACACTCGGTATGTTTGCCGGCGGGTCTCGTCCGTGATATGAATGAGGCCCTGCCGGTGGCTATCGAGCGAACTGAATACAACCGGCTGCAAATAGTAGCATATGTCGGCACGAATGACGCCTGCTGCTTGCGCTCTGAGGGCATCTTCGGCTGCTTTCGGGGGATGGATGAACTGGTGAAGGCAACTAGCATCGCACACGCGGTGCAAGCTAAGCTGTCTATTTGTAGCATTGTACCCAGGGTTGATCGTGCTTCTCTGGTTTGGAGCAGAGTGGAAGGTCTAAATCAGAGGATCAGGCGAGTCTGCGACGGTGTCGAAGGAAAAATTTCTCGACCTCTTCTATCTGGTCCAGGATTGAAGAGTTCCCCTTATTAGATCATGAGTGCACTACACCCAGGAAGCAGCTACTAGGGTAGCAGAGTAGGTCGGGCGTGCACATGGGGCTTTTACAGGTAAGGTAAACTCTCCCTTAAGTTCAAAGACGATTTACCTTATTAATTAGGCACAATTTCCTCAGAGAATGTTTGTATCCGCAGATCAGAGGTAGAAAAGGTTAATATGATTTTAGTAAACTGCAGGAGCATCCAACGAAAGGTTGCAGAATTAGTATCGGTAACTGAAGGTTCTATGCCCAGGTAACATTACGGACAGAAAGTTGGTTGAAACCGGACGTTAATGACAACGAAATCCTAAGTTCAGGTTGGAATATTTATCTTAATGATAGGTTAGTCGCCAATGGAGGCGACGTGTTTATTGCAGTAAGGAATTTGATAAAATCTAGCGGTGTTATCACGGATTCCGATTGTGAATTAAACTGGGTAAAGTTAAGTATCAAAGATCGGTCGAAAATGGTAATCGGATGCTTTTATAGACAGCCTGGGTCAGGAGCTCTAGTAGTAGAGCGCTCCAGACAGAACTTGCAGAACATCGTTTACAATTTTCCTGATCATGCCGTTTTTACAGGGGGGGTGACTTCAACTTGCCAGGTATAGATCTGAAGCGTCATGCTGTCAAAATTGGTGCCAGAGATAGGAATTCGTGTGACATTGTTCTGGAAGTCTTGTTCCAAAATTACTTTTAGCAGACAGTTAGAGAACCAAATCGTGAGGGTAACGTCCTAGACCTTCTGGAAACAAATAGATCTGACCTTATCGAATCGGTTAACGTAGGGGAAGGTATCAGAGATCATAAGGCTGTGATAGCATCTATGACAAAAGGGTCTTACAAAGAATGTCAAGAAAGGTAGGACGACATTTTTACTTAGCCAGAGTAACAGGATAAAAATTTCAGAGTATCTGAGCAATTAGCATCAAATATTCGGTGATGAGGACGAAGGTGTGGAGTACAAATGGAAAAAATTCAAAAGCATCGTGCAATATGCCGTAGACAAGTATGTCCCGAGGAAGGTTTTAAGGGATGGGAAAGATCCACCATGGTTTAATAGCCATGTTAGAAAATTGCTACGTAAACAAAGAGAACCTCACGTCAGATTGAAGAGAAGTAAAAACATAGCAGACAAGCAAAAGCTGAACAAAGCGAAAATGAGCGTAAGGAGAGCAATGACAGATGTATTCAATGATTTTGAAGGTAAAACATTGTCAACGGATCTGAGTAAAAAACCTAAGAGGTTTTGGTCGTATGTAAAATCAATAAGTAGGTCAAAATCATCTATTCATTCACCCAGCGACCATAAGCATACCGAACCGGAAGATAACAGAAAGGAGGTCGAAATACTGAATTCGGGCTTCTGAAATTATTTCATCACGGAAGATCGCAACACGGTCCCTCCTTTCAACCGTAGTGCGAACGTCGGAATGGTAGATATTGAGATAACCGATCACGGAATAGAAAAACAATTACAGTCACTTGGTAGTGGAAAGGCTTCAGGACCAGATGAGATACCTAAAAGATTCTAAAAAATGGTTCAAATGGCTCTGAGCACTATGGGACTTAACTTCTGAGGTCATCAATCCCCTAGAACTTAGAACTACTTAAACCTAACTAACGTAAGAACATCACACACATCCATGCCCAAGGCAGGATTCGAACCTGCGACCGTAGCGGTCGCGCGGTTCCAGATAAATGTACAATATTGCACATACATAGGAGAAGAAATCCACTACTCTACAGCTACACTACTGATGACATACCGCTGGATACAGTATCTACCGTAAAATATCTAGGAGTAACTATACAGAGCGATTTAAGTGGAATGACCACATAAAACAAATAGTGGGAAAAGCAGATGTCAGAGTCAGGTTCATAGGAAGAATCAAAAGGAAATGCAACTCATCCACGAAGGAAGTGGCTTATAAGGCGCTTGTTCGACCTATTATTGAGTACTGTTAATCTATCTGGCATCCCTACGAGATAGAACTGATGGAAGAGATACAGAAGACCCAACGAAGAGCGGCCGTTTTGTCAGGGGATCACGTAGCCAGCGCGAGAGCGTTACGGAGATACTCAACAAACTCCATTGGCAGACGTTACAAGAGAGGCGTTATGCATCACGGAGAGATTTTCTATAGAAATTTCGAAAGAATACTTTCCGGGAAGAGTCGGACAACATATTATTTCCCCCATATACGTCTCGCGCAATGACCAAGAGAAGAAAATGCGAGAAATTAGAGCCAATACTGAGACTTACCGACAGTCATTCTTCCCACGTGCTATTTGCGAGGGAAACAGGGTTGGAGGGCTCAGGTAGTGGTACAAAAGCATCCTACGCCACAAACCATTAGGTGGCTTGCGGAATATGATGTAGATGTAGATCCAGTAACACGTGACGAAAAACTAGCCGTAACACTGAGGTAAGAAAAGTCAAAATACTTTTGCACATTACGGTGATTTATTTAACATCTGTTTTTCTGTAAAACGATAAACAACAAACTAAAATCTGACACCCTTTCAGGTACTAAATGTAGCTAATACACCGAAATTGTTTTTAAAGCTGGTCCGAAAGCTATATCTCACTACAATAATAAGTTTTGTTCAGCTGCATCTCTGTTAGTAAAATTCAGTTTGGTAGTGATAAAGATGTGCCATTCAGTATTGATGCCAGTCAGTGTTGATAGCTGGTGATGCTGACCATGCTGAATGAAAATTCTGAAGAAAGTCATTAGGATTTTCCAAATAGAAAACCATCTGCAATGACGTCATTTTCACATCTTTGTTCAAATCTGGTCTCAGTAGTCTGAACGGAGTGAACACGCTTCATCTCTGGACAGGTTCTCCTATCTCCTTCTAAGCACTGTCTTCCACTTTTTGATCTTCATACATAAGATTGTCTACATCAAAGTACAAGCAACTTCAATACCATTTCCACTAATTTTTCGTCTTCTAAATTATAAACGACACTTCTGTAACAGACTTTGTCAGCTGCCGTTTCGGTGAAATGAAATGTCGTGTGGCTAGGGCCTCCCGGGTAACGGCACAGTACTGCTAGCTGCGGCTGGACTGCTCTCCGAGCGATGTAGCCGCACGGCTGATGCGGCCCACCTGTCACCGCAGCCCGTAGACGCTGTTAAGGAAACGCTCCCGATTCTTTCAAATGGAGCAGTACGTTGTGTCAACAGCCGCAGCCGCCCGTCGGAAGACACGAACCACACCGTAAGATCCTTTTGACACGGGAGGCCGTATATATGGATGCAGAGAATGAAAGTGATTCGCTTTACCTTGCACGCATGCGACCTTTCACACGACAGGAGAGAAGCTTCGTTTACGGCTCACTGAAGCCATCCTGTAGCCTGACAAATGCCGCTACTCGCTAAACACAGACACGAATGGGAGTCTTCAGACAGGACGCAGTGAGCCGCTTGCCGTCAGTCATGGTGTCACTGCTTCGCTCTTCGCGTGCATTTTCGGTACAAATCTTCAAATCAGCAGCTCTATTTCTGGCCTCTGTTCACCATTAGTGTACAGTACATTAAAGGTTTTCCGTGAGTGTCTGATGTTGAAGGAAACAGTGACTATTTTGGACGCGGAGAGTTTCACTGTGGAAACGCAAAATAGGCCAGTAGTACGGGACACTTTCATACAAATTAAAAAGCTAAAACTTGCAATGAAATATATAGATTATATTACAGGGATTAGGATATCTTGCCACCTCAAGAGAAGAAAGTGATAGGCAAATACTTGTAACAATTTGCATTAATCTGTAGCAAGGTAATTAGCATGCAAACATACACTGATCAGCCAGAACACTATGACCACCGACCTACTATCGATACGAACCCGTCCAGGCGATAGCAGCGTCACCTAACGAGAAATGACTGCTAGTGAGGCACACATACGATGCATGTATTACCAGTAAGTGTGCTGTCCGTGTGTAGAATGGGGAAGATGGACGATCTATCTGAGTTTGACCGATGGCAGATTGTGAAGACCCGGAGGTTCGGTTCGAGGATTTCTGAAACTGCACAACGTTTTTGTATTCGATGAGCGCTGTAGCGAGTGTCTTCAACACGTGGTGAAAACAATGTGCAACCAAATCCAGCCGTCGTGAGGCTGGGCGGCCACCCCTTATTACAGATGTCGGACGTCGTAAGCTGAGCAGACTGGTAAAACAGGACAGGTGGCGAATTGTGGCGGAGATAACATCAGACTTAAATGCTTGGCAGAGTACAATTGTGTCTGAACACACAGTCTACATCTACATCTACATCCATATTCCGTAAGCCATCTGACGGTGTGTGACGGAGGGTACCTTGAGTACCTCTATCGGTTCTCCCTTCTATACCAGTCTCCTATTGTTCGTGGAAAGAAGGATTGTCGGTATGCCTCTGTGTGGGCTCTAATCACTCTGATTTTATCCTCATGGTCTCTTCGCGAGATATACGTAGGAGGGAGCAATATACTGCTTGACTCCTCGGTGAAGGTATATTCTCGAAACTTCAACAAAAGCCCGTACCGAGCTACTGAGCGTCTCTCCTGCACAGTCTTCCACTGGAGTTTATGTATCACCTCCGTAACGCTTTCGCGATTACTAAATGATCCTGTAACAAAGCGCGCTGCTCTCCGTTGGATCGTCTCTATCTCTTCTATCAACCCTATCTGGTACGGACCACACACCGGTGAGCAATATTCAAGCAGTGGGCGAACAAGTGTACTGTAACCTACTTCCTTTGTTTTTGGATTGCATTTCCTTAGGATTCTTCCAATTAATCTCAGTCTGGCATCTGCTTTACCGACGATCAACTTTTTATGGTCATTCCATTTTAAATCACTCCTAATGCCTAATCCCAGAAAATTTATGGAAGTAACTGCTTCCAGTTGCTGACCTGCTATATTTTAGTTGAATGATAACGGATCTTTCTTTCTATGTATTCGCAGCACATTACACTTGTCTACATTGAGATTCAATTGCCATTCCCTGCACCATGCGTCAATTCGCTGCAGATCCTCCTGCATCTCAGTACAATTTTCCATTGTTACAACCTCTCGATATACCACAGCATCATCCACAAAAAGCCTCAGTGAACTTCCTATGTCATCCACAAGGTCATTTACGTATATTGTGAATAGCAACGGTCCTACGACACTCCCCTGCGGCACACCTGAAATCACTCTTGCTTCGGAAGACTTCTCTCTCTTGAGAATGACATGCTGCGTTCTGTTATCTAGGAACTCTTCAATCCAATCACACAATTGGTCTGATAGTTCATATGCTCTTACTTTGTTCATTAAAAGACTGTTGGGAACTGTATCGAAAGCCTTGCGGAAGTCAAGAAACACGGCATCTACCTAGGAACCCGTGTCTATGGCCCTCTGAGTTTCGTGGACTAATAGCGCGAGCTGGGTTTCACACGATCGTCTTTTTCGAAACCCATGCTGATTCATACAGAGTAGATTTTTAGTCTCCAGAAAAGTCATTATACTCGAACATAATACGTGTTCCAAAATTCTACAACTGATCGACGTTAGAGATGTAGATCTATAGTTCTGCACATCTGTTCAACGTCCCTTCTTGAAAACGGGGATGACCTGTGTCTTTTTTCCAATCATTTGGAACGCTACGCTCTTCTAGAGACCTACGGTACACCGTTGCAAGAAGGGGGGCAAGTTCCTTCGCGTACTCTGTGTAAAATCGAACTGGTATCCCATCAGGTCCAGCGGCCTTTCCTCTTTTGAGCGACTTTACACTCCTGACGATGGACCTCTGCATCCGATGACCCGTGCATATGCTAATGTTAATACCACGAAATCGATAACTACGACTGAAATGGGCACGTGACCAGCGTCACTGACGTTGGCGTAGTGTCAGAGCTATGCATGGTCAGATGAATCACGATACTTTCCTTGTCATGCCGATGGGAGGGCGCGAAACCGTCGTCTTCCAGGGGAACAGCTCCTTGACACCTGCACTCCGAGGCAAGCTGGCGGCTGCTCCATTTTACTGTTGGGAACATTCACGTAGGCACCCATGGGTCCAGTGGGGCTCGTGCAAGGCACCATAACGGCTAAGGAGTATCGTACACTGGTTGCAGACCACGCACACTCTTCCTTGACGATCATGTTTCCCGACGGCAGTAGCATTCTTCAGCAACATAATGTGCCATGTCACAAGGCCAGAAGTGTGATGGAGAGGTTCGAGGAACACAGTTCCAGTTGATGTACTGGCCCGGAATTTAGGTGAATTAGGTGACTTGTGTGTGTAGAGGTGGTTGTGTGTGCAGATGTGGAACCAACTCCCTCCAGCGACCTACCAAGGCCTCATTCAAATGGTTCAAATGGCTCTGAGCACTTTGGGACTTAACATCTGAGGTCATCAGTCCCCTAGAATTTAGAACTACTTAAACCTAACTAACCTAAGGACGTCATACAATCCATGCCCGAGGCAGGATTCGAACCTGCGACCGTAGCAGTCGTACAGTTCCAGACTGAAGCGCCTAGAACCGCTCGGCCACCACGACCGGCAAGGATTCATTGATTCCATGTCACGACGCGTCGCCACTGTTATCCGTGCCAAAGATTGACTTACCGGTTATTTTGTTGGTTGTAATAATATTCTAGCTGATCAGTGTATGTAACTGGTGCATTCTTCCGAGGGCCTTTCGGTGCAAAGTCACGACAACAAGTTACAAATTTTCTACCTTGATCTGTACAGCTTTAAGGCTTAAATTAGAGAATCACTCCACTAAATTACTGTGAAGTGTTTTCGCTGCTATAGATATGCAGTTTGTAGAATTCAGAGTTTATTCCATCGTGAGTGCGGACAAAACTGTGAAGTACAATACTACATTTAATAGTTTCTTTCAAATATTCGAGGGAGATATTGAAAGCTCGGTGAAAAAACCCGTTACTTATTGGATAATGTTCCATACGAGCACTCAATAAGATGTCATGCTCCAGACAAACGGTAGTCAAACACCCTCTTTTCCACAGATGAACCTCTTCAACCAAGAGGACGCAACAGGTTTGTGGACAAATCGAATCCTCATCTGCAACAAGCACGTTATGTCTCGCTTTGTAATTCCTGACAATGGGTGTCGGATAGGCCCACCAAATGTTTTGTGTAAAATTTTGTTTTCTGAAAGTCGAATTCATGAAGAGAGAAAAAAATGGTTCAAATGGCTCTGAGCACTATGGGACTCAACTGCTGAGGTCATTAGTCCCCTAGAACTTAGAACTAGTTAAACCTAACTAACCTAAGGACATCAAAAACATCCATGCCCGAGGCAGGATTCGAACCTGCGACCGTAGTGGTCTCGCGGTTCCAGACTGCAGCGCCTTTAACCGCACGGCCACTTCGGCCGGCATGAAGAGAGAAGAATAAGAATATTTTTCCATACTTTGTGTGTCTTCATAAGGACAACACCTGCAGCAAACACATCCACGTCCTCTACAGGAAACATTTTGTACCTGAGTGGTTGTACAGCAACTCACGGATGGACAGTAGTTCAGCTACCTCGAGTGGGACTTGGGCACAGCGTCTCAGATGCACGATCTCCCTTACACTAAGGTGTGGAACCAAAGCAGTCCTCGCCAGCAGCGTTGTACACGACAACTCGTCGAGCTGCAGCGACAGAACGTGGCTCCAATGCACTGCTTCAGCGCGTCGCTACATGCCCCCGCGATACTAAACTGTTACGTTTGCTGACAAGTTTAGCTGTTGTAATTAGTAGACGTATGGCAGGCAAAGTGCAACATCTTATGGGGGCCCTAACATCAGTACCCTTATAGCTACACGTGTGCCCTACAGTCCATACTAGGCTCTAAGTCATTTCCACCTCTTAGGCAGATTAAAAAAATGACTTCGCTCATATCGCTTTGACTTACACGAATAACTTCAAGATGCTTTCACGGGTGGCTTCAGTCTAAGGTAGAATTTTATGCGGAGTGACTTTATTTAGTCGTTAGCAAATACGATAAATGCTTAAATCTGAATGGCGGTTTTGTACAGATGCCATAAAAAGGATTTCTCTACTAAATTTGCTTTTACTGTTCTGGTATTTTATTATCTGTAGCATAAAGGAGGTTATTTTTTAGTTTCGTGTTCCATGGATCATTTATATGATAAATCATAATGATGTGGGACTAGTGATTTTACATTCACATCGCAAATTACTTTGTAAATATGGCTGTATGCTGAGCATTTATCAGGCTTTTTTTAGCCCCTGTACAGTTACATTAATGAAACAGAACACGTGACTGAACTAATGATGCTTCAAATTTACGAGATATATTAACTGAAATGGTTTTAAACAAAGATAACTATCCATAAATGTCTATTTCGTGCGCTGCCTAGTCATTAAAGTACTACCCTAATAAATAACTAAGAAAATTAAAGCTAGTAATTTTTAAATTTTTGAAGTTACTGTAATAAACAGTACATCTAATGAAAGGTCGCGATGGGAGGCATTAGGCGAGCTACTCATATCTTGGGCATTTACTAAATCAGGGGTACACACCCTATGCATGCGGGTCACTCATTTTACGCTTACCACCGCCGTATACCTCGATACATATTTATTCACAAATGTCTCACTGAAAAGGTGTGATTGAATGATCGCTGCAATTTACACTATAATTATAGAGTACGAAACGTAGCTGAAGTTTCGGAAAAGAAAAGATACTGAAAATTGTCTGTGTTCAATAGTATCGTGACGCAATGTAAACACATTGGAACCACACGCCGCCGCTGGTGGTGCCGTGTAACCCCAGCTGTTGGCTGCTGCTTCCACACTTTTATTTGCAATGACAGTCGTAGTTCAGATGGATCAAAAACATCAGCTTGATTTGTGCATTCTTTTTGAAGAACTAAGGGGTACCAGGGGCGAGTTCTCTTTAATTTCTATCGCCTATCTCTGGTGAATTTCGATGAGCTGCATTGTCAGTCGAAGAAACATTCACAACAACAAAATTTCAAAAGAACTTTTATTCGGTCAACAGAAAACTGGCATTTATAATAAAGTAAGTAATAATATCGCAAATTCGTTACACTATTTAAAGGATTGCCACATTTATGAAAATTTTGCAAACCACTATAACATTTCAAAACAATTGTGCAGTGATCGATATGCAGACGGAGATATTTTTGGGAATAAGTTTGTGGGATTGGTAGGTTCTTCTTGCTGTTGAGTTTCAAGTGAATAAACACTGCCTGACAAAAAAACGAAACATGCAGAAGACACGCTCGTACGTCAGTATAGCTTCCTTCACGTACACGCCTTCGGTGGTTATGCAAATGATTGGAGTTGCAATTCGCTGTGACAGGCAGAACTGTCACCAGAGAGCATTACTGTTGTTCGTTGTTACCAGGACTTATAGGGTATATAAGGGGCGAGAATAGTGTCACATATTGAATGGTCACTGTGAAGGGCACGGAGATGCTGTGTACTCGAGTGAGACAGCATTATCAGCAACTGACAGAGTTTGAAAGGCCCGTCTCTGTAAATATTTATTTGGCCGGCTGGTCGAATTTGCAATATTCAGATTTATGGGGCACTCGGATGTGACAGTGGCTATATGGTGGATTGCTTGGGAACATAAGGAATGCGTACTCGTCGTCAAGGTTCCTCCATAAAGGAGGATCTCCGTATTGTGCACCAAGCACGTCATAACCACATCTGCACCTGCAATCTGAGAACACGTAATGGACTCCCTGCAATATTCTGTCATTCCGCAACATTAGTTGGAGATTAGCAGCAGCCGGACTAGGAAAGTATAATTCCAAGCAAAGGCTGCTATTAACACCAGAACGCGAATCCGATATTGCAGTGTCTGTGTTGTGAAGCACGGTGCACTGTTCCTTGAACTGCAGCAACTACAGCCTTTATGAAATACATGAAATGTATTCGCAGTTGCGAATACGAACAACCATATATAAGGAAATAATGACAGTGAAAATTTGTGCCGGCACGCGACTCGAACCCGGATTTCTCGCTTTACGCGAGCAGTCCCTTGAAGCACTTTCGTTATCCGTGCTCGACTCACGACCAGACTCAAACTTCCATGTGTCGTCGTTCCTGTACTTGTTCACGCATTATGTGATTCCCGCACAGGGCAGGGCATTTTAATAGAAAGTAACACTCTGGTATCGGCGGATAAATATGATATTGCAATGGCTGTGATGATGCAATGTTCCTATCTGGCATGCTCTATCATAGTCCAGCTACTGCTATTGTTGGTCGGAACACAATCCACAAGTCTTCCTTGAACGTGGCTTTCATTATCTGTCTTCCTCTACAGCTTTTGCCCTCTACAGCACTCTCTAGTACCGTGAATTTTTTCTCCTACTGTCTTAAACACGTTTTCTGTCACCCTATAGTAATTAATATTTTCCACGTATTCCCTTCCTACTCCTTTCTGCCTCGAAATTTCTCATTTCTTCTCTTGTCAAGCACTTAGTTTTTAACATTCTCATGTAGAACCACACCTCAAACGAACTGACTCTCTTCTTTCCAAGCTTTAAAATGAAAATATAATTGTGTCTCAAAAGTTGTCAAAGGTGAAAAGTCGTGTGTAAAAGTTTTAGAATGAGCCATTTCAATAGTTATAATGCATTAGACATTTATCTAGTATGACAAAACTGCGTTTTATTGGCAGGACACTTAGAAAATGTAACAGACCTACTAATGAGACTGCCTACACTACACTTGTCCGTCCTCTTTCAGAATACTGCTGCGCGGTGTGGGATCCTTACCAGATAGGACTGACGGAGTACATCGAAAAAGTTCCAAGAAAGGCAACACGTTTTGTATTATCGCGAAATATGGGAGAGAGTGTCACAGAAATGATACAGGATTTGGGCTGGAAATCATTAAAAGGAAGACGTTTTTCGTTGCGACGGAATCTTCTTACGAAATTCCTATCACCAGCTTCCTCCTCCGAATGCAAAAATATTTTGTTGACACCGACCTACAAAGGGAGAAACGATCACCACTATAAAATAAGGGAAATCAGAGCTTGTACGGAAAGATATAGGTGTTCATTCTTTCCTCGCGCTATACAAGATTGGAATAATAGGGAATTGTGAAGGTAGTTCGATGAACCCTCTGCTAGGCACTTAAATGTGATTTGCTGAGTATCCATGTAGATGTAGATGTAGATTGAGGAGCAGCCAGTGTCTCAGCTTCAGGCAGCTGTTTTGAAATTTTGTAAAGGGGCGGTAACTTTTGAAGTTGACGTAGTACATAGA
Organism: Schistocerca cancellata; assembly: GCF_023864275.1. Lineage (NCBI taxonomy): Eukaryota > Metazoa > Arthropoda > Insecta > Orthoptera > Acrididae > Schistocerca > Schistocerca cancellata. The sequence continues at coordinate 376,814,769 of NC_064629.1, read as the reverse complement.
AAGTGAGGTATATACCGAAATGAGTGTACAAAAAATTATTATACCCTTGGAAACTTTCGTGCAGGACGTGCTACCTTTCAGAAAAAATTTGAACATTGAAAGACAGGTGGCAGTGAACTGATTATGTGGAGCGACCATCATTTCGCTTGTGTACCAGACAATAAAATTTGTTATCCAGAATATCTACACAGAACATGTGCAGTGACCATCATTTCGCTTGTGTAGCGGACGATAAGATTTGTTATACAGATTATCTACGGAATTAAAGGGGCCAGTTTCAGGCCAAGCGACACGAGCCACAGCTTGGAGGACCAAGCTGACAGGGGTGTCAGAGGTGCCACAACACTAACATTTCAATACAGAACTATCGCAATCCGGTCTCATAAACTGACATACGGCCGGGAGAGCTGTGTGCTGACCATGTGCTCATCAATATCTACATCCAGTAACGCCTGTGGGCTGAGGATGACACGGCGGCCGGTCGGTACGGTTGGGCCTTCATGACCTGTTCGGCCGGAGTTTAGTTTTTCTTATTACCACAATCAGTAGCGACCACTTGTGGTGCCCTTGGCTCCCGATTGCCAGATTTGTATGCTTTGCATATCGCAGTTGGTAGGGAAAATTGAGATGGGTAAGAATGCACGAGGGAACAGGTGGGAAGAGGGGTCGCCAAATTCTAAGTCGTTTGTGTGACACGTTTTCTCAACTCTGCCTTGGGAATTAGTGCAATCAAGGCAGCAAACAACGAATTACGGATGTAAGCAACAAGTTGCTAAGAAGAGGTGATCCCCTACAGCACTGAAGACTTAGTCGCATGTCTGCAACCATTCCTGACTGTCAACCGATACAACTCGCTCTCTGAGTTTTCACAAGGCAGGGAACATTACTTTCAGATCAGTTTGGACCCATTCTGCTTGTCATCAGAAGATGAAATGAAATTAAAATTAGAGTCACCGGCTGAGCCATATTCAGCCACAAAGAGAATCCCATTTAATGTAGTAGTATGTTTTAACAATACACTATCTTAATTTTTATATGAAGTTCTGATACTATAGAGGCTAACGGACGTATACTAACGGACCGCGGCCGATTTAAATGCTACCACCTAGCAAGTGTGGTGTCTGGCGGTGACACCACAAGCTGCTTCTTCCTTCGTTGTCAGCATATGCACAAACCTGATTTGCTCTGTCCAGGGCCGCGCGGGATTAGCCGAGCGGTCTTGGGCGCTGCAGTCATGGACTGTGCGGCTGGTCCCGGCGGACGTGTATAGTAGGGCCCATTCAAATTCGACGATCCATTCGCCAGGGCTGCCCTCTTTCAATGCTGCTGTTCGCGATAGCGTTGGAAACATTAATTGGGAGGCTAACAAATTCTCTTTCTGGGATGGAACTACGGGGCTACATCTTCAAATGTTGTACCTAAGCGGACGACCTCCTGCTGCTCGTTCGTTCTGAGGAAGAGGTGAAGACGGTCCTTGAACTGTTGTTGGACCACAGTGTGGCGGCGGGTAGTGTAGTGAACATGAACAAATCGGCGGCAATGCCGGTTGGAAGGGGCCTTACGCCGGAAGAAATCAGTCCGTTTCCTTATGTGCAACGATTCCGCTATCTCGGCATAGACTTTACCTCATCTGTAAAACATACTGCGGCAGTCAACTACCGACGTATTTTACAGACGACACGTACCATGGTCCGACAACATCTCCTACGGCGCCTTGATCCTTTGCAGCGAGTCGAGTATCTAAACACTTATGTGGTTTCTCGAATGGTGCATATTTCGCAGATCCTGCCCCTGCCACTCACGCTCGGACGTCGACTTCAATCAGCACTAGGCTATTTTGTGATGATTGGATCGCCCCTCAAGGTGCGGTACGCAACGCTCACGCTCCCTACGGACAAGGGGGGACTCGGACTTACGAATGTTCACTGCCGAGCGACGGCGCTCCTTCTAGCCACGATGTGCAAGCAATGGCGCAGCGGGGGTGATTCCCTTACATCCGGCCTACTGGACCTCCTGGTTCCAGCGTCCCTCACACCTCCGGTGGTGGTGGGCAACATTACGCCACATTTTGCGCATGTATCAACGTCTATCGTGGAACTTAGTTATATCATAGACGAGCGTCGGCGCACGAGAAGGCCATGCACGAAGGATTTTTATGTTTGGCTGCTACTACGGATAAGTCGTAATGTCATTGAACTCAAACACCCCAGGTTACATTGGCCGAAGATTTGGAGACATGTGCACCAAAAATTCCTTCCTACCTTCGTTCGGGCACTGTGGTACTCTGTCGCCTGTGGCAAGTTCAACACCAACCAACGGCTCCATGCAATTGGACTAGTGGACACTCCACTATGCCCAAAATGTCGCCAAGTGGATGACGACCATCACCGCTTAACTTGTATCGCTGTGGAGGACGTCTGGCTCCTAGGAATACAGATGGTAGCTTGCTACCTCCGTGTGACTCCGCAACATATTACACCTGCTTCCATCTTACATCCGGAGAGTGACTACTTACCGGCGACTAAATCACACTCGATCATCTGGGTCAAAGGTTGGACGATAGCGTACCTCTATGGCGATGCTGCCAAGCCACGACTTGACTTTTGGTATTTCTTGCAGCAAGCCCACAATTAGGTTCATAGATGGTCACACTATCGGAAAACCTTTGCTGACTATCTTCAGGCAGTATTCCTCTACCCACCACGCAGTTGGGATGTGCCGGGTGCAGTCGGTGTGCACATTTGACAGCTGATCATGCACCTCACGCTTCTCTCACCACTCAATATGTAATCCACATACTATACCATGAAATGATCTACATGTTCCTTTTAACAGAGTGATCTTTATTAAAACTAAATCAATAAAAAAACAGAAAAAGAAAAAGAACATCCCTGTTCCTTAAAAACAAAAAAGCGGTCTAGGGCGCTGCAGTCATGGACTGTGCGGCTGGTCCCGGCGGACGTTCGAGTCCTCCCTCGGGCATGGGTATGTGTGTTTGTCCTTAGGATAATGTAGGTTAAGTAATGTGTAAGCTGAGGGACTGATGACCTTAGCAGTTAAGTCCCATAAGCTTTCACACACATTTGAACTTTTTTTTTTGCTCTGCCCACACTCGTCAGGTTCACTTCTTTGCGACTTTTTCAGCCCACTGCGCTTCCATCATTTTTGATACCTTACGTCATACCAATGAAACTGTTCTTAAGATAACTTATCTCTAGCTTCATGATGACCAATAGAATAGAAAGTTCCATCTCCTTATAATCTTTATAGGATAACCAATGGTGATGGTGAAAAATAAAATGAGGTGAATCGCGTCTGGCTGATGAGTTTATCAGTTCCATGGGGAAAAAAGTAATTACGACAACTATTGAAGAGGAAGGTCGTCTAAATAATTCCCCCTGCCCCTTGTTTATGATGTCTGGACTACATTCGATGATTTTGAAAATTATTCGTATCATTGGGCTATACTTGAGAGATTTCGTCTGTCAATCAACGAGTCAGCAGCTGGCGCCTCCGTGTCTTGCAAAGGCTATCTTCCCAACCGCTAGCCAGCTTAACACGTCGGCTGAGCTAACGTATTCCTCCTGTCGATAGTCTAATGCAGTATTGGCAACATTTTCAATCTACGTGGCCGTCGTTTTGCTGCAGTCCGGAACCGCGAGGCTGCTACGGTCGCAGGTTCGAATCCTGCCTCGGGCATGGGTGTGTGTGCTGTCCTTAGGTTAGTTAGGTTTAAGTAGTTCTAAGTTCTAGGGGACTTATGACCTAAGATGTTGAGTCCCATAGTGCTCAGAGCCATTTGAACCATTTTTTGGCCGTCGTTTTACTTCCTGGTGTGGTTCAGAATTGTCCTGTTAAATGCACTTGATATTTTGTTGCCTTTTCCGATAAACAATCCGAAAGTTTCTCATTTAAAGTGTAACATTGGGCTGTCAGATTTATCATTTTAATGCGGGAGCATTATTCCACACAGAATCAAAAACTGGTCTCATATTTAAAATTACTAATTTTCTCTGTTAATCAACACTATGACAGTGAGAGGGAAGTGTTGGCAGCACCGGCTCGTTAGCTAAGTGCTGACGTCGACGCCTTCTGAAGGGGAACGCTGTGCCAGCCCTCCTAAAACACCTAAACATTTTATCTGCTTTTTATATATTCTCTTACCGAGCTTCAGGATCAAAAACCATTAAGGAAATTTTAAATTCACTATCTTAAGTATCATCCCAGAATAAATATAGTAGGGATTGCTTTCTGGCCAACCTCCTGCATAGGTTCTTTTGTGAAACCAGCAGAGTATAGATAGGCGTTCTCGTACAGTAGCAAAAGCAGTTTCCTTGGTCGCTTTCGTATCTTGAGACCGTAAGGCACCTCATTTGTTGAAACAGATGTCAACTGCGATGGACACACCTTTGGGATGCAGTTTTTAAAGCAAAACATCTTCCTTGTGACACTAGATGCACAACGTTACATTTTGAGGACTCGCACTATATTACTTTTTATTTATGAAATTAATACGCAATGGTTCAAATCCCCGACTGACCATCCTGATGTAAGCTTTCCGTTATTTCCTTAAGTCGACTTTTTTGCCATTTGTTACTCGTTTGTATGTGTGTCATCTGTTAAATTCTCTTTTTTCCAGGATCGGGTAGAGATATCGAGATGAAATTTATGTCAAAGACTGAGATCTACGGTCCCTTGGCGATGTAAATAATTTAAGCTTCTAAGTCACTGCGAGAAAAATACACGGTCATATGTGTCACATATTTTTACGTATTTTGATATTCGCAGACTCACCCATGAAACGATAATAAATACAGAGCCATCGTGATCCTGGTGGTCTAATGCTACTGCCCACGTCTGGAAACCGACAGGATCGAGGGATCGATTCTCGCTCGTATCACCGATTTGTGAGACTTCGTTCCAACCTATCTATCACCTCTCATCACCTCTCAACGGTTTGAGGAGTCCACGTTAAACTGTAGGTCCCCTTTGCCTGGCTGGATAATTGGGGTAGGTTAGGGACACGCAAATCGCCGAAGTGGCGTCCAATAGAAAGACTTGCACCCAAAGCACTGAGCCACAAAAAAAAGTATTATTATAATTATGTTTGCAGAGAATCCTCAGAGTACGAGTCCTACTCTCACTTCTCCGGTTTTTTAGGTAAACTTCACTCTGGCCAATTACATACGTCAATACTCTTCACATAATGCGCTGCATGAGAAATGGTCACTACGCCCTTATCTAAGTAATGAACTGAGACGAAATGTGGTTTAAAAACGTAAAGATGATAGTGCGCTCGAATATGGCCTTTGCATTTACACTGCTCCATATTTATTAGTTGTTGTTGTTGTTGTTGTGGTCTTCAGTCCTGAGACTGGTTTGATGCAGCTCTCCATGCTACTCTATCCTGTGCAAGCTGCTTCATCTTCCAGTACGTACTGCAGCCTACATCCTTCTGAATCTGCCTAGTGTATTCATCTCTTGGTCTCCCTCTACGATTTTTACCCTCCACGCTGCCCTCCAATGCTAAATTGGTGATCCCTTGATGCCTCAGAACATGTCCTACCAACCGATCCCTTCTTCTAGTCAAGTTGTGCCACAAACTCCTCTTCTCCTCAGTTCTATTCCATACCTCCTCATCAGTTATGTTTTCTACCCATCTAATCTTCAGCATTCTTCTGTAGCACCACATTTCGAAAGCTTATATTCTATTCTTGTCCAAACTAATTATCGTTCACGTTTCACTTCCATACATGGCTACACTCCATACAAATACTTTCAGAAACGACTTCCTGACACTTAAACCTATACTCGATGTTAACAAATTTCTCTTCTTCAGAAACGGTTTCCTTGCCATCGGCAGTCTACATTTTATATCCTCTCTACTTCGACCATCAACAGATATTTTGCTCCCCAAATAGCAAAATTCCTTTACTACTTTGTAAATACTGAAAGGGTACTGTATGTCCCCTTTCAATGATTTCAAGTTATGTAATACTCACTTTGTATCGAGTCATACTCTCAATGACATCTGAAGTTCATTTGACACTACCCTAAGCATTGAGAGAAGAAGATGACGTTTGCGTTTCATTTTTTATTCTTGTGTATGCGTGCATTTCGTAACATTTTCCTTGTTGTGTCCTCATTCAATAACTTAATTTTGTTTAATTTTTGCATGGTCAGGTCTTTGTGAGTGAGCTTTCTGCTAGTTAGACGGGGTCTGGCAGTGACAGTACAGGTATATTCGGAAGTTTTTCTAGGTCGACGATCTGCAGCTTGATAAAAGAAACCGAAGACGTGGGCGGCGAGGTTCGATCAGCATCAGTAGACCAATCTGGTTTGGCGCCCCCCCCCCCCCCCACCACCACCACCACTGTCCGGAAGTGGAAGAAACTGGCGGTTAGCGCCACTGCGGATCAGGACTGCTGCGGAGAAGGCACTGGTAGCAGAGCGGTGCACGTTAACTTTGTTTACTGCAATGAAATGACGAGCCATCTCCAACACTGTAAGCATGTGAAATACTTAAGCTGGAATACTAATCAAAATTTTTCTTTCTGCAGATAATATTTTGTGTTAATTGAACGGGAGGCATTTCCTTTTGATGGGCTGTTAATTCTGTTACTAGAGCTGAGCGATACTTAGATCCTTCGTTCATGTCACAATACACTTCCCTTGTTCAGGTTTCATAAATTAAGCGTGTGTTAGAGATAACTGAAATATTTAAATGCACGTATTAACTTTAAGTTGAAAAAATTCAGTACATTAATCCAAGAATTCTTTTATTTTGCAGAGGATGCTTTGTTCAGTGGACAAGTACGTGTTCTGGTGAGTAGTTTTAACGCCTATGCCTCTGCGGGGTATGTAACACATTTGCACTGACATGGCAGCAAGGAAAATATAACGTGCTTGAGCCACACCATAAGTTGAGGAAATGCAAGTGTAGAAATTAAGTTGGAATCGTCTCCATGTCATCCGTGGCTGGAATCACACGATAACAGTCAAATGTGATGGTGTACATTGTCGGCAGTGACGTGTGTTAGAATTAGTCAATGAACGCAACACAATGGAAGAAAACTGGGTGTACATATTTGAATATGTACTCGGGGTCAGTCCGCGGTGAGTATGTATGCCATCGATCCACAGCCCACTAAAGGTCTCATGGTTCGCTGAACGATGTCCTTTACCGACCCTAAGAATTTAATTTAAATGCTAGGAACTGGCATGTACAGATTTTTAAGTAACAGAATGTTTCATATACACTCCTGGAAATGGAAAAAAGAACACATTGACACCGGTGTGTCAGAGCCACTGCGAGAGGGCTGTACAAGCAATGATCACACGCACGGCACAGCGGACACACCAGGAACCGCGGTGTTGGCCGTCGAATGGCGCTAGCTGCGCAGCATTTGTGCACCGCCGCCGTCAGTGTCAGCCAGTTTGCCGTGGCATACGGAGCTCCATCGCAGTCTTTAACATTGGTAGCATGCCGCGACAGCGTGGACGTGAACCGTATGTGCAGTTGACGGAATTTGAGCGAGGGCGTATAGTGGGCATGCGGGAGGCCGGGTGGACGTACCGCCGAATTGCTCAACACGTGGGGCGTGAGGTCTCCACAGTACATCGATGTTGTCGCCAGTGGTCGGCGGAAGGTGCACGTGCCCGTCGACCTGGGACCGGACCGCAGCGACGCACGGATGCACGCCAAGACCGTAGGATCCTACGCAGTGCCGTAGGGGACCGCACCGCCACTTCCCAGCAAATTAGGGACACTGTTGCTCCTGAGGTATCGGCGAGGACCATTCGCAACCGTCTCCAGGAAGCTGGGCTACGGTCCCGCACACCGTTAGGCCGTCTTCCGCTCACGCCCCAACATCGTGCAGCCCGCCTCCAGTGGTGTCACGACAGGCGTGAATGGAGGGACGAATGGAGACGTGTCGTCTTCAGCGATGAGAGTCGCTTCTGCCTTGGTGCCAATGATGGTCGTATGCGTGTTTGGCGCCGTGCAGGTGAGCGCCACAATCAGGACTGCATACGACCGAGGCACACAGGGCCAACACCCGGCATCATGGTGTGGGGAGCGATCTCCTACACTGGCCGTACACCACTGGTGATCGTCGAGGGGACACTGAATAGTGCACGGTACATCCAAACCGTCATCGAACCCATCGTTCTACCATTCCTAGACCGGCAAGGGAACTTGCTGTTCCAACAGGACAATGCACGTCCGCATGTATCCCGTGCCACCCAACGTGCTCTAGAAGGTGTAAGTCAACTACCCTGGCCAGCAAGATCTCCAGATCTGTCCCCCATTGAGCATGTTTGGGACTGGATGAAGCGTCGTCTCAAGCGGTCTGCACGTCCAGCACGAACGCTGGTCCAACTGAGGCGCCAGGTGGAAATGGCATGGCAAGCCGTTCCACAGGACTACATCCAGCATCTCTACTATCGTCTCCATGGGAGAATAGCAGCCTGCATTGCTGCGAAAGGTGGATATACACTGTACTAGTGCCGATATTGTGCATGCTCTGTTGCCTGTGTCTATGTGCCTGTGGTTCTGTCAGTGTGATCATGTGATGTATCTGACCCCAGGAATGTGTCAATAAAGTTTCCCCTTCCTGGGACAATGAATTCACGGTGTTCTTATTTCAATTTCCAGGAGTGTAGTTGTGTCACTGACAATTCCCATATGCCCGAAGGAGGTCATTTCGTAGTCAGTCGAGCAGTTGCTAGTTGCAAGACCGTAATTTTATTGTCCAGAAACGTTTGTAAGTGGTGTACCAGTGAAAATGATTCGGTTTGTGGGGATCTGGAAGCAGTCACAATCTTAGGTTGCGAGGGCACAGTCTATCTCAAATTCACATTGACTTCATAATAGAAACAAAAAGAGAGATCATAATTAATGTTAGGACTAAGTAAATGAATATAATAAAGTTAGGTACATATCTGTGATGCATCGCAGACGCTTCACGTCGCGTGATACCTTAGAGAATCATTTTTAAGCACGGCCACCTCGTGTCGCGTGAGATGAAGGCGGATATTGTAAAATTATAATGCCATTAATAAAAATGTTAGTAGTTAAATAAGAAGCTATAAAATAAATGCCGGCCGGTGTGGCCGAGCTGTTCTGGACGCTTCAGTCTGGAAACGCGCGACCGTTACGGTCGCAGGTTCGAATCCTGCCTCGGGCATGGATGTGTATGACGTCCTTAGGTTAGTTAGGTTAGTTAGGTTTAAATAGTTCTAAGTTCCAGGGGACTGATGACCTCAGAAGTTAAGTCCCATAGTGCTCAGAGCCATTTGAACCATAACATAAATTTTTGGGTGGTTTTGAAAGCGAGAATTTGACAGTGCTAATAATTCAGTCTCATTCCCATTTTCCTGCCCGGTTTATTTGCCATGAGCAAAAGTTTAAGTTAACGAACAAGAGCTTCTCCAAACAATTTTTTTTCCAAAAAATTTAACAGTTTTATTCTCAATACATACATCAGCACAGAATCACAAGTAGAAAGCAACACTTCCAGCAGTAATTTCCGTATTCTACCGTGTTACCAGTTCGTGCAGCTGGCTATCATATGATTCTATAACAATGATTAAAAAATCAAGTCAAAAACACTCTTTGGGTAGACAGCTAGTGAATATCAGTGTGGACTAACAAGGAACGGGTTGTAGTGAACCTGCAGAGAGTGAGAATTCTCTTTCAGTGTGGAGTATCCTCCTTTAAGACTGAATTAGGACCCGGCAGTCCGCCTTTGACAGCGGTGGTGCGCTGACTTCCTGGAGTGTAGCGCGCTGTGTCAGGAAGCGTTTACATCGGCGCGCTGAGTCGCGAGCGTACAGCGTTCGCTTAGCTGTATTTCTCACATCCCTCGTTGCAGATTAACATGGAATAATGACTTAGATTAACAGAAAAGGTACATTGAAGTTTCAGTTTGATATGAACTTTTCTAGACCAAATTCATTTGAAGTAGAGTGGGGGTTAGAGGAAACCGCTACGATCACCTCCGATGACATGATGGGAATTAATTTCTCTATAGTGAGCAATACTTTTTATGTTAAACTTACGAGCTCTAATGTATATGACACAGTAACAGAATCTAGTGGATGAATATTGACATTTAAACACAGAGATGGAAATATCAGCGCGGAACTTGCCATCCGCACAGTGCAGACTTTCGAACTTCCCTTCCAAATTACAGCTGAGCAAATAAATTCTGTGCAAACGCCTTACGGCAAGGTGACCAATAAGTTTGCGGAAAGGTGGTCGAAAGCACACAAATTCCCTGAACTAAACGGGGTGAGGCAGGTCAAAATTGATCTACAGAAACACGTGCCTCTGTATATCAATGTCGTTGGATACCGTTGCATAGTGATCTACGATTGGCAAGCAAGAACGTGCGCTGGCAGTGGTGCACCAGGCCAAGTTCGGGAACAGTACATACGACGACGTGTGGCATAGATACCTGCTGGTGAAGCCGCAAGCCTCCCCTGTAACAACAGCACTGCCCCCGATACACGCTTCAGTGGCCACAGGCTCAGACATTTGATTCCAACTGTCGAGGACCCATTACCTAAGGATATTAATGCAAGCACTCCCATGGCTATGACTGATGACGAAGGGCCGATGGTGCCCCACCGGGAGCAGACTGATGTTCTTGGAAAATTTTGGAAATTTGTGGTAAGGTCTTATGGGACCAAACTGCTGAGGTCATCGGTCCGAAAGCCTACACACTACTTAATCTAGCTTAAACTAACTTACGCTATGGATAACACACACACCAATGCCCGAGGGAGGACTCGAACCTCCGACGTGGGGAGCCGCAAGGAACGTGACAAGGCGCCTGAGACCGCGCCGCTTCCCCGCACGGCACTGATGTTCGTGAATTGCAAGCCGCCAAGCAGGACAGACAATGCCTGTACAGAGGAACGAACCTAGACAAACCAGTCGAAAACGAATGCTAATGTGATGGAAGATCCCAAAGGGAGCCCCTAAAAGAGAGAGAGAGAGAGAGAGAGAGAGAGAGAGCAAACTGATAGTCTCCATGAAATTCACGCCGCCAATACCCAGGGCGCGACAGACATTGCCTCTACAAGGGATTGAATTCCAACGAACCAGTGGAAACCGGATGCTGACGAAAGATAATGGTTCAAATGGCTCTGAGCACTATGGGACTTAACATCTGAGGTCATCAGTCCCCTAGAACTTAGAACTACTTAAACCTAACCAACCTAAGGACATCACAAACATCCATGCCCGAGGCAGGATTCGAACCTGCGACCGTAGCGCCACACCGGCCGTCGAGAAAATTCCAAATGGAGCTCCTCCCAAAAGAAACGATGACTGGCACACCAGAGTGCTAATCAAGTACCTCCAGTATTCCACAAAAAACGTAAAGGATTGGCAGTCATATGAGTGAAGAAACTCCTAAAACTCCTGATTCCTGCCAACATGCGTCAGGTCAAATGGACGTTGACTCGACAGACGCCTCCGCAGTTGGTTCAGACCAACAGGCGCTTAGTGCCATGATCTGCAGACCGTCTCAACATCCAGTGTCGGATCATCATGAACTGGACAAAAAGAGGCACACTCCGTACCAGGCCACACAAACAAGCAATTGGGCGGAAGAAAAGGATATGAATATCGACATGGCTACAATCCTGAAAACTGTGGAAGAACCGTTGTCATTCCAAACGAAGCAGCACACGACTACAAGAGGAAGTTCCAAGGACGCACCGACTTTGGAATGTGGGCCTTCCAAGGCTTGTCATCCAAGTAAGGAACATTATTAAACCCCCCCCCCCCCCCCAACATGTACCTTACAAAATGCTCCAGCGTCAAGCCTATAAAATAGCTACTTTAAATATATATAAGATCCAATCTTATCTGCATCTTCGCAACCTACAAGACTTCTTGTATGCTACAAGAAGTAGCTGCCATTCAGCTGGAACGAATAACGAATACACTGTCATCACCGATCCGGGCAGTGGAACGGATTTAGGGACAACCTTTGTACTAAAAGAAGGAGTTATCGCAACAGACGTTGAAAAACTATCAAACAGCAGAGGAATCGCTGTCACCGTCAACCGCACGCTTATAAGCAATATTTACGCTCCATTAGGCAGTAGCAACGTATTTTGTGATATCGGCTTTATCGTCATACTAATTTGAATCTGGATTGTTATCCATACCTAGTAGTTATCTGTCGTGGTCTCTTGAAGTACCATTTTGTATAGTCAAACGACTGTGCCGAAAAGAGGGCAGAGGACCTACAAGATAGCTACGTTATCTGAGCTGCATACAAATCAACGAAACGCAGTTCGTATCCTTCGGATACTTTTGTGCATAATTGTCATGAAATGCGTTCTATCTCGGAAATAATTCGGAATGGAGCATTCGCCCATGCGAATTTTTTTGTTCAAAATCAGTAATACTGTCACCCCTCAAAGCATACACCATTCCTCCTGACTCAATCTGTAGAGACTACACGAATGAGGTGAAAAATAAAAGTTTCTTATTAATTTTGCTTTTGAAACATTACTGAAAGAAATTAGTAATTACCGTTCAAGCAGCAAGCCACAACAGTGAGAGAATTAGTCAAGTGAAAGGTACTTGAGGGAGTTAAGTATATTGTTTGCAATTATGCTGGTCACAGTTTGAGATTGTCGAAAAGTTCACTTAATGCGATGTCTTCGAAGTACTGAGATCGGCGAGATATGCCAGCTAGCTCCATAATTGATCTCTTAACATTCTCCGCTAAATTTCCCGGAAGAAAGTTTATGGTGTGAAGAGTCAGTAGTTTACAATAACTTAGGTAGACAAAATATCACTGATTTTAATGTCTTTGACGAATGATGTAGTCCCAGCAAACAGGGTAGTTTATGTACAAGCAATTCTGAACCATCGATATAGTTTTTTAAGTTCAGTTAGTAAAATGTTCTCCTAGCAAGTCCTTGAAGTCACAGGTGTCGTTTCACAAGATGGCTCCAGGCTTTTATTTTGCGCAGCAAAATAGCATCCAGCTTTACTTTCGAGACTAGCGATCATCTAATCTTTGTACCTGAATTAGCCCGTAATTTGATGTAAAGTCTCCAAAATGGAAGGGTCGTCAGCGATGGCAACGTCAGGTGTAGACGAATTTCGCCTCCTCCTTCTCTGAAGAATCCCTGCTTGCTGCACCGTCCATACCTTGTTTCACCTGCACACACTGCCTTTGCGTCTGGCAGCTTTCTGCCCGAGTCTGTTTTGCGTCTCTTCCACCACACGTTGCCCCCACCAAGATACGCTTTAATTGATCGTCTTTCAACATTCATCTTTACGTCAATACCTTAGATCATTGGGTGGTTCAGAATGGTACAAAAATTTAGTGTTTACTTTCTTTGGCTAAAATAAAATGTTGCCATCTTATTTGATAATAAATACAACGATATAAAAGTTTATATAATAACAAAAAATGTATCTGTTTAAATTTTCCTCCCTTGTTTTCTACCGCTGACAGACTTCTGTCCTGATTTTAGTGACGATCGCACCTCTACGAGGGCTACTTTGTTCCAGCCTCCAATCAGTCCCGTAATGGAAACCACGGCGAAAATCAAAAACGTTTTATTTGAAACATTTACCTACACCTTCCAGCTACTTCTCTACACAGTCGCCCCTCCGACTTAGCCATCTGTCGCAGTGTGGTCCTAACTTTCCAATACCTTTGTCATAGGAGGCAGCTGCCTGTGACTTCCGCCAATTCCCTCCGATGGTCTACAGCTCGCTGTCTGTGGCAAAATGCTGTCCTCGTATACAACGGTTCAAGTGAAAATCAGAGGGAGCTAAGTCTGACCTGTATGGTGGATGATCAAATACTTCCCGTTGGATACGCTGCATGAGGACCGTCTTTGTTGCACCCGCAGTGTGCGGCCGAGAGTTTTCATGAAGAAGGAAACGAATGACAGTTACATTCTGTAGGCTGCATGAAATCAGGCGCAATCCCTCACCAGGATTCTACACTTGGTGGGAGACACTATTTTATACGTAGATTGACGTGCTCACTGTGCTCTCAGGACTAAAAAGCGCGACGTGACGTGATAGAGGAGCATGCTAGAGACACACTGCGCGACACACCGAATTTACACTGTGGTTTTAATTTCGCGAACTATCGGAGGTTGAAAAAAAATAGCCCTCGCATGTCCTTGTTTGTTTCGTAAAAGAAGGCACCCATCTTTATCCCATTCAAAATTATTGTGCCATATTAGATAACTCTGATGAAAAAATATAACGTAAAAATATAGCAGAGCGCCTCCCCTCCACTCGAAGATACGAGGGCGTGCTGAAAAGTAATGCCTCAGACTTTTATATGAAAACTGTTATACCTTTTGAAATAAAACAAATCTTTTTAATCATTCTACGTATTTATTCTTCGTATCTACATATTTGCAGCCGTCTGCCGCTAGAGGGGTCTGAATTACAGTATACAGGGTGTTACAAAAAGGTACGGCCAAACTTTCAGGAAACATTCCTCATACACAAAGAAAGAAAATATGTTATGTGGACATGTGTCCGGAAACGCTTACTTTCCATGTTAGAGCTCATTTTATTACTTCTCTCCAAATCACATTAATCATGGAATGGAAACACACAGCAACAGAACGTACCAGCGTGACTTCAAACACTTTGTTACAGGAAATGTTCAAAATGTCCTCCGTTAGCGAGGATACATGCGTCCACCCTCCGTCGCATGGAATCCCTGATTCGCTGATGCAGCCCTGGAGAATGGCGTAATGTATCACAGCCGTCCACAATACGAGCACGAAGAATCTCTACATTTTGTACCAGGGTTGCGTAGACAAGAGCTTTCAAATGCCCCATAAATGAAAGTCAAGAGGGTTGAGGTCAGGAGAGCGTGGAGGCCATGGAATTGGTCCGCATCTACCAATCCATCGGTCACCGAATCTGTTGTTGAGAAGCGTACGAACACTTCGACTGAAATGTGCAGGAGCTCCGTCGTGCATAAACCACATGTTTTGTCGTACTTGTAAAGGCACATGTTCTAGCAGCACAGGTGCTGCTAGAAATCATGATAATCCCGTATGAAATCATGATAATGTGCTCCACTGAGCGTAGCCGGAAGAACATGGGGCCCAATCAAGACATCACCAACAATGCCTGCCCAAACGTTCACAGAAAATCTGATGACGTGATTGCACAATTGCGTGCGGATTCTCGTCAGCCTACACATGTTGATTGTGAAAATTTACAATTTGATCGCGTTGGAATGAAGCCTCATCCGTAAAGAGAACATTTGCACTGAAATGAGGATTGACACATTGTTGGATGAACCATTCGCAGAAGTGTACCCGTGGAGGCCAATCAGCTGCTAATAGTGCCTGCACACGCTGTACATGGTACGGAAACAACTGGTTCTCCCGTAGCACTCTCCATACAGTGACGTGGTCAACGTTACCTTGTACAGCAGCAACTTCTCTGACGCTGTCATTAGGGTTATCGTCAACTGCACGAAGAATTGCCTCGTCCATTGCAGGTGTCCTCGTCGTTCTAGGTCTTCCCCAGTCGCGAGTCATAGGCTGGAATGTTCCGTGCTCCCTAAGACGTCGATTAATTGCTTCGAACATGTTCCTGTCGGAACTCCTTCGTTCTGGAAATCTGTCTCGATACAAACGTACCGCGCCATGGCTATTGCCCCGTGCTAGTCCATACATCAAATGGGCATCTGCCAACTCCGCATGTGTAAACATTGCACTGACTGCAAAACCACGTTCGTGATGACCACTAACCTGTTGATGCTACGTACTGATGTTCTTGATGCAAGTACTGTAAAGCAATGAGTCGCATGTCAACACAAGCACCGAAGTCAACATTACCTTCTTTCAATTGGGCCAACTGGCGGTGAATCGAGGAACTACAGTACATACTGACGAAACTAAAATGAGCTCTAACATGGAAATTAAGCGTTTCCGGACACATGTCCACATAATATCTTTTCTTTATTTGTGTGTGAGGAAAGTTTCCTGAAAGTTTGGCGGTGCCTTTTTGTAACACCCTGTATAACATGGCGGCGTGTAACAACTATGTCAGACCGAGCGAGGTGGCGCAGTGGTTAGACATTGGACTCGCATTCGGGAGGACGACGGTTCAATCCCGCGTCCGGCCATCCTGATTTAGGTTTTCCGTGATTTCCCTAAATCGCTCCAGTCAAATGCCGGGATGGTTCCTTTCAACGGGCACGGCCGACTTCCTTCCCCGTCCTTCCCTAATCCGATGAGACCGATGACCTCGCTGTCTGGTCTCCTTACCCAAACCAACCAACAACTATGTCGGTGCTAGAGAAGCAGCGTGCTGTAACCGAGGTTGGAATTCCCATACAGTCCTGATTTCGTCCCATCCAAGTTTCATCTGTTTCCAAAACTTAAAGAACACCTTCGAGGACTTCACTTTGATAGTGATGAGGCGGTGCAAGCAGAGGTGAGGTTGTGTCTCCGTCAACGAAGTCGAATGTAGTATTAGTAATGGTATCAACAAACTGGTCTCTCGTTGGGAGAAAAGTGTTCGTCGCCGAAGTGACTATATTGACAAATAAATATGTAGACATGAAGAATAAAGATATAAAATGTTAACAACGATTGTTTTATTTAAAAGGCTTTAAGAGTTTTCTCATAAAAAATTCGGAGGCATTACTTTTCAGCATGCGTAGTTGTTTGCGTATTGTTAACAACAAAGAAAACACTTCAGTGGCTGCAAAAAAAGAAAATAAATCGGTAATCACCACAATAGGTAAACTACGTAAGCAAAATAAAAGGCAAAAAACTGTTTAATAATTACCGAAATGCAAAATAACCCACCGCTGTTAGGCAGAAATACGCCCAATTATAACTTGGTGTGCAACTTTGTTTGGTGGACCTGAATTCTACGATAACCTGAAATAGATCAGATTTCATGAAGATATTGTCCTTCCTAAAGAAAGTAGCGGTTTAAAAAATCAGCAATCAGCTGAAGACCATAAACACTTGTTTTAATTAGTCTCACATACATCGTATAGATGATTTCTCTTCGACGTTATTTGGAAGACTAAGTCAATGTGCAGCTATGACCTTTTTTCCGTTTAAATCACTCCGAAGGTGTTTCGTGTGCGTTTGCTTAATTGTGAAAGAAAAAAAAATGCTAGCTCTCTAAATTCAGTCCTAACAGGCTTCAATAACTGGCGTTATTGGATACGAATATGGACGGGCCTCGGCTCAGCACACCGCTCTCCCAGTCGTTGTCATTTCTCGTGAGCTGGAGGCGCTACTATTCGGTCAAGCAAGTCCTCAGATGGCATGAAGAGACTGAATGAACGCCGACAGGTAACAGCGCATTGCGGCACGAATGGTCTCCCATCCATATGCCAACCACGCCCGACAGTGCTTACCTTCGGTGAACTGACTTCGGTGAGTGTTGAAGTGCTACTTAAGTGAAAATACAGAAATATGCTTTATGTTTAATCGAATATATCAACAAGGAAAATCAAGTAACAGCAGTAGAATTGTTGCTGACCATAGTTTTCCGATGTCGAAACACCGACGAGCAACAATTTTGAATGAAGCTAGTATTTTAATGCATCAGAAGTTCAGTGAGTAAATAGAATTCCACGAGATAAGAAAACTTTGAATAACAGTATAGTCAGACCTGAACTTATGAGTCACCATGGAATTACAGAACTCAACTCAGGTGCTACTGCTAATCGAGTGTAAAGTTCGGACAACGAGAGGGAAGTGAGGACTGCTTTGTATAGCCAGCGCTGGGCCGTTTATTGGCCGTAACTCACGACTTGACGGCGCTGCATAACACGCTACCTCTTCACTGACGATCGCAGTCTCTCGCTTTGGCTGCGTATATTGTTTGTGCCACATACCACTGTCAGTGTTTCTGTCAAGAGAAATGCGCTGTTCTTACATTTCCGGAACCGTGATAAATATATGACGGGGTTTCATCGAATACCAACTTGTATTCGGTGTCTGCGCCGCACTATTTACTGTTTGAACCATATAACACGCTTGTATATCGCAAATTGAGTTCCATTCAACATCTTCAAGAAGAAACTACATCACATTTTACTAGTTATAAGACGTGAAATATAGTTCTGTCGGGGTAAAGGTTGTGTTCAAGTTCATGAGATGAATGCCGTGTGCGGTTTAGACCTAAATGCTTGCGCACTGAGGCAAACGCTTCATAAGGATTATTTTTTACACAGTTACAGGAAGCTCAATCTCGTTAACATATTTTAATTCCGAAGCTATATTTATTCTTCCGGAACCCTCTGCTTCCTTGGTAATTCGACTGTGATTGGTTCAGCAGAACGTCTGTAAATATCAAAGTAACTTTAAGCATCTACATTGTTAATGCAAAAAAATTGCATGATGTGAGCATGGAAGACTCAAGTCTGGCTATTGCAGGTGGCCTACTCCGGCGCCAGAGAAGTCATCTGGGCTCCAACACGGATGTTCTTAACAAGCAATATACATTCCCGAAGATTCTTCGTCACTGAATTATTCCTGAAAAACGTCTGTCTGAGATCCAAGGACATGACACAGTCTGCACCTAGAGAATGTGGCTAACCGTTGTTAGCGTATAGCTTCCAGATCAAAAATATATTTGCTGCAAATATTTGAACTATGCTCTGAATAAAATTTTAGGTGGTAAGCAGAAAAAAATCTCCTTCTCATTGAACAGTAGATACAAGGAAATTGTCAGTATGTAAGGCGTCAAACAGCTTTCGTCATGTTTACAGCAGTGAAGAGAACATCATGCGACGATCGAAGCGGTTAAGGGACTGGGTCCTTCCTCGGGAACAATAACATTACAATTTCTTTTTGTTCAGTTTGGCTTAACTACCACGTGCTTTCCATAAATCACTTCAGGAGAATGTCGAGAGGGCTGATCCAGGAAAGCCGTAACCGGAATTCTTCATACGTTGCTGCACAATCGTACCAGTACTCCTTCTTAAGCAACCACAGTAGTTTACTGCTCGATATACCGTAACCTTTCTTCTTGCTTTCTTTCCTTCTTAATTAATTCGTGGCATAAATGCAGTTTGTTACTTAATGTCGTATTATCACGAACTGTGTGTCTGAAGTGTACAGAGAAGCAGTTTTTCGCCTACACCTCGAGAGACGTGCGTTGAACCGCGTATGAATGTCAGTCAACAGCTGTTTATGTCACTTCTTACTTTATTCACGCTTAGAAGCGTATTGATACTCGAAGAAATGAATACTGTAAGTTTAGCTAAGAACCATCAAAAATATTTTTTCACAAATCGCCTTACTGTCTCTTGTTGAGCAACAGCGTGAGCATCAGCTAGCCATTGAGATATGTTTAAGAAATTTGTGATATTCTTATGTACTATAGAAACCGACAGGAAGGGTATAATGGAAGATTGAAACGAATGAAACTCCTAGAAACATTTAGGTAACGTATGCTGTTCGTCCTTCAGAAATTTACCATTGCGATATTTGTTCTTTTTGATAGTTCATCCAATGTATGATTACTTCCTTCATAATTATACTTACTCTCAATATTATAGAGAAAATATATTTGCTACTAAAGAGAAGTGTGCCAAATAACTCACTGAATACTCATTGAATAGCCAGGAAAATATTGATGACAGTGAAAAATTAATAGCGAAGAATATTTTAGGATTTAGTACTTCATGTAACACTCTGTTATTTATCCTTGCAGCGCGAGAAATTGTAAGAATATCCCAAAGGGAGGGTGTAGTCTCATATGCATATGCAGACATTATTGGAATAGGCGTAAAGGACATTGCAAAGTTACAAGAAGCGATAAACGATATGGAAGATTGGTGTGTCTGACACGGCTTCGACATAAATGTGGCGAACACAGAAATGATGGTACTCCGAAATGGAGGAAGAGCATCTGCATCAGCTAAGATCTTCATTCGGGAGATAAAACTGGAAATGGCCCAGACTTCAAGTACCTGGGGGTCACAGTACAAACTGTTGTGTCTAGGCATCCTCCATGCTCAGTTCGCTAGACAAACAATCAAACAACTCGTATTAATGAGTTTTATTACAATATGAGTAGTTCAGAGATACTTAACTTTGATTATGTGTCGCAAGCAAAGGACGACAAACAAATTCATCATTCTGCTTCAGAATAGACAACAGCAAGTCAGTGCTACGTAGAAAGTCCCAACGAAGTGGCTAACGTTGACGCTGCTATCGCAGTGGCCGTCACCACTCGGGCTCGGCGCTTATGTCCTTTCCACATAGGGGCCGCTGCTGCCGCTTTGTCGTCCTGAAGGGAGGTCGGTCAGCGTACGATTGGCTAACCTCTTCTCACAGCTTTCTCTTCTTAATCTTTCCCGACTGACGTTCTGGCGCTGACTTTACGCCGTAACACAAACAACTGCAAAATGTTTCACAAAACATGTAACTGAGAAAGCAATGCAAGCAATAATGGCAATCCATGAAATGCAATACACCAGATCCCTTAGTCTAGAGACAGCAGTGGCACTATTCAGAGCCAAAATCTTCCCAATACTGACGCACGGCAAAGAAATTATCGGACCACATCTTATAGTGAAAAACATTAGAAAGAGTGAAGGTGACCTATATAAAGAAAGCAATAGGAGTGTCCAAGACAACACGATCCAAACTTGTATACCTGCTGGCGAAGGAACCCTTCCTCATTTAAGACCTACGGACAAACCTGATGCCATCCAATACCAGTGCTTTGGAAAGTCTACTTAAAACATCGAAGGAAAAAGGAGAAGACGTAGCGCCAGAATTTTACAGCACAGGTGCTATGATTGACCGAACATGGACAAAGGAAAACTTCAAAATGAGACACGTGATCCCCAGAATGCCAGTGCATGGTTTCCACCACCTTATTTGCAACAACACGTCATATCATGAAATGTGTGAGTGTAAACTGTGTCATCAAATATGCAAACGCTACCATATAGGACTCTGTGCCAAAAGGAAGAGGTCAAAAAGTGACTATGCAAATAACAATATGTAAAATTTCTAATTTCGTGTATTATTATCATTGTAATTTGAAGTAGTACGGCTATTTGGCTGCAATAAACTTATTATTATTTATACCAGTGATGGACTCGACCATTAGTTTTGAAATAAGCTAAGAAAGCACAGCAGAAGCTTGAAGAATTGAGGTTCTCGAGAAAATGAATATCCTGCATTAAGAAGCGGTAGTATGGACGAGACATTGTTAGTATAATGTAACTCATCTTAGGGTTGAAACTGTAATATTTGAAGATCTGGTAACTGTTTCAATGTGATTATCTGTAACTGGAAACTCAACATTCATGTTACTGTTTCTTATTATAGCTGAATACTTACTTACTTACTCCGTGGGTAGGTTTGTAGTCTTTTCCAGTCTCAGATTTTGGAACATCTTTCCATGGGACGACCAACGTTTTTTCTTCCATAAGGATGTTATTCAGTGCAAGTTTAGGGAATCCATTGCTGCCTATCTTTCATACGTCGTATTTCCAGTTTACGCCATTCTGCGTGACATATTCGAAGAAAATATTTTTAACTGCCTTTCAATTTCTTCATTCCGTTTTCTATACCTTGGGGAATTACTACGAGTATTTAGTGCTCTCAGAAGTCTCTTTTCAGATACCAGCATTTCATGTTTCTTACTTATTTTATTTACCCAATTTTCATTTCCGCACAGCAGAGTCAGTACGGTCATAGTGCTGTCAAACTTAGTCTGAATCTCTTCTTCTACTTTACCTTTCAGCGTTGGTCGAATTGTTCTGCACGTATACTGAAGTCTTTCACTTCTTCGCCGTCATTAGAAGATAGTTCACAACCTTGTTAAGTAAAGCTGGAAACTTGTTCTGTAGGTTGAACGTGTTTCATTATTTTCGTTCTGATAGAATATTTCCTTGCCAACCCTTATCTTGTTATCTTCCTAGATATCTGCAGATTTTAATTTCTACTAATAAAATTTAACGGATAAAATGATCTTTGAAGATCGTCTTCATCTTCCTGTAGACTAAATTGATCATCTGCGAATACAATATCGCCAGTATTGTAGCGATTTGCCACAACTCTACCGACATGTAAATTTAGTATTTATTCAGCATCCTAGGTACAATTTTTCTGTAGACGCACATCCTGACATTCATTCAGTGCATTTGACATGTTTTGCAGATTCTGATTTCTCTCATAATAAACAATTTCAGTTGTGATGTAGACCGATTTTGAAACCGCCATTATAGAGAGTGCACACCAGCCTATCACCATGTGCATTTAAATCTGACGGTGTGCAGGTGTTTGGGGTTGGTTTGTTTAAATCACTTAAGTCTGATGGACTAGTCACGTCAGTGTATTTCAAATGACAGAATACATTTCTGGGTGCATGCACACTTATTATTCAACAATAGTGATTGAGTATACTTGTAGGAGCTGTATTTAATGTCAGACAATGACTTTTATTTATCGTTCTTAATCCTGCTTTTTGGATGCTTGAGTAAAGGTACAGGGCGATTATATGAGTACAGATTTATTGATTTTGAGGTGAACAGTATATTTAATTTCATTCATTTTCAGCCCACAACCCTACACGTGGAATTAATCACTCTTGACTAAAACACGTTCATTCGGTTTAACATTACGAGATTACGTCACCACTTAATTACATGGTCATTTGCACTTATTTAAGTGTAGGTTGCCTATCCCGTTATATTATTCACTACGCCCTAATAGCTGCTCCGGATTTAGGTCATCAATAACATTTTCATGGGCAACAAAGGCAATGTACGTTCTTAGGTTGGTTTCTCTTCTTTTATCCAATTACTGTTCGAGGCCACAGCTCGAATCAAATAACTTTGATATTTGTGGTTGACAATTTGCAGCGTCTGGTGGAGGACGGTGGTGAGAAAACACAAAGAGGGAGAGGGGGAGCGCCGTGCGGCGCGTAGGGAGCAGCCAGGCACGCTTGTCAAAGCTCTGCGTGTAGCGACCAATCAGAAAACACAGCGAGCGCGTAGCTCTCGAGAAGCAGCTGCGATTGGCTGACGGCTGGCCCCCACCACTCACCTCGCTGGACATCAATTGTAATCGCTGTATAAATTATTATCTGCCTTTGAGTCAGTTACTTATTATTTTCGCATGTATTTTATCAACTGAATACTTACAGATACAAAGGTATTTCAGCGTTGGGCATAAACCCCAAGTCAGGCGAGCGTTGCGCTAGGCGGGGTGCAGAGTGTGTTGCGTGGGAGTGTTGAAGCAAATCGGCAACACAGCTGCTCCTGACTCACAGCGCGCTAGCCAGTCGAGAGGTGACAGTCGAAGAAGCCGGTCGCGCTTGCACCCTTCCGCCGCTGCTCGTCTCCGCCCAGCCAGGTAAGACTTCTCGCCGTTTCATTCTTTCATTTCTCACCCACAGCAGTATAATGTTCATTTTTTCTCAGATCGTATTTTTTTTGCACATAGAGTAATGCACACATTGATTTATCCATTTTACTGGATGTTAGGCTCTGTGGCTGTGGATTATATTACTTTAAGAAATACAGTAATCAGCCATTTTTATGTATTTTTATTCATACGAAAATTTAAAGACAATATATTGAAATACGTAAAGTGAATGGTTGCTGTATTTCTTAGTATAATTAAGTGGTGTAGTCCTGCTGAATATGCACTTCGTGAGCCAGTACCGCCATCCAACTCACTGAACGTCCTCCATTTTATGCATCCCTGAATTTATAATTGCAACCAAAAAATGTCATTCTCGTAGATGTGGTTTGTGACAGAATCGACCAACGGAGAAGTGGTTCTGTTCCAGTGCGACACGATTACAGTATCGCACAAATTCGAGTGTTATGTTGGAGATATTTCACTGTAGTTACACATTTGTTTTAGGTGATGTAATTGTCAAGCGGATTTGTTATGAAAACTCTCAAGCGAGTCAAATAAGAGGAAAGTCTAGGACGTTATACGATAGGAACAACCTAACTCTAAAGTGCACGAACAAGCTAATGGTCAGCTATTACTTTGAGCTATTCCAGGGCACTTCCGTTATTGATCAGAAACGTAAGCCAGTAAACAACATTTTGTTGAGAGTCAATATGACTAAGTTTTGGTGATCATTCAATTACGCAGCCACAGCAACGAACGGGCTATATATTTCAAGTGATGCACAGAACACCGTCATTGGCATACGGAGCAGTAAAGGAGAGCTCTATAGCGTGATGAGTCACACAGTACATGATCTGAAACATACGTATGGATTTAACAGATATGTTTAGGTTTGCTATGACGGCAATGATATTTGATGGTGGTCTCTACTGTTTTCCTGGTTTTGGCTCGGATCATTATTGTTGGTCGATGGGACGTGAATCCTGATGCTTATAATAAAATTTTACGCTATAGATACAGTTTCCATTAAGTTAGTTCTTATATCAACGTAATGACATTC
Source organism: Schistocerca cancellata (assembly GCF_023864275.1). Lineage (NCBI taxonomy): Eukaryota > Metazoa > Arthropoda > Insecta > Orthoptera > Acrididae > Schistocerca > Schistocerca cancellata. Next base: position 376,790,321 of record NC_064629.1, on the reverse strand, counting down.
CTGTTAGTATTTCATCAGATCTGAACAGAAACCAGTTGGTGGACTGGCTAGCACGTAGTCAACCCACATCCAACACTCTGCCTTGAGTTAGAGGAGCACTTGCATGCTATAAAAATTAATACAGAAATATAGCAATTATTCAATACGCACAACGGATGAAAATTACGTTTTCAGTGTAAATGGGTAGTGGAAAAACTTTCTCGAAGGAAAATACGCATTTGTAGTAGTAAGTGAAGTTTTCTACACGCTATTGCTTACGTGGCTAACACGTTCAGAACGAACAGCGATGAGTGTCTGAACGCCTTAGGCAAAATAGTGGAAGTTTTATCGACAAAAGTTTTTTCTTAAAACTCAGTTATACCAATTGCCTGTTAAGAACACGATTTTCTTCGAAAAGAGGAATGAATTGTTGGATTGCTACATGAGGGGAAAAGGATAAATATGATGGTGTGTGGAATCACCAGCCAACCAAATTGCTTGACCGTTGCTAGTTCCATTTTAATGTCGGGCAGGCGTATATTATTTGCTGTACAGTCCGCGCTCTTGTCAATAAACACTATTAGTCACCTTTACCTTTCTGGGAACTAATTCTTAGTTCATAACGCCTTCTTTACATGAGGGGAAGTCAAAAAGTAAAGGGACTTTTGAGAAAAGGAATATTTATTCTAATGATAGAAAACTGAAACATACGTTATTTTTCTACATAACCTCCCTGCACTTAAACGCGCGTTGTCCAGTGTTTCACAAGTTTTTTGATTCCGTCGGAAAAAATGTTTTTGGGTTGCACCTGTAATCAATTTTGCACCTCATCAGTGACTTCTACGTAGGTTTCAAATCTTCTTGAGCGTTTCTTTCAATGGTCCCAAAGTGTGGAAATCGCTTGACTCAAAGTCTGGACTGTATGGCGGGTGTTCCAGCACCTCGAAGCCCAACTCCTCTATTGTTTCAGCCATCAGTTTGACAGTGTGTGGCCGAGCGTTATCTTACTGAAGGATGACACCTTTTCGTAGTTTTCCGCGGGGTTTGAATCTGATTGCAAGATTGAGTTTAGTTTGCAACAGATCCCAATCGTTCTCGCTGTTCACAGTTTCGCCTCTTGGGATGAAATGAGCGGCTACCACACCTTCCATGCCCCAGAATAGTGTTAGCATAATCTCATCAACTGATGGTTGACTTTGAAATTCCTTAAGTTCTGGTGATGATGGGCGTTTCCAAACCATGCTCGCAGCCTTAATTTCCAGTTCGTGATGCTGCATCCATGTTTCGTCTACAGTAACGATTTGTTGTAAAAATCCATGTCCCAGCGATGATAACGGTACAAATGTTTACGAGAAATGCCCATACTTTGCGCTTTATGCTGCACTGATAATTCTTTCGGTACTCACCTTGCCTGTCTTGTAAGATGGAATACGCTGAACCATGACTGAAATGTAAAGTATTGGCGGTTTCGTCCACTGTGATTCGTCTGTTTTCCATCATCATACCTTCGACGACTTCCAAATTGTCCTCAGTTGTTGACGTCGATGGCCTTTCCTCGACACATAGAGAAGTTCTTCCTCCATTTTAAGTGACCTGTCCGTTGGGAGATCTTGCTTCGCGACAAACAGCAGTCATCATACTGCACTTGTATTCTACGAATAATTTTTGCAGGTTTAAATCCTTCTGCAAACAAAAGCGAATCCCTGTCCTCATTTACTCCTTGGTGCAGATCGACAATGGAGCATCCATGTTTTACGGTCTGCTTTAATACAGTGACCAACGCGGGAATAAGAATGACACGTTGTGTAGAATTGTTGCGGACGACAGTACTTCAGCCCTGGATACTAGCAGTGTTACCTAGCCCTACGGTGAGAAACTGCGGAAGTCCCTTTACTTTTTGACTTCCCCTCTTACAGCTTGATGCATTCCGCAATCTTTTGTAGAGGTATGGAAGTTTTCTGTAGAACGCTAAGACATTTTATTCTTTTTAATTTGTGTTAGGAACTGCATTATACAATACACGGCTGTCCTTGTGATTTTTGTCATTCAGCAAAATCGATAGCAAAATACGTAGTAAGTAGTATAGCTGCTTATTGTGTAGTGCAGTTCTTAACGTTCATAGAAGCTGTCCAACACGACCTATATAAAATATTTTTAATTTATCTTGACATAAAGGCACAATATTCTGCAAATTTACAACACTCTTGGATAGCAATGGTTCAGTCGATCATGAGCAAAATAATGACAACTGAGGAGCGTAAGAAGAAAGACCACCACTAGATTTTTGTTGTTTCTACTTAAAGTATGCGGTACACATAAAATATCGGTTTAAATCTGCTATAAAATACACTGACTGCCAAAAGAAAAGAAGTACTCGTAAGGGATGGTGATGTTAATTCAGTGACTGAATCCTCTCCTCAGGTAACAGGGCCCACAACTGTTGTATCTGGTCCTTGATGTCTTTGATGCTGGCATCGGGACAGTGCTGATGTCTGAGAGAGCTGATGTCTGAGCTGGTCCCGCACATGTTCTAACGTCCGCAGCTCGTGATCTCGCGGTCGCATTCTCGCTTCCGGATCACGAGGTCCTGGGTTCGATTCCCGGCAGGGTCGGGGTCTTTCACCTGCCTCGTGGTGACTGGGTGTTTGTGTTGTCCTCATCATTTCATCATCATTCATGCAAGTGGCGAGATTGGACTGAGCAGTGGTTGGGAATTTGTACGGGTGCTGATAACCGCGCCGTTGAGCGCCCCACAATCCAAACATCAACATCATCGTCATGTTCTATCGCGGAGAGACCTGGAAAACTATTTGGTCATGGATACCTCAACATCGCACAGACAGTTCATAAAGAGACGTGACATATATGGAAGAGCATTGTCTTGTTGAAAAATGGCACCATTATACTATCGCATGAGAGGTTGCAACTGAGAATCCAGGATGGCCGTGACATACCATTGTGTCCTCAGAGTTCCCTCAGTTAGGCGGTACTTTTAGACCAAGGTATACTTCACTTCTGCAATACTTATCCAAGTGTCTCCTATATTTCTTTATGTAATTAACGGTGCAGTCATGCAGGTTTTGGATGTCTCTGTTCCTGTAACCTTTTTTATGCTGGATATCCTATGTACTGAAGCTCGTCATTCTCTGACAGCAGACAGATCATCTACAGCTGCGTGCCACGCATTGTACGCCGTCGCGTTGTCTTGTGTACATAAAGAGGATGTCTGCACATTTTTAAACACAGTGTAATCTAGCACTCTTGATACACGAGCTCAGATATTACATATAAAAACCTCTTTTGGCTTTAGTAGGATTTTTATATCTTGGCGAAGTGCTATTCAGTTTTCCAGTCGTTGTCAAATTTTTCGTCAATGGTTCACTAACGTTAACTTATGAAGTGTGTTTCACCATCGGAAACAACGAAATTAAGAAGAGATACCAAAATGGGAAGAGTTAAAATAATAACTTTCCAGTATAAACCCGTAGAAAAGACAAATATATGACTCGCCGTGTTAATGCGCTAAAGTAGTTTCATAAACGAAATTTGTGCAATAGTTTTAAGATGTCTTTGTATATTTAACCAGTTATTCTGCTACATTTTGACAATGTACTTCACATCGTCGGAGCCAACTGGCCAACAATATTGATCTCTCATGTGGGGTAGCATAAAATGACAGCTGTAGAAACAGCTAAATCACCCTGTATACTAACTTTTCTTTGGGTTATAAACCGGAAAGCTGTTATTTCTACACTTCCCACTTTTATATCCCCTATTAATTTTGTTGGTGAAACACACATTATAAGGCATCGTTTATGAATCGTTTACGAAGGATTAAGTACTGTCAACGTAATAAACATGCTGATATATTCAAAACCTCTTTGACTACACCGCTAGTTACACAAAGAAAGACTGGAAACCCTTGGATAAATATGGGAGACGTAAGATATATCTTGGTCCAAAAATACCGTCAAACTAATGGTCAGTCCTCACTTTTATTTTTTACAGTATGATTCTTTGTTGACAGTCCCCCAAAGCTCTGAGCTCTGAAAGGGAAGTTATATCGCCTGCCTGGATACCGTTCCTGATATAAATGTGGTGCGGGTTGCATAAAACGGATCGGTGGCGGTAGCTAAATTGCCCTCAATTTTATATATATATATATATATATATATATATATATATATATATATATAAAATGGTGACCATTTGTTCATTTTAATGATGACATTCAAATATCTCGAAAATACTCGTTGGATCAAGAAAAATTATAATTTCAATTTATTTGTCTCGGAAGGGTTCATCCACCGCCACACGCCATGCGTGGGAACCCACATTTTCAGATATTACAAGCAGTGCTCCCACATAGCCGTATAAAGATCTCTTTTGGCTTTAGTAGGATTTTTATATCTTCGCGAAATGCTATTCAGTTTTCCTATCGTTATCACCTTTTTCCTCTCATGTTCGAGAAAGGATATTTTTACCGTGACGTCATGTTTGCAGAGACATCTCAAACAATTGCACCTGACTCTAGGAATCCAAATTCCAGTTACGGCAGATGGCTTTCCCCTCATTTTAGTTCCACAAGCGCAGCGACCAGAGATACAGTGTGTCCCACCTCAAGGTCGTCAGATGCATTTTCTCTCGTGTTTATGTATATACTGACAATTCAGTTTTTGCAAATTGTAGCAGAAATCGATACAAAAAAAAATACTCGTCATCGCGTCTTTAATGCGGTACCCATTGTCAGCGGAAAGCGACACTATTTTTCCCATTACGGACAAAATTATTTTAAAATAGAACTTTACATACTCATTCGATGGAGTCTTCCCAAATTATTCTAGTGCGATTCATTTTACTTAACATTATACCACTGTAATAAACAGAGAGTGAGGCAGCTAAGACAGGTCACCCCAAATATATTCAGAAAAAGTTCATATATTTAGGTACGGATTTCGCCAAGTTACAGCAGACAATGTGGTAAATTTCCTGATGTTCGGAAGTAATTTTTATTGTTCATTGTCGCCGCATTACGACACCGACTTCATTTGTTCCTAATGGAACTGCATACTTTTCCTTTTGCATTTAAAAGAAGCTTCTAAGAAAACTTCAAAGACATAACATGTAAGGGACTCGACCAAATACAATCGAAAAAACAGCAACACAGTCCACTGTCTCGCCGTCACAAGAAGACGTTCCACAAACTTCTGCCCTGTTATACCAAATGAAAGAAAACACATAACTCAGGTAGTGCTCGTGTGTAGAATTGTTGCGGACGACAGTACTTCAGCCCTGGATACTAGCAGTGTTACCTAGCCCTACGGTGAGAAACTGCGGAAGTCCCTTTAGGCTGTCATACTAGTTGTTCAAAATGTTGAGGTTGAGCATTGCCACACGCTGTAAAGTGATTCTGGAGAAACAATACTGCACGCTGAATTTCGTCTGGAGTTAACGGCAGCACAGGCCCGTGTTTTGCGGCATTTTATGCCTTCGGTTGTCGTCGGTGTTTCGTAACAGCCCTCTTGTTTTAATTTTTCTCGACAGATGGATTTATAGGACTTTTAAGTTTGTTGAGTGTGATACCATTTTCCATTTCCTGAACGATCGTTCCAATGCTCTCCAAATGTTCTGTGAAGAGTGTCTTGTCATTACATATGCAGAATGGGTGGGATATCAATCATGTTGGTACCACACTAATTGCCTTATGTCCAGTGGAATGTCTCCCGATAACTAAGGCAGCAGCAAATCTCAGGAACTCGAGATACTTGAGTGTATTTATATTCCCATCGATAAAACAGAAACCAATGTCGCGTGTCTTGAAAAACACGTCCCAAAACTGGTAGGCTTAGAGCGTTGTTTCTATTCACTTCTTTGACTCAGCGTGGATTTACAACTGACTATTAGCGCACATTGCAAAGACTGACTTGCTCATGGTTTTTGAACGTTTTTCTTGCTTAACCAAAGTTTTGCATAGGTATGCCGCACCACTTTGCAGTTTTCATAGATAACATTCAGAGAACTGCAACCAATTTGGGAAGTCATTGAGATGAAGCTGTAGAAATATGAAGACGATGAAATGCGATGGAACGTAGTGTTCGCAAAATATTCGTTTAGTTGATCCCTGTTGTACTTCCGAGATGCTTCTTAGTGACATTTGCACTGTGTTAATGCTACTAAAATGTTAGCTTTATTTCTTTTAATCAGTTGCTCTTCTCTTTCCTGGCGTATTTCTTTCTTCACGCTTCCAGTTTCCAGACCTTTTCGCATAATTTTTCCAAACACAGATCGTGAGTGTTTGGCACGAACTAGATACTCTTCATATACAATCACACCGCTGCTCTAATAGTTTGGCGACATTAGCCACAAATGATATTCACTTTTTTCGACTGTCGTGTACAGGTTGTATCAAACCTCGACGGCAAAATTTGAGAAATGGATTCCTAATATAACAAGAAGGAAAAGAGGCTATGTCAACATGGGTCCGGCACAGTATCGTTACCGAATTATTCGAGCATGTTACTGTTACGCAGTGCACACTGACAAATTACGTAGATGTAGATATACAGGATAATTCCGTGATGATATTACATACTTACAGGGATGGTGGAAGGGATAAATGTATCAGTTTGAGGCAAATGACCCTGGTCAGGAAACGACCGAGTCGTACGTTATAAACGAATATCGTTGTGATTCCTGTGACTGTGAACCTCTTCTACTGCAAGCTCTTTGGTTTCCCTACTTTGAGAGGTGGTAGTATGGACCAAAACAAGAAAAATGTCCAGTAAACATTGGTTTTAAAGCGTACACTTTAAGAGTTATGAGCACCTGTTCATCTTTGGTACTGTGAAACATAACACTTCCACTGAACAAGTGCTCATAGCTAGTAAGCTATGCAATTTAGAACCCATTTTTACGAGATATATTTTTTTTCTTTTTTTGGTGCATACTTGCTCCTCCCAAGATATGGGAAGCATAGTGCTTGCTATAGAAGAGGTTCACAGTCAGTCGCTTATAACTTTCGTCGTGGTCGTTATTGGACCAGGTCCGTTGCCTCAAATTGAAACTGTTATCCTCTCCATCATCCCTGAAAGTTTGTAATATCACCACGGAAGCATCCTATACATCTACATAATCTGTCAACGTGCACTACATAACAGTAACGTGCTCGAATAGCTCTGTGACCATGCATTTCCGGACCCATGTTGATATAGTGTTTTTTTCTTCGGGTAGATCACATAACTAATGAGGAGGTATTGAATAGAATTGCGGAGAAGAGAAATTTGTGGCACAACTTGACTAGAAGAAGGGATCGGTTGGTAGGACATATTATGAGGCATCAAGGGATCACCAATTTAGTATTGGGGGGCAGCGTGGAGGGTAAAAATCGTAGAGATGAATACACTAAACAGATTCAGAAGGATGTAGGTTGCAGTAGGTACTGAGAGATGAAGAAGCTTGCACAGGATAGAGTAGCATGGAGAGTTGCATCAAACCACTCTCTGGACTGAAGACCACAACAACAACAACATATTGGGAATCCATTTCTCATGTTCTGCGTCGAGTTTTGAAACACCCTGTGTATTTTGAATGTCGCAGTAGCTTTACGAACAAATTATCTGAGTGTTACAACAGAATAACACAGACTGATAGTCTCCAAGCGCATAGGTGCACACAAGAACCATACCTGAGTTACGTATCCACTTTCATTTAGTATAATGGGACAGACGCTTGTGGAACCTCGTCTCTTGACGGCGCGACAGTGGTTTGCGGTGCTGTTATCTCGATATGACTCGATTAAGTCCCCTACTTGTTATGTCGTTGAAATTCTCTTAAGGCGAGTACATACTACGCGGACAAACTACAGAAACTGGATTCGGCTGAACGTTGGTTGCCAATGCACTGGCGTTCGACTTCTCAGCCTCACGAAGCGAAGAGCTCCGGGCCAAGGAATCCGGCCATGTGGAACCGCAGTTGGTTCTGAGAACTTACCGATGTTGCTCCCGTTTTGTTATTGTTATGAAGTAACATTTTAATTACAATTTCACCAGTCGGTATTGTGAGGGAAGAAGACGAGTTATTTTACTGCAAGAAGGTCATCATCAGAAAAAGAAGATGAAACGACCGTGGTAGTCGACCTCTTTTTTAAAAAGTAGGGAGCAGTCTGATTGGACAAAATTAATGTCTGTCCTTAAAGCTGAATTGGAATATGGACAAGCCGGCCGGGGTGGCCGAGTGGTTCTAGGCGCTTCAGTTTGGAACCGCGCGACCGCTACGGTCGCAGGTTCGAATCCTGCCTCGGGCATGGATGTCTGTGATGTCCTTAGGTTAGTTAGGTTTAAGTAGTTCTAAGTTCTAGTGGACTGATGACCTCAGATATTAAGTCCCATAGTGCTCAGAGCCATTTGAACCATTTTTTTGAATATGGACAGTTTCCTATGAAAGCTACATATTTCCAATTGTTATTGAATTATGTTGGCTCTAAAATTTCCAAAGATGACACATCTTTTAGGAGAGCTGTACTTGCAGCAGAAAGATTAACGGTCACTCCAAATTTTGGTTTTACCTCTTCGTCGTTCACGACAAAAAGATGTCAAAGAAGACTCGATTTTCGTTTCCACATCTTGCAAATTCCTTTCTAACTGATCACTTATTTCTCTCCATGTGCCTAATTTTCAATTTGCTTTTGTAATTGCAGGTCGTAAGGGCCCACAAACATTGCCGTTCACAATCAAATTCTTCAAGCTTTAACTCTCTCCATATTCCACTCTATATTCCAGTATTTTTGAACACAATAAATACACGTCCTTAGCGAGAGCAGGCACTGCCTGCAGTGGAAACAGCGACTGCTGAAAACAAGTTTTTTAGGACAGCCACAAGTCGCACTCAGTATCTTTTATTGAACGGTTTCGCTCTTTAATTTAACAGCCAACTACTGTACTTTAAACTGTAAATTCCAGAGTTTTTAATGAGGTTTTTGTAAACTAAAGAACAAAACCGGTCAATAAAACATACTAAATGCGACTTGAGGCTGTCCTGACACAGCAAATCGCTACTGAATCAAAGAACATCCGACCCGGTGTCGACATTAGGGGAGGTTTCCCAACACCAACTAAACGCCAGCGCTTTGATGTTACCGCCAGTTGACTGAAGCGCAACCAACGCCAACCGCTTCGTTGCCGCCCATAGACACTGACGCAAGTATCAGCCAGTGGCTGGCTGTCGTTCGATAGCCTTCGTTGGCCTAGTGTGTATGCGCCTTTCGAAGCTTCTTTCAAATGTCACAGAAAAAACTACGTAGTCCTGACAGAAAAGAAACGAAGTCGCCGTCGTAATTCGGCCAACATAAACGGTAAAAATTATTTTCGAACGTCAAGAAACACGCCATATTGTCGGCTATAACTTGGTGAAAACCGCGGGTGGCCTCGCTTAGCTGCCTCGCTCTGTATACAGTGTGTTCGGAAATACCCGTTACAAATTCCCATGATTTGTAGAAGGGAGTGAGTACATAATATTTTGAAAAGAAACCCATGTCCGGAAACGAATCGTTTCCGTTCTACGACGGTTTCAGTTCACGTGTGTAACTCATCGATTTCTGCTTCAGGAATTGAATTAGGCGTGACGCAGTACAATTACTAGGTAACAGTTCGAAAGGAAACAACGAAACTCGCGCAGTTGTTTGATTAATCGTTGACAGGTTCTCTTCGATGCGATTGCAGTATATCTTCTTCAAATTCGAGCGTGCGGCGTTGCCGCGAAGCACCACAGTCCTGCCTCCTCACGGAGAAGGTACCTGTTTCTCGGAGCCACGGCGTAACTTGGGCAAAAAGTTTGGTCGGTGGCATGCTACGTTGCGGAGATCGTTCGTCATATTTCCAACTAGTAGCTCTTCCCTTACCTCGAGCTCCCCCATACACAAAGAGTGTTACGCGTTACATGATACACACTGGAACTGAAACCTTCGAAGAACGGAACCGTACGTTTTCGGATATGGATTTCTATTCAAAATATTATATACTCATTCCCTTTTGCAAGACCAAGAAGCTAGTAACAGTGATTTCCAAAGGCCCTGCATGTACAGTGTGTTTCAAAATCACAACAACAAACATCGAGGGAGAGGATTTAGAAGATGTATGAGGAGGAAAATGAAGATACGAACGTGAGTCCGCAAATGTCATCCAACGGCGCTACAGAACGTCGAAGCTATAGGCGACGGTGCCTTATATGTATGTATACAGGTTGTTTCAGAATGACGTTTTAAAAATTTGGAGACAGGTTCCTTAAACCAACACCAGTAAAAAGGTCCAGTAAACATGGCTCTAAAGTGCATATCTTAACAGCTATGTGCACTTGTTCAGCTCCTAGAGTCAACTGCAATTGTTTGACACGTGTCTGAGTAACACGACGTAATGGCAAAAAACTACAATTTTTCCAACATGAGATAGACAATGTAATAGCGATAGGAATACTGGGAAACAATTTGAGGAGAGGGGAGGGAGGTGCCACTAAAACTGGGCCAAAGACATTTAGTTTACACAAACGTAACTTGAGAGCACAAGTGGGCTGTTTGTTTTCCATTAAGATAAGACTGCAAGTAGGGTACGTAGAGAGAGGAGGGATATGAGTGACCTCGAAACAAACGGATGATGTCTGTTTACGTAAGGGCCACAAATCATTGGGGCCTTATGGAATTTGCTACACTACTGCTGTTCTGTATGTGTAAGGGACAGTAAGAGTTTCCGGGAGTCTGAGAGATTCAGTTCCCTTATCAGTTTGTGAAGCTGATCAAAATAATTTTATCTGGGAGTTTGATCTTCTCTTCAAATGATATATTTGAGGTTGTTTCCTAAGGAAATTGGCATACGTAGATTACTGAATAAGTGCAACATATTGCCTAGGTAAACGTCACAGTCCTCTTCTATGTCTTGTTAATCTGAAGAGGAGTATAAATTTATGATTAAAGAATTCTGTAATTGGGCTTTAATAGCACGCCCTGTGGGATGATTCACTCGAATGCATGGAGTGCCCTGCTCATATACACCGTGTAACACAATTTAAAAATAAATTTTTCGAAACACCTGATTTTCTCCCACTACGACGCATAAGTTTGAAATGTGTCTCAAATATGCCCACAAACTTCCTCTGCAATGGAGCAAAATTGTGGCGCCCTGCGACGTCACCCTCTGGCTCGGAGCTGCTTCAAATAGCGAGGTATAGACACATGCGAAAAAAAGACCAATGCTCAGACGTTTATGCGATTTGTAAGGTGGGTAGTGGTGTCACATTGGCACCAAATTTCTCCACAATTCTGCCCAAAGCCACCGCGGACGTGTCACTCTTACCCACATTTGTCTCCTACTCTTTGCCGCCTCCGTGGTACAGGTCACAACTGCGACGCCCAGTCTTGGAATCACATTTCAGAATTTCAGACATCACCGCTGAGAATCGATACCATAAGTCCTCAGAGGGTGGCTTAAAGGGGTCAATGAAACCACCCCTTTCGTTGGGGCTTTGATTCCCATACACTTTGCAGTGTAGTTTACCGGCCGCCTGATTTTGCTGTAACAGTTGTAGAATCATTTAAGCAAAGTCTATGCTCCGTGGCGCGGAAATACCCAAATCATGTAGTATAGATTGGGACATCTATACATTCGCCGGTGCTTGTACGGACAGACAGTCTTGTGAAGTACTTTTGAGCGCGTTTTCCGAAACTGTCTTGAACGAATAGATAATCACCACGAAATGGAAATATTTTTGACCTTACAAATACAAACAGGCCTGGCTTTATCGACAGTGTCAGAACAAAGACCACAGTGTCATCACTGTGGCGATGTTTACTAAAGTTAATGAATCCGCCATGAAGACTGGGAGAGTATTTACCCTAGGAAAAGCACGTAAGCAATTGTTAGCATCCCATTTACACAATGAATGCGTATAGCTCCAATACGACTGACGTTGAGACTTTATCGGCAAAGTTTAAACCGTTCGTAAATCGCGCTCTGGAGACGTATGTGCCGCGTAAGTGTATTAAGGATGCAAAGGACCCTCCGTGGTTTAAAAATCAAATTCATAAAATGCTGAAGAAACTGAGATTGTTGCACTCTCGATTCAAAAAAGGACACGCAAATGTTGACAGGTGAAACTTAGTAGAAATTCGTTCGTACATAGAAAGATCTGTGTACGAAGCATAGAACAGCTTTCAGTCGCACCTTAGGTAAATATCTTGCCGACAACCCGAGAAAAGTCTGGTCATACGTAAAATTAATAAGGGGATCGAAGGCTTCTATACACTCACTCGTCTACCAGCCTGAGATGACAACAGAACACAGCAAAAGGAAAGCTGAAGTTTTAAATTTCACATTTAAGAAATCATTCACGCAGGAGGATCCTGCAAACTTTGCATCGTTTGACTCTCGTACAGACTCCTGCGTGGAGGACACAGAAATAGGCATTCGTGGTGAAGGGGGGCAGCAAGTGAATGAATTGAAAAAAAAAACAAAACAAGTCGGCAGATACAGACGGAAGCCCAATTCGGTTATACAGAGAATATTCTGCAGCATTAGACCCTTACTTAGCTCTCAATTATAGATAATCTCTCGTCAGTCGCAAAATCCCAAGCAACTGGATAAAATGCACGTGTCTGCTGCATATAAGAAAAGTATAAGAAAGGACTGGCATAATTACAGAGCAGTATACTTAACTCCGGTTTGCTGTAGAATTCTTGAGCACATTCTGAGTTCCAATATAATTAATTTTCTTCAGACAGAAAAGTTTTTGTCCACAAATCAGCTTGGATTTAGAAAGCGTCGCTGATGCGAAACTCAGCTTGCCCATTTCCCACATGATATCCTACAAACCAAGGATGGAGGGCAACAGACGGAGTCCATATTCCTAGATTTTCGGAAAGCGTTTGACAGGGTGCCCCAGTGGAGAATGTTGACGTAGGTCGTAGCATGCGGATTAGGTTCCCACATACAGCGTGATTCAGCTGCCCTACCTATGGGTTTTATGCAACCCGCAACGCCGTCAATTATCACGGGCATCATTTCTCGCTTGCTACACGATGGTAGGTTCAATCAACACGCGAGTATTACGGAGGTGCTTCGTGAACTCAAATGCGAATCTCCGGAAGGAAGAAGACGTTCTTTTCATGAGGCACTATTGCTGCAATTTAGAGGAGCACCATTTGAGGCCGACAGCAGAACAGTTCTACTGCCACCAATGTACATTTCGCGTAATAACTATGAAGATAAGATTCGAGAAAGTAGGGCTTGTATGGAGTATTTTTCCCTCACTCTAGCTGCTAGCAGAACAGGAAAGGAAATGACTAGTACTGGCACGTGGTAACCTCAGCCATGCGCCGTATAATGGTTTGTGGATTAGGTATGTAGATTTAGATGTAGATGTAGAGGTGATGAACAACAAGGTAGGATTCTTAAAAGCCTTTGACGCTGCTGAATCTCTCCAGACGATCCAATCCTTCTCTAAGGACACTGCGAGCCAGCAACCCCAATGAATGTGGTGGCACCCCTTTTTATTGCAGTGTGACCACAGTTTTTGCTCTGATGCACAGGCTGAAACCACTAGCTGTTCGACGAAATTTGAACATGATCCGAATTAGCGAAGGGTTCTAATGCTTTTTCAACCCTCCTGTTTCACGTTCTCCTTTGGTGTAGTCACAGAGCGGTGCGACATTGACACAGGCGTGAATAACACAGAAAAGATTCCCTCTAAGACCCTCAGTTGTGTAACACGCTCGGTGCCAACTGCCCGCCATTGTTGACCTTTTTAAAAATGTACCTGTGCAGAGACAACCTCAAATAGAGTCCTAGGCGCTTACAGACAGACAATTGCTTGACACCCCTCCACTCAGCGTGGCTACTAGCAGGAGCTAGAGCAGCAGCGTAGCCTGCCTGCAGGTGCCTAGAACTCCGTTGCAGTTTGCGTATAGGACCATTCTTAAAGTTCCCAACAAAGGTGGGTGGGTGGCAACGAGGGTGTTTCCAAACTGGATGGCCTTAGAAGGACACTTTTCCGTTTTATACACGCATGTGTGACTGTCTCAGCCCTCCGTGATCACACCAAAGGAGGCCCCGAAATAGGAGGACTTCTCTAGATTGTCGCACAGATGACAAAATGGTAGATATCGAAATAGATGACAGAGGGATAGAAAAACAATTAAAATCGCTCAAAAGAGGAAAGGCAGCTGGACCTGATGGGTTTCTTGCAACGGTGTACCGTAGGTCTCTAGAAGAGCGTAGCGTTCCAAATGATTGGAAAAAAGACACAGGTCATCCCCGTTTTCAAGAAAGGACGTTGAACAGATGTGCAGAACTGTAGATCTACATCTCTAACGTCGATCAGTTGTAGAATTTTGGAACACGTATTATGTTCGAGTATAATGACTTTTCTGGAGACTAGAAATCTACTCTGTATGAATCAGCAAGGGGTTTCGAAAAAGACGATCGTGTGAAACCCAGCTCGCGCTATTCAGCCACGAGACTCAGAGTGCCATAGACACGGGTTCCCAGTTAGATGCCGCGTTTCTTGACGTTCGCAAGGCGTTCGATACAGTTCCCCACAGACGTTTAATGAACAAAGTAAGAGCATATGGACTATCAGACCAATTGTGTGACTGGATTGAAGAGTTCGTAAGTAACAGAACGCAGCATGTCATTCTCAATGGAGAGACGTCTTCCGAAGTAAGAGTGACTTCAGGTGTGCCGCAGGGGAGTGTCGTAGGACCGTTGCTATTCACAATGTACATAAATGGCTTTGTGGATAACATCGGAAGTTCACTGAGGCTTTTTGCGGATGATGCTGTAGTACATCGAGAGGTTGTAACACTGGAAATTTGTACTGAAATGCAGGAGGATCTGCAACGAATTGACGCACGGTGCAGGGAATGGTAATTGAATCTCAATGTAGACAAGTGTAATGTGCTGCGAATACATAGAAAGAAAGATCCTTTGTCACTTAGCTACAATATAGCAGGTCAGCAACTGGAAGCAGTTAATTCCATAACTTATCTGGGAGTAGGCATTAGGAGCGATTTAAAATGGAATGACCATAAAAAATTAATCGTCGGTAAAGCAGATGCCAGACTGAGATTCATTGGAAGAATCCTGAGGAAATGCAATCCGAAAACAAAGGAAGTAGGTTACAGTACACTTGTTCGCCCACTGCTTGAATACTGCTCACCGGTGTGTGATCCGTACCAGATAGGGTTGATAGAAAAGATAGAGAAGATCCAACGGAGAGCAGCGCGCTTCGTTACAGGATCATGTAATAATCACGAAAGCGTCACGGAGATGATATACTCCAGTGGAAGACTCTGCAAGAGAGACGCTCAGTAGCTCGGTACGGGCTTTTTCTGAAGTTTCGAGAACATACCTTCAACGAGGAGTCAAGCAGTATATTGCTCCCTCCTACGTATATCTCGAGAAGAGACCATGAGGATAAAATCAGAGAGATTAGAGCCCACACAGAGGCACACCGACAATCTTTCTTTCCACGAACAATACGAGACTGGAATAGAAGGAAGAACCGATAGAGGTACTCAAAGTACCCTCCGCCACACACCGTCAGGTGCTTGAAGAGTATGGATGTAGATGTAGAAAATGCATAAGCACTTTTTGCTGTTTCGGATCACGCTCAAATTTCGTCGAATGGTTTTTAATGTGGTCCCATCCCGAACATCTTAGCAAAACTTCTAGTTGCACTGCATTCGGAAGGAGTGCGATCACGTTCAATGGGGTTGCTGGCCCACGATGTCTTTAGAGAAGAGTTAAAACGTCCGGGGTGTAGGGGAGGGGGGGGGGGGGAGGGTCAGCAGGGTCCAAGGTTCTCAAGAACTTCTTCCTGTTGCTCATCGCACTGCGAACTGTCGTTTTCGACCACGAAATGTGAGGTATTCGAAGCCACAAGAAAAGGAGTGATTTCGTTGACGCCGTTTTTGGTACCCCGTGAGGCCTTTTCGTGTCGATTCTGAGCGGCGGTGTGACAGGATTGTTTTCCCAAGCCAAAAACCGTGTGGTTTCAATGCTGAGCGTCGCGGTTCCGACCTTCACCGTGGAGGCGTAAAAAGAAGGAGTGAAATCTGGGTAAGAGCGGGTGGGAGGACCCTCCTATGGTGCGACTCGTCCACAGTGGCGTTGGGAACAATTGTGGTTAAATTTGTTGGCAATGTGATATCGTTAATCCATCTTACACTTCACAGAAACTTCTGAGCTTTGGCGTTTCGGTCGCATGTGTTGAAAGCTCACTATTTGAAGCAGCGTCGAGCCCAAGAATAACTTCATTAGGCGCCAAGCTTTCTCACCATTACAGAGGAAGGATTTAGGTACTTCTGAGCAAAATTTCATACTTCTGCATCACAATGGGAAACGATTACGGGGTTTAGAAGAATTAATACTTTTAATTGTGTTTCTCAGTGTAATTACGTACATGCTTCGTTAAATACGTGACGTAATACTTTCAAAATGTTATAAGCCAGTAACTGTGCATTGTTTTATACTTTGACGCTTTTGAGAAGGACGTACCCTTCCCAAAACAAGATGAAACATCATAAAAGTCGGTTCAACTATTCGTACAAATCTATGGCGATAACGATTTGACAAAAATTAATGTATCATCTACTAACTGGAGATCTCAAAAATGTATTTTCTTTTGGAATATTGATAATGACGGTGAGAAAAACTGACTGCATTTTAATACGGCGATGAACTTTTGATTCTATTGATCATTCTGCCTTCTGTCAATATACCCTTTTATTACTTTCAGGATAGATGGCGTACCACGTAAAACGTATTTATTTCTATAGTCTGCAATATGTTCACACTTTCAAATTCAGACCTTTCGATTACAAAACTTTAACTTGTTTTAATACATAATGAAGAGGTTTGTGTGGTTTATTTTAACTCTTTAATAAGAGAACAAGTATCTTAAATATTGCATCTCTTTTTCAGTTCTCGTCATCGAGCAGGCCACTGCATCATGACGCAGGTATGTTGAAATATCTTTATTTTATTTCTGTTGGCATGAGGTACTTTTGTTATGACTATTGCACCATTTAAAAATGCAGAATAACTGGCTGCGAATAGACCTAATCTTTATGCTGAGAGATTCTGACCATCATAGTTTCTGTTATATCGTGGTTTATTTCTTTAGAAATTATCGTAGACAGCGTAGAACGTGTTTTTGCGTTGGTTATTAGTAATAACACATCATATTCAGATTTCTAACAGTAAACAACAACATGTTTGATTACAAAAGACGGACGGAGTGGCCGAGCGGTTCTAGGCGCTTCAGTTTGGAACCGCGCGACCGCAACGGTCGCAGGTTCGAATCCTGCCTCGGGCATGGATGTGTGTGATGTCTTTAGGTTAGTTAGGTTTAGGTAGTTCTAAGTTCTACGGGACTAATGACCTCCGATGTTAAGTCCCATAGTGCTCAGAGCCATTTGAACCACACAGTCCTTTTTGTCTAAGCTTTTCCAGAGACCGAATAACGCTTCCTAAGTAATCAAAAAGACTTCCGAAAGCACCCGTGATTTGAAACCCAAAATCTGTTACATCATAGGGTCCGGAGGGCTGAGGTTAGGTTTCCAAGAAGCCTTTGATGCAAGTCTGCACCAGTATTTAACAACGAAGTATGTGCAGCAGAGAACTAGATCAGATAGCAGAATGGATTGATCTATTCGTGTCAAATAGAACATAGAGCTTCACGACATATTTACATGACACATCAGGAAATGTCTTTAGCTTGTGTGATTAACAGTAGTACTAATAAGAGTTTTAAATCTAACAGATATAGTAGTACTAATACTAGTAGTGACGGCGATTGTAGTGTTTTGCTTTATTTGTAACTGTAGCGACATGTTTACACAAAGAAATATCAATGTGGAAACAAAGTCGTAGTCACAAAATGTGGTCTACTGAAGAAAATTATTTAAACGGTTAATACACTACTGGCCATTAAAATTGCTACACCACTAAGATGACGTGCTACATACGCGAAATTTAACCGACAGGAAGACGTTGCTGTGATATGCAAATGATTAGCTTTTGAGATCATTCACGCAAGGTTGGCGCCGGTGGCGACACCTACAACGTGCTGACATGACGAAAGGTTTCAATCGATTTCTCATACACAAACAGCAGCTGACCGGCGTTGCCTGGTGAAACGTTGTTGTGATTCCTCGTGTAAGGAGGAGAAATGCGTACCATCACGTTTCCGACTGTGATAAAGGTCGGATTTCAGCCTATCGCGATTGCGGTTTATCGTATCGCGACATTGCTGCTCGCGTTGGTCGAGATCGAATGACTGTTGGCAGAATATGGAATCGGTGGGTTCCGTAGGGTAAAACGGAGAGCCGTGCTGGATCCCAACGGCCTCGTATCACTAGCAGTCGAGATGACAGGCATCTTATCCGCATGGCAATAACGGATCGTGCAGCCAAGTCTCGATCCCTGAGTCAACAGATGGGGATGTTTGCAAGACAACAACCATCTGCACGAACAGTTCGACAACGTTTGCAGCAGCATGGACTATCAGCTCGGAGACCATGGCTGCGGTTACTCTTGACGCTGCATCACAGACAGGAGCGCCTGCGATGGTGTCTCAACGACGAACCTGGGTGCACGAATGGCAAAACTTCATTTTTTCGGACGAATCCACGTTCTATTTACAGCATCATGATGCTCGCATCCGTGTTTGGTGACATCGCGGTGAACGCACATTGGAAGCTTGTATTCGTCATCGCCATACTGGCGTATTACCTGGCGTGACGGTATGGGGTACCATTGGTTACACGTCTCGGTCACCTCTTGTTCGCATTGACGGCACTTTGAACAGTGGACATTACTTTTCAGATGTGTTACGACCCGTGGCTCTACCCTTCATTCGATCCCTGCGAAACCCTATATTTCAGCAGGATAATGCACGACCGCATGTTGCAGGTGCTTTACGGGCCTTTCTGGACACAGAAAATGTTCGACTGCTGCCCTGGCCAGCACGTTCTCCAGATCTCTCACCAATTGAAAACGTCTGGTCAATGGTGGCCGAGCAACTGGCTCGTCACAATTCCCCAGTCACTACTCTTGATCAACTGTGGTATCGTGTTGAAGCCGCATGGGCAGCTGTACCTGTACACGCCATCCACGCTATACTATATATGGCCCAGGCGTATCAGAGGTGGTTTTTCTGGGTACTGATTTCTCAGGATCTATGCACCCAAATTGCGTGAAAATGTAATCACATGTCAGTTCTAGTATAATCTATTTGTCCAATGAATACCCGTTTATCGTCAGCATTTCTTCTTGGTGTTGCAATTTTAGTGGAATTTTTCTTGAAAAAATGTAAAAATTTGTGTAGGACATCGTAGAATGTTCCTGCTTCAGTCCCTGCAGTTTCAATAAGTTCCTACAGTTGGCGGCGCTACACGTAGCCATCCAAATGGCGTCTCTAACGGGGGTGCATTCCAAGCAGAGAGCTGTAGCTGAGTTTCTTTTAGCGGGAAACCAGAGTATCGCATATATTCCGTTGCGCTTGCAGAATGTCTAGAGAGATCTGGCTGTAAACAAAAGCACGGTGAGTCGTTGAGCGAGGTGTCTGTCACCATCGTAAAAAGGTCGCGCAAACCAGTCCGGTCTCCCTCGTGCCGACTGGCTGTACACAACTGTGATTCCTGCAATATTTGAAAGTGCAGACACTCTCATTCGAGGTGATGGACGCACACAGTCAAACATGTCGCTGCTTAAAGGGACCTCTCGTTGATAGTGCTGACACACTCGTCTTGCAGACGGGGTACTCAAAGGTATGTGTCAGCTGGGTTCCTCGCCACCTAACACAAGACCGTATAGAGTATTTGTTTAGCGCAATGAAGGTTGCATTCCGCGGGAAGCAGAGCGTGGATAATGGGTAGGTTGTCGATGCAGCAAGACGTTGGCTCCGACGTCGACCAGTAAAGTGATACCGTGGGGGCATTCAGGTCCTCCCAATAAGGTGGTGTAATGTCGTCTCATTGAACGGAGATAATGTTGAAAAACGGGGTTTCGTAGCCAAAATAGTGGGGAATAATATGGTGTATTGTAATCCTAAATAAAATCAACTTTCTTTTAGAAAAAATGTTTTTCATTACCTACTAAACGCCCCTCGTATGTCCGTCAGTCACACACACACTCACCATAGGTTATAAAACGACACACGATATCAGCCACAAAAGTGATTTGCTCCTGACGAAAACGATGATAATGTTGGAAGTCGCCGAAAGGTCGAGTTATTACTTAATGTCTTGGAGGATAACTTCGTTCCCAAGATATTAAATTATATCTGAACTAAGTATTTTTAAAAAGTGTTGTGTCTGCTTCCCCCGTGGTGTGACTACAGGTATCGTTTCTTATCGGTGTGGTCTCTGTACAATTTAACGAAAGAAAAAGTGGTTGGCAATTAGCGCATATTTTCGTTCCTTTATACAAACTAAGCAGTACATGTATACATGTCCAATGTTATTTGTAATTTATTCTCACACCCTTCTTTCCCAATTGACAAATAAGAAGTTCCTCATATCTGTAAAAATAGTTTCACGATGAAGTAACCACTAGAGCACCATGTAATTAATGTGTCTATGTAAAGAAATTATTAAATTTGTCGTAACAACACCAGGAACGAAGCACTTTGGTTCAAATGGCTCTGAGCACTATGGGACTCAACTGCTGTGGTCATAAGTCCCCCTAGAACTTAGAACTACTTAAACCTAACTAACCTAAGGACATCACACACATCCATGCCCGAGGCAGGATTCGAACCTGCGACCGAAGCGGTCGTGCGGTTCCAGACTGTAGCGCCTTTAACCGCTCGGCCACTCCGACCGGCTAACGAAGCACTTCTCACTATACTGTGGAGAACCTACTCCATTCCAGGATTAGCCGGCCGGAGTGTCCAAGCGGTTCTAGGCGCTACAGTCTGGAACCGTGTGACCGCTACGGTCGCAGGTTCGAATCCTGCCTCGGGCATGGATGTGTGTGATGTCCTTAGGTTAGTTTGGTTTAAGTAGTTCTAAGTTCTAGGGGACTGATGACCTTAGAAGTTGTGTCCCATAGTGTTCAGAGCCATTTGAACCATTTTTGAACCATTCCAGGAAACATGAACACGAGCATTGCCTTTTCGAATACAGTGCTGTTAGGTAAGTGAAGAGAGGTAGATTGTCAAACATTTCAACCTCCCTATGACAGAAGTTTCGGTGAGAGCAAGGGAGATATTTATTTACTTATTTATTTATTTATGAAATTCCGTGTGACCATCCGAGCCAAATCTACTTGTTGTGAACGCTGATTAGAAAATTTATTAACAAAAATTAGTAAAAGCGAAGTACAGGATTTTGTACACGAACTGACCTCCAGATTATGTCTCATAAATGTTCGAAGGGATTCATTTCGGGCGATCTGGGTGGCCAAATCATTCGCTCGAACTGTTCAGAAAGTTCTTCATACCGTTCGCTAACAATTGTGGCCGGGTGACAGAGCACATTGTCATTACGCCAATGAATGGCTGCAAATAGTCTCAAAGTAGCCGAACATAATCGTTTACAATCAATGATCGGCTCAGTTGGTCCAGGCGACCCATTCCATTCCATGTTAACACAACCCACATCATCATGGAACAGCCACCAGCTTGCACAGTGCCATGTTGATAACTCTTCGCGAACGCCGCTGCTCTCGGTCGTTAAGTGATAGGCCGTTGGCCACTGTGTTGTCTGTGGTGAGAGATAATGCCTGAAATGTGGTATTCTTGGCACACTGTTGACACTATGGATCTCCGATATTGAATTCCCAAAATATTTCCGAAAAGGAATGTCTCACGCGTCTCGCTCCAACTACTACTCCGCGTTCAGAGTCTGTTAATTCTCGTCGGAAAGCTTTTCGCATAAATCATCTGCGTACAGATAGCAGCTACGCCAGAGCACTCCCCTGTTATGCCTCGTGTACGCGATACGATAGCCTACTGTGTATCCACTGAGGTGGCGCAGTGGTTAGCACACTGGACTCGCATTTTGGAGGACGACGGTTCAAACCCGCGTCCGGATATCCTGATTCAGGTTTTCCGTGATTTCCCTACATCGTTTCGGGCGACTAGTGGAATGGTTCCTTTGAAAGAGCACAGCCGATTTCCTTCCCCATCCTTTCCAAATCATAGCTTGTGCTCCGTCTCTAATGACTTCGTTATCGACGGTGCGTTAAGCACTAATTTCCTCCTCCAGTTCCCTATGTGCATATCGCCATCCCACGACTTTTGTCACCTCAGTGTGTAGAGCAAGTAATGGAGGATTCAGCCGTGGCCATGCTGAGGAATCCATAACGACTTTGTGATGAAGTAATATAAAGAAAACGCAGAAAACCTGGCTCAGTGTAGCGTATGAACTTCGCTCCTAATTACTGAGAAATTATCATAACTACAGCACTCCATCGCTAGACACAGTGACGAAGGTGGGATCGCAGGTAATATGCAGTTACATTCCCTCCTTCACGCCTGTTGTTTGTTCATCAAAGTCCTACTAAGCGCATTGTGATTCAATGTGACTTAAAACTATGCTTGCTACATAAGCTCCTGAAAACACTCTGCTCATTGGCCGTAGGTAGAATTTCCAGATTCATAAGGCCTTAACGTGATTACGATGATACATATTCGACAGTATCATGAATAATTTGATCAAGTTTTTAGGTACCTCCGATACGTCTGCGATCGTCTCTTACAGGCGAACGGACTGACAAGAAACGAAAAAACTGTTCAAATGGTGGTGGTAGCAACACTAGTAGAGTTAGAGTACGACGGCTGTTCAATACGTAGTGCCACAGTTTTTTTTCTCGGCCACTTTCGATTGAAACAATGCGAGGTTTTTTGTGGGACATCCCGTAATATTTCTACTTCAGCCCCTATAGTTAAATGAAGTTCCGATAGGTGACAGCGCTATACGTAGCTTTCAAATGGCGTCTGCAACGGAGGCGTATTCCAGGCGGACTGTCGTTGAGTTTCTTTTGGCGGAAAGCCAGAGCATCGCAGATATTCGTAGGCGCCTACAGAATGTTTACGGAGACCTGGCAGTGCACAAAAGCACGATGAGTCATTGGGCGAGACGCTGTCGTCATCGATGTCGGATGACTCGCGTGCTGGCCAGCAGCATACGGCTGTGACTCCGGGAGTGTGATCGTGGCCACAAAAATGTAAACAAACTTTCCCTTTTCCATGACAACACAAGGCCTCACACAAGTCTGCGCACCTGAGAGGAGCTCATAAAACTCCACTGTAGTGTTCTTCCTCATCCGTCTTACAGCCCTTATCTCGTACCTCGCGATTTCCAACTGTTTTACCCAATGAAGGACGCGCTCCGCGGAAGCAGTACGTGGATGATGTGGAGGTGATTGATGAAGCAAGACGTTGGCTCCGACGTCGACTAGTAGGGTGTTCCCATGTGGGCACACAGGCCCTCCCAGTAAGGTGGCGTTCGGTCGTCGCATTGATTCAAAGATAGGGTTTTGTAACGAAAATGGTGGTGAATAGTATGGCGTTGGATTCCTGAATAAAACCGACCAACTTTCAGAAAAAATGTGTTGCATTACTTATTGAACCCCACTCATAGATTTGAACTGCCAATAAAGTTATTTTCGTTGTTTTATCGGATGTAATACGTATTCATATTGACTGACTACCTTGCAACCGGTAAACATTCTGGACAAACTGGTTGAAAAATTAGAGGTAGCGTGGACTGCAAAATGGAAAAAACAGTACATCAGAGTGTGGTGTCACCGCCAGACACCACACTTGCTAGGTGGTAGCTTAAATCGGCCGCGGTCCATTAGTACATGTCGGACCCGCGTGTCGCCGCCATCAGTACTTGCAGACCTAGCGCCACCACATGGCAGGTCTAGAAAGACGGACTAGCACTCGCCCCAGTTGTACGGACGACATTGCTAGCGACTAGACGTACGAAGCCTTCCTCTCATTTGCCGAGAGACAGTTAGAATAGCCTTCAGCTAAGTCCATAGCTACGACCTAGCAAGGCGCAGTTAACCATATCTGGAGAGAGTCTTACTTGTATTCACCATGGAGATGTACCACACAGGAGAATAAAGTTGAATATACGAGAAGCTCCGTTCTTTTCTTTATAGCATTTATGAAGTATCCTGTTTCAGACTTAACGCAGGACGGCGTGAGTTGACGCGTGCCCTATTCGGCCCCTTCATAATAACACTGTGTCGGCACTTCTGTCGACACACATAACACAGAGTTCTTTATCTGGTGACATCTGCTAATCAAATGGCTCTGAGCACTATGGGACTCAACGTCTAAGGTCATTAGTCCCCTAGAACTTAGAACTACTTAAACCTAACTAACCTAAGGACATCACACACATCCATGCCCGAGGCAGGATTCGAACCTGCGACCGTAGCTGTCGCGCGGTTCCAGACTGCAGCGCCTTTAACCGCTTGGCCACCACGGCCGGCGCTGACATCTGCTCATTGGCTATGTTGTAACATTCATTCTGTACACCATATGTGGCACCCTGTAACATCTAATTGCTCCCACAACTGCAGAAATTAGTGACTGTGAAATGTTGGAAACTATTTGTTACAAAATATGTGGACAAAAGTCATTGACCTTAAAGCGCACTACGTCGAAAATAAGTTTTTTTTTTTGCTGAAAATTCAATTATTCTTTTTGCAGCTGCAAAATCTTGGGAGCTATTAGCCAGAAAAACGTTGGGAAAAGTATAGATGACTAAAAGGGTGCTACATCGAAAAATAAGCACATGTTTTACTCAAACTTCAGTATTTCACCGCCAAATCAAGGTTTTGTCACCTTGCCGTCGTAACATTTGTGGAAGACATGTTCCTGAAAGTGGCGAATATAGCGTCTGAGACAGCCGCAAAGGTGCAATATAAAGGATATAATAAATTGTTACTGCTAGACTTTCTCACACACAGAAGGGTAAAGTCTGTCATACAGAAATAGGTCCGGATTCGCTTCATTTCCACGATAAATATCATTTTCTACTTCGTAATAAACAAATCATGGTAAATATACAGCAACAGAACGTAAACTCCCAGTATACCACATAAAACTCCTTCTTAATGGAAATGTTCAAAATATCCACCTTGTTAACTATTAAATCTTCACATAAGTTCGTAGACTTCCGCGGCCAGTATAGTATTGCCTACGAATCCTTTACTAGAGTTGGCTTCCAGTCACTTACTAGATTAACACAGGCAACAGACTACCATACGGCCATCCCCCTCCATGGCAAAGAAACAAACACCGCCCTAACAGGCCTTGAAGGCCCAACTCTACCGATCGGCCGCCGTGTCATCCTCAGCCCTTAGGCGTCACCGGATGTGGATACGGGGGCCATGTGATCAGCATCCGACTCTCCCCGCCGTCGTCAGTTTTCGTGACCGGCGCCGATACTTCTCAACTAGTAGCTCCTCAATTGGCCTCACATGGGCTGAGTGCATCCGATTGCCAACAGAACTTGGTAGACCCGTACAGTGACCCATCCAAGTGCTAGACTAACCCGACAGCGCTTAATTTCGGTGATCTGATGGGAACCGGTATTACCATTGGCCCCCAACATAGCAACCTCTCTTCAAATTGTCCAGTAACAGCCCAGATATGTAACGTCGGTAGCCACTATATAATCAAAATAGACGGTACTTACGGGGAGAGATTCACCATTATCCAACAGTCAACCGCCCTGAAGAGGACCATTGCAAAATCGGTCGCAACTACGTGTTTTATTATGACGTGGCCTAATACTGAAAACTATTTTGTTCAAAACTGTAAATCTTCGGTTCACCACGAGTGTTTAATGTTCAGTTTCACCGAAGGTAACGTTAACATGTCTCATTCCTTCTCTTGGCATACAAACTTGTTCATTGTCTTACTTACACGAAATATCAAATTTTAATGTGTTCATTTCAGTCTCAGCTATCACATAAGAGTTCATTATGGATTTAGTTCCCGATACAGAGAACTGGAAGTGTACGAAAATGCTGATATGACAGATGCCCATTTCATGTATGGATTAGGAAACGCTTATGGACATGTCGTTCAGCGTGTGCATCGAGAGAGATTTCCGCGAGAGGTCAGTTGGTCGTCGCCTTATGAATTATGGAATGTTTAAGACTGCTGTCTGCGACTGGTTGCGGCAAGCACAGCGCAACTGGAGGGGGAAATTCTTGGTGTAGTTGATGACGACCACAGTATCAGCGCAAGAAATTTAATATTAATTACATGACAGTCTGGCGAGTGTTACATAATAACTTTTCTGTACCCATATCATTTACGACGATTTTATTTTCTCTCAATTCTGTATTGAGATCCGTGTAACTACCCATAAACTTCCAATCCATGCCTCATTAGTTACACACTGAGTTGACAAAAGTCATTGGATACCTCCCAGTATCGTGTTGGACCTCCTTTTGCCCGGCGTAGTGCAGTAACTCTATGTGGCATGGACTCATCAAGTCGTTGGAAGTCCCCTGCACAAATATTGAGCCATGCAAAAGTGTTGCGTTGCAGGATATTGTGCACATAATCACCTCTCGGTTATGTCCCATAAATGTTCGATAGGATTCATGTCGTGCTATCTGGGTCGTCGAATACTTCGCTTGAACTGACCGAAATTCTCTCCAAACCAATTGCGATTAACTGTGGTCCGCTGACATGGCACATTGTCATCTATAATAATTCCATAGTTTTCTTACTTCAAGTGGTCTCAAAATGTAGTCGAACATAAACATTTCCAGTCACTATTCAGTTCAGTTGGATCAGAGGATCCATTTCATTCCATGTAAACATTGTCCACACCATTGTGGAGCCACTACCAGCTTGCACAGAACCTTGTTGACAACTTGGATCCATGGCTTTCCTAGGTCTGCGCCACACTCGAACAATACCATCGGCTCTCACCACCCGATATCGGGCCTCGTCTGACCAGGCCACGATTCTCCAGTCGTCTAGGGTACAGCCGACATGGTCGCGAGCCCAGGAGAGGGGCTGCAGGCTATGTCGTGCTGTTAGCAAAGGCATTCACGTCGGTCCTCTGTTGCCCATAGCCAACCAACGCTAAATTTCAACACACTGTTCTAACAGATACGTTCGTCGTACATCCCACATCAATTGTTTCAGGTAGTGTTGCTTGTCTGTTAGCACTGACAACTCTAGGCAAACGCCGCTGCTCTTGTTCGTGAAGTGAAGTCCTTCGGTCACTGCGTTGTCCATGGTGAGAGGTAATACTTGAAATGTCGTACTTTCGGCACACTCTTGGCACTGTGGATCTCGGAGTATTAAATTCCCTAACGTTTTCCGAAATGGAATGTCCCACGAGCCTACCTCCAACTACCACTCCACGTTCAAAGTCTGTTAATTCCCGTCGTGCGGCCATAATCACATCGGAAACCTTTTTACGTGAATCATCTAAGAACAAATGACAGCTCCACCAATGCTCCGCCCTTTTATACGATGTGTACGCGATGCTACCGCCACACGTATACGAGTATGTGCATATCGCCATCCTATGACTTCTATCACCTCAGTGTATTGTGGGGCATAGTCTGCATCGGTATTTTGTTTGTTGTTGTGGTCTTCAGTCCGAAGACTGGTTTGATGCAGCTCTCGATGATACTTTATCCTGTGCAAGACTTTCGTTGCAAATAGCCTTCCGTTCTCTGTACTTTACTCCTGGCACCTCAAAATTTCAAAGAGAGTATTTCAGTATACATTATCAAAAGCTTTCTCTAAGTCTACAAACGCAATAACCCTCGGCTCGAGTTTCTTTAATCTGCTTTCTAACATAAGTGGTAGGGTCAGCACTGCATCACATGGTTCTTCATTTCTCCTGAATCGAAACTGTTCTTCACTGAGGTCGGCTTCTACCAGGTTTTCCATTCCTCTGTAAAGCATTACAACCGTGACTTATGAAACTGATAATTCGGTAATATTCACACTTGTCAACATATGCTTTCTTAGGATTTGGAATTATTGTATTCTTCTTGAAGTCTGAGGGTATTTCACCTGTCTCATATATCTTGCGCACTAGGTGAAATGGTTTTGTTTAGGCCGGTTCTCACAAGGTTATAAGCAGTTCTGACGGAATATCGTCTAATCCAGGTGCATTGTTTCGACTTAGGTCTTTCAGTGCTCTGTCAAATTCTTCTCGCAGTATCATGTCTCCCACCTCATATTCATCTACGCCCTCCTCTCGTTCTACAATATTGCCTGCAAGTTTATCTGCCTTGTATGGACCCTCCATATATCCCCATCTTTCAGTTTTCTCACCTGAGCTCTTGCTGTTCTTGCAGCTGCTTCTCTTTTCTCCAAAGGTCTCTTTAATTTTCCTGTAAGCTGTCTCCATCTCTCCTGTAGTGACACATACTTCTATATCCTTACATCTGTCCTCTAGCCATTCCTGCTCAGCCATTTGGTACCTCCTGTCAGTCTCAATTTTTAGGCGTTTGTATTCCCTTTCACCTCCTTCATTCACTGCATTTTTATGTTTTCTCCTTCCATCAGTTAAATTCAGTATTTTCTGTGTTATCCAACGATTTCTTTTTGGCTTTGTTTTTTTATCTATTTGCTCGTCTGATGCTTTCACTATTTCATCTCTCAAAACTACCCATTCGTCTTCTACTGTATTCTATTCCCCTGTTCTTGGAGATCGTGGCCTAATGCCCGCTGTGAAACTCTCAGCAGCCTCTGGTTCTTTCAACTTATGCAGGTGTCATCTTAATCTCCTACCTCTTTGCAATTTATTCACTTTTAATCTACAGCTCATAACCAACAAATTGTGGTCAGAGCCCACATCCGTTCCTGGAAATATCTTACAATTTAAAGCCTGGCTCCTAAATCTCTGTCTTACCATTATATAATCAATCTGAAACCTTCTGGTGTCTCCAGGTCTCTTCCATATGTACAACCTTCTTTCATGATTCTTAAATCAGATGTTAGCGATAATTAAACTGTGCTCTTTGCAAAATTCTACCAGGCGGTTTCCTCTTTCATTCCTTTCCCCCGATCCATATTCACTTATAATTTTTCCTTCTCTCAATTTTATTACTATCGAATTCCAGTCACCCATGACTTTAAATTTTCGTCTCTCTTAACTATCTGAATAATTTATTGTATCTCATCATACATTTCCTTAATCTCTTCATCATCTGCGGAGTTAGTTGACATATAAGCTTGTACTGCAGTGGTGGGTGTGGGCTTCGCGTCTGTCTTGGGTACAATAATGCGTTCACTATGTCGTTCATAGTAACTTACCCGCATTCCTGTTTTCTTATTCATTATTAAACCTACTCCTGAATTATCCCTATTTGTTTTTATATTTGTAACCCTGTGTTCACCTGACCAGAAGTTCTGTTCCTCTTGCCACGGAACTTGACTAATGACCACAATATGTAATTGTAACCTTTGCCTTTCCCTTTTTAAATTTTCTAACCTACCTGCCTGATTAATGGATCCAATATTCCGCGTTCCGATCCGCAGAACGTCAGTTTTGTTTCTCAGGAGAAACATCGGTATAGGGCATTGAATTCTGCAGCCACAGTCGCTTATGAACTAATGCTAATTCGTAATTTAAAGAATACATTAAAGGACTGTTGAAATAAAAGAAATAAAGGCAAAGATGACAATGTAAGCTACTTTAGCCTAGTATTTGACAATCAATACGGCTTCAGAGCACGCGTACATTAGGTTATCAATGGTACATATTGCAGAATATAGCCTAAATTGGTGTAAGTACTCCGTAGTTCGTTGAACTCCAAGGGTACAAGGGGTTGGTGGTGTGGAATAAACGCATTTCTACAAATTGTCTTTTCACCTGGGACCTTCTGTTCTGAGTCTGTTCAGAGTTTCTCACACGGTCATTCCTCCGTGAAACCCGCATCGAAACTTTGCGAGTATGTCATGCAATTGTGTTCAAGCCACATGTTCCACAAAGCTAACAGGAAACTCGCCTGTTTACCAGTGTTATCGAAAACAGTGTTGTATGAAACTTTTCCTGTACGCCGGTCTTGAAGGAGGAGGATGGTGACCTGTACTGCATACAGCTACCTCACTCCTGATGTCTGGAAAGGCAATACCAGATAGTGGAGTTTATCTCGCGATTTAGGTTTCAGGCATTCAGTAACGAGTCTACACAACTCATTAAAATCGATATAGACTTGTTTATCATGGACAGGATTATACCAGACAGGGCTATCATGTTCACCTGCTGAGTACCACAAACATAAAGCTGTAGTTTCAACTGTTTTATGCTACACCTCTAGAAGTTCCCGTAATTGTGCGCAGATGGTTTCTTGCAGATGCTTCTTGTTTTACAGTCAGACAGTGCTGCTTGAAAGTCAATGTACAATTAAGTGTAACCTCAAGATACTTGTACTGGAAACTGTGTTCCAGCTGCATTCCTCTTCAGGGCTATTCGTACCTCAGATGGAATGCGCACATCTGTGTTCTGCTGAAATTTAGTTGTAACTGTTCCTTACACCAATTTTTCTTTAACTCCTCCAGAGCAGCGTTATGGTTTAATTCCACCTCTTGAAAGGTCTCACTTCAGGAAGAGAGGGAGAGATCATCAGCACAGAAGAAACTTCGTGTGTCCTTAGGCAGAGATTGAACGTTGGTATAAATATTAAATAACACAGGAGCAAAAACACTGCTTTGGTAACCTGGTCTCTCCATCGGCTGTACTGACCTTCAAATTCTACTAAAAACTTTCTGTTTTGAAGGAGGCTTTAATAATTCGTGTAAGATGGTTATCTTCGGTTATTCCAAACAATGGCTTTATCTATAGCGAATTTGGTGCATTTAGCACTTAAATGTAGTATTGAACCTTGTGATTCCACTAACGTCAAATGCAGCTGTTAGGGTGGATGGCCTACAAGTAGGGGCAATGACATCACAATCCAAGATGACGGTAAGCCCACGCACACACACACACACACACAGAGAGAGAGAGAGAGAGAGAGAGAGAGAGAGGGAGGGAGGGAGAGACACCTCGATCCAGTTGTCAGCCACTGCAGCTACTTCTTCTTCTAGTCCTGCAGAGATAGAAGTCATTACACAAATGAAAATCCCTCCCTCGCTTACAAATTTATCCAGCATTTAGCTATTTTACCAGAAAACAGCCATTTTGAAAAAGCTTTGTTTTCCTCTTTCTGAATGATTTCTTCAAGTAGATATGTGGATGGATATCTATTTTTTTTCTTTTTTAGTTGTGTGCTGCATGTATCTCCTACATCGTGACATATAATCTTGCAGCAGATACATTATTCAATTCGTCACCTGAGCTGCTCGAATGTTTTGAATGTCTTAGTAGACCAGTTGAGGGTGTATCATTTCTTGAACATTGGTTCATGTTTACTAATTCTAACAAAATCGCTGACTCTGAATTTACTTTATGAAGGATCTATCATCTTGATTTTATTATTCACAGTAAAAAAGAACAGTTACCTTTCACTTCAACAGATCTCATATTGTCGTGTCGAAACCACGATCAAGTTCAAAACTAGGTAGGGTCGGCAAAGAAGTACGTCTCTGTTAGCACGTTTATTACTGAGACCAACGTAAAGTGGAACAGAACTGAAGTCCTGAATAGAGAGTGCTGCTATTTATAGAAAAATTACAAACATATTTCGAAAAAATTTCAGAAACGATAAATACTGAATACCAAATAATTGGTGATCGCTGAGGTTGAACCCGCAACATGAAATCCACCGAAGCGAACCACTATGCCACACTTTTAGCACCACAAGTCGCAGCATTTCTCCGTCTTCTGAAGAAACAGCGACGCATTGTTTCATAAGTACTCATTGGAGCCGACTACAGCACAGTGGAACTAGATCTTAACAAAGGTCTTCTGTATGGCGGCACTGACGGATCCTCATGTTCAGGTCAGTTTGTCACATCTTCTTCACTGCAGTGAACGTCGAAGGTAACCCCTACCGTCGAAGCTTCGGGATCATGTAGTGAGTCTTTAGTGTCCTTCAACCTCCCATCATTGATCTGCACTCAGGGCTGTAGTCGAGGTTCATACGAAGGACATGGACAGCTTCTCTCTGCTTCTGTCTTCTTCATGGAGGGTCGAATCCTCGACTGCATGTGTGACATCCATCAATATGGCCAAAAGTAGTGCTTTAATAAGTTTTCCGATAGTCCCAATTTTCGCACAGGCGTAAAAATCCATGCGTGTCCTTCGCTGTACCTCACTGACTGGTACTTTGTGTTTCAGCAATCTCGGTCTTTCTCCTGGGCATCCAGTGTCCGTATGCGAACCAGCTGCCATGCTTCTTCAGTCCTGGTGATGAGGTGTTTCATGTAGCCATCCTGAGTTTCGTCTGGTTGAAACACAAGCACTGTATCCATTGTCGTTTCGGCCTCGCAACTGTATAGTAGAAAGAATGGTGTGAACATTGTAGTGTCTTTTTTTCGTTGTGTTGTATGCAAATATCACGATTGGCAGTACTGTAAACCAGTCTCTCTGTCCGACATCAACATACATCGAGAGCACGTCTCGCAATGTCTTATTAAAGCATTCTGCGCTGCCATTCGTCTGTAGGTGGTTGGTAGTTGTCATCGTGATGGCGATGGGATACTAGTCTCGACTGGAAAACTTTTCCACGATCAAAGATCGTCACATGGGGTGCACAG
The DNA here is from genome assembly GCF_023864275.1 of Schistocerca cancellata. Taxonomy (NCBI): domain Eukaryota; kingdom Metazoa; phylum Arthropoda; class Insecta; order Orthoptera; family Acrididae; genus Schistocerca; species Schistocerca cancellata. The sequence goes on along the minus strand of NC_064629.1, from coordinate 376,757,642 downwards.
TGTTTCGTAATGAGGTCTTCTACAAGAAATTTTGCAAGTTCTGGAGATTCAGATAGTCGGCACAGCTTTCGTGACAGCACAGCGGGTGAGGTTGTCAGTGCAGTGTTATCCATCGATTCCCAGTTGTCGACTTCGGGAACTTCCACAATTCAGAAGAATAGTGGTGCTGCAGACAGATTTGGTACCAGACAGACGCCCAGAGGTTATTTCCGCACGTGCATTCATCAAATAGTTAACGGATAGATAGGGACCTGACCAGTAATACCTACGTCTGATTCTGTGAAGAGTCTACACGAATCTCAGGTGATCACTTGTTGGAGCATGGTGTAAATATTTGTGGATTGCTGATCATAAATGAGATGGGAATACAGCCAACCATTTGCACCCCATTGCTTGATACTTCCTCTAATGCAACGTTCTGTTTATTAACTGGAATTCTATTTGGAAAGGCTGAGAGCATACTTGTGTTTGCATCCGTTTTTGTATATCACTGTGATGCCATACTCCTGACGCCTCAGTGTCCATCTGACCAGTCAACGTCACGGATCCTTCAGGTTATTTAGCCAGTATAGAGGATAGTGATCTGTCACAGCAGTGAATGGTTTATCAAATAAATATGGCCGGTACTTACTGATGGCCCAAAAAAACTGAAAGACACTTTTTCTTAGTTTAAAGTAGTTAAACTCGGAGTTGGAGAGTATTTGCAAACAAGATCCATCACCTTTTCAACGTCTTCCTGAATTTTCACTAGGACTGCACCTATGCTATAACTGCTAGCGTCAGTCTAAAGTTTTGTCTCAGCATGCTCTTCATACAACGCTAGGACTGCAGAAGATATCAGCGCCTCCTTAATGACAAGTAAAGATCCTTCTTGCACCTCGTTCCAGGAAAATTTAGTGTCACTCAGCGACAGTTCTTGCAAGGGACGTCCTCGGTAGAAAGTCCTTTGCCAATAGCCGGTATACAAGCACATTCAACGCACAATTCACGCATCACAAAAGCGCCAAGGAGTCGAATAATCTGTGACCACCATTATTTTCTCTGTACTGGAACAGACTCCATCACCATGCACTAGGTGCGACGATGAGGAAATTTTTCGGATTCAGGCAGAGGCCTGCAGTCTAAACACACTTCAACACCGTTGTCACGTGGCTTAGCTGTTCTTCAAATGTCTTTAAAAAAGCGGGACTGTCATCCAGATAGCAAAGACACGTCGTTCATTTAAGGTGTCGAAGCAGGTTGTCCATCATTCGTTCGAATGTGGCTGCAAATGGCACAGCTTTAAACTCATATTGGCCATCAAGTTTATGAAAGCAATTTTCCCCAGTCAGCCTCAACAAACTTGATTTGCCAGTAGCTGTCTCCATGTTGGTAGTTGAGAATTGCTTTGCTCCTTTCAAGCAGTATAGAGTGTCATCAATGTGCGGTAATGGATGGACATCTTTCTTCGTGATTTTGTTCAGTCGTCATTAGTCAATGCAAAAATGCAGTACCACGTTTTTCTTCACATGGACAACAGAAGAGGACCAAGGATTCTCTGTAGGTTCAATGATGCCATCCTGCAGCATCTTCTCCGCTTCCTCCAGGACTATCCGCTGTTCAGCAGGCGACACTCTATATGAGTTCTGGCTAATTGTTAGATGATTCTCAGTGTTGATACTGTGTTTTACAATGGTCTATCGTTTCTCCACTTCGGATTTTAAAATTGACGTAGAATGACTATCACACCCTGACGTTCTTCCTTGGCCAGGTCACATCATATTGGTAATTCGAAAGTAATTTTTTTTTCATATGTTGCTAGTGGTAGCGGAGCACGGATCTTCGTCGATGACACTAAGCCGCCCTCCCAAACTGGCTCAGCTGTCCCTATGAACATAACCTTAAATATGAGTTGTGGCTGCACGTGACAGTCAATTATCCAAAGTGCTCCTTGTCCACGTATAGTGCTTATGATCGTCGGTGACATGTAGATTTGTTTTGAAAAACTGAATAGCTTTTTAGCAATCGATAAAAGCTTCACAGTTTAACTGAACATCTCAGATAACGAATGGAATTTTTATTGTTGATGATGGCGCAGCAACAACGTATTCAACGGCAAACAGCTACCTGAAGCAATTTTTTTATATGCACTTGCTCGCTCAGCTTCATTAGTCTGGAATTCTGATCTTCTATAGTCTATGTCTGCTTGTGATGCCTGCAAGAAGTTCTACCAGAAAATAACATAAAGATTTCATTCTGTTAAAACGACAAATTCGTAAATACGTGTTTTACTATTGACAGTTATTCTTGCAATACAAGTTCCTGTCAGCTGGACGTATTTTCCATTTGCGACTTTCAGCACAATCACCGTCGTGCCGGCCGCTGTGGCCATGCGGTTCTAGGCGCTGTAGTTCGGAACCGCGCGACTGCTACGGTCGCAGGTTCGAATCCTGCCTCGGGCATGGATGTGTGTGATGTCCTTAGGTTAGTTAGGTTTAAGTAGTTCTAAGTTCTAGGGGACTGATGACCTGAGATGTTAAGTCCCATAGTGCTCAGAGCCATTTGAACCATTTGAATCACCGTCGTATCTCGGAACATAGTCTTCTTTAGATGACGACGACAAGCATCTAACATCACAAAAAAGAAAGCCACTGAGTGGACTGGCGCCTGGGCAGGTTGACCGTCGATGATGACGTCGATGACATTTTCCGACATTTTGGTGACTGTTGTCCATGGAAGATGTTGATCCGTGGTGGCCTCAGCTGTATATTTGGTCGCCTCTCTTAGTTATGAGTTTGGCGGCTAGACAAGCGGCTGTAGCTCTGTATGGTGACAGAGGACGGCTACGGCGTGTTACGGAGTGCCCTCGTTCAGAGTACGACAATGGGCCTCAGCCCAAAGGTAGGCTGTAATTTCCTAAAGTTGACTGGCATGAATAGGACTGTTGTGACGGTGGACGCCTTGCAGCGCAATGGTCGTCGAACGCTCTTTTCCTCTCCCCCCCCCCCCCCCCCCCCGCAGTAGCGTACGACGCGTCCAGGGTGTTCAGAGGGACAATACACTGACGGAAAAAAAATCGCAACACCGAAGACTAAGTAATGTAGAGTAATGAAATTTCGGGAATACATTTGTCTAGGTAACATATTTACGTTATTAACATTGCAAGGTCACAGATTAATGTAAGCGCGAAATAAGTCATTGCAAATGTGAAATGCTGGTACGTTAATAACCGGTATAACCGCCATAATGTTTAATGCAAGCGTGCAAGCGTACAAGCGTGGAACCGTGCATGCATTGTGTTGTACATGGGCCCGACGTCAAATTGCGGTATGGAGTTTCATGTCTGTTCCACTTGGTAGGTTTCTACAGGGACGGTTAATGCTGGTTGTGGATGACGCTGGAGATGTCGTCCGATGGCATCCCACATGAGCCCGTTTGTAGACAGCTCTGATGATAAAGCAGGCCAAGGGACATGTTGACACTCTGTAGAGCATTTTGGGTTACAACAGCGGTATGTGGACGAGAGGTATCTTGTTGGAAAACACCCCCTGGAATTCTGTTTATGAATGGCAGCACAGCAAGTCGAATCGCCGGCCTGACGTACAAATTTGCAGTTATAGTGGGTGGGATAACCAGGAGAGTGCTCCTTCTGTCATACGAAATCGCATTCCTGACAATAACTCGAGGTGTAGATCCAGTATGTCTAGCATACAGAGAGGCTGGTTGTAGGTCTTGAACTGGCCTCCTTCTGACCAACACACAGCCCTCACTGGCACCGAGGCAGAACAAGCTTTCATCAGACAAGACAGGCCTCCATCCAGCCCTCCAATGAGCTCTCGTTTGTCATCACTGAAGTCGCAAGTGGCGATGGTTTGGGGACAGTGCAATGTACGCTACAGAGCATCTGTCCTTGAAGTAACCGATTTTTATCAGTTCTTTGTGTCACTTTGGTGCCAACTGCTGCTCAAATTGCTACTGCAGATGCAGTATGATGCGCCAGAGCCATATGCCGAACACTATGGTCTTCCCTCTCGGTAGTGACACGTGGCCGTCTTCTTACCTTGCGACCGTACATTCTGAAAGCATTCTGAAGCGAAGACCGCATAAGTATTTCTTTATTTAAAACAACCGGTTTCGACAGACTTCGCTGTCAAATGGTTCAAATGGCTCTGAGCACTATGCGACTTAACTTCTGAGGTCATCAGTCCCCTAGAACTTAGAACTAATTAAACCTAACTAACCTAAGGACATCACACACATCCATGCCCGAGGCAAGATTCGAACCTGCGATCACGGTCGCTCGGCTCAAGACTGTAGCGCCTAGAACCGCACGGCCACTCCGGCCGGCACTTCGCTGTCACTGCAGGACTTAAAAATCTTGGCGTGAGGTCCAATTTAAAATGAACGCGTTTTATATTAAAAAGATATTTCAAGAACTGAAGATGACAGCAAAGTCTGTCGATACCGGTTGTTTTGTATACAGGAATATTTATGCGTTCTTGGTTTAGGATGTTTTTAGCTCAGAATGACGTAAAATTTGAATTTTTCCGCTGGATAGCGCTGAAAGAGGCAGAATATGCAAAATAAAAGACAAGAGATACACGATTGTTCCTCTGCTGGCATCTAAGACGTTCGGCATGACTGTCTCAATGCTGTATCGCGAGCGTCTGGTAAAGCTCCTTACAAGAACGATGACTGCGCTCCAGTAGCTCTGCAGATGTTCCTGACACTCAAGGGTATGAAAGAAGACGTTGGTCTCATATCTACCAAGGGTCTGGAAAAAAATGTTTCGAAATTCGAAAAGATAAGTTCTTTGTAAGTGCAATGTGGCAGAGGGAGACAACAACTGATCCGGCGTCAGTAGAAGATGTGGTAACAACACTGCAGAAGGAGTCGAGCGGTGTGTACAAACATGCATTGCATGGGGAATTACTCGAACTTCGGACATACCTGTGAGCATGTTGTATAAAATTCTACCGAACATCCTCCGTTGCTAACCATAAAAAATTAGCCATGGTTAGGACTTGCTACTTGCTGACCTACCCGTAAGACAAACACTTGCTCTAGAATTTCTTAGCCAGCCGTTGTGGCCGAGCGGTTCTACGTGCTTCAGTCCGGAACCGCGCTGCTGCTACAGTCGCAGGTTCGAATCCTGCCTCGGACATGGATGTGTGTGATGTCCGTAGGTTAGTTAGGTTTAAGTAGTTCTAAGTCTAGGTGACTGATGACCTCAGATGTTAAGTCCCATAGTGCTTAGAGCCATTAGAATTACTTGGAAGTGGACAATGAATGGCTGTGGAACATTCTGCGGACAGACGAAAATCATTTCCATCTCCAAGGACATGTCAATACACAAAATTGCAGATTACGGGCAACCTAAAATTCGCTCGCACATCGCATAGGTAACTGTGTGGTGCGGGTTGACGGCATCGTTTATCACAGGGCAATATTTTTGAGGAGGTGGGTCCGCGGTTCCTGTTACCTGTATCGTCACTGCTAAGCGATATGAGAGTCCTTAGCACACCAAATTCATGCCATGGCTTCAACAGCATGGATGTATGGGTAGGATCACTTTTTTGCCAGAAGAGGATCCTCTGCACATGGCACAGCCAGTGAAGTAGCTGGCACAGAGGCATTTTAGAAATGCTAGAATAGTCAGCTGCCATTTCCCTAAAGCATGAATGTCCAGATCACTAGATATTACTCTAAGAGACTTCTGGCTGTGCGGTTATCTGAAAGATTCTGTGTCCAGTGCTTCGATTGCAAACGTGGCTTAACTGAAGGCACGCATTGCGCAAAACATTCTGAACATGGCGACTGAGACACTCCGATCTCTTGTTGAACATGCTTTTTCTCGATTTCTCCTTGCGGCCGGAAATGGTGGACAGCATACTGAACATGTTTTGCGCCAGTCTCACGACAGTTAAAAACCGATTTTATTGTTGATTATTATGCGGTTTTTGGCCTCAGCACAATACGAACTGAAACAATATCGACAAAGAACAGCGCCATCCAGTATTGAGCAGAAGACGTGTCAATACTAAATTTGGAGCAGCAGTTCTGGTTAATCGGAAGGACTGCAAAATTATATCTGCCGTCAAGATTCTCGACTATCAAGGGTAGAGAACTTGATTTTCTTAACAGTGGCTCCATGTGCGTGATATGTCATGAAAGAATGAACAACATGTATCATCCACTTCTAAGGGAATACAGTAGTTTCGTCTTAACACCGTATCTCTCTAGAATGTGACATATTACCTCTATTAAAACAAATATATGGTGCCATCAATGCTCTATGTCTATCTAGTGGTTACATTAAAAGTCATACAACAAATTATCCCCCCTGTACAACGCTTTTTCTAAGTGTATGTGTGGTGCCACTCATCTCCTATTTCGATTGCTCCCTCTGTATAAATACAGAATATCCTGTATTCGCGTTTCGTGTCCACTTTTTTAATATTTTTCCATATTTTTCCCATTTTTTCCACAGTTTTCACATTTTTTCATGTTTTCCATATCTTTTCATATTTCCTTATTTTTTATACATATCATATACATAAATTTACCAACGGCGCTGCCGCAGTGGCAACACCGATCCCCGTCCGATAACCGAAGTTAACTGCTATCGGGCTTGGCTACCACCTGGATGGGTCACCGTCCGGATCTGCCGAGTACAGTTGGCAAACGGGTTGCACTCACCCCTTATGAGGCCAGTTGAAGAGCTATTTGACTGAGAAGTAGTGGCACCGGTTTTCAATATGCAATCAGCCCGTGGTTAACAACCAAGTGAGTATTTTAGTGTTTGACCCTTGAACATATATTTTTTCACGACACGCACTTGCGCCAAGCTTAGCAAGAAAATACTGTTCAGCAGCAAGAACTGATACAGAAATGAATTTTTATAGGCATTTTTATTTCAGATACCGCTTTTTGCGTTGTGCATCCTTGGAGACGAACTTTATATACCGTAAGATCGGATTTCCCGTTCGTCCCAGATAAATTTTAACTCCGCCTCTCCATTCGGTTCACGTACGCTGAAATAACCGGGAAAAACCAAGAACGAGGCCTTCGAACTTACGTTACAATTGCTTTTGTTACATACAGAATTTCGCAGTACTTTTGAAAACAGCAGACAATTATTGTTTTACGGTTACATGGGATATATTACTCTTTGGTAATCATGATTGTGTCCTACAGTTTCGGCTACATTTATTCTGCCTTTTAAAACATCGTAACTCATATGAACTTATAATCACGTGGCCTAAGGAAGGGCAGTCTATAAGTTAGTTTCTTATAATCGAAGTTATCCGTTTATTGAACAGTGGCTGTCTGTTCACTGTTAACATTTCACGGATTTTGTACCTATCATTGTATATCTTTGCTCATGGCTGATATGCACGTAGATATAGGACATCGACGTAGCTCGCCTCTTGCAATTCGATCATTATTTGGACAGATTAGACAGTTTTTTCAATTGGCTGACACACACAGCTATTTCTTTACAATGTCAACACGTAGTCTTATTGTCGCCCCGCGACAGTTACTCATTGCTAATGACGCTGTACTTCAGTTCGTATGCGTCATGCAGAACGACTCTTCTCACACACGATGTGTGATTGAGGACTGCATTACTTCTGTCGTTGGTACATCAGTAGCAAGTTCTTCAGCACCAACGTCGCTACTTACAAGTATGTTCAGTTCACAGTCTGTTTCCGTTCATATGCACTCTGCAAATTTTCCACTACGTCCATAGCGTAGCAGCAGTGTCCGCTTGTGTAGTTAGATTATCTAATGCTTTTGCTTATATTGTCAATTTGAGTATAGAGATCCAGTAGCCGATATCACATCCCCACAATATACCTCCTTTAGACTGTTATCCCGAATATCATGTAATTGTATTATCCCATCGTCATCGAAATAATTCCTTATCAAGCAAATAATCATTCTTTAACACATAACAGACCTTTACTCTAAGCACCTCTCCTCTAGGGCAGGAATGCAAATGTCCTTATCCGGGTTTCAATATGCAAACAGCCGGTAGTTAATTACCAAGTGTGTATTTTGCTCTTTGTCCCTTGATCATGCGTTTTCTAACACACCCACTTGTGCCAAGCTTACTAAGAAAATATTGCTCAGCAGCAAGAAACAATAAAGAAATTAACTCACAACAAAGTACTGATTTTAACTTCATATTTTGTGTAGCACTTAGAACCATTACCTATTAAATCTTTTTACCTAACTATTTACAAACAGGTATAATAACTTATTTCCTTGAATGTATTCGGGAGGATGACGGTTCAAACCCGCGTCCGGCCATCCTGATTTGGGTTTCCGTGATTCCCTAAATCACTTCAGGCAAATGCCTGGATGGTTACTTTGCAAGGGCACGGCCGACTTCCTTCCCCATCCTTCCCTCATTCGATGGGACCGATGACCTCACTGTTTGGTCCCCTCCCCCAAGTCAACCAACCAACCTTTAATGTGATTCAGTTTCTTTTCGTTCTATAACTATTATTGCAAACTTTTATTTGCTAATAGTAAAATATACGCATACATAATGTCCAGGGCCCATGCTCCAGCACATCAATTGGTTCACTTAATACATTGCTATGAAAGATTACATCTTACACTAAAATTAAGAAGGATTGTGTATCACCCACCAGTTGTGTCCCTACATTTATGCATAGTCCATTTTGGTTATTGCTTGTGCACATATGCACATGGTTATTCATGTCTTCTTGGTCTCATTTCCTTACTTCTCCCATTAACTATCCCATATACCAAATGCAAAGGAGTAGCATAAATAACGTTTAACATCTATAATTATATCTAGGTGGTTCATTTCATTCATCAGAAAGTAATTATTTAATACTATACTTAAATATCTAACTATTACTTACAAATCCAGTGACGGAAAAAAATTCCAGCACCAAGAAGGAGTTGTGTGACATAAATGAAAGTTGGTAAGCATGTTCTTACATCTTTGTGGTTAATTTCATTCATTTCAACCAACCTCTCTGTGTGCTAGATATACTCGAGCTACACCTGGAGTTATGATCTGGGATGCGATTTCGTATGACAACAGGAGCTCTCTAACTGCAAATTTGTACGTCAGTCTGGTGATTAGACCTGTTGTGCTGCCATTCACGAACAGCATTCCATTGGATGCTTTTCCAACAAGGTACCTCTCACCCACATAAAGCTGTAGTAACCAAACATGCTCTACAGAGTGTCGACATGAGGCCTTGGCTTGCTGGATAACCAAATCTGTCTCCAATCGAGCACGTATGGGACATCTTCGGTTCGAAAAATCCAACGTTATCCACTAACAGCATTAACCGTCCACGTATTGACCAACCAAGTGGAACAAGCATGGAACTCCCTCCCACAAGCTGACATCCGGCACATACACAACACAATCCATGCACGGTTGCATGCTTGTATTCAACATTCTGGTTGTTTTTACCGGTTATTAATGTACCAGTATTTCACATTTGCAACGGCTTATCTCGTGCTCAAATTACCCTGTGATATTGTAACGTTGACCACTTAAGTATGTCGCCTAGACAAACATATTCCGAACGTTCATTACTCTACATTATTTTTGGAGTTGCAATTTTTTTCTCGCTAGTGTATATACTTTTCTCTATATGCATCTTTGTGCTAGTGAAGAGTGAATATTCCCGTGAAAACGCTTCTCATTTCTTCATTCATGATACATAAAAAAATACACTCATCATAGGTGTCTAGAGGTTAGTTTTCATTGGGTTCTAGCTTTTTGTAACTTGTGCAGATATATACGTTTAACTTTCCTTACTGGAAGCACTTCTTTAAGTCCCGGTGTGGGTCAAGCCCCTTAATTTTATGTGTTGCAAGGTACACCAGTAGATATGCTCGAACGTGGAGTATGTTAGCTAATTAGAGTGGACCTAAATACAACATCTGCCACTTTTTATTGTTTTTATTTAACTTTTCATTCTCTTTATTTAACAGGTAAGGATTTAGGTCAGGTAACATTATGTTTTATGGTTCCCCTAAGGCCTATTACTTGTGGAATGCGGCAGGATACAGCTATCGATATGACATTCAGGTGATATTTAATACCTCGAATTAAATCGAGTTTTCCGTGAAATACCTTTTAATATTTCAGCAACACACATTTCAAATCTTTGCATTACGTATCAGTTAAGTATGTGGACTCCGTTGATTTTCCGGTTATATGCTCCTTATAACGGTCACAGAAACTGATACAGGTAGCTACCTTTCTGAATCATCCATTCCACAACTTATTATCTCGATGTATACCCCCTGGCAATATTTTCCATGTATTGCAGTAGTCTTGTGCAGTTCTACCTCTACCCCAAATCGACAATATTCAAGCAGCAATCCTTGCGTCTCTTTCACGTAGAAACTCCATCCAGAATGCACAGTCCGAAACCAGAAAATCCACTACTAAGAACGTGCACAATATCTCTACATTTATTAGTCTAAGCGGTAACCAGACCAGCCACTCGACGTTTTGAGATATGGTGCCTTTCGATCCAAGAATCTTGCAATCAGTAACAAGAAAGGTGGGCACACGCAAATTCCGTTCCGTTGGTAGGGGATTCACGGCGGCAACCGTGTCCAGCACTATTTTAGTTAATACATCGCCTACATATATAGGGCCTAGTGACTGTTGATTGCGGCACGGTATTGTGCGGACTGTCACATTTCCCACCACTCGAATAAAGTTGATCCCTGATATCATGCCCCAACTGAATTGATTGGTTTCTTGCCCCATCCCATCCGTCGACCGACGTTTGTAGCCTCAGCAGGTCGAGACTACTTTACCGGTCAAGACGTAGATGGACAACTTCTACTGTCTTCCACTTCTCGTATTTGAGTTGAATTATGTCAGTTTGGGTTACCTTGGCTATCTTGGGGCAGTTGATGTCACTGCTTGTGGTTATTGTTATTCGTATAACCTGGATTCTACCGGTTATCATATTCGTATAACCTGGGTTCTACCGGTTATCATGCCGTCTTTGCTCCCTTTTATTATTAAAGGCGTTACTTTAGTTTTGCGCACGATTCGCTTTTCCATTGTTCCGGTCCTGCAGTACATTATTTCGAACGTTGTTGTGACCTATGCGATTATCGTGACTTGAATATTTTTTTCCTCTTTCGTTCCCTCTGAATCTCCCACTGTTGAACGCAGCTTTCGCGTCGTCTTGTATAAGATCTATCGGTTCCAGTACTGGTAAGAATTCTTCTAAGTTTGTTTCGGGATCTGTTATTAATTTTTCCCCTGTGTGTTAGAGGTCCACCACACTGCCCTAAAATATCTAAGATTAATCGTCATGATCGATCTAATCTGGAATTATTTATCACCTGCATAACACGTTTCGGATATGCTTCGGATTTTCAAGTGCGTTTTTCGTCAACTGTTACGCTAAAATACATCAGGTTATGCGATTTGCTCATCAGACTGAAACTCTCGTAAGGCTGGATTTCTAGCTAGGTGATGTGAGGTACAATTATCACGCAGCCTATCTTAAAAGTATGTTCCCTTAAATAAATGTCCAGCCGATTGCAAACTACGACAGAAAATCATCACATGCAAGGATTACGGGCGCCTATCAGATGAAAAGTGAAGCGTTTACCACCTTACAATAGAAGGAGAAAAAGATCTCCTCTCAGCAGCATCAGGCATAAGCATCAGGGCTACTGAGTTTGACTCTCATATTAGCCGAATTGTGCTTCGTTTTCAATGACGCTGTCATAGACGGGATGTAATTGGATCTCTTATTGCTCTAACGATACAAAAACGACACATGAGGAAACGGGAGAAAAGGATTCATGATAAATTGTAACGTCTAACTCTTTAAACCTGATGATTTGATTCAAGTGGTGAGAAAGAATGTCTACAAGTAGGAGTGTATTTGTTGTTATATAATGCATTGCTGAAATTGTTTAATGCAGCATATCGTACTGTGTTAATAAGACTGTATGGGCAAATCCAGCAGCTCACAGATGCGCTCAATAGCATACATTAGTTGTGTAATAAAAATAATTCAGCTCGCCGGCATATTGTGCCTGTTTGTTGCTTGTGACAGCACGGACGCCAGTCTAATCTCTGTGCATGGTTGGTGTTGCCGGGTTGGTATCTTTAAGAAGCGGGACGAGTGTTGTCCCGAAAAGGCTTCGCATTGGTCTATGTGATGCTTGACCGTTAACGAGCGATCGGTGATTACTTATTTATCTATCTCGCGTAGGTCATTTTTGCGACAGTTACGGCCAACTAATGCGTATGTGTTGTCCACACGTTTGGGCTATGACGGTTCTTCCCCCCGGATAGACGTTTCAGACACATGAGGCACCGAGGATCTGGACTTATATTTCACAAGGGGAGGTCACGTCATTCGGATCACGGATTTACTTCAGACTTGGTGTACTTTTAGTTGTCATTAATACAGCGTAATGTGCAAGTAGTAAGCTGTACTACCTAGGCAGTTTCGAGAAAATCGCAACAGAAGTTTTTCATGTCGAACATGTACCGGTGCATTGCGACTCTGAGTACGAGGTAGCGGCGGTCAATTGGTGACTCCTGCTTGGAATTCAGGAGGTCTCGGGTTCATAAACCGGACGAGCCCTTGCGTTTTGTGGAAACCACTCGCGCACACAAAAAGTGGTTAGAGTTCGAGCTCCATAATCGGTGGATCGCTAGATCGAGTACTATTAAGTTTTTTGTTTTTTAAATATATATTTTTTCAGTACTGGTCATATCATTTCGTATGCATGCCATTTGAAAGGTAATATAACAAAGTTACGATTTTCGAAAAATTTGCACTCATATTATTCGTTCTTGGTACATTAGTAAGGTCTCAGCGCTACGCAATTTTACTGCCGAATGGGGGTCTCTGTGTCTGCAAGTCGAAGCGTACTGGTGCAAAGCAATTCTGGGTACCCTACTGCAGATATAACGGATTTCGTAAATCGCGACAGGCATATATACGCACATCATAAAAAGTTTAGCATCACCTAGGTTCGGAGAGTTCCGGAACCTGCACAGAAAATTGGGATTAGAGATCAACATAAAAATTATTTCCGCACTTTTTATTGCTCATGAAAACCACACATTGCATGTTGTACCACCATACAGCGAGACCTTCAGAGGTGGTGGGCCAGATTGCTGTACACGCCGGTACCTATAATACCCAGTAGCACGTCCTCTTGCATTGACGCATGCCTGTGTTCGTCGTGGCTTACTATGCACAAGTTCATCAAGGCACTGTTGGTCCAGATTGTTCCACTCCTCAATGGCGATTCGGCGTAGATCCCTCAGAGTGGTTGGTGGGTCACGTCGTCCATAAACAGCCCTTTCCAATCTATCCCAGGTATGTTCTATAGGGCTCATGTCTGGAGCACATGCTGGCCACTCTAGTCGAGCGATACGCTGCCGATATGGTTGCACTATCGGTCGGAGGATGGCCTTCACGTATCGGACAGCCATTACGGCGCCTTCCATGACCACCAGCGCCGTATGTCGGCCCCACATAATGCCATCCCAAAACAGCAGGAAACCTCCACTTTGCTGCACTCGCTGGACAGTGTGTCTAAGGTGTTCAGCCTGACCGGGTTGCCTTCAAACACGTCTCTGACTGTTGTCTGGTTGAAGGCATGTGTGACACTCATTGATGAAGAGAACATGATGCCAATCCTGAGCAGTCCATTCAGCATGTTGTTGGGCCTATCTGTACCGCACTGCATGGTGTCGTGGTTGCAAAGATGGATCTCGCCTTGGACGTCTGGAGTGAAGTTGTGCATCATGCAACCTATTGCGCACAGTTTGAGTAGTAATACGACGTCCTGTGGCTGCACAAAAAACATTATTCAACATGGTGGGGTTGCTGTCAGGGTTCCGCCGATCCATAATCCGTAGGTAGCTGTCATCCACTGCAGTAGTAGCCCTTGGGCGGCCTGAGCGAGGCATGTGATCGACAGTTCCTGTCTCTCTGTATCTCCGAACAACATCGCTTTGGTTCACTCTAAGACGCCTGGACGCTTCCCTTGTTGAGAGCCCTTCCTGGCACAGAGTAACAATTCGGACGCGATCGAACGCGGTATTGGCCGTCCAGACATGGTTGAACTACAGACAATATGAACCGTGTACCTCCATCCTGGTGGAATGACTGGAACTGATCGGCTATCGGACTCCCTCCGTGTAATAGGCGCTGCTCATGCGTGTTTGTTTAAATCTTTGGGCGGGTTTAGTGATGTCTCTGAACAGTCAAAGGGACTGTGTCTGTGATACAATATCCAACTTCAGGAGTTCTTGGAACCGGGGTGATGCAAAACTTTTTCTGATGTGTGTATTCAGAAAACATTTATGCATTTTGTCGTTTGCTTGTCGATAATTACAAATATAATATTTTTTATAACAATTAAAATTAGTAAACAGCCAAATAACATAAAAATTAAGTAAAGATTCATGTAAGTATACGTGTTTCTTCTCTGCATTACCTTTTAAATGTCATATATATTAAATAAAATGACCAGTGTTGAAAAAAATATACATTAAAAGCGACGCGATCCAACGATCCACCTATTACGGAGCTTGAACGCTAACCACGTGACGCCCGTCACTCGTGCTCAAAGTCAGAACACGCGGTACATGTTCTACGCGTAGAACTTCTTTTGCGATTTTCTCGAGATTTCCTAAGCAGCATGCCGTACTACTTGCAGATTATGTTGACCTAAAGGCTAAGCGCAAATCGAGGCGCGTGTAACGTTATATGTCAGCTTCGTGGTGAAGTGCTCATCATTTCGCTAATGATCATATTTATTGTGATATACACATTTTAGTAAGACACTACGCAAAATTCGAAAAGTTTGCAATGAAAAATAGGGGTTGCTATGAGTTCGCGTTTGGTGCGTGTTACATTATATGTTGCTGCGTATGAATTTAGCTAACATACTGAATTTTCCTTTAGACTTGGGAGGAGGTCTCTATCTGTCTCCGATCTTGAGAAAATTGATCCTATGTAGCGCGTTCACTCCCGATCTCACGCCCGAGAGAATGAAATATTCACAAAGTCCCTCATATCTCCTAAACCGCTCGAGATATCGAAACGAGATTTTGGCAAATGATAGCACACAAGGAGGAGAGTATTTTGTCAAATCGTAAACTGTTGTGGATTGGCAAGAGAGCCAACCCGGTGTGAGAGGAAGCCGAAAGGCACGCGTTTTAGCTCACGCAGGCTGGCGTGAGGTCTGGAACAGGTCAAGGAAATTAGACTAGCGAAAAAGGACGTAGCTGTGGAATACTTAACTTTAATCCATAAATGGTGAACATCGCTCTTGACGGCACATGTTTTACAGCATCAATAGTAACTGGTAATCGCGCCTTGCTAGGTCGTAGCAAATGACGTAGCTGAAGGCTATGCTAACTATCGTCTCGGCAAATGAGAGCGTATTTTGTCAGTGAACCATCGCTAGCAAAGTCGGCTGTACAACTAGGGGCGAGTGCTAGAAAGTCTCTCTAGACCTGCCGTGTGGCGGCGCTCGGTCTGCAATCACTGATAGTGGCGACACGCGGGTCCGACGTATACTAACGGACCGCGGTCGATTTAAAGGCTACCACCTAGCAAGTGTGGTGTCTGGCGGTGACACCACATAAACACATGGAAGTTTCCTATCTATGGCGACATATCAGAAGTTGTACTTCCTACTTTATTTTTTTGACTCCAGTGACCGTAATTTTTTAAGAGTTATCGACAATAGTTTCCTAGTATGAAAATAAACATGAAATTTCTTCTCTTATGGTGCCGCAAACCGATACAATTACGTTTCTCGTAAGCTATTGAGCTCTCTGGCCTCCAATTACTTGTTTAATAGGACATTCTGTTTCAGAATTTTGTCATAATAGCTGCTGCAAAACTGAGTGTCTGCAAATTGTACTGTATTTTGGCAAAAGAGGTACAATTAAATCTGTCAACAAGAGAAATGTGGCCGATACTCATAAATGGTGATGCTTCTTCGAATGAGGAAAGGTTAACAAAATTGTTCAAATGGCACTGAGCACTATGAGACTTAACATCTGAGGTCATCAGCCCCCTAGAACTTAGAACTACTTAAACCTATCTAACCTAAGCACATCACACCCACCCATGCCCGAGGGAGGATTCGAACCTGCGACAGTAGAGCTCGCGCGGTTACAGACTGAAGCGCCTAGAACCGCTCGGTCACAGAGGCCGGGTAAAGGTTAACAATTGACACAAAAATAAATCGCCAATTCTGTTGGAATTTTGGTCGAGTCCCCATAACCCATCGTATTTTTAACACTGAATGACTGGAATGGAAACTTACCAAAGGATTTTATTCCTTTTCTTCATCTGAGCAGTATTAAAATAATGACAAGCGTACCCTTCAGTGTCGTCGTAACTGCCGTCTGCTTCACGTCTGCTGTGCAGCGAGCCACCTTAATTTAAGAATTAACTGTATTTTTCTTACTTGTCACTTCTTCTTCCGTGTGTTTTTGCTTTTAGAAAGCTTTAATTGTCGAGTGCTAGTAATAGTGTTCCATAGATTTCGTGTTTGTTTTGAATACAGTCAGAGAGAGTCCCTTTAGTCAACCATAGTGCCAGTAGTGCTAGTGTTTGTTTTCAATACAGTCCAGAGATAGGTAGTGCTATTTTCATTGTTTTCTACAAGAAGTGGCTAGCAACCACAGTTTAGTCAACAATCAGCCGCCTTTAGTGAATTAGCAGTCTAGTTAAAAGTTGATTAACTCTCTACAGTAAATTGATAGGATGTGTGACTGCTGTCTACGGACGCAGGAGGAGCTGGCCACTGTTCGCGAACAGCTGAGCGTGTTCATGGCCGCGGTCAGCCGTCTTCAGGCTGCTGCCTCGGAGTGTAGCGGCAGTGGGGAGTCTGGTGCGTCGCATGGTATACCCCAGGTGTTACATGATTCATCCACTGTCCCTGCTGTCGAGACATCTTCGCGGGTACCGGGCGCGGTTGGGCCACCCTCTCCCCAAGGAGAGTGGCGGGTTCAGCGGCGTTCGCGGCGCACGAGGCGAAGGGTAAATGTGGAGACTGGCCGTGTGGCATCGCCCGCTCTGCCTGTGAGTGGACATGTGGCCGCTCCTTCAGCAAGGTCCGAGCAGGCACACGGGGGGAGGAGTTTATTAGTTATTATAAGCTCCAACGTTAGGCGGGTGATGGAGCCCCTTAGGAAAATAGCGGAAAGGTCGGGGAAGAAGGCCAGTGTTCACTCTGTCTGCTTGCCGGGGGGTCTCATCCGGGATGTGGAGGAGGCCCTGCCGGCGGCGATAGAGAGCACTGGGTGCACTCGACTGCAAATGGTTGGTCATGTCGGCACCAATGACTCCTGCCGTCTGGGTTCTGAGGTAATCCTCAGTTCGTACAGGTGGTTGGCGGAATTGGTGAAGGCGGAAAGCCTCACTCGTGGGGTGGAATCAGAGCTAATTATTTGTAGTATCGTTCCCAGAACCGATCGCGGTCCTCTGGTTTGGAGCCGAGTGGAAGGCTTATCGGGTGGAGAAATGTAGGGTCCCCTGAATAGGTCAGGCGTGCACTACCCGTCGGAAGCGGCTACAAGGGTAGCGGAGTACGTGTGGAGTGCACATGTGGGTTTTTTAGGTTAGAGAATTCCCTCCCTAGACCCGACAAGACGCCTACTGAGACGCGGCAAGGTAGTAGTAGGAAAATTGCAACAGGGAATAACAATATTAATGTGCTAATAGTAAACTGCAGGAGCGTCTATAGAAAGGTCCCAGAACTACTCTCATTAATAAACGGTCACAACGCCCATATAGTACTAGGGACAGAAAGTCGGCTGAAACCAGACGTAAACAGTAATGAAATCCTAAACTCAGATTGGAATGTATACCGCAGAGACAGGCTGAACAGTGAAGTGGGAGGCGTGTTTATAGCGATAAGAAGTGCAATAGTATCGAAGGAAATTGACGGAGATCCGAAATGTGAAATAATTTGGGTGAAGGTCACGGTTAAAGCAGGCTCAGACATGGTAATTGGATGTCTCTTTAGGCCTCCTGGCTCAGCAGCTGTTGTGGCTGAGCACCTGAAGGATAATTTGGAAAATATTTCGAGTAGATCTCCCCACCATGTTATAGTTCTGGGTAGAGATTTTAATTTGCCGGATATAGACTGGGAGACTCAAACGTTCATAACAAGGACAAATAATCCAGTGAAATTTTTTTAGGTACTTTATTTGAAAACTACCTTGAGCAGTTAAACAGAGAATCGACTCGTGGCGATAACATATTAGACCTTCTGGTGCCAAACAGACCCGAACTATTTGAAACAGTTAACGCAGAACAGGGAATCGGCGATCATAAAGCGGTTACTGCATCAATGATTTCAGCCATAAATAGAAATATTAAAAAAAGGTAGGAAGATTTTTCTGTTTAGCAAAAGTGACAAATTGCAGATTACAGAGAACCTGTTGGCTCAACACTAAAGTTTTGTCTCAAGTACAGATAGTGTTGAGGATCAGTGGACAAACATCAAAAACCATCGTACAATATGCGTTAGATGAGTATGTGCAAAGCAAGATCGTAAGAGATGGAAAAGAGCCACCGTGGTACAACAACCGAGTTAGAAAACTGCTGCGGAAGCAAAGGTAACTTCGCAGCAAACATAAACATAACCAAAGCCTTGCAGACAAACAAAACTTACGCGAAGCGAAATGTAGTGTGAGGAGGGCTATGCGAGAGGCGTTCAATGAATTCGAAAATAAAGTTCTATGTGCTGACTTGGCAGAGGATCCTAAGAAGTTTTGGTCTTATGTCAAAGCGGTAGGTGGATCAAAACAAAATATCCAGACACTCTGTGACCAAAATGGTACTGAAACAGAGGATGACAGACTAAAGGCCGAAATACTAAATGTATTCTTCCAAAGCTGTTTCACAGAGGAAGACTGCACTGTAGTTCCTTCTCTAGATTGTCACACAGATGACAAAATGGTAGACATCGAAATAGACGACAGAGGGATAGAGAAACAATTAAAATCGCTCAAAAGAGGAAAGGCCGCTGGACCTGATGGGATACCAGTTCGATTTTACACAGAGTACGCGAAGGAACGTGCCGCCCTTCTTGCAGCGGTGTACCGTAGGTCTCTAGAAGAGCGTAGCGTTCCAAAGGATTGGAAAAGGGCACAGGTCATCCCCGTTTTCTAGAAGGGACGTCGAACAGATATGCAGAACTATAGACCTATATCTCTAACGTCGATCAGTTGTAGAATTTTGGAACACGTATTATGTTCGAGTATAATGACTTTTGCCGGCCGTGGTGGCCAAGCGGTTAAAGGTGCTACAGTCTGGAACCGCGCGACCGCTACGGTCGCAGGTTCGAATCCTGCCTCGGGCATGGATGTGTGTGATGTCCTTAGGTTAGTTAGCTTTAAGTAGTTCTAAGTTCTAGGGGACTGATGACCTTAGAAGTTAAGTCCCATAGTGCTCAGAGCCATTTTTTGACTTTTCTGGAGACTAGAAATCTACTCTGTAGGAATCAGCATGGGTTTCGAAAAAGACGGTCGTGTGAAACCCACGAGACTCAGAGGGCCATAGACACGGGTTCACAGGTAGATGCCGTGTTTCTTGACTTCCGCAAGGCGTTCGAGTTCCCCACAGTCGTTTAATGAACAAAGTAAGAGCATATGGACTATCAGACCAATTGTGTGATTGGCTTGAAGAGTTCCTAGATAACAGAACGCAGCATGTCATTCTCAATGGAGAGAAGTCTTCCGAAGTAATAGTGATTTCAGGTGTGCCGCAGGGGAGTGTCATAGGACCGTTGCTATTCACAATAAACATAAATGACCTTGTGGATGTCATCGGAAGTTCACTGAGGCTTTTTGCAGATGATGCTGTGCTCTATCGAGAGGTTGTAACAATGGAAAATTGTACTGAAATGCAGGAGGATCTGCAGCGAATTGACGTATGGTGGAGGGAATCGCAATCGAATCTCAATGTAGACAAGTGTAATGTGCTGCGAATACATAGAAAGATAGATATCATTTAGTTACAGAATAGCAGGTCAGCAACTGGAAGCAGTTAATTCCATAAATTATCTGGGAGTACACATTAGGAGTGATTTAAAATGGAATGATCATATAAAGTTGATCGTCGGTAATGCAGATGCCAGACTGAGTTTCATTGGAAGAATCCTAAGGAAATGCAATCCGAAAACAGAGAAAGTAGGTTACAGTACGCTTGTTCGCCCACTGCTTGAATACTGCTCAGCAGTGTGGGATCCGTACCAGATAGGGTTGATAGAAGAAAAAATGGTTCAAATGGCTCTGAGCACTATGGGACTTAACACCTACGGTCATCAGTCCCCTAGAACTTAGAACTACTTAAACCTAACTAACCTAAGGACATCACACAACACCTAGTCATCACGAGGCAGAGAAAATCCCTGACCCCGTCGGGAATCGAACCCGGGAACCCGGGCTGGGGAAGCGAGAACGCTACAGCACGACCACGAGGTGCGGACGTTGATAAAAGAGATAGAGAAGATCCAACGGAGAGCAGCGCGCTTCGTTGCAGGATCATTCAGTAATCGCGAAAGCGTTACGGAGATGATAGATAAACTCCAGTGGAAGACTCTGCAGGAGAGACGTTCAGTAGCTCGGTATGGGCTTTTGTTAAAGTTTCGAGAACATACCTTCACCGAAGAGTTAAGCAGTATATTGTTCCCTCCTACGTATATCTCGCGAAGAGACCATGAGGATAAAATCAGAGAGATTAGAGCCCACACAGAAGCATACCGACAATCCTTCTTTCCACGAACAATACGAGACTGGAATAGAAGGGAGAACCGATAGAGGTACTCAGGGTACCCTCCGCCACACACCGTCAGGTGGCTTGCGGAGTATGGATATAGATGTAGAATGACACGCGCATGCCAGATGCTGGTTACTCGCCTACAGTTTGCCAAACTGACAGTGTGTGATGCGAGAATAAAATAGTTGTTATTGAGAAAAGTAAAAAATTAGTATGTCGCACAACACAATGGCTAGTCTATCGTCAGCAGTTGAGAATGAAGTGCGCAACAGGAATGAGAACCATGGATGAAGGGTATCAGACTGATGCCATATTCCTTGACTTCCGGAAAGGGTTTGACTCGGTCCCCGACTGCAGACTCCTAACTAAGGTACGAACATATGGAATTGGTTCCCAAATATGTGAGTGGCTCGAAGACTTCTTAAGTAATAGAACCCAGTACGTTGTCCTCGATGGTGCGTGTTAATCGGAGGTGAGGGTATCATCTGGAGTGCCCCAGGGAAGTGTGGTAGGTCCGCTGTTGTTTTCTATCTACATAAATGATCTTTTGGATAGAGTGGATAGCAATGTGTGGCTGTTTGCTGATGATACTGTGGTATACGGGAAGGTTTCGTCGTTGAGTGACTGTAGAAGGATACAAGACGACTTAGACAGGATTTGTGATTGGTGTAAAGAATGGCAGCTAACTCTAAATATAGAGAAATGTAAATTAATGCAGATGAATAAGAAAAAGAATCCCGTAATGTTTGAATGCTCCATTAGCAGTGTAGCGCTTGACACAGTCACGTCGATTAAATATTTGGGCGTAACATTGCAGAGCGATATGAAGTGGGACAAGCATGTAATGGCAGTTGTGGAGAAGGCGGATAGTCGTCTTCGGTTCATTGGTAGAATTTTGGGAAGATGTGGTTCATCTGTAAAGGAGACCGCTTATAAAACACTAATACGACCTATTCTTGAGTACTGCTCGAGCGTTTGGGATGCCTATCAGGTCGGTTTGAGGGAGGACATAGAAGCAATTCTACATCTACATCTACATACATACTCCGCAATCCACCATACGGCGCGTGGCGGAGGGTACCTCGTACCACAACTAGCATCTTCTCTCCCTGTTCCACTCCCAAACAGAACGAGGGAAAAATGACTGCCTATATGCCTAACAATTCATAGGCGGGCTTCTAGATTTGTTACTGGTAGGTTTGATCATCACGCGAGTGTTACGGAAATGCTTCAGCAACTCGCGTGGAAGTCTCTGGAGGAAAGGAGGCGTTCTTTTCGTGAATCGCTACTGAGGAAATTTAGAGAACCAGCATTTGAGGCTGACTGCAATACAATTTTACTGCCGCCAATTTATATTTCGCGGAAAGACCACAAAGATAAGATAAGAGAGATTAGGGCTCGTACAGAGGCATATAGGCTGTCATTTTTCCCTCGCTCTGTTTGGGAGTGGAACAGAGAGAAGATGCTAGTTGTGGTACGAGGTACCTCCGCTACGCACCGTATGGTGGATTGTGGAGTATGTATGTAGATGTAGAAGCTAGTCAAGTGTGCTTTTTGAGAGGAATAGGTCACGTCGTTCGAAAAACATTGTCATGAAAGCAGATCTACCTTTATCAGCAATAAATTTCAACAAATAAAATATATCAGGTCACCACACTCTTTCAGGATACTCATACTTTCGGAATAATACCGTTCACTACTTCATTTGTGTAGCCTGTTGTATACTTAGTTTATTAATGCTGACAGTATGTGTGCAGCCAGTGAAATACTTTTTCTCGTCACGACGAGCCGATTAAAGCATTGTTATTCGTGAGGGCTTCTCGGCTGTTTCTAGCTTGCAGTGGAAATGTGATTTCCACGTGTACCTAATATAATGTCTCTTATTAAATCCATATCCAAGGCTTTTGTAACAGGTCGTAGAGATACGTCAGCATAACAGGCAGATAACGCAGATGCGGCATGCCGAGGTGAGCTTATGGCAGGAATTGCCTTCCCGCTTCCCGCCTCACCCCTTCCGCAGTGCTCGCGTGACGCGCGGCGCGAGAAACTGTGCCGCAACAACGCCGCGCTTCCTGGCGTAGGCGCGTGTCGCGTCCCAGTCGCGTCCCAGTCGCGTCGCGTCGCAATTTGCGCGGATCCATTCGAACCCGTGAATTTATAAAAATAAAAAAAACGCTGGAGGACGGCGTCGGTGAAAGCGGGCGCGTGGCAGCGTCACGTATTATCACCGGCGCTAGCTGAGAAGCATTAGTTTTATTTACCATAGTGTGTGTTAATTGTTCAGTCAAGTATTCACGTATGTCTGTAAAAGTGGAAACAGCGATAAGTATTTGTACACTGGATTGTTTACGCCACTGCTTTTTATCAATACAACGCGCAGGGATAATGCAGACTTAAATAATGTATTGTGTAATTTATTAAACATTGCAATATCGTATTTATCCGCTGAGACAAGTCAGCGACTTTCAACTAAAATGTCCTCCCCTGTACGGGAATTACACAATGTGCGTACGAGTACAGGTTGTGACACAGGGACGACGACGTTTTAAAGTTTGGGTCCGTTAGTGAGTCGTTCAAGGACGTCCAAAGCGGTTAAGGTGACGGCCCGCTTAAAGCGGAAATCCAGGTTCGAGTCCCGACCCGGCACAAATTTTCATCGTCGTCATACCTTTATAAAGCTGATGGTTGTTCGTATTTGAAATGCAAATACATTTCATGTAATACATTTCATGTAATACATTTTACAGCACCGCATACTGCGTACAGCAGAGGAACGGCTCGAGAATATGATTGTTGGTATCAGCTTGGCAACACACCCTGTGATAAAGCAACACCTGTGATGCAATGGTTTATGGACAGTAAAATTCCTTAAATGGACTGAACTACCAACAGTCCCAACCAGTGGAGCAGTTTTGGGATGATTCAGAATGTCATCTTCTTTCCAGAACATCACTACCTTCCATGGTTTCCGCTCTTGAGGAAGAATGGGCTTCCATTCCTCCGCAGACAGTCAGACACCTCACTAAAAGTGTCACCAGCGAGTTCAAGCCGTCATAAAAACGGAGTGTGGCTACATCCCAGATTAATGTCTACTGACAGGTGTCCGGATATTTTCGATCACGTGCTAGCACACCTATGTTCGCCAAGACCGCTGTTTACCACAGCCATGTTTCTTAAGGGATAGCCCTCTTTGAAAGTATGAAAAATAGGTGACTTTCGTGACTTTTTTAAGTAAAATAATAAGTGATGCTATGTCTGATGATATATTTTTATTCCTTTCAATTTTTACTTTAACAAATCATTTCTATGTCCACATCAGACGCTTCCTGTAATCGCTGAACCAGGTGGAAGGACACCTTGCAGCTGGAACTTTGGTCATCGGCGGTAATTCCCGAAGCCCTCGTACTCGATCTGCAACAAAATACTTCTGTATAACTCATTTTCAGTATATTTTCTATCAGAAACGTAGGATAACTGAAAAAAATATTAAGTTCTAACAAGATGGTGACGGTTGAAACAAATGTTATTTTCCTCGTCCACAAAATCGAAACAAAAGTATAGATCGAAAACAGACTTTTGAAGACATCCAAAATTGATACGTACGCTTATAGAGTTTTTAATTTAGCATGCTAGCATCAAATTCCGTTCAAAATCGTACGTCCCATTTTCAAGCAATGTTTTCCGCTAATTTGAAAAATACAGTTTCCGGGGAAAACGCGTTTTAAGTTTTGGGTTACATTTTTTTGTTGTGAAGTTAAATATTCCTGTACTCAGCGATCCCAGGAACATACAGCAATCTTTCCACATCCAAAAGGAGGTCCCCCTCCATCTTCTTCGTGGCCATGGTAGTCCTACGGGCTTCTTCGGCAGCTTCTCTCGTCCGCTGCTCTGCTCGCTCGATACCCTTTTCGTCCGCCTTTGTACAGAAGTTGTAACAGGCTGGTTCGATCTCAATTTCGAGTTCGTGCATAATTTCGATAATTCACGTTAGAGCATCGTTGCAAATACATGCTGCCTCATTGATCGCGATGTCGCCTGTTGTTTTCCCGTTGTGAATCGTTTTCCGACCGAGCGAGGTGGCGCAGTGGTTAGCACACTGGACTCGCATTCGGGAGGACGACGGTTCAATCCCGTCTCCGGCCATCCTGATTTAGGTTTTCCATGATTTCCCTAAATCGTTTCAGGCAAATGCCGGCATGGTTCCTTTGAAAGGGCACGGCCGATTTCCTTCCCAATCCTTCCCTAACCCGAGCTTGCGCTCCGTCTCTAATGACCTCGTTGTCGACGGGACGTTAAACACTAACCACCACATCGTTTTCCGAGACACTGTTTCACAAATCGCTTTGTAACTCGATAACGGAGTTTCTCTCGAACTTGGGATGAACACTAAAATGAAGTATACATCCCAAATCACATTTTAAGCCAAACAGAAAAAATCAGTTTTTTGAAATTTTCAAAGAGGACTACCCTTTAAATCTCTTACTCTCCGTGTGAATAACGCGACGGTGGTGAAGTAATTTCTGGGTCGCTGACAGCTGACAAACATGGTGGTTCAGTACTCTTCATTTAGTAGTTTGTCAGTGGGATCTAATATGACACATTTATATCCTAGAAACTCTCGTAAGAACTGTCGCTAAGGTGAATTTTTATTTATCTCAATTGTTGTGTGACTGAGCTATGTTCTATACTAAACAGTGGGACGAGAATAGAGTCTGGTGTTTTATGTGATGCATGGGGGCTGTAGGATCCTAACGAATTAAGCAGTTTGTAAGAAGAAATGGAACATCTGACATATAACTTTTCTGGTAATATTATAACTGGATGTTTCGCCTAAAATACTACATCTATCTCCGCCACAACCATTAAAGCAGCTCAGACTGCAGCAACGAAGACGCAAGAGTACATTTGTATTGAAGCACAGTGGTTAAAGCAAGCCTGGCAAGTGTCACGGGTCCCGTGCAGCCTGCAGCATCTGCCAACAGGTTGCTCTATCAATCCAACGTGACTCGCCAGGTGTACATATGTTTGCGTAGGAAGTTCCATCGCAGCTCACTTATCACAACGGTTGGAGCAGCTAAATTAACAAATCAGACTTAAAGGAGACTGAGTTAAAATTAAGAATTAAGGAATAAATACCAGTCACAAAACAGAGTCCAAGTCCAGCAGAGGGAACGTTTTCGTGTGTTTATGTGGCAGCTTCCAATAAAGCGGTAGCTGGCTTTCAATAAAAATTGTATGAAAAGTTACAAAACAGTCAGTCAGGAACCTCGAGTATTTTACTAAACGATTGTAAACTTTTACCAGCAGTTTACTCACTCCATGAATATTTCGAAATAGGACAAAGATTTTGTGGCTGACAAGTGTGTGGATATGTGTGCTAAGGAATTGAGGCCAAAGCATTTATATAGGCTTTCTAAATTTTGGGCAAACATTGACTGAAATATGAAAAAATGTGGCTCGGTGGATATTGAAAACCACATTCTGGTGGTATGTAACGTAGTGCGAAGAAAGCGTAGCGTGAAAAGAAAGCTTCTTCTTTCCGGCACGTACTTTTTAGATTAACATAATATGAGAAAAGAACTTCGTGTTTGTTACAATGCATTTGGGGATTTAGAATGGACTAATTTGGCCACTTGGAATAAATTTAGCGAATCCGCCATACACAGCCTGGAAAAAGTAATTAAAATTGGTACAACTGCGGTCATATTTGGCTGAAACACACTAAGGTTACAGCAACTAGACTTCCAAAACCTTACTTTAGTTGCCGTTCCAATATAATAGACATTTTCAGGTTCTTAGATGCATAGGATCTCGATTTTCAGATATGGTTCTGCTTACTACAAAAAACTGGATGATGGTTCGAATTGAGAATAGCCAGTAGAATCGAAAGACGGTGAAGTTGCAAAGAAATCCAGTAATTTCCAGATAAATAAATAAGCCCTAAATACGCTGAAAAAGGACCATTTTCTGGTCTACAATGACCCAAAAATAATATATATTTAATTGAGTCTCACGTCTTGTGATACTTGGGTAAATAAATATTTTATCAATTTTCGAACCCTATTCCTAACACTACACTGAAAGCGTACAGAGTAAACAGCGATGTAGTGTAGCACTGTGGGAAGACGGGCAGGCAAGCAAGACTAATTTAGCCTGCTCGGGTTGGGCATAACTTAGCTTGGAGGGGAGTGAAGCAGCCTGACCGTTGTTCTGCTAACATGCGGCTGCTTGCATGTCTGCCGGCCAGAGTGGCCGAGCGGTTCTAGGCGCCTCAGTCTGGAACTGCGCGACCGCTACGGTCGCTGGTTCCAATCCTGCCTCGGGCATGGAGGTGTGTGATGTCCTTAGGTTAGTTGGGTTTAAGTAGTTCTAAGTTCTAGGGGACTGATGACCTCAGCTGTTAAGTCCCATAGTGCTCAGAGCCATTTGAACAATTTTTTTTTTGCTTGCATGTCTGGCCACTGGGCAAGCAAGAACAGGATAAAAGCGGACCGTGTATATCTCTGGTATATCCTTAAATTATATCCGACATTTAAGGAACGGTTCAAACAGGTACAAGTTCTGCTAATTTGGTCGCAAGCAGTTAACCTCTGTTCTAGCTCGTGATCCAAATAAGATGCAGACTTGGAGCTTTCCAACAGCTAATGGAGTTTTGCTGTTTTTAAGATGTCAGTTTAAAAGGGAAGATAGTCCTGAACTTCTATAATTATATAGCTAGTCTTCCATTTGGTTTTAAATAGATCTTTCAATGAAACTTCCACGAATTCTGAATTCGTCAGCGATTATTAATTTAGAAAATGGAGAGGTAATTGCTCGAACTACGGTCATAGATTCCGTAGTGTCGTCGATGACTGTAGTGAGACTGAATTCTCCGAAATTCTGCGAATCTCGTATCAACTGCGATGTAAGATACTAGTCTTCTTATTTCATAACGTATCTGACATCGAGGACTAGCGCAGGCGTTTTGCTCTGGAAGAAGGCGGCCGATTGGGAGGCACATCCTCTGTGTATTGGATTACCAACGAGGCCGCAGCAGGAACAGCCCTGCCCATTTCTTAGCCGTCTCA
Organism: Schistocerca cancellata; assembly: GCF_023864275.1. Classification (NCBI taxonomy): domain Eukaryota; kingdom Metazoa; phylum Arthropoda; class Insecta; order Orthoptera; family Acrididae; genus Schistocerca; species Schistocerca cancellata. Next base: position 376,729,780 of record NC_064629.1, on the reverse strand, counting down.
CCTCTTTCTAATGCGTCGTCAGAGAGGGAGGGCCTGAGCAGGCGTTTTGCCCTGGAAGGAAGGCAGCCAATAGGGGGGGCACTGCCTCTCGTTATTGGATTACCGACGAGGCGGCGGAAGGAACAGCTCTGCGCTTTTCTCACGTGCCTCACCTCTTTCGAAAGTTCCATAGCCTGCAGTTATGGCGTTTGCCGAATAACCTGTTTTGTGAAGAGGCGAACAAATTGATTAGTACTGAAGCTTGACACTGTCAGGGAGAAGACGGCTGTCTTCATGTGGTTTATTAAACAAAAACTTTTTTACAAGTAAAGAAATTTTTAATGGTAGACCTCAATTTTCGTAGCATAATTAAAGTAAGATAACTGGTTTCGGTTACTATCCGCACCATCTCTAGATCTGTAACACCAGGAGGAAACGTAGCCTAAGAAAATCATGTACAATCGAGTAGTGTACAAAAACACTGTACTAAAGCGGACCAAAAAATATAATGAGGAGCCAGTTCTAAAAGTAAAAGTGAACATTTGACAAATCCATTTAACAGAGCAGTACAAATTATGTTAAGGCTTGTAAGATAACATACTTCTCAAAATGTGAAAAGCGGTGGATATGCATTGGGAAGCATCTTTAGCTGTAGTCATGCAATAACACTGGAAATATCACAGGGAGCAAGAGCATGTTGTCCACCTGTCGAGAGAATTTTAGGCGAGAAATCTTAAAAATCTTATCTCTACATCTAAATTAATTTTAAAGTATAAAGGTAACAATGACATAAGATCCGTATTACATCGTTAACTGGCAACATTTCGTTTGATGGCGGAAAATTCTATGTAATTGGCATTAATTCAAGAATAAAATCCAAAAAGCAAGTGCCCAATTAATTTTAAAACTATGACACGTTGCCAGTTAGCAACACGGGGCAGCTTCCCTGTTTTCTACTTTTCAACTTCATTCCCCTGTTATTTTTATAGTTTGAAAATTAATTGGACTTAGGCACATTCTTCTTGGATTTTATTCTTGAATTAATGCCTCTTACAAATGGCATGTTGCCAGTTAACGATATAATACAGATATCTGCCATATAATTTTAACTTTATGCCATTGTTTCTTTATAGTTTTAAAATTCATTTGAATGTAGAGATAAGCTTTTTAATATTTCTGGCCTAAAATTAGTTTTGCAGGTCCACAACCTGACCTGCTCACGATGATGTTTTTAATCACGTACTGTTATTGTTTTAGTATTTACGAATGCATGTTACTGCATGACTACAGCTAATGATACTTCTCAGTACATATCCATTGCATTTTCGTATTTTGAACGGTATGTTATCTCATAAGTGTTAACAGTTTTTGTACTTCACTGTTAAATGGATTTGTCGAATGGTCACTTTTACTTTTATAATTGGGTCCTCATTATATATTTGCTCAGCTTTAGTACAGTGTTTTTATGTTCTACTTGATTGCACCTACGCTTAAAATAAGTCATTATCAACACAATAATTTTTTTTGTATTTATAATATGAATTAGTAACATAAGCCCGTTATGTTTCCTTCATCTAAGTGCTGAACTGTTGCGCGTCTGTTGCGAAAATTAGGCGTAGGAAACTTTTTACAAATAAGAGAATTCAAAATTTAAGTTCTTGTTATCTTTTACCTGTTAACACACATTATTAGTGCAGTAGGAAACAAATTAAAATCCTGGTTGTTTTTTACCTTTATGCACATGTTGCGCTTCCTTATGCGAGATTTATGCGGTTACTGAAAAAGCTCGTACTTTAATAAATACCGATATTCAATTGCTTTCTAGAGTCTTTGAATTTTAAATTTTTTTCGAAGCTCACAGTGTTAAAGATTCTGGACTGTGTGTGTGTGTGTGTGTGTGTGTGTGTGTGTGTGTGTGTGTGTGTGTAAACGTGAACAAAGGAACTGAAAATCAGCTGCATTAACAGCACGTGAGCTAACTATTTACATCTTTCAACTAAATGCATTATCACACATGTTTAACAGTTAAACATTATAACTGTGCAATTAACCCGTTTAAAAACATGCCATCAAAGTTTGTAAATACGGAGAATCCACCACGAGCTGCTCCTGTTATGCGGAAATAAGTTAAAATCGTTCGACTCGTATTAATTAAACCATTCAGTCTCAATTGAAAACGAAAAAGAAGTTTTGTTACTATAGACGACAAACTGTGAAAGATTTACATCATGTGACACTGTCGGCGCAAGATTCTAGTTAGTTTTTCTTAAGTCATGTTTATCTCTTGTTTTTAAAAATAGTTTTCTAGCCCTAATTTTAATTGCAAGTTTTAAAACCAGACGTTTAAAATTATATAGCGTAATAGAAATCTTTTATCACTTGCTTTGGTTCCGTATTCAAATATGAATTGAAAACATCTTTCTTGTTTGTGAAAATAGCCTTGAGTGTTATATGAACAATTGAGAAGCTGTTATCCTTTGTCAAACTTCGCAGGCAGTAATATAAATTAACAAATCATCGATTATAACTTATAATGTTCTGAAACATGTGCTGCTGAAGTTAACTGTTTCTTAAATATGATGGAATATCGACACTATTTTTCTTTGAAAGCACGGGAATCAAAAGAGCTGCAATAGTCAAACCAAAATGAAATGATCTGCAGCCCACATTACAAATTTAAGTATGACAAAACAATTTTCCGTGGAGTGTCTAAACCTCTATAAGCAGGACGCAGGTCAAATATTCTCCCCTAAACAAATATCTTAAAAAGCTCTTACATTGTGAGTGAGGGAGGTGTGTTATAATTTTGCTTGGACCGTTCGGGTACACAAAATAACGTATCAGAGAGCACAACGTTTCTCGTCCCGAAAATATCGCCCCGGAGATCTGCCACACGTTCGCTACAACCGACTGCACACTGTTAACCTTCCTTCCACAAGGTGGAACACCAGGACACATGTCACATGACCGTGTTGTATGCGACTCTTAGCTAGAAAACTGTTTTTCCCCTTATAAAACAGCTTCCGCGTCAGATCCGACACCGCCTTGTGGTAGGAAGATAAGCTTCAGCTGTTATGTGGTGGACACATCTTGTGCTAGGGAATGTCACTCCTTCCCTGCTTCCGCTGTCGAGCTTATCACGGCAGCTACACGCACATTCCTTCCACGCTCTCTGTCGAAACGTACGCTTCGCCGCTTTCGGTCCCTACAGCAGCTTCTGGAAGCACACGCCTCGTTGGCGTTCTACGAATTCTTCCACTGCCGCGCCGATGTGCTGCATGACTGCCAGAACGATTTCAGCTGCGTGACGGTCTGCCTGCATGCCGTTCCCACTCTCCGCTACTGTAACAGCCAGAACACGGTTCACGCAGCCTTACTGGTACACTTAAACCTGTCACAGTGCTTCGATTGTCATCGCAATTGACAGATAGTGATTTCGAATTTATGGAAGCGGCTTACGAAGAAATTTTGTTCACTTTGTTTCATGGCAGGTTGACGCTACTAGGTATCCTATTGCTAGACACCTGGCTGACATATCAATAAATCATGAAGGGTATGAAGAATTTCGTAAGTTTCCTTTGGACGTCATCAACAAGGACGGCCCTAGCGAGAGACAGCGGACGGCAGCTACCACCCTACAGCAACCAAAATTATCGTCTTCGCAGACCGAATGCGCATCCTACAAAGCCACACGGAGAGAAGTTCAGTTTGAACAACGGCAGAACATGGAATGCACATTGACTATACATACTATATATACGAAAGAAAAGCCCCAGCTGCTACTAGCGAGTTTTCACCTTTAAACTGCGACTTCTAAACTTTTGATGACGATACCAAAGTAACATGATTGAAAACAATAGTCATCTATACAGGAAGGTTAGAAACAGTATGATTGGATTGATTTGGGGGAAGAGGTTGGGTTCGCTGGGTTGATTTTGGGGGAAGAGACCAAACAGCGAGGTCATCGGTCTCATTGAATTATGGAAGGAAGTCGGCCGTGCCCTGACAAAGGAACCATCCCAGAATTTGCCTAAAACGATTTAGGGAAATCACGGAAAACCTAAATCAGGATGGCTGGACGCGGGATTGAGCCGTCGTCCTCCCGAATGCGAGTCCAGTGTGCTAACCACTGCGCCACCTCGCTCGGTGAGAAATAGTATGAAAAGCTTGTAAGGGTATTGCGAGGTAATTTATGCAGACAAGTAATTTTGCAGAAAAAAATTCGATACGTTGCGCCGTTTCGGGGTTAATTAGCATTGAAGTTCGCCAATCAGGCCATTACACACGCAAATTTAAACGGTCCGCAAGATACAATTAGTATCAGATGTTCTCACAGAGTAGATGATAGCGCACGATACTGCTCAGCCTTTGACGTGTGTTCGATCCTTACTAAAGTCCGATGCCCAATTTTTGTATCGCTCTCTTGTTCGATTTTAGGAAACCAAACGAAGAACACGTTTGACGACACCGTCTCTGACGGGGCACTTGAATTTGAGCACCCTAATTCAAATGCTAACTGATACGGAACGGCGCAACATATCGAATTTTTTTCTTAACAATTATTCATCAAGCTTTTCAGGCTGTTTTTACTGCTCTGTAGCGCTGCAGTAACAATGAGACGTTGCCCTACAGTTGTACACCAAATCGAGTTACGTGACTGTGACAGTAGCCCCATCAAGCCCACTTTAACTGTCAGCGCTCCTCTTTCTCCGCACTAGATAAAGCAGTAAGTACACTCAGAGCTATTTCTTGTGAAATCTCGAAACTGTTTCTCCGTTCACCGCTAGTCTCCTTGCATCTGAAAATGCCAGATGGCAAAGGGTTCAAAAAATTCGTATTGCCACTGTAATGGGAGACTGGGGCAAGTTGAGGAGTGAGGCAAGATAACTGATCGCTTAGCTGAAGTTGATACGTCCTAGATAGCGCCACGAAATGGATATTCTTAACGCTATACACCGTTTGACACTGAAACCTCGCACTCTGAAGCCGCTGTCATCAGTTCATTGTATATTATATAGTTGTGGTACATATTACCCTACGTTATAACTTTCATTACATTAAGAATAAGCTTTTGTGAAATAACGTAATATACGTCTACCTTACACAATATTTGCTTCGCAGCCTGTATTTATTCATATCTTATTCTTGTCAATCCTACTCCGTAAATCAAAGACTAACCATCTCGGGTAACCAGACTGTAGCAAGTTGACGACCGCGTTATCTATAGACCATGGACCAAAATGCTCCTCCTCCTCCGGCTGTGACACCATACGATCAGCCCACAGAAACTCCTAATGAATCTCCTGATGAAGATCAGGCAGAGCAAAGAGAAGAACCACGACCTTCAACAAATGGTGCCTCCATGAAGCCAAAAGAGATCCCAAGTAGTTTTTATTATAAACCAAAATGTCAAAGGGTGCAAAGTGCAAGTCTTTTCACAATCTCCATTACGAAACAGCTATTGCTTTACATGGAAGGACACATGGTCGAACTAGAATGTTGAAAATGATAAAGGGAAACTTCCAAAGAAAATGTAGTGCAGTTTCATTCTTGTGATGAGATCTACGTAGACCTCTACCGGAAGACTAAATAGTGTGTTATAAATACCACATTTGGTAGGATGAGAACTGCTCAAGCTTTGAAGTAGGAAATTTTATTTTCAATTTTTGTTAAAGATAAACTTTGATTTTCAAAAAATGGTTCAAATGGCTCTGAGCACTATGGGACTTAATATCTGAGGTCATCAGTTCCCTAGAACTTAGAACTACTTAAACCTAACTAACCTAAGGACATCACACACATCCATGCCCCAGGCAGGATTCGAACCTGCAAACGTTGCGGTCGCGCGGTTCCAGACTGAAGCGCCTAGAACCGCTCGGACACACCGGCCGTCTTTGATTTTCAGTTTTATTTATTTTTAGCTCAGTAGTCCTTTCAATATATGTGATCCATTAAGAAGTACATACAATACAAGGCAAAAAAAAAGGGAAGCACCCAGAATGGGAAGAGAAAAATGAAATGAAATTTCTCAGATTACGGGTGTGTGTGATGTTATTTGAGTGATTACGAAATCAAGTTTAATTTATAAGAAACTTGGCAGTATGAGCCAAGCTCCCTGTACTACGTTACGCCTCGTATGACCTAGATGAATGCATTGATCCGAATGGGATGGGTGTCATAAAGCCGTTGCATCCTCTTCTGAGGCAAGTGGCCCACAAATGTTGTAACTGGTCCATGACCTGCTGATTAATGGCACTGGGACCGATTTGACAACCGAGCTGGTTTCACACATGTTCTGTTGGGAACAGATCGTGAATCTTGCGAGCTACGGGCGTTCCTCAACATCCCCTAGACAGTTCGAAGAGACATGTATGATGCGTGGACGAACATTGTCTTATTGAAAAATTACACCACGATACTGTCGTATAACAGGTAACACATGAGGACTCAGGATGTCCGTGACGTACCGTTATGTCGTCACAGTTCCCTCAACCACTACCAGCTGTCACGTGAAGTCAAACCAGATGGCTCCCCACATCATGACGCCAAGAGTAATACCGCTGTAGCTCGTCAATACATTGGAAGAATGGGACCTCTCCCCTGCTCGTCGCCATATGCGGCGACAATGGTCATCTGGGATAGAGTAGACTCGCGATTCATCGTTGAACACAATACCACACAATTTATTGGCAGTTCATGCTTCGCTGTATTTTGTCTCCGACCAATAGTGCGGTATGACTGGGAGTCAACTACTTGTCTCGGACGACAGGTGTAGATGTAAAGAGGTTATGATGTACTGTCATGCTCAAAAGTATCCGAACAACCTTCATGGCGTTTCGCCTGATTTGCATGCAACTCACATAACGTAAGTGTCTTGCTGGTACTCTGGTCTCTTTTCGGTGCAGTCGTTAGACTATACAAAATGGTTGCTGCAAAAGACCAAAAGAGATGACTGCTCTGTATGGCTACCAACCCAGATGAAAACAAATATCACGATAAGCATGTTAGGCAACGTGGAAGAGAGACTGGTCTGAAAATACGGTCGCCAATTTCCAGGCCCACACATTCCGGCAGCACCAATGCTGATGATTCGCTGTCACCATACCATGGGGGTTGTGCATACTATCCCATAGATGACTGTTATGAAAATTGAAGATATCACTCCGCGTAAAGGTGGCCTCTTCTGTGAATAGGATAGATGACATAAATCCTGGAATCGTGGTTGCCTGGTGAAGAAACCAGTGACAAAACTGCTCCCGATATGGAACGTCTGTCGCTAGTAAGCCCTGCACACGCTTTAAGAGATAAGGGTAGTAACAATTATCATGGAGAATGTTCCACATAGTCGTCTGGCTTTCCCAGTACTGGCGGGCCAGCTGACTGGTGTTGACACGTCGGTCGCCTTCCACACTGTCAATCACATTTTCCTCTAAGTCTGGTGTCCAAACATTTCGCTTAGGTCCTTCATGAGTTCCTGCTTCTTGAAACGACCGTGTCTCAGACAAACGGCGAAACACTGTTGCAAACAATGAATGCTGTGATTGTTGTCGGCGAGGATAGGTCTGCTAATACAACCTTGCTGCCCGTCGTCCGTTGCCATTTGCCTTTCCGTAAGTAAACACCATGTTGGAAGGCTCTCGATTCGAGCGTGGAACCATTATGTACAGCGCTTTATCACATCCACTACTAGGTGAGTCAGCAAGAGAAGTGAATCTGACACAACATTACCAATTACTGTGGAAGGAGAGGTCGCTAGGGCATGACGTATGAGGAATAGTACAACCCTCTAGGAGGAAACCATGCATATTGTAACTGTGGCTGCGTGATACAGCGCATATGAGACCGCAGCCTCTTTGACATAGTATGATTTAATAAATGGTCTCTAGCACGGAAACGGTGCATTTCCGGACGTAAGTTCATTAGACCTTTTTTGTTCCGTATTCTCTGATCGATCAATCCCTAGATTTTGTACAGAGTGGAAAAAATCACCCTGTATGTGAGCGTGTTTTAGGTACCAAATTCTTTAATATATAATGTATAATATATTCGTATGTAACTTTTGAGAATCTTTTGTAACGACGTTTCCCTATTACTAAATTAATATAAATTTATGTATTACATATATCTAAAATGGGTAAATAAAACCACACCTGTATACCAATGGAACGTTGTGTCAAACTTTCGAAGCAATCGGTCAAAAACTATCGGAAATTTGTGATTAGTTACATCTACATCTTGTAAATCAGTACAAACGTAGATGTTCGTTTCTTTAAAACCTCAAAGTTCCAAAAGTTCTTCGTGGATTGTATTTAAATTTGACACAACGTTGCAATCGAATTCTCAAGTGTTTTATGTACCTATGGAATCACCATCTGGTTTATATGTAGTATATATGTAATAAAAGGGGAAATGTTATAAAAATGTAATTGTTGGTTTCTTCAGAATCCTTACTCTCCGAATGTTATTGACCGACTGCTTTTAGATATTGACACAACGTTGAATTCTAATACAGGCGTGTTTTTAGAAACCTATTTCAATAAATACAACTTACCTATTTGCTAACAACGTTTCACTATTGTGTATTTTATATACGTCTTTATAAATTAAAAAAGTATATGGTCTATGTGTGTCTAAAAGCTTATTAAGTGTAAAAATATGAAGTAAACCGGAATATATATATATCAGGTGTAAAAATATGAAGTATATTTTCAGATTTATTTCGTATTACATATGCATTCCGATTTACTTCATATTTTTACACCTAACAAACGATTAGACACATATAGACCATATACTCTTTGATTTATAAAGATGTATATAAAATACACAATAGTGAAATGTTGTTAGCAAACAGTTAAGTAATATTTATTGCTTATTGGTTCATGATTAGAATACTACTACAAAATAATATTAAACAAGGCTCAAGGTCAAAGGGGGGAAGAGGAGAAGGACAGAGGTGTGGTAGGAAGTGGACATAGGAAACGGGAGGGAGAAGATGGACAGAGAGAGCGTGAGGAGGTGATGGACAGACAGAAGGGGAAAGCGGAGAAGATAGACAAAGAAAGGAGGAGGCGGAGATGGACAGAGAAAGGGGAGTGAGAAGGAGATTAACACGTATATCCAGTTCCCATACATATTAGAAACACGTGATTTCTCTTTTCTTTCTTTTCCATTTAAGTAGACTGAGCCACAGCAAAATTTGTCCAGGTACGGCTAGTCATATGTGTAATCAAAATTATTATCCATGTTACTGTTTGTTTTTTAGTCCTCTCTTCCTCAGTCACAGTTTTGCGAGTAATATGGCAGTTCACTGTCTTTATGACTGCATAAAGTGTCATTTGCACCAAACTCGTCATGCTTTATTTAAAGCATCATCACGGGTCACTACAATATTGTAGTTTTGTTTATGAGTCGGTTTTACTAGATCACAGTAGTTCTCATGTTTAAAATTCTTCTACATTATTTCTATTTCAAAAACTGAGTTTGATGTAACTGTCTAACTCAACATCGTCAACTCGCCCCAGTCTCCCCTGCATTAAATTCGCGTTTCTTTCTCGTGTTGCCAGCAAATATCTAATACACTAGTAATGTGATTATAGAAATATCGTGTACAAATCTCATAAAACTCTACGCTTTCAGTTCATTACGTTGTAGATAGTAGGTACCTATCATAAAGAGGTAGCATTAGTACGCTTGGTGATGCACAAACAAAGTTTTCAATACTTCTGAGTATTTCTTTCTAAGATATTGTTTCATTTCCCTGGTCTCTTGCCCCTTCTCCCCTATCACAGATCTTGGGTATGCTGTTGTTCACAGATATTCACCTAGTAAGCTCATACAGGGATAAAAACACAGGACTCGTTTTATGAAAGAGTGGGATTCAAAGCCTCACTCATTAATCCTGGATTACGTACACAAGTGGGTTCTCTAGACTAAAGAACTTTCCTTTTATCGGACAGCGATCGATTTCTTCCCCTTTTTTTGCAACAAGATCATTGCTTAGTCTCAAATGAACCTACTGATGATAATCATGATGATGTTTACACTGACGTTCCAAAAATCATGTGATACCACCTTATATCGTATCGGACCTCCTTTTGCCCGGCGTAGTGCAGCAACTCGATGTGGTATGGACTCAACAAGTCGTGGAAGTCCCCTCCATAAATACTGCGCAATCCTGCCTCTACAGCCGTCCATAGCTGCGAAAGTGTTGTCGATGCAAGATGTTGTACACGGATTGATTCCTTGATTCTATCCCTTAAACGTTCGATGTGACTCATGTTGGGCTATATGGATGGCCAGATGATTCGCTCTAATTGTCCACAATGTTCTTCAAACCAGTCGCGAACAACTATGACATGGCGCGGCCCCTCCCGCCGGAGGTTCCACTCCTCCTTCGGGCATGGGTGTGTGTTGTTCTTAGCATAAGTTAGTTTGAGTAGTGTGTAAGTCTAGGGACGATGACCTCAGCAGTTTGGTCCCTTAGGAATTCACACACATTTTGAACTGTGACATGAGATAGTTGTTTGGGAACATGAAGTCCATCAATGACTGCAAATGGTTTCCAAGTAGCCGAACATAATCATTTCCAGTCAATGGTCGGTTCAGTTGGACCAGAGGGCCGAGTCCATTCCATGTAAACACAGTCCACACCAGAATGGTGCCACCACCAGCCTACACAGTGCCATGTTGACAACTTGGGTCCATGGCTTCGTGGGGTCTGCGCCACACTCGAACCTTACCGTCAACTCTTACCAACTGAAATCGGGACTCATCTGACCAGGACACGGTTTTCCCGCGTCTAGGGTCCAACCGATATGGTCACGAGCCCAAGAGAGGTGCTGCAGGCGATGTCGTGCTGATAGAAAAAACACTCGCGTCTGTCGTCAGCTGCCATAGCCCGTTAACACCAAATTATGCCGCACTGTCCTAACGGATACGTCTCACATTGATTTCTGCGGTTATTTCACGCAGTGTTGCTTGTCTCTTAGCTCTGACAATTGTACTCAAATGCCGATGCTCTCGGTCGTTAAGTGAGGGCCAAAAAGGGGTATTCTCGGCACGTTCTTGAAAATGCGCGTCTCGAAATACTGAATTCCCTAATGATTTCCGAAATGAAATGTGTCATGCGTCTAGCTCCAACCACCATTCCGTGTTGAAAGTTTGTTAATTCCCGTGGTTTAGCCATAATCACTTCTGAAACCTTTCCACGTTAATCACCTGCGTACAAATGTGAGCTCCGCCAGTGCACTTCCCTTTCACACCTTGCGTACGCGATACTACCGACGTGCATATCGGTATCACATGATTGTTGTCGCCTCCGTGTATGTACCCCATCTGATCAAACGTATCTGGACAGACCTGTGTGGTGAGGAATTGGCCACTAGATGTCACGAGAGGTTGACCCGCAAGTATAAACAGAGTAGGGGGAGTAATTTGTTGTCAGTAGAGGGGCCGCAACAGCAGAATGGTTTGGTTAGGACAGCTCCGTGATTTCGAACGTGGACTAGCCATTGGACGCCACCTGAGTAATAGACCCATTACGGACATTTCAGCCCTTCAACTAATGGTGAAGTGATTGTGCAGTGGAAGCGCGGAGGAACAACTACAACTAAACGATGACCATGCAGACCTCATGTACAGACAGACAGCAATGCGGAGGACGGTTATTAAAAAAAAAAGTCAGCGTAAAAAATCACTTTTGAGTTGCAAAGTGCTACCATCAGTCCAAATAGCACAATGACTGTGCGTAGGTAGTTAAAAAGAATGGGGTACAATGGTCGGGCACCTCCTCATAATTCACACACTTCTGTAGACAATGGTAAGCGACGCTTAATGTGGTGTAGAGAGCGATGCGACTTGACAGTGGATAAGTGGAAATGAGCGGTTTGGAGTGACGAATCACGCTGTATCCTGTGGCAGTTTGCTCGAAGGCTTTGTAATTGACAAATGCTTAGAGAATGCTCCCTGCCATTATGTGTAGTGACAACAGTAAAGCACAGAAGAGGTGGTGTTACCGTATGGGAGTGTTTTTCGTGGTTAGCCTGTGGTCCACTTATTGCGTTTAAGAAATCGCTAAATGGAGAAGGATACGAACATGGTTTGCAGTACAGTGTACTGCGTACGGTAGAGGAACAGTTCCGAGACGACGACTGTATCAGCATGACTACTTTTTGTGGACAATGACAGTCCTGAAATGGACTAGCCTGCTCGGAGTCCCGATCTGAACCCAATGTAACACCACTTGGATGAGTCAGAACGCCGACTTCGCATCCGTCCCCAGTTTCCAACATCACTTCCTTCTACGGTTTCGGCTCATGAGGACGCATGGTCTGCCATTCCTCCACAGATATTCAGACACAACATTGAAAGTATCCCCAGCGGTGTTCAAGCAGTCATAAAGGCGAAAAATGGACACACCAGAGATTAACATCAAGTAAGAGATGTCCGCCTACCTTTGATCAGATAATGTAACTGTTAATGTGCAAGATAGTCATGTCTTGTAATATGTCGTGCACGGAGATCTCAATTTACTCCTAGTCACAGACAGAGAAAGTGCAGGGGTGGCGCCCTGCAGTACAGTATCATTGCAGGTGCTTTCTGGAGCGCAATTATCGCTGCTGCTTTGACCCAAGATGTGGCACCGCCAAGTCCATAAGAGATAATTGTAGATTAGAGGCTGTCAAAGGAATATGAATTAGCAGAACACAGAGTTTTACGAATCAGATTGGTGGTCGTGCATATAGTAAATTTTGGAGAACAACAGGGGAGGGGTCCTCCCGGTGTGGATCACTGTGCTGCTATGCCTGATGTGAGGTACTTCAATTACTGCTTGGGGCTCGCTCTAAGACTATTCTTTTGATTGCAGTGATATCAGTCAGACGCCTGCCCCATTTCGTCAGTAGTCAGGCACAGTGCGGCTGACTCTTTCATGCGAGTTCCATGACACCCAGCAAATTATGAGTGCAGTGCCACGAGTCATCATCGCCAGCAGACTCCATTCATTGCTTGGTAAATGAAATGCACTACAACCCCTGCCGTTAACAACTAAAATTCAGTTTTATTTCCAGTTCATTCTATATTTGTTCATCTCGCACTACAACGACAGTTCTACACCTACATCTATACATACATACATAATCCGCAAGCCATCACACAGTGCATGGCGGAGGATGCCTTTGTACAACTGCTTGCCTCTTCTTTTCCTGTTCCACTTGCAAATGAAGGGAAGGAAATCGACTGTCTGTACACCTCAATATGAGCCCTAATTTCTCGTATCTTGTCTTCGCGGTGCTTATGTGAGAGTTACATTTGTGGCTGTACAATCGCTCTGTATTCAGCCGCAAATGCCGTTTCTCTAAACTTTGTCAACACTCTTTAATGAAAAGAACGGCTTTTTCCCTATGGCGATTCCTGTCTGAGCTCACGGAGCATCTCCGTAATACTTGCGTGTTAATCGAACTTACCGGTAGCAAACGTAGCGGCCTGCGTCTGAATTGCTCCGATGTCTTCCTTCAATCCGCCCAGGTACGAATCCCAAACAGTCGAGCAGTACTCAAGAATAGGTCTCACCAGCGTCGTATGTGCGGTCTCCTTCACAGATGAACCACAATTTCCTAAAACTCTCCCAACAAACCGAAGTCGACAATTCGCCTCCTGTCACAGTCTTCACATGCTCGTTCCACTTCATATCTCTTTGCAACGTTACGCCCAGACATTTACACGACGAGAATGTGCCAAGCAGGACACTACTTAATGCTGCAGCCGAACATTATGGGGTTGTTATTCCTACTCATCCGCATTAACGTACTCGTACATTTTTCTACATTTAGACCTCACTGCCATTCATCACAATAACTAGAAATTTTTTCTAAGTGATCTTGTATCCTTCTGCAGTCACTCAACTTTGACACCTTACCGTACACCACGGCATCATCAGCTAACAACCGCAGATTTCAATTAGAATTATATTAATACCGACAGCTGATCACGGGCGTTGACATAAATCAACGAGTACAGGTGAAAATGTGTGCCCTGACCGGGACTCGAACCCGGGATCTCCTGCCTACAGGGAACACGCTCTATCCATCTGACCCACCGAGGGCACAGAGGATAGTGCGACTGCAGGGACTATCTCGCGCACGCCTCCCACGAGACTCACATTCTCACCTTGTATATCCACACACTACGTCCGTAGTGTCCCACCCCAAAACACTCATTACTCGTGGAAGACATTCTTTCCAAGTCCCGTAAGAGTTCGGGGAATATGTGTGCATCCGCACAGAAGAAGAAGGTCATGGCCGGTATTGCCAGAACTATATATTTATATGGATATGGGGTCTGTTCTTTCGGTTGTTTCTCTACGTCTGTGAAAAGATCTATGTGCCAAGCATACAACAACCACCGTCATACCTTACCAAAAGAGAATTACTGGCAGAGAAACCGAGAAAATTCTGGTCCAATGTAAATTCGCTACGCGGTCCTAAGACTTCCATTCAGTCCCTTGTTGACCAGTATGGTGTGGCAGTTCGTCTTCCTAGAATTGGTCTTATGTGTTTGTTCCATTTCAAGTCGCTTTGCAACGTTACCCCTGGATATCTAATCTACGACTGCGTCAAGCAGCAAACCCTCAGCACAGCTCTCGAGCATTACAGGATTGTTTTTCTTACTCATCTGTATTAGGTGATATCCTTCTACATTTAGACCAAGCTGCCATTCACACAAAATAGAAGATTTGTCTAAGTCATCTGATATCCTCCTAGAGTCACTCAATGACGAGACTTTCTCGCACACTACATGTCTTCAGTAAATAGTCGCAGATTGTTGATCATCCTCTCTGTCATAGCGTTTATTTTGATCACATACAACATCTAGTTCAAGGAGGTAATATATTTTCCGGTGGAAAGTGGCATTTCGGTAGAGTTTAAAGTTTGAAGATACAGGGTGACAACTCTTGAACTATATGAAAAAAAACGTAAATTAGTTACAAACTACGGCGTGCACACATTTTATTCAACATGTAAACGTCACTAAAGGTATTAAGATTTAGGTTATGAAATGTTCTATATGCCTACCATCATTGGCGATGATGTGGCGCAGACGAATAGCGAAATTCTGTATAACCCGCTGAAGTGTCGCAGCACCGCCGCTGTCGATGAGCTCCTGAATGACTGTCTTCAGCTCAGCAATAGCTTTAGTGTTCTTGCTGTACACCTTATCTTCAATATAGCCCCACAAAAAGGAGTCACGTGTGTTCAGATCCGGATACTATAGCGGCCAATCGAGGCTCATGCCAGTGGCCTATGGGTACCCCAGACTCAGAATACGGTCCCTAAAGTGCTCCTCCGGGCCATCAAACACTCTCCTGCTTCAATGGGGTCCAGCTCCGTCTTGCATGAAGCACATTTTGTCGAAATCGGGGTCTCTCTGGATAATAGGTATGAAATCATCTTCCAAAACCTTCACGTGCCATTTGGTACTCACCGTGCCATCAACGAATATCGCACCGATTATTCCTTGACTGGACATTGCACGTCACACAGTCAACCGTTGAAGGTGAAGCGATTTCTCTGTTGCGAAATGGGGATGCTTAGTTCCACAAATGCGCCAATTTTGCTTATTGACAAACCAATCCAAATGAAAGTGGGTTTCCTCGCTAAACCAAACCATGCATGTGCACACTACACTGCAGAGCCAAAGAAACTGCTACACCTGCCTAATATAGTGTAGGGCCTCCGCGAACACACAGAAGTGCCGCAACATGACTTGGCATGGACTCGACTAATGTCTGAAGTAGTGCTGGAGGAAACTGACACCATGAATTCTGCAAGGCTGTTCATAAATCCGTAAGAGTACGAGGGGGTGGAGATCTCTTCTGAACAGCACGGTGCAAGACATCCAAGATATGCTGAACAACATTCATATTTGGGGAATTTGGTGGCAAGCGGAAGTGCTTAAACTTGTAAGAGTGTTCCTGGAGCCACTCTGTAGCAATTCTGGACGTGTGGGGTATTGCATTGTCTTGCTGGAATTGCCCATGTCTGTCGGAATGGACAATGGACATGAATGGATGCAGGTGATCACACAGGATGCTTACGTACGTGTCACCTGTCACAGTCTTATCTAGACGTATCAGACGTCCCATGTCATTCCAACTGCACACGCCCCACACGATTACAGAGCCTTCACCAGCTTGAACAGTACCTTGCTGATACGCAGGGTCCATGGATTCATGTGGTTGTCTCCATACCCGTATAAGTCCATCCGATCGATTCAATTTGAAACGAGGCTCGTCCGACCAGGCAAGATGTTTCCAGTCATCAACAGTCCAATGTCGGTGCTGACGGGTCCAGGCGAGGCGTAAAGCTTAGTGTCGAGCAGATGATGATGATGTTTGGTTTGTGGGGCGCTCAACTGCGTGGTTATCAGCGCCCGTTAGTGTCGAGCAGTCATCAAGGGTACACGAGTGGGCCTTCGGCTCCGAAAGCCCATATCAATGATGTTTCGTCGAATGGATCGCACGCTGACAGTTGTTGATGACCCAGCATTGATATCTGCAGCAATTTCCGGAACGGTTGCGCTTCCGTCAAGTCGTCGTTGGTCCCTTTCTTGGAGGATATTTTTCTGGCTGCAGCGATGTAGGAGATTTGATGTTTTACGGGATTCATGATATTCACGGCACACTCGTGAAATAGCCGTACGGAAAATCCCCACTTCGTCGCTACCTCGGAATGCTGTGTCGCCAGCCGCGCAGAGTGGCCGCGCGGTTAGAGGCGCCATGTCACGAATCGCGCGCCCTCTCCCGCCGGAGGTTCCAGTTCTCCCTCGGGCATGGGTGTGTCTGTGGTCCTTAGCATAGGTTACTTTAAGTAGAGTGTAAATCTAGGGGTCGATGACCCCAGCAGTTTGGTCCCTTGGGAATTTACACGCATTTTGCTGTGTCCCATCGCTCGTGCGCTGACTATAACACCACGTCCAAACTCATTTAAATCTTGATAACCTGCCATTGTAGCAGCAGTAACCTACCTAAAAACTGCGCCAGGCACTGCAGCGCCGTATTCTCCCTGTTTACATGTCCCTGTATTTGTATACGCATGCCTATACCAGTTTGTTTGGCACTTCAGTGTAATTTCCTTCATGCGCTGCGGTCAACCGTGCAGTTTGAACAACCTAACGCAAACCGTTCAGAAGTTATGACAATTTCATTTCATATAGTTCAATAACTGACACCCTGTACCTTGTATTAGAACAATGTGATGACAACCCGCATTTTCGCTTGTGCTGTTAAATTCTTCCGTAAACAGCCATTTTATTTGGAATTAGGCTGTTCGAAAGTACATGAAGGCTGTCAGGTAGCAGTTACAGTATTTCTTCTGTCAATGCCCACATAAACTACAGCTGGATGAGTTATATGAATCTGAAAGAGAATTTCGCGGATTTCTCAGCTATTTCCTCAGCTGAAAACTGTCTTCATAGTCTGGAGTTCGTTTTTCCTCCTGGCATAGCTGTCATATCTCTCAGCGGTTATATGACATGATAAATAGATGAGTGCTTACTTTCACTTTTCTGTAGGGTGATTAATTTAAGTAACGACACCACATACCCAGAATGAGATTTTCACTCTGCAGCGGAGTGTGCGCTGATATGAAACTTCCTGGCAGATTAATACACAGTTTTAATCTGCCAGGAAGTTTCAACACCACATACATTTCTTCGTTGGTTTGAGATACTGCAACGTAGTTTTCAGCAAATGATAATAGGGTAAGAAACGAATATCTTTCTACATCTGCATGGATACCCTACAAATTACACTTAAGTGCCTAGTAATGGGTTCATCGAACCGCCTTCACAATCATTCTTCATTATTCCACTCTCGAACAGCGCGTGGAAAAAACGAACACCTATATCTTTCCATGCGAGCTCTGATTTCCCTTATTTTATTATGATGATCGTTTCTTCCTATGTAGGGTGGCGTCAACAAAATACTGTATTTTCGCATTCGAAGGAGAAAGTTGGAGACCGAAATTTAGTGATGAGGTTCTGCCGTAACGATAAACGCTTTTGTTTCAATGACGTCCACCCCAAATCCCGTATCATGTTCGTGACACTCTCACCCTAATTCTCGATACACAAAATGTGCTGCCCTTCTTTGAGCTTTCTCGATTTACTGCATTAATCCTACCTGGTAAGCACCTCACACCGCGGAGCAATATTCCAAAAGAGGACGGACAAGCGTAGTGTAGGCAATCTATTTGGTAGATCTGTTGCATCTCCTAACTGTTCTGCCAGTAAAACACAGTTTCTGGTTCGCCTTCCCCATAACATTTTCTACGTGTCCTTTCCAATTTAAGTTGTTCGTAATTGTAATTCATAAGTATTTAGTTGAATTTACAGCTTTTAGATGCGACTGGTTTAGTGTTTCTTTAAATTCAAGCCACATCTGATCTACATTTACGTTGTTAAATTGGAAGGAGTGAAGATTGTCTCTCAAGAAGGTGTCAAGCTAAGTTCATCACCTTTTTGAACAGACATACAATTCATTTATTCTTGGAGGATTTGGGAGTTACGGAATTCAGCCTCGCTACTACAACCCTGTGTTCACTATTCCCTACATCTGCTTTGATGCTCATTATTAGCTCAGGATTATTTGTTACTAGAACTTCAAGTGTATTTCCACAACCGTTTACTGTTAAAGTGAGTTCATGAATTAATTGCTAGAAATAATTTTCAGAGAATTTGTTTAGCACAATTTCGGATTATGTTTTATACGTACCTCTGCTCTAAACATGTATTTTCACCAGCATATCGAAGGTAAATTGAAATCACCACTAACTATAACAGTAACCACCAACTATAACAGTAAGAATCGTGTTTGAAATTAGACTCAAGTTTTCTTTGAACCTTTCAGCAATTGTGTCATCTGAGTTGGGACGTCGGTGAAAGGATCCAATTATTATTTTATTCCGGTTGCCAAGAATGACCTCTACCATACTAAGTCACAGGAACCAGCTACTTCAATTTCGCTACAAGTTAAATTACTCGTAACAGCAACAAACACGTCACCGCCAACTGTGTTCAGCCTATCCTTTCTGAACAACGTTAGGTTCTTCGCAAAAATTTCGGCTGAACTTAACTCTGGCTTTAGCCAGCCTTCAATGCCTATAATGATTTGATCCTCGGTGTTGTCTATTAGCGCTTGGAGCTGTGGTACAACCTGCACCATTTGGGACTGGAGCCCTTTTTGTGTTTCCACGAGACCTAAAAATCCGCCCAGTACAGGCCACACAGCCTCCTGGGTGTAATGGACTCCTGACTTACTTAGCGGAATCCGAAGCCCCACCACCCTATGGCACAGGTCTGCAGCCTATACGGTCGCAGAACTGTCTGAGCCTCTGACTCAGACCCTCCACCCAGCTCTGTACCAGAGGTCCGCAATCTGTCCTGTCGACTGTGCTGCAAATAATGAGCTCTGCTTTCATCTCGCAAGCAAGACTGGAAGCCTTTACTACTTCTGACAGCCGCTCGAAACCAGAGAGATTCTCTTCCGATCCAAAGCGGCACTCATAATTGGTGCATGGGCCACCACCTACATCTGGCTGCACCCTGTGCTCTTTGTGGCATCGGGAAGGACCCATTCCACATCTGGAATGACTCCCCCCAATATGCACACGGAGTGCCACTGGCTTTTTTCCCCTCCTTGGCAATGATGTACATGACGGGCCCCATAACGTGCCTAATATTGGAGCTCTCAACTACTAGTAATCACACCCTCTGTGACTGCCCAGATTTTGCAGGCTGAGAGGTTTCCTCTGAAATAGTACAAGTGACTGCAACTGGCCGAGGGACAGTGTCAGCCATAGATAGCACCCGGGACCTGTTTGTCAGACTAACCGGGTAGGCCTTACGTTCGGCCCCGTGGGGAGTCTTTCGCCACCTGCCACTCCCCGAGGCGATCTCTCACACGACCACTGGTGAGGGGTCAACCTCAATGCGAGCAGTAACTGGGCTGGCCACCGATGCGGACCGATCGTAGTAGAGTCTTCATTCACAGAGATGTTGAAGTCAGTATAGTCTTTAATTAAAACGCGATACTTTTTAACCGTATTCGATACCTTCTTAAAAAAACGGAAACTTTGCCTCATATGAGGTCGAATCCCACTGGCAAAGCCCACTTGCAAACCCGTTACGCTGTGACTGCACTGAAATGTAGCTGAAATCACGCTGTGCGGGAGGGGTTGGGCCTTTCAATTTAGAATGTAACTTCTTCTATGTTTGTTTTTGATAAACGAGATTCCAGTACTCATCGTACAACAAAATACTCGTCCCCTAGTGTATCAATATACCTAGAATAGTTTTTGGTATCTTGATCCAGTCAGGAGATATTATGTCTCTTATGACTTAGGTGACACGAGTTGTACGCATGTTTTCCTGTCAGTGCAGCCTAATGCATCTCCTCACATTCTATCAAGCACAAGTTCCAACTTCAACGAATTTCACTATCATCACACACCACACCCTTAGGTAAACACCGTTACTCAGGCATACGTCAATTGCACATACACTATGTGATCAAAAGTATCCGGACACCTGGCTGAATATGACTGACAAGTTCGTGGCACCTTCCATCGGTAATGCTGGAATTTATTATGCTGTTGGCCCACCCTTAGCCTTGATGACAGCTTCCACTCTCGCAGGCATACTTTCAATCAGTTGTTGGAAGCTTTCTTTGGGAATGGCAGCCCATTCTTCACGGAGTGCTGCACTGAGGGGAGGTATCGATGTCGGCCGGTGAGGCCTGGCACGGAGTCGGCGTTCCAAAACATTCCAAAGGTGTTCTGTATGATTCAGGTCAGATTTCTTTTTTTCTTGACAATTATTTCTCATCACAAACTACCCTTACATGCTTTTCAGACTTTTTACGACCACCCTGTATATGTGCGCTGTTGCGATTGTCTTCAGTCAGAAGACTGGTTTGATGTTCCTCTCCATGCCAGGTTATCCTGAGCAAGTCTCTTCATCTGCAACTTACATCCATTTGAAAATGCTTACTGTAATCAAGCTTAGGTCTCTCTCTGCAGTTTTACTCCACTCCCCCAAACTTTCTTCCATTATAAAATTAATTATTTCTTGACGCCTCGGGATTGTCTAATCAAACGATCTCTTCTTATTGTAAGACTGTGACGTTAATTTCTGTTTCCCCCAGTTCGATACAGTACTTCTGCATCTTCAGCACTCTTCTGTAGCGCCACATTTCAAAAGCATCTAATCTCGTCTTGTCTGCTCTATTTATTTCCCACGTTTCACTTCTGTAGAAGGCTATACTACAGACAACTATTTTCAAAATAGACCTCCCAACATTTTTTTCATATAAACTTTTCTTCATATTGGCAGTCTACATTTTATAACCTCTCTACGTTACCCATCATCAGTTATTTTTCCCTCCAAATAGCAAAAATCATCTAATACTTTTAGTGTTTCATTTCCTAATAGAATTCCCTTAGCATCGCCTGATCTAATTCGACTTCTTCCCATTACCATTGTACTTTTATTGGTGTTCATCATATAAAAGCTTTTCAAGACACTATTCGTTCCGATAAATTGATATTACTACTCCACTGTCGTCTGTGGCATAGTTATAAACTCATTAGCGAACTGTACAGTTTTTATTTTTTCTCCCTGAAATTTAATTCCTTTTCTTAATTTCTCTTTGGTTTCCCTCACTGCTTGCTCCATTACAAATTGAATAACATGGGGTGTAGGATGCAAGCCCGTCTCACTCCCTCCTTAACTACTGCCTCCCTTTCATGTACTTCAATTCTTATAACTGCAGTTTGGTTTCGTACAAGTTGTAGATAACGTTCGCCCCCTGTAGTTTACCCCTACTTCCTTCAAAATTTGAAATAGTGTACTCCAGTCGATATTTTCATAAGCCTTCTCTCTTCTAATATAAGCCGTAGAATTAGTAGTGCCCCGTAAGTAGCTGAATTCTTCCAGAACGCAAACTCATCTTTCCTGAGGTGGATTTCCACCAGTTTATCCCTTCTTCCATAAATAATTCGTGTCGGCATTTTGCAACCATAACTTATTAAACTGATGGTTCACTAATAATACACCTGTCAGCACTTTGCTTCTTTTTAATTGTAATTATTACATATTTTCTGATGGCCGATGGTATAACGCCCGTCTCATATAGACTATCTAATAGTTTGCCACGGTATATTCTCCCATCAACAAATCTGAGAGTCTATCATCTACTCCAAGTGCCTTAATTTCATCTGGGTCTTTCAATGCTCTGCCAGATTCATTTTCCAGTGATGTATCTCCATTCATCTCCATCTACTTCCTCTTTCCTAGATTATTTAATCAAAATGCAGTTAATTTTGATAACATAGGATGGAAGTAAGCCTGTGCTGGGTCCTATTTAGAGCTGACTGGTTTACATTCGTCAATATAAAAAAGGGAAGAATTTTGATTTTCACCACTGTTACCGAACGCTAGTTCACTTTGGCCCTCATACTTATAAATGAGGTGGCTAATTTCTCATAAATACAATTTCTACAAAAATAAGTGAGTTGGGAAAAGAAGTTATGTTATGATCAGGAACACAGATGACTGTATGCTAAGCTATAATAAATGCATTTATTTGCGTAAAGACGAAATGAAAACGTAGATCTTAACACATGTTATGGTGGTAAATTGTACAAAAATCACGAACGTGAGCAAAAATTGGTGCTGGTTCGCTAACGGTACGTGCCTGTATTCCCAATTCGACTTTAGCAAACGTGCTGTTCACTCTACTGTGGGTGGAGGGTCGTTTGTACTAACATATAATTTGCCTAACTCAAAACGGTGATTAACCACACAAAGGAAAGACGTGGCTTTGCATGCAAACAGAGCGGCACTGCCTGTGGGTACTGCAGATGGCAACAAGGTAATAAGTAGTGGTAATGTAAGAATCCCCAATCTACCAGTGCTGCAACACTTTACCAAAACCGCAGGCGTATGACTTGAAGCCGACGGGTGTACGGTGAATATGTCGAAGCTGCAAGAGCCGTCAGCTGCCCAGAGCCTCCCATATGCCGTTCTTCGGAGTGGAATACCATTAATTCGCGACCACGTGAAAAGTTAATTTTTGACCTGGTGTCCAGACGAGCACAATCCTCGGCTAATCCCCGCGTTGATACAGAAGAGATGAAACGACTTTACTCTTCGACCGTTCAGAAGCGAGAACTCGATTTTCTATCCTTCGCATCACAACAGGGGCGCCCATCCCGTTGCTCTCGAAAATTATCAGTGCTGGCACAGCTACAAAACCGGCACCAATCATGACCCCGAACAGACGCTCACTGCTCCCACTGCAAAAACGCAAAAACGCCCTGCGCCAACCGGAAAGCATCGCGCCAAAATCAAAAAGCGGCTTTGAACGTGGGCAGACGTCACAATCCGCCCACGAATCGCAGGCCTCACAAAGACCGCACGTGGGGCATTTCAATTATGGGGCCTACCAAGTAAATTTGCTGGTCTACAGGTGGCGCCACTGTGGCGGGCGTCACGCAGAGCCAAAGGGCGATTTCTGCGAATTGTAACACCAAGCAGTGCGGGCGCTGCAGCCCAGCACTCTGCTGTACAAAAAAAAAAAAAAAAAAAAAAAAAAAAAAAAAAAAAAAAAAAAACAAAGCTTCCAGCAACACAGAGAGCGAACGGTATAGCGATTTGGCCGGTACCGAGCCGGGACAACGTGGCGGCAACTTAAAAGACGGATGCGGCTGTAAGGGCCTTCGCCGCTTTCACGTATTGTCCTCGCTTTCTTCCGGGAAAGTCCTAGACTCGCCACACTCATGCGATCTTCGACTACCCACCCTCGCCCGAATACAACCGCTGCTTACAGCGAGCGAAACTTAGTTTTGAGAAAAGAAATCTATGCCCTCGTCGATGAAATTACTCACACACACAGGTACTGTGAGCTCAATCAGCAATTCGTGCTTTGTATTCCATAACAGAAATACAATTACAACATGTAAATTGCGACCTATTTGCATACTGGATTACGATAAGAAAAAAAATGAAGAGGAAAGCATGTGATGGGCCTTCCAACGAGAGTGGGCGGGCCAGAAGGGCCTGTAATCTTTCAAGTACTCCTCTCTTGAGCCGATATCTTCAATAGCAAATAATTTGGTGCAGAGACTGAACGACTTTTTCTTTTGATATGAGTCGTACAGACCATGAGTGAGACGAAATTAAGAGGAATGTTGTTACTTGTTGACATCGCTCCCCGACCCATGTTCTTGTATTCCCATCAGACACAGAAATTGGGATGAGTACCACCGATGATATTAGTCAGCAGCCGCGCTGGTCTTTACAGGCCGCCGAAACGTCCGTTTGAGGGAGTGAATACTGCTGGTGGCACGCCAGGCAAAGGGAATTTCACCCGTCACTGTGTGCAGCTCAGCATCTCGTGACATACCAGTTCCGTGGACATGAGCGTGATTTGTCTTTGGTGTTTGATTGCATCACATTTCGAATGACTTGTTTCTGCTCATCACGACTTAAAATTCGCTTTCATCTTTGACGTCACAGAGTGACGCTGATTATTTCTGTACTTTCGTTATTACTGCTCCACTGTTCTCACTTATCTTGCGAAAGCAATTACGGTCTGGTGCGTAAATAGCAAACTTGGCTCTCTAAGAGAAGGTTTGTCAAAATAGTGATATTCACTTCCATGAGACTGTTAAATATTGTTATTAACGACATTACAATTCCCAGAATTTCTGATTGTAGTAATCACACCGTCTATTGACATTAGTTTTGGTACGCCATAATGACAATGACTTTTTCTTTGCTTTTGAAGCACGATCTGACGTTCAAATTAATACTACTTTTCTCGAAATGATTCCAATTTTTATTTATGGTGTGTCGTATGTCCTACATTTTTGCTACTTTTCACCACATGCGACCACACTTTGAGATATCGTTACTTTTGTAATTTTCCTTGTGATCACTTTCGGAGAAGAAATACAACATGTTAACGGCACCAAGAAGTAAATATAGTCTACTATTGCCAATTCAAAATATAAAACTTATCAGTGGCGAAAATCCAACTTCTCATACAAAAATCCCTGATAAGAAATTTTAACCGACGACAAGGGAAAATAGTCATTATATCTTAGAGAGGATAGAAACATCAGTTTCAGAGCTGTCAGCACAAAGAACCGTCAGGCTGCGTGGGTCGAAGTAATCCTGGAATTCCGAGTAAAGCATTCTTTGCGTAGTTCCAGAGTTGCTGAGGGTTGCCGAATAAAAGAGACGGTCGCAGGTGATAAGCTTACGACCACGAGGCAGCACGGCGTCTGCAGTATGAGCTTTGTGCGATAAATGAACCTCGTTCCTCCGTTTCGTGGCCGCTGTGTCAGCGGATATTCTTAACGACGACAGTTCGCGTAAGAAATTGCGCAGACTAAACACAAAATCTGTATAGCTTCAGCAGGTCTGTGCTCTCGTCGCTCTTTTATCATTCTCTCACTATTATCAGTATCAGACAGCGCACTATATATTTCCCGCGCTGAAACACAGTGTGTTTGTTTTCACGTGAGACAACTAAACATCTCGAAAAGACGCATCGTTCTAAAAAATATCTTGTAGATGAAAAGCTAATATCAGTAAAGGGGACATCTGTGGCACAATTGGCCACCTCCTACCCACCGCTCCTGCGTGTGAAGGGTCAACTTCGTATTTTCAAGTGGAAACCTCCCATTTTTACTGCATTTTCGTATTCTACGCCACATAATACGTACGTTGTCTGTTTTTGAAATTAAACCGACCCATTTAATTCTACATTTCATTTACGATGTAAATGTTGGTTAGTTGGTTGGTTTGGGGAAGGAGACCAGACAGTGTGGTCATCGGTCTCATCGGATTAGGGAAGGATTGGGAAGGAAGTCGGCCGTGCCCTTTCAGAGGAACCATCCCGGCATTTGCCTGGAGTGATTTAGGGAAATCACGGAAAACCTAAATCAGGATGGCCGGACGCGGGATTGAACCGTCGTCCTCCCGAATGCGAGTCCAGTGTCTAACCACTGCGTCACCCCGCTCGGTGATGTAAATGTAAACGTTTGTGTTCTAACAGTTGATACTGACGTTGAAAAGTTACTTGAGTGTTGAAAATGTGATTTTACAGTACAAATACTGTGTATTGAATAGCTGGTTTTGGTAAGCCTTTACTGTTGATAATATAAAAGTCTTCGAAAATTTCTAGTTCTGCTAAAGTAGGATAAGTGCACAACAAAGTCTGCGGAAGATCTGTTTTTATTTGGTAATAATAACAATAACAATAACAGTACATGTTCTGAAATTTAGGCCGTGCGGTTGTAGGCGCTCCAGTCTGGAACCGCGTGACCGCTACGGTCGCAGGTTCGAATCCTGCCTCGGGCATGGATGTGTGTGATGTCCTTAGGTTAGTTTGGTTTAAGTAGTTCTAAGTTCTAGGGGACTGATGACCACAGATGTTAAGTCCCATACTGCTCAGAGCCATTAGAACCATTTGTTCTGAAATTTATATTTTGAAGCTCCGAAGTTGAATTAAAACTTTTTGAGTTATCAACTTTTGTGCCTTGATCTATCACAATACTTGTGGACCTTAAAAAAATACATACCAATAAAGCCAAAATTTTTTGAGTCAAAGAATATATTTTAATGGTGTATCATAAAAAACAGTGTTTTTACATGAGGCGAAAGGGTTGACAAAGAGTGAAAACGTACATTTTTACACAATAATAAAGCTTGCAGTAAAGGGATAAATTACAAATCTCGTCATCTTAAGCACTACAATGATGAACAAAATAGCAGTAGTTTTACTGAATAATAAATAAATAACAAATGTACGGAAACGCACATTACTGTACATTGTAATTAAAGAATTCAGTGAATGTCACGTATCCCCTTCTTCCTCTCATACTCCCTACTTCCTACTCTGCGGCGTGCAAGAATATTCATATCACTCTTTTCTACTGAGCAAATTTCTTCTCTGGGAGGGGTCTTGAATGTGGTTTTGCCTTTGATCACTGAAGAATTCCTCCAAAACTTAAAAATGGGGTCACGTGCATCAGTACTCGAGCACCTCACCCACATGGTATCTTGTTTCTATTGTGCCATACTTTCGTCCAATATATCGTTGCAATAGTCCTCCTCAAAACATCTGATGTCGTACTCATCATCGTCTGATTCCGATGAACTTTCCATAATTTGTCTTTTTTTTTTTAGAGTTTCTTCTGTTTGAACCAGCAATCTTCTCGCTGGTCGTCCTATTGGCCTAATTTTTTAGTAATTTTTGAACTTTTCGACCTTGTCTCAACTTTTCAATTTTTCTCCTTTTTGTTGGGCTATAAGTTTCTTATGCATTTCATCTGAAGTTATTACCAATGATCCTTTGGTTACAATCTTCTTTTCTGTATTAGACGATGGCTGCGAATTGTTATTAAAAGTAATTCTTGAAATGTTTTTCTTTGTCCTGAATTGGTAGACTGGCTTAGGTCAGGCTAACACCTTAAAGAAAAACAGCTTGAGTTGTTGGACCATCAATGGAATAAGTGCCGCGCAGGATTAGCCGGGCTGTCTAAGGTGCTGCAGTCGTGGACTGTGCGGCTGGTCCCGGCTGAGGTTCGAGTCCTCCCTCGGGCATGGGTGTGTGTGTTTGTCCTTAGGATAATTTAGGTTAAGTAGTGTGTAAGTTTAGGGGCTGATGAACTTAGCAGTTAAGTCCCATAAGATTTCACACACATTTGAACAATGGAATAAGTGAATGAGACTTAATAAAACGTCTGTGGATGCTCTACTTTCCAATGTTGAAGAGTTTTAGGATCCAACATGTCCTCCGAAACCACATACTTTTTAAGTTGGTAAATTCTTCCTTTTCGAAATCCTGCCCGAATAACGGAAGGATCTCAACCCACCCACACAGACTTAAGATATTAATAAATTCTTGTTGGCGAGAAGTTGAAATTTCGGCGGGAAAAAAGGTCAATTGGGCTACCGCCACTAACCTAACCCTCTCCCCTTCCCCCATCCATCACCCCTCCCATTCCCTCCCTATCCCCCATCTGGATATTGATGGGGAAAGTACACAGTATGTGCCGGGCTGCCGGATAGCACAGATGTATGACTTTAGTTTGTGTGCATTGCTCCCCTCCACTACGTTCCACCGCCAGTCGCGGTGGCCGAGCGATTCTAGGTGCTCAGTCCGGAACCGCTCAGCTGCTACGGTCGCAGGTTCAAATCCTGCCTCGAGCATGGATGTTTGATGTCTTTAGGTTAGTTAGGTTTAAGTAGTTCTAAGTCTAGGGGACTGATGACCTCAGATGTTAAGTCCCATACTGCTCAGAGCCATTTGAACCTCCGCTCCGCCCTTTGGAAATTGTCGGAAAAGGACTCAATCTGAGCTGGGTTGCCGGATAGGATGGATGTAAGAATGCATTGTTTATTTACACAATTTGAGTTGTCATAGTCAGTAGCTCCATCCAGTGTGCTCAACATGAAGTCCGGCCTCTAGCTGACATAGTTCACAACACCGCCACCAGTGGGCACTGTCGGCACTACCCCTCTTCCCTCCCATGACGCAATCCAAGATGGCAGTCTAGGGAAAAATGACGGGAAAAGGACTCAGTCTGTGTCTACCTGCTGGACTGGGATGACAGGCGTATTTTTTTACTGTGTGTACTGTGTATTCACTGGATGAGAAGTCAGTACTGGAGAAGGAGGAGTTTAACAGGTACATTAGCTGTAATCATGCGTCTGAGAACTTTGTTGATAGCAACGATATTTGATGAAGATGAATACGCTTCATGCACTAATGAAGATGCAGCAGGATGGGGCTACGTTACACTTTGCAACTCAAGCTGACACATGTGCGTGCTGTAACTGTAGATCATTTGATAAAGTCCAGTCATTCTTCTGAGGCGCAAGAGGCATTCCGGTGCTCGCACTCCGTGCCCCCAGAGGCCACGCGCCGGCTTACGGCTCAATCACGCTGTAGCCCCAGGAGCGGCCGTGTACTTCCTGTTGCATTGAAAATACCTGCGACCTTCCTCCTTCCCACCGCCAGCGCATGGATATCCTTTGTCACTGAACAAGCACTGCTTGGGGAGTTATTACATCTGCTGTTGCGGAATATTGACGATGTCACAGGGACTAAATGCACCAAATGCACCACTGCACGAAGAGAGAGAGATCATCATCATCATCATCATTTAAGACTGATTATGCCTTTCAGCGTTCAGTCTGGAGCATAGCTCCCCTTATACAGTTCCTCCATGATCCCCTATTCAGTGCTAACATTGGTGCCTCTTCTGATGTTAAGCCTATTACTTCAAAATCATTCTTAACCGAGTCCAGATACCTTCTCCTTGGTCTGCCCCGACTCCTCCTACCCTCTACTGCTGAACCCATGAGTCTCTTGGGTAACCTTGCTTCTCCCATGCGTGTAACGTGACCCCACCATCTAAGCCTGTTCGCCCTGACTGCTACATCTATAGAGTTCATTCCCAGTTTTTCTTTGATTTCCTCATTGTGGACACCCTCCTGCCATTGTTCCCATCTACTAGTACCTGCAATCATCCTAGCTACTTTCATATCCGTAACCTCAACCTTGTTGATAAGGTAACCTGAATCCACCCAGCTTTCGCTCCCATACAACAAAGTTGGTCGAGAGATTGAACGGTGCACAGATAACTTAGTCTTGGTACTGACTTCCTTCTTGCAGAAGAGAGTAGATCGTAGCTGAGCGCTCACTGCATTAGCTTTGCTACACCACGCTTCCAGTTCTTTCACTATGTTGCCATCCTGTGAGAATATGCATCCTAAGTACTTGAAACCGTCCACCTGTTCTAACTTTGTTCCTCCTATTTGGCACTCAATCCGTTTATATTTCTTTCCCACTGACATTACTTTCGTTTTGGAGATGCTAATCTTCATACCATAGTCCTTAGATTTCTGATCTAGCTCTGAAATATTACTTTGCAAACTTTCAATCGAATCTGCCATCACAACTAAGTCATCCGCATATGCAAGACTGCTTATTTTGTGTTCACATATCTTAATCTCACCCAGCCAGTCTATTGTTTTCAACATATGATCCATAAATAATATGAACAACAGTGGAGACAGGTTGCAGCCTTGTCTTACCCCTGAAACTACTCTGAACCATGAACTCAATTTACCGTCAACTCTAACTGCTGCCTGACTATCCATGTAAAGACCTTTAATTGCTTGCAAAAGTTTGCCTCCTATTCCATAATCTTGTAGAACAGACAATAACTTCCTCCTAGGAACCCGGTCATATGCCTTTTCTAGATCTATAAAGCATAGATACAATTCCCTGTTCCACTCATAACACTTCTCCATTATTTGCCGTAAGCTAAAGATCTGGTCCTGACAACCTCTAAGAGGCCTAAACCCACACTGATTTTCATCCAATTGGTCCTCAACTAATACTCGCACTTTCCTTTCAACAATACCCCAGAAGATTTTACCCACAACGCTGATTAAAGAGATACCTCTGTAGTTGTTACAATCTTTTCTGTTTCCATGTTTAAAGATTGGTGTGATTACTGCTTTTGTCCAGTCTGATGGAACCTGTCCCGACTCCCAGGCCATTTCAATTATCCTGTGTAGCCATTTAAGACCTGACATTCCACTGTATTTGATGAGTTCCGACTTAATTTCATCCACCCCAGCCGCTTTATTGCACTGCAATCTATTGACCATTTTTTCCACTTCCTCAAATGTGATCCTATTTCCATCATCATTCCTATCCCATTCTACCTCGAAATCTGAAACATTACTGATCGCATTTTCACCCACATTGAGCAACTCTTCAAAATATTCCCTCCATCTGCCCAAGGCATCCACAGGATTCACCAGCAGTTTTCCTGACCTGTCCAAAATATTTATCATTTCCTTCTTACCTCCCTTTCGAAGACTGCTAATTACACTCCAGAATGGTTTTCCAGCAGCTTGACCCATAGTCTCCAACCTGTTTCCAAAGTCTTCCCACGATTTCTTCTTGGATGCTGCAATTATTGTTTGGCTTTGTTTCTTTCTTCAACATAACTTTCTCTGTCTACCTGGGTTCTGGTATGTAGCCATTTTTGATACGCCTTCTTTTTCCTTTTACAGGCTGCCTTGACTGTATCATTCCACCAAGCTATTTGCTTCATCCTACTTTTACACACTACTGTTCCAAGACATTCTTTAGCCACTTCTAGTACTGTGTCCCTGTACCTTGTCCATTCCTTTTCCAATGACTGTAATTGACTACATTCAACTAACTGATACCTTTCTGAGATCGCTGTTATGTACTTGTGCCTGATTTCCTTATTCTGAAATTTCTCCACTCTTATCCTCCTACATATGGACCTGACCTCCTGCACTTTCGGCCTCACAATCCCAATTTCACTGCAGATTAAATAATGATCAGTGTCATCAAAGAATCCCCTGAATACACGTGTGTCCCTCACAGCCTTCCTGAATTCCTGATCTGTTATTATATAGTCAATTACAGATCTGGTTCCCTGCCTTCCCAAGTATACCGGTGAATGTTCTTATGTTTAAAAAAGGAGTTTGTGATTACTAAGCCCATACTGGCACAGAAATCCAAGAGTTGTTTCCCGTTTCTGTTGGCCTCCATATTCTCTCCAAATTTACCCATAACCTTTTCATACCCTTCTGTTCGATTTCCAATCCTGGCGTTAAAATCACCCATGAGCAGAACACTGTCCTTGTCCTTTACTCTAACAACTACATCACTGAGTGCCTCATAAAAACTATCCATCTTATCTTGATATGTCCCTTCACAATGCGAATATACTGACACAATCCTAATTTTCTTGCTAGACACTGTCAAATCTATCCACATCAGTCGTTCGTTTACATACCTTATTGCAACTACGCTGGGTTCCATTTCTTTCCTGATGTAAAGCCCTACACCCCATTGTGCTATTCCTGCTTTGACTCCTGACAGGTAGACCTTGTATTCTCCCACTTCCTCTTCTTTCTCACCCCTTACCCGAATGTCACTAACAGCTAAAACGTCCAGCCCCATCTTACTTGCAGCCTCTGCCAGCTCTACCTTCTTCCCAGAGTAGCCCCCATTGATATTAATAGCTCCCCATCTCATTACCATTTGTTTGCCAAGTCGTATCTTAGGAGTCCCTGGTTTGTCAGTTAGAGGTGGGACTCCGTCACCTCCAAAGGTCCGAGGCATTTTGCTCTGATTGTTGCCAGCATCATATTTAAAGTACCAGGGAAGCAGGTTGCTAGCCTTACTTGCCCCGAGTCCCATTGGGTTTTACCCCTGACGGCTGAGGACTAACCGGTGGATTTGGAGAGAGAGAGAAACAGAGAAATCTTTGCAGATGATGTGAGAATATTTAAATATTTACACGCTTTATTCCTAGGAATGCCACCACTTCCACACTTCAAAACGGACTCTAAAAGGAAAGATCGCGACACACTTCTGAAACTGTCCCTGAGACACATCGCTCGCTTTTGTAGAAAATACCCTTGTCTATGAGCACGAGCTGCTTCAGGAGTCACTAAATCCAACTAAATATGTCTGTACATACACTTTCAAAAAAGATCGCTGCACAGTACTTTCTGTCAGTTTTGCGGTGTGTACTGCCACACTTGAACAGTGTCTCTAAAAAGATCGCTGCACACTTGTGAAATCTCACTGAGACACTTCACACGCCTTTCTGGGAAACAGATCCCGAAACCGATATCAGCTGCAATATCTGACTTTTCACGACGATATTTGGAAGTCAAAATAAATATCACGGTAACTCTAAACAGGTCGCTCACCACTTTTCGAGTTTTAGCTGCTTGTTTGAAGGCAATGCCAGAGAAAGAAAAAAAATATGAGTCTTACAGATGCTATGGTGTTCATCGCTTTTCTGAAATGATGAGTGGGCTTGGCTTACATTTACTGCTGCTGGTGTCAGGAACGTTATTTTCCTCACTTCTCGAAGCACACAGTGGTGTCTAAGCACAGACGGGAAAATCAGAACAATTACACAAACAGAATTGTCCTCAGGCGAGAACAATAGCTAGAATTGTCGGTGAATTTTCGATGTAATACAATGACGGGTGAGGGACATCATCCCACCTGACCGAACCAGAGAAGGATGGTCTGCTAGACACTTGTAGATAAACTGCAAAGACAGAGAGATCCCCAAAATACATAAGCACATGCACCATACATAGTTCTCACAGCACTAGATATTTCCCACGAGGTCAGTCAGTCACGAGTCAACTGCCCCCTCACACACTGGCCTGATATGCGACCAGAGCACCCTCAGCGGGCTGGTTCCCACCAGCACAAAGGCGTTACTGTTTCCGTAGTTCAATACGCATGCCTATACCAGTTTGTTTGGCGCTTCATTGTAACAGGTGCGTAAAACACTTGTGATTTTCTCGGAATTGCCAGAGTAATGCACCTTACTATTTGCCCATAATGTTGTTTTAATGGCTCACTAAAGGTGTACCAAGTTTGAAGTAAATTCGTGATCCCAAAGTCGTGTCCTCCCCTTGTGAGACTGCTTTTTGTGACCGTTCAGCGACTGTGTAATGAAAGCGTCATTATGTCTGCAGCCTCATTAGATAACATAGGTTCCTTATCTATGCTTTATCTTCTAATTTCCCTCTATAACCTCTAGCAGCCTGTAATAGAAATTGTGAAACATCCTGTATGCGACGTAGTTATCCTTATGCTCGTGTTTCCAGAGTTCAGGTTTTGTTTCTCAGCAAGAGTTATGCTACTTTTAAATCTGCGATCAAGTCCTCCCTGCTTTCGGAAGAACATTCTAACTTTGCTCTTAAACAATGGCGGATGCTTCGCCGTCCGGTGTGGCCGAGTGGTTCTATGCGCTTCAGTCTGGAACCGCGCGACGGCTACGGTCGCCGGTTCGAATCCTGCCCGGGCATGGATGTGTGTGATGTTCTTAGGTTAGTTAGGTTTAATTAGTTCTAAATTCTAGGGGACTGGTGACCTCAGATGTTAAGTTCCATAGTGCTCAGAGCCATTTGAACCATTTTTTAGCGGATGCTTCCCATCTCCCACCATCTAGCAAAGCAAATTCTGGATTCTTCCACCGGAAAACAGACGTGGCCACTTTCTTTCCCCACGTCACAATCTGAGCTTCTGCTCCATCTCTAATAATGATGTCGTCGATTTGACGTTAAACCTAATCTTCCTTCGGCAGTTTCGTTCAGTTTTGCCCTAAGTCCACTACATCTTTCCACCCGAGAGCTTAATGTTTTCTACTGACTGCTGAATAATATTTATTTGTTGCTCTTGGTAATTAGAAATATTTGCCACACTCTTAACGCTTCTTTAAACTCCAGTAACCATCTTTTCTACATTAACCTTAAAATAACTGACTGTTGTCTCTACGGAATCGAAATACGGAAGCCTGTTTTTCACAGGGAGGTCTCGAAATTTTGTCGTCACGAGCGTATTGTTCAGTCATCTGTTCAAGATAACTATCGGGGAAGACGTTTCTCTTTAATTAACTCACTCACATTGATTTGCTCGCTATTTTCAAGACCGAAGACCGATTATCAGCTGTTCATAATCGTTGAAGCCAGACAAGCAATCATCGTACTTAACGATACACACGTAAGTCAGATCAAATCTAATATTCCTCTTCTTATTTGACAATTTCTCTTCCAAATAGATGGAGACGGTTTTCGTAGGAAAATACGTTTGATACACTAATGCGGTATCTTCGTCCTTAACACCAGTGCTGAAATCCGACGTCTCACCGTATACTACTGACAAATTGAACAAGACGAGGCGTCTCGTGTAGTTCGGAGGGTGCCTATCACCGCCATAATCTCGCGACATAGCCATTTGCCTCCAGTCAACTCCACCTTGAAGGCAGTTGGACATATCAGTTGGAGCTGATGGCATACAAGCGTTCCCTTTCCTAGCCGACGTCGATGCACTAGAGTTTCTGACTGTTTGCGATGTCTAACCCTGCAAGACTTGTCACACGGGGAAATACGTGTACAATGGTTTTTCAAAGCATGATTATGAATTCCAGTTAATGGCATGACGTCCCAGTTAGCCAATTATGAATCATGTGAGAAACTTGTTGGCCGTTTCTCCCGTATTGGTTAAAGTACACCGTGACTGGGACGAAGGATTTGAGTTAAACAGTACTGTTTCACGTGCAGAATCTATTTACTGTCCTTTATCGGTTTAGGGTTTATTCACGTTTGTCTACAGATATGTGCATGTCGCTATCCCATGACTTTCGTCGCCTCAGTGTAGTTACGAGTTTGCCGAGCATAGGACGGGACATGTCAATGGATAGAGGACATCGTTGCAGGTAGAACTCAGCACGTGGTTCTCATCGGAACAAAATCGTCCAATGTGAAAGTAATTTCAAGACTACCTAAAGAGAGTGTTATAGGAGCGCTACTATCAGTAGTTTACACTAATGATGTAGTGGATAACGCTGTACTTGATGCTATTCACGGACGATGCTGTTCTCTGTAGGAAGGTTGAATTACCAGACGACTGTAGCGAAGTACAGGAAGACATACAGAGTATCGACGATTGGTGCAGGGATAGAAATTATGACGTTTTGGAAAATGAACGTCTCCTTTATAAAAATCAGCATGGATTCCGCAAACAGAGATCCTGCGAAGCTCAGCTCGTTCTGTTCCTCCATGAGATCCACAACGCAGTGGAAAACGGCGCTCAGGTTGATGCCGGGTTGATTTCAGTAAGGCTTTGACACCGTCCCACATACTGAAAAAATACGAGCTTATGGAGTATCGGAGCAGACCTGCGATTGGATTCAAGACTTTCTTACTGACAGAACTCAACACGTCGCTCTTAACGGAACTAAGTCGATAGATGTAAAGGTAATATCCGGAGTATCACAGGGAGATGTGATAGGACCGCTGCTGTTTACAATATATATAAATGAGCTAGTAGAAACCGTCGGATGCTCTTTAAGGCTATTCGCAGATGATGCAGTTGTCTATACAAAAATGGCAATGCCAGAAGATAGCAAGAATTTGCAGAACGACCTGCAGAGAATTGATGAATGGTGCAGGCTCTGGCAGTTAACTTGAACGTAAATAAATGTAACATATTGCGCATACATAGGAAAAGAAATCCACTACTGTACAGCTACACTATTGATGACAAAGAGCTGGAGACAGCATCTGCCGTAAAATATCAAGGGGTAACTATCCAGAGCGACCTTAAGTGGAATGACCACATAAAACAAATAGTGGGAAAAGCAGACACCAGACTCAGATTCATAGGAAGAATGTTAAGGAACTGTAACCCATCCACGAAAGAAGTGGCTTATAAGGCGCTTGTTCGCCCGATTCTTGAGTATTGTTCATCTACCTGGGATCCCTATCAGGCAGGACTGATAGAGGAGATAGAGAAGATCCAACGAGGAGCGGCGCGTTTCGTGATGGGATCGATTAGCTGGCGAGAGAGCGTTACGGAGATGCTAAACAAACTCCACAGACAGACGTTACAAGAGAGGCATTGTGAATCACGGAGGGATTTACTACTGAAATTTCGGAACAGCACTTTTCAGGAGGAATCAGACAACATATTATTTCCCCTCACATACATCTCGCGTATTAACCACGAGGAGAAGATTCGAGGAATAAGAGCCAATACAGAGGCTTACCGACAATCATTCTTCCCACGCACTATTCGCGAGTGAAACAGGGTTGGAGGGATCAGATAGTGGTACCGAAAGTACCCTTCGCCACACACCATTACGTGGATTGCGGAGTATGATGTAGATGTAGACTGAAAGTTAACACCGAGCGTAAATAAATGCAACGTATATAAATATTGGTTTATTTTACCAGTAGCGAGATCTGCACATGTGACGAAATATTCAGTGCTGACTAGGAGTCAAACCCCATACATATCATCGTTGTTGGCTACCCACGAAGAGACGGTGACTATCGAGTTCTTTTCCACCAGTAATTAACAATGACATTATTAAACCTGAAGCGATACAACGAAAAGTTCTGTGTCTGAGTGGGAACCGAAACCTGTACCAATGGTTATCGTTGACAACGCACGGAGGGGCGTCAAAAATCGTAATTATTCTTAACCTGTAGTTTGGTTTGCGCATGCTATAGCTTGAAATGACATGATGAAAAGGATTCGAATCCAGATATGTGCCTTCCGAATAGGTCTTGAGGAAATTGGAATATTGAGAAAATAACGAAAGGATTGAACTGCATGGTCTCAAAGGGGTCGAACCCTCCGAAAGGGAAGATCTGAGTTCGAATACCAGTTCAGCACTAATATTTTCAACATTTCAGGTTGAAACACAATAAAAAGTAAGTTCCCTGTGATCTTACATGACGACTGGCTCATTAATGAAATGAAATATCTCGTGTAAGAAAGCTTACTGGTGACAGAGTCTCAACTTGCAGCGAATTTCTCTTGCAGCGAATTTCTCCTCAGTCACGGTCCAACCTACACCGACTCTCCTCCAGTAGGTTACGAAACGACGTCATGGTTAAGTTTAATATTTTATCCATCCTCAGCAACTGTTGTCGTATATAACGAAATAATAAGCAACCAGTTGCATAAAAGAAATTTAATTTCTTTACCTGTTTCGGGCACTTAGTCCCCTTCTTCAGAAGGTTATACCTATCGCATTATTTGCGAGTGCCAACAGTAAGATGCATACAGCATACCATGGCGTTTTGCTGTATGCATCTTATTGTTGACATTCTCAAATAATGCGATAGAAGAAGGGGACTAAGCGCCCGAAACCGGTAAAGAAATTAAATTTCTTTCATGCAACTGGTTGCTTATTATTTCGTTATACCGTGGTTAACGTTGATTTGGGACCATGGTGCAACCCCACATTGTTCACCTGGCGTTACCAGAGGTGAAGAGTGTCTGTTGGTGTTTGTCAAAAGTTGTTGCATGGTGGGTGAATCGAACCAAGGCCTTAAGCATGCAAAGCTAGAATCATTCCAACAGACCACCACACACGGTAGCGTTTCATGGTTTTGTCGTAGGCAATAATGCTCGACACTTCATGAGGATTCTAATTCCCTGAGGTTCATCTTAACCTTTTCAAAACATTCACTTCCTTGTTCGTTCATGTCGATATTCTCAAGCTGCCTTGGTTGTCCAACGTGTCCTTTTGACTTGATTTTGTAGTTACTGAAATGAAACTATATAACAGCCACCTGCACACACGGAAGGATATCGAAATTATTGCAAGAAGTATTGCTTTCCATTTGTGATTCTGTACCGGTGTATGTATTTCTTGTCTAGCGATAAACCTGGCGCACTGTAAACGCAAATGCAAGATATCGAGCACACTCTCTTCTTTAATTTTTAAA
Source organism: Schistocerca cancellata (assembly GCF_023864275.1). Taxonomy (NCBI): domain Eukaryota; kingdom Metazoa; phylum Arthropoda; class Insecta; order Orthoptera; family Acrididae; genus Schistocerca; species Schistocerca cancellata. Next base: position 376,691,398 of record NC_064629.1, on the reverse strand, counting down.
CAGCATTTATTTTCATATACACTGATGTCCAAAATTAAAGCAATGAACTGCTACTTCCGCGTCCAATGTCTAATTCATGATATAATCATACAAACTATCAACAGATGTCGTTACGAGTGTGTTCTGCAGGGAATATGGCATTCCGATCAACGGACAACCATGCCAACAATGACGACAGGACTTCTATCAAGCGGAGTAGACTTTGCAGGGTAGTCCCACATCCACAATCGCTGTGTACATAGTCACAGACGGTGCAGTATGGTACAGCGAACACCCCTACAGACTCTCTGCTGTGGAGGGCCATAGGAAGAATGGAAGCAGAACAGTCGCAAATTGATGTGACCCGATGTCTTACTGTGAATCGTTCTGTTGGTTATAGAATGAGGCGACAGTTTATAGAGACCGAAAAAATATCCCGGATACCAGGACAGGGCCGACCACATGTGACATCAGAAAGAATGGACCGTTATTTGGCTGTACAGGTGAATCAGCAAGATTTAACTGCTGTCAGGTAGCGTGAGGAGATCTTGGCATCTCATGCGCGGTTTTTGCAAGGTGCTGTGGGCCCAGACTTCGTATTGATGGACGCCAGTACTAGACCTCATAGAGCACAGGTGGTTAATGTTTTCTGGAAACGGAACTTACTGCACGCATGGCGTGACCGGCTCGCTCTCCTGATTTGAATCCCATAGAGCGTGTCTGGGATGCGCTAGGAATACGTTGTATCACGACAGCATCCATCAACCATTCTCCAAGACTTGTGATCAGTTCTGCAGGAATAATGGGAGTTATTGCCTCAACATGTTATTGATGACATCATTCACAGCATCTCCCGTCGTTGTCCGGCCTGAATTGGTGCCAGAGGTGGTCACACTCCATACTGAGCACATTAATCAGTTGTCAGACTGTGAGTGCAAATCCGTTAAGTTGAAAAAAAAACGAAGAACCTTTTTGTATACCGTTATGCATGTTGCAGGTGATAACGCTCTGTATTCTTTGCGTTGTTTCTACTTCACTAACACCTGTTTATACTGTTTTGTGTCAAAATAAACGCAACCTTGCAAAATTTCCGTTTGTTGCTTTATTTTTGGACACCAGTGTAATTGTGTAATCAGGTGTGTAGTGTATTTTTGTTTCTCATGTGGCATATTATGTGAAGAATATTAATGTATGTAGTCCACCGGGGGAAAATGTACCTGAAAAAGTATGTTGCTGCATACGTTCGTGGATATTTTGTTTGGTGTGTTGTAGTACAGGTTGCTGCAAGCACATTTATCGATCGTCATTTGAGGTTCTTATTTGTTCTTGGAGTGATTTATTGAATGTAGCATATTTGAAGGTTCTGAGTTTTGTGATTTAAGCCTTATATAATGATGCTTTAAACGGAGGAAAAGTCTAACATTTGTGATATTTTATTCTCTTTGGATTTGATTGAGGGTTTCAGGCAATGGAGGAGGTGGAAACATTTGTGCTGCGTTTGGGGTAAGTATATACAAGATATCGCGTCAGAAAAATGTTTTCTCATTTCAAGTAGGATCGTTTCGACGTAAATTATTCGGCACATTCAAAAGACCAATGGCCTAATGACGTTTTTAAGGTTTACTAATATTGTCCTCCTAATTACTGGCAAATGCATTGAACCGCGTCAATTTTGTGGTCGTGAGACACATTCAGTGGGTAGTGTTGGGGGAAAATGAAAGTATGTAATGAAATTTAAGATTAACGTCCTGTCTGCTATGATATCAAAGTAGAAGTTACGACTGGAAATGGTGGGGAAGAAAATCGACTGTGCCATTTCGAGAGAAAGATCGCAGCAATTGTGTTAATCAGTTTAAGAAAATAACAGAAACCCTAAATCAGAATGGTTGGACAGGGATTCGAACCACCGTGCATTAAATTCATAAAAAGAAAATAATGGTTGGACCAACAAAAAGTATCTGAGAAGAGGCCAGTGTGAGTCCTCCGAGTGTAAAATAACGCATCTAGTGGCACAAAGAAGTGGTGTGTCCATCGCAGTTGGTATTTGTCGCCAACAACTGAGACGTCTTGCTGTCCCAGCATATGCAAAGCGACGAACGAAACTGCAACAAGTGTTGCTACTGTTCGAGAACGCCCGTTTACACTCTGCTGATTTCACAAAAGAACCTATCCAAGAGCTTGGTTGGAAAGCAAACCCCATTGCACTTCTTCTTCTGATCTAGCGCCACCAAATGTTTATGTTTTTCGCTTATTACCGGACAACTATCAAGAAATTTTCTTTGTGGATGAAAATGCACTTTAAACTTGGATTGACGGCATCTTTATCACGAAAATAGTAGCTTTCTACTTGCGTGGAATCCAAAAACTACCTGACCATCGTCAGACTGTTTTAGGTAATGGGTGAGGGGGGGGGGGGGGGGATATAATGTTGAGATTAATTTCTCTCTTACGGTTTTCTGTTATATTCAATAAATCGAGAAGAAACCCTACAAAAATAAACTCTGTTTTCATTCAAATAAATTACAATTTACCAGCATATAGAACACAAACTAAACGTGCAGGTCTCTAGCGAAATTAGAACCTAAACCTAAAATCTTCATCGTTCACAATGCAGCCACAGCATCACTTAGTTAGGGAGCAGGACAATCCTGGATCACACCAGAAAGTAAATCGACGGTCATACAGTTGTCAAATATATTCTACAAAGTTGCCAGTTCTACATTAGACTAGTGACAGGAAGAATACATTTGTTCAGCCCATGAGCTGAGCAGACTAGCGCTCTTCGAAGATGTAGCGCCGCCGATTGCTATCACGTTGCCGAAATGTATCCGCGCTGAAATACGTAATGCATAGCCGAATGAGTTTTATTCGCATTTCTCTAACTATGATTTGGGTCTGAAGCGTAGTTACAAACAATATCCAGGTGCACTAACTGCAACTCGAACATCACAAATAAAGAGCAGGGGGAATTATTTGGATGGACCTACTCTTCAGTAGCTGTCGTAATTTTTTTTCTGTCAATCTGAGGAGCTCATTTGCCAAATGCAATTCACTTCTTTTTATTTTCTCGTATCACATGTGGTTGCAATGCAAACATTATGAGGAATTACCACTTTTTATTCTTTTGACCATCATAAACTTAAAAACAATTTTTCTTGAGAATACTTCCAATGGTACTGTCCAGCAAAGTACGAATAAGATAAAGTTTCAAATCAAGAAAGTGAAGTGGGGTCAAAAACTCGCAAAGAAATAAACGCAGTGAGTGTGTGCAGTGCAAATGCGATTTCCATTTCTGCTAGCACTAACGAAGAAGCAGCTGCCATCGGCACATCAAAAAAAAAAAAGCAGCTGACAGTATTGACCGTATTGTCGGAAATACGTTTTTGTTAAGCGAAACTGCCATTCAATCTGCAATAATCAAAATATGGAATAGTATCATCTGCTAGTAGTTGTTACAACAGAATCGCTGAAATTGCTTTGCCGGTGAAAGCTAAATGCGTCTGATGAATGGTTGTGTCAAACTGCAGTACACTTTAGATGGAGGGCAACCGAAAAATCTGTAAGAGGTCCATGAAGCAGAAAGTGGGGTGAAGTTTCTGTGTAGCACTTCGCAATTGGCGATGTTTGCTCCACAATTAATACCTGATTGTTACATATGAGACAGCGTTTTATAGGTTGACGATCAGAACTGGCTGCAGAAGCATAACTGTTAAAACAGACTAGTACGTTCAACAGTGCTCTACTTGTGGCTGGATATGACTCAGTCGGTGACGCAAACTTTTTATTTCATTTTCTGATGACATGCAGAATAGTTCAGAACTGCTCTGAAAGTAGTATTGTCTGCCTTATGAAAGCCGCCAAGACAGCGTTTTATAGGTTGACGATCTGAACTGGCTGCAGAAGTGCACAAAACTCTTCACTGTTGTACGAGATTACCTCTTCTTTGCAATTTGTTGGTCACTACCGAAATTCATTGGTCACTACACGTATCGTGTTAATTCCATAGATAATTTGCATAACAAATATTATCGTCTAGTGCACAAGTGAAATGATGGTCACTGTACATGTTCTATATGTTACAGTCTGATAAAGAATCTGTTCACTGCCATGTACTTTAAACTGTTCAGAATTTTACTGGAAGATAGCATGTCCTGCATGGAAGGTCCCGAGAGTATAATACATTTTTTAGATTCATTTCGGTGTACATCTCACTTTCGATGCACTACTTCGACTTCACAAGTTAGTGCCTCTTTACAAAAGCTCGGAACAGCTGCCAAAATCCAGATACTGGCTGTTTTTCAATGTTTTATCACGCTAGCTAAATACCTAATGTATTCTAACTGTCGGAATGGCTCATTATAAAACTTTTTCATTGAAACTTTCACCTTTGTCATTTTTTGTGACAATTATATATTCATTTGAAAACTGGAGAAGAAGAGAGTTGATTCGTTTGAGATGTGGTTTTACAGAGTAATGATGGAGATTAATTGTCTGAGAAGATAAGAAGCTGCAGAAACGACATCGAAAGGAATACATGGAAAATATTGATTTACAACAGGGTGAGAGAAAACGTGTTAACACACCAGGAAAAAACATCGATGGTCCTAGAGAGAGCCGTTGAGGGCAAAAGCTGTAGGGGAAGAAGATATGGCAGCACATGCATCATATAATTGAAAACGTTCAGTGTAATTCGAGAGGTTGGCACAAGAGAGGCAGTCGTGAGGAACTGCGTTAAATCATTTAGAATACTGGAGGGAAAAAAACCTTCATTAGAGAATTATGTATATTTTGTTACCGTTGTTATTGTGGTCTTCAGTCCGAAGATTGGTTAGATGTAGTACCCTACGCTAATCCAACATGTGCGTTATTTCTACAGAACTACTGCAACTTGCACTCACTTAGACTCGCTTACCATATTTAAACCTTGGTCTTCCTCAGCCGTTCTTACCCTCTCCGACATCCAATCCCCCTGCTTCATCTCCCTCTAACACCAAATCGATGCTTCCTTGATGCCTTAGGAAGTGTCCTATTAAACGAAACGATCCCTTCTTTTAGTCAATTTGTAAAATATATTTCTTTTCTTCTCAAATCGACTTAGTTACCCGATCTATCCCTCTAATCTTCAGAATTCTGCTGAAGCTCCATATTTCAAGAACTTCTATTTGCTTTTTGGTTCAAATGGCTCTGAGCATTATGGAACTTAACATCTGAGGTCATCAGTCCCCTAGAACTTAGAACTACTTAAACCTAACTAACCTAAGGACATCACACACATCCATGCCCGAGGCAGGATTCGAACCTGTGACCGTAGCAGTCGCGCGGTTCCAGACTGAAGCGCCTAGAACCGCTAGGCCACCGCGGCCGGCAATTTGCTTTTTATCTGGATTTTTTAAAGTTAACGTTTCAGTTTAGTTCGTCCCCGTCGAAGGTTCTAGTCCTCCCTCGGGCATGGGTGCGTGTGTTGTCCTTAGCCTAAGTTGGTTTAAGATTAAGTAGTATGTAAGCCTAGGGACCGATGACCTCAGCAATTTGGTCCCATAGGAACCTACCACAAAATTTTTCAGTTTCGTTCAATACGCTCCAGACAAATACTTCCCGAAAATACTTTCCAACAGTTAAATTTATACTCCATGTAAACTAGTTTCTCATTTCCAGAAATATGTTTCTTGCTTCTGCACCCTGCTTTTTCTATCCTCTCCATTTCGGCCATCTTCACTTATTTTCCCGCACAAATAAAACAACTTGTCTACTACTTTTAGTGTCCCATTTCCTAATCCAATTCCCTCTCGCATTCGGAAGGACGACGGTTCAATCCCGCGTCCGGCCATCCTGATTTAGGTTTCCCGTGATGTCCCTAAATCGCTCCAGGCAAATGCCAGGATGGTTCCTTTGAAAGGGCACGGCCGACTTCCTTCCCCGTCCTTCCCTAATCCGATGAGACCGATGGCCTCGCTGTCTGGTCTCCTTCCCCAAACAACCCAACCAATTCCCTCTGTTTATGTTTATCATATCACCTCTTTTCATGACGCTATCCGTTCCGTTTAACCGCTCTTGCAAGTCATTTGGCATTAAAGACAAAATTAGTGTCGTCAGAAATCTCAAAGTTTTAATTTATTTTCTCTGAATTTTAACTTACTTTGAAAATTTCGTGTTGGTTTCCTTTACCGACTGCTCACTGCACAAACTGGAATAGACTGTAGCACTCACTCACTGCTTTCTCAACACTCGCTAACGTTCATGTAATTCGAGTATATTCTGGTTTTTATACAACTTGTTAATAACCTTTCGCTCGCAACAGTTTATCCCTGCTACCTTCAGAATTTGTGTCTCTTCCATTCAATATTTTCAACTAATTTCTCATTTTCAGACATTTTCTCAAAAGTCGAAAAATGCTAAAAACTTAAGTTTGCCTCCCATATTCCTACTCTTCTTTTCAACAGTAACTTATTAGAGCGATAATTCGGTAATACTCTCATCTGTCAGCAATTTCCACGTTTTCAGTTGGAATTATTACTTTCTTCTTAATGTCACAAGGTATTTCTCCTATATCATATATCTTGCATACCCGACTTTTTGTCTTTGTATGTTCTCCCGAGGACATAAATAATTTTGAGGGAATGTCGTCTACTCCAAATGTCTTGTTTCGACTTATGTGGTTCAGCGCCCTGTCAACTCAGTTTAATCTCTCGTGTATGAGTTTCAGTGCTCCGTTACTTGAATTCAGTACCTCATGAAAAGGACTTTATCTGTCACTAAATTTACTCGAGTATTAAGTGTCACAGCTACAATTCTTACCCAAAGGGATTTAGTCGAAGGTTTTCAATGACGTTAGCCGCATTTGTGCATTGAAATGAATCAGTGGTAACAGGTGAAAATTTGCGCCAGACGCAAGCAGTCGCTCTATTGACCTTGACACCCGAGCACGCCTCCCATCCGATCCAAATTCCTAATCTGTTACACACTATTAGCATAGCGTCACCTACCTATGAACCCCTTACTCGTCATTACGTTTTCCTCCAAGACATTATGCTTGGTGTGCATATATATATATATATATATATATATATATATATATATATATATATATGTCGAGTCTGTTCTTTTAGACACGTTCGAAAGAACAGCCACCACATATATGTGCAGATATCAAAGGAACTTAGTTCCAATACGAATTTACATTCAGATGAATAAAGAATACAGAGTGTAAATAATTTACTTACCAACCAACGCCGGTGTAGTGTGTGTGGTCAAGGATGTCAATGCAAGTGACATGTAGTTGAGCTATTCTTTCCCTGTCAGAGATTAAGTGTGGGTTATAATGACCCATCAAACACTTGTTGAATTGTACGCAGCAAATGATCCTTTTCAGTTCACAGAACCCATAAGACAGGAAAAAATTAAAACAGATACTGAAGAATAGGGCCATCCGGATAATTCCCCCATCTTTTTATTTATGATGCTAGAGCTGCAGTCGGTGTATCTGGACATTATTCGTAAACACGCTATAGAACCAAATCATAGTTATAGAAAGGTGAATAAAATTCATTGGGCTCTACTTTAGGTATTTCGACTACCAGTCAACGCAGTTGCAGCCAACGTCGCCTTATCTTCGAAGCACGAGCTTCTCAACACACTGGCTGATCAAACGTATTCTTCCTATTGCTAGGCTAATTGAGGATTGGCAACATTGTGGAATGAACACGTTTGTCAACTACGTGACCGCCGATTTACTTCGTGCAGTGGTTCAGAACTGTTCTGCTAAGTTCGACTGATATTTCGTTGTCATCTCCGATAAATAATCTGAATAATTCTCACTTAAGGTGTAACACTGGATTGTCAAGTATATTATTTAATTCTAGAAAAGTAGTTCCACGCAGAATCTGTAACTAATGTCATATTTAACATTACGAATTCTGGGGGTCGGATGTACTGGATGGACATCCTACTCCAGGCAAATTAGTAAGAAAATCCGCAGATGAGGGAAAAATTTGTAAAGTTTTGAAACTTCGGTAAACTACTCATATGGGGTATAGTAATAAGAAACAGAAAAGTTCCCATCCTTAGATGGGGGAGGGGGCGTTCCCCTTTTATCTCCTCCAAAAGTCAATTTGTACCATATTTTTAAATTTATACGCAAAAAGGCTCATTTTTCTAACAGAGCTCTTATTAGTAAATATATCTTCGCAAAATAGTACACGAAAAATATCTTGTGCATCTTTTCATTTATACGAATGGTATTTGAGGTATAAGAATTGGAATAGAATTCTGTTAACGTAATAGTTTACTGTTTTTGATGCTTTGCAAAGTATTTAAATGAAAAACGTAATTAAGTGTATGGAAATATTTCGTAGCCTATATATTATACTTGATATTTTTTTGCGAGCAGTATTGTTGAAATCAGGAGTACGTGTCAAGAATGGAAACGTCAAGTTCCCCTTCCCATTCACTCAGCGTTCCCCTACCCCAATTGTCGCTGCCGTTTCTTCCTACCCCGAGTCCAGTTCAGTTGAGTTAATGTTGTGAACTGTCAAAGTAGTGCCAGAGAGTTCTGCTTTTGTGACAGTATTCGTCAGTTTGTGATGTTATGGAGGGTTTTTTCTTAGTCTCATTTCTTTTGTCTAGACCTTACTGCCTGTTTTACTTGTGGTAAGCCTGTTTCGGAAGGAGAGACATCAACGGCGACGAAGGGCTTGGAAACTCTGATACTCGCCAGCAGGGAACGGAGGGATGGGGCTCATAATCTTTTACAGAACGCTGGGCTGATTGAAGTGTATAAGGTATGTCGACGTGAATATGTTAAGGAACGCAATACAAGGAAACTAACCAATCAGAATGTTGCACAAGCAGATGATAAAAGTTTGAGATCCTCTTCTCCTTATCCAGTCAATTTCAAAAAGACTGTTTCATATGCGCTGAAAAGTGTGACATAGAGGCGGAAACAAAAAAACGACTCCACAACAAATGATGTGGAGTGTTAGCAGTTAGCTCTTTAACTGTGAAACATACTCTGCTGAGAAAGCAGAGAAACGCGATGATGATTTCGGTAAAAAGATTGCCGAACGCATCAACAGTGTTTTGTGTTTAGTAGCCGCAGAAGCCCGTTATCATCAAGATTGCTATGCTAAATTAGTGTCGAACCCTTCCTCTGTTCGAAAGAGACGCCGCCCTCAAGATACCAACTTTGATGCCGCTTTTCCAGAATTATGCAAATTTATAGGTAGTTCAGAGCAATGTCAATTTACACTGCTCTATTTGTGGCAGTAAGTTAATGAATGTCTACCAGAAGGAGAGACAATGACTATAAAAACTCTGAAAATAAACTGACTGAACACTTCAGTAATGGGGGTCTTGTTTGCCTCAATACCAAAAAATCTCCCAGTTGTATGTTTTCGTAGCAGTGGGCACAAACTTTTGAATCAATGGTACAATGAACGAGCTGTTAATAAGAGAGATGAGAGAAAGAGAATAGTAGAAGCAGTAGCAGCTATCATCTGTGAAGATACAAGAACGACTCCTTATCAGTGACTTGACAGAGAATGCTGAAGTTATACTTCCTGACATTTTACACGAATTTGTGAAAGGTGTGGTTTCGTCAACAAAAAAAAAAATGTAGTGAACAGTCCCCTTTAAAAAAAATGTACAGCAATGTCCCATGCCTCGTTCATTTATTTCCCCACTGCAACTTGGCCTTGCAGTGTACTTGTTTCGTAAAGCGGAACCAAAAAGCATTGTCGGAATTGTCTCGAGTATAGGTTTCTGCTCTTCATGTAGAACTGTGCCTTTATTTGAAGCTTCTGCCATTCAGTTCTGCAAACCAAATATTTCAAATGATTCGTCCTCACAGTTCGTTTTCGATATTGCTGACTTCAGTATTCCAACAATGACGGGCAAAGGTACATTCCATGGTATAGGTGGAATCAGATGTGTGACTCCAAGCAGAGCTATAGAACGTCAGAAAGTAACGAAACTCTGTCATGCCGAGCACTACTGAAACAGCAAGTGCCAAAAAAATTAGTCTGGTAACATTCCGAAGGCAGAATGAGTGGGACTGATGACCGCAGATGTTAAGTCCCATAGTGCTCAGAGCCATTTGATTTGTAGAATGAGTTGGAATTGAAGACATTGTTCTGCAAAATCTCTACTCAGAACAACCATTCACTAAAGCAACAGTGTCTACCAATCACGATTTTACTTCAATAATCGAAAAGTTTTAACAGCTTTCTATTCCTGCGTGGCAAGGTTTCATGGAGAAAATCACAACCGGAGAATCTTATACGCTATTAAACGTATTAGCACTTCCATTCATCAACAACCCGCCCACAGGTTATAGCACTATTTTAACTGCTTTAACTTATGCCATCACAGAGAGTAAGAAGTCCACACAGCAGTCATGTATCGTGACGTTTGATCAATCACCCTACATGAAAACTAAAGATATAGTTGCAGTGGGGGTTAATGGAGGGAATGAGCTATTCACTAATGTAGTCATTCGATTAGGAGTCTTTCACTTGATAATGTCTTTTCTAGGAGCAAGAGGATTCATAATGAGATACAGTGGACTCTCTCAACTTTTGGAGACTGTCTATGCTGCAGCTTCTGTTCCCCATATATTTTTTGGTCGATCGTGCATTCTAGCTCACTCTGCAATCATGTGTGCTTTTTCCATCATAATACTGGAGTAAATGGCAGTCATAGAGGAGGAGAAGCAACGTATTAAAGATTGTACACTACTGGCCATTAAAATTGCTACACCACGAAGATGACGATCTACAGACGCGAAATTTGACCGACAGGAAGAAGATGCTGTGATATGCAAATGATTAGCGTTTCAGAGCATTCACACAAGGTTGGTGCCGGTGACGACACCAACAACGTGCTGACATGAGGAAAGTTTCCAACCGATCTCTCATACACAAACAACAGTTGACCGGCGTTGCCTGGTGAAACGTTGTTGTGATGCCTCGTGTAAGAAGGAGAAATGCGTACCGTCACGTTTCCGACTTTGATAAAGGTCGGATTGTAGCCTATCACGATTGCGGTTTATCGTATCGCGACATTGCTGCTCGCGTTGTTCGATATCTAATGACTGTTAGCAGAATATTGAATCGGTGGGTTCAGGAGGGTAATACGGAACGCCGTGCTGGATCCCAACGGCCTCGCATCACTAGCAGTCGAGATGAAAGGCATCTTATCCGCATGGCTGTAACGGATCGTGCAGCTACGTCTCGATCCCTGAGTCAACAGGTGGGGACATTTGCAAGACAACAACCATCTGCACGAACAGTTCGACGACGTTTGCAGCAGCATGGACTATCAGCTCGGAGACCGTGGCTGCGGTTACCCTTGACGCTGCATCACAGACAGGAGCGCCTGCGATGGTGTACTCAACGACGAACCTGGGTTCACGAATAGCAAAACGACATATTTTCGGATGAATCCAGGTTCTGTTTACAGCATCATGATGGTCGCATCCGTGTTTGGCGACATCGCGGTGAACGCACATTAGAAGCGTGTATTCGTCATCGCCATACTGGCGTATCACCCGGCGTGATGGTATGGGGTGCCATTGGTTACACGTCTCGATTACCTCTTGTTCTCATTGACGGCAATTGGAACAGTGGACGTTACATTTCAGATGTGTTACGACCCGTGGCTCTACCCTTCATTCGATCTCTGCGAAACCCTACATTTCAGCAGGATAATGCACGACCGCATGTTGCAGGTCCTGTGCGGGCCTTTCTGGATACAGAAAATGTTCGACTGCTGCCCTAGCCAGCACACTCTCCAGATCTCTCACCAACTGAAAACGTATGGTCTATGGTGGCCGAGCAACTGGCTCGTCACAATACGCCAGACACTACTCTTGATGATCTGTGGTACCGTTTGAAGTGCATGGGCAGCTGTAATTGTACACGCCATCCAAGCTGTGTGTGACTCAATGCCCAGGCGTATCAAGGCCGTTATTAAGGCCAGAGGTGGTTGTTCTGGATACTGATTTCTCAGGATCTATGTACCCAAATTGCGTGAAAATATAATCACATGTCAATTCTAGTATAATATATTTGTTCAATGAATACCCGTTAATCATCTGCATTTCTTCTTGGGGTAGCAATTTTAATGGCCAGTAGTGTATTTCTGATATGAGTGGAAATGGTGCATCTTTCGGCGATTTGGAAAAATATCAAGTGATTGAAAAGCTGAAAAATAAATTTTTCCACACAATGGATGATATTAAGCAAAGAGGTGAAACTTCCCAGTTATGGATACATTACATTCAGATCGTCATCTTGCCATTGCATTTCATCCAAGCAGAGCGTATGGGAAACTAGGAGCTCCATATACAGTGTGTGAGAGCTACGTTCCCAATATTCCACGCAACTGGACACTTTCCTTATGCTAAAGCGTGTCATTCGTACCTCCAGGACATGGAAAAACTGAAAGAAACCGTGAAACCCGCAGATTTCGGTAAATTCACCAAGGACATATTTTTCGCGGATCGACGCTCTGATAAGTATTGGTGTTGAGCACGGGCCGACATGACGATAGAACAAACGCTTATGAAGAACCTGAAGAGTGTTGGAGGTGTTTCACACGGATGAGGTTTCACCGTTAGTGTGTTGAACCGATGGATTTGCGGTATGCCAATAGCCCATCACATATGTGAAGCTATGGAACAGTTCTGTAGTTTACATTCGGTTTCTAGTGATGAACATGTTGAACTGAGGAGTGGAAGGATAGAAAATGATGAGAAAATTCGCAGAAGATTTCAGCTATGGTTGCAACAACACACTCCATCTGCTTATAAGGAGCGATTGTATTCATTAGGATCTGGATTAGCGTCTCAGGAAGTAAACTGCTACAAAGCTGTGTCTGTTGGTGAAGAAGCTCTTCGAACAATAGTTACTGTCTCGCCAAAATTTGGTTCTCTGAAGCTTAAGCGATCCAGCACAGTTTAAGGGAAATGTGCATGTCACCTGTTAGGCTTGAAAAACAAAACTGAAGTAGATACAACTCAGTTATTTCAGATAATACTGTGCACGTTTCTTTCAATGATTTAAAGTACTGCTTCACGTACGAATTATCGAGTGTACCAATGTCTCTGACAGCAGTGGATTGATGAGGAAATGAAAAAGTCGTCGCTGTACAATCTTTTCAGTCAAGTACCTGAAAGGAATATTGACAATAATGAATCGAAGTTCTTTGTTATAGATGGAGGTTTTCTTATCAACCACGTCGTGTGGCCCTTGAATGGAACTTTCGGTAACATTTATAAAATCTTCATGGCCTATATTCAGAGACATTATAAAGATGATGTTGCTGTTGTATTTGACCGATATACAGAAAGCTCTCCGAGCATAAAAACTATTGAACGCCAAAGGCTAACGATGAAGCGGACCTCACGAGAAATTTTCTTTAATGACGATACGTTATGCGTTGAATCACAGTCTGCCTTTCTTAGTAACGTCAGCAATAAGGAAATGTTTATTACACAGCTTGTGCAACAACTAGACAGTTTTGCTATTGAAACCAGGATTTCGGATGACGATGCAGATGTTGAAATTGTTGCCAAAGCGATAAATGCCTCAAAATTTTACAAGCAAGTGATTATAGTGGATCAAAATGTAGATCTCCTTGTGCTACATATCGCTCTTCCTCCAGACGACACAAACATAATCCTGACGAAGGAAGGTAAAGGTAGCATCAGAACAAGGCGTTACAGTTCTAAAGATATACGTAACTCCTCACTCGTTCGTGAATGCAAGAATTCAATACTGTTTCTTCATGCAGTAAATGGTTGCGACCGCACTTTAGCCTTTCTTGGGTAAGGAAAGCTCAAGATTTCCAATTATTCAACCGGTATCCCCAACTTCATACTCGTAATATTGCACAGATATTCAATGATCCTGCTTCCTCTCCTGATACCATCGCAAAAGCAGGAGAGAAATTTATACACTCTTTCTACACAAAAACAGTAGAGAGTCCTGACGTTAAATGCAATTAGATTTAAATGTTTTAATGTTCTTGTGGGTCAGACAAACAATGCTGTCATACTCTCTCGTTTGCCACCCACTACTGATGCAGGACGCCTCCATTCTTACCGAGTTTACCTACAAGTCCTGCTGTGGCTGAGGAACTACTCGGATCCCAAAAACTGGAGCTGGAGGGAATCAAACTCATCCCTCTCAACGATTCACATTAAACGACCACCTGCTCCAGAGAAAAACTGCTACTGATTTCATGCAGCTGCACTCAAGGCTGCGGAAGAAAGTGCGAATGTGTGAAGGTTGACCTACATTGCACAACAATGTGCAAAAACTGTCACGGACAAAGCTGCACTAATGTGTCTCGCAGTAATTTGACAGAAGATTTGGATGATAGTTTTATGTAAAAAAATATATTTACAAGAATTTATTTGTTTGATAGATATTGTGCTATTTTCATTGTCTACGTGTTGTACATATAATTGTAAATATATTACAACAAAAGTAATTGTTGATTAGTTTTACAGTAATTCTTAATTTTCATGAAAAATGATTTTCATCCAATAATTTAAGTCGCATAAATCTAAAGTAAAAGACTATAAAGCAAAATTACTCCGTATAAATAAAAGTCTGTTTTTAAAAAAATTCACTTCTTTTTACCTACAAATTTTGGTACTTATAAACTAATTACCTTACTTAAACAAGCGTTTGACCTTCGCTGAGTAGAATTTCACCAGAACTATTTTCTGTCGTATAGATAACTTCGTTAAGTGAACCGTTTTTCGTAAAGTTTGGAAAAAGGAAAATAAATTACATTAAGGGGTGGGGGAGAGGAAAGCTCCCCAGATAGGGTAGGGAACTTTTCTGTCTTTTACTTCTTCATCCCCTAAGAGTGTTTTCAAAAAGTTTCAAAATTTTATAAATTTTCCCCCATTTTTCCTAATTTGCCTGGACTATCCGGTGGCGCCAGAGCAACAGTCTGCAAATACTCAGCAGCCCCTGCAAGATCCCCATTCTCCGATGCCACACTCCCCGCCCAGCCGCTGCACACTGTCGGAAGGTGGCGGACTGGTAACATAGCGGGCAGTGGCCCACCCACTGCTTCTCTGTGCCGCCGTTGCCCCACTGTAGTGACGGGTCCAGGTCTCAACAGCTTCAGAGCAGGCTGCCATAGCGTACGTGTAAACTGCGACCTCGATCAGCATCTCGTATAGAGGCCAGCCAGCACAGCACCATGTTGGTGGAGCTGTGATGCAGACAGAATTGGTTTTAGTACCTCTCGGTTGTCAAATTTATTATTTGATTCCAAGAAGGTCGTTCCACAGATAATCTATAACTAGTTTCGTGTTTAACATTACGAATTACCTCTGTTAAGTAGCACTATGGCAATGAGAGAATACTGCTGGTAGTACCAGCTCGCTAAGTAATAACGTAGCCCCTTTGAGAACGATAAGATGTTAGCTGTAGGTTCTATCCTCGCTAGAGAACTAAATATTTAGTTGCGTTTGACTTCCTCTTTTACCAAGCTATAAGCTTCCAGATCGAAAACCAATATGGAAATCTTTACTTAAAATGTCTCTGCTTATACCGATGTACATCTTACTTTTTTGTGAATGCGCAATTCTATTAAATATGTGCGGCATTGAATAATTAGTTAACTGGATTTATTTGAGAGTCTACTACAAGACAGTTACGTTTCGTGGGTTGTATACAAATTAGGCGGAACACATCATATTGCTCGGATATTTTTCAGCACGATAGTACATGGCCATGTTGTACCTAGGAATATTTTTTCACATTTAGATAAATCTTTTTTTCAATAGCATGGCATATGATTTCATTGTGGAATAAGAAGATATATTAATCTCCTATTACAGAGATGGCTAGAAGTAGATGGAGCACAAGCTTGGATATCGTCGATGGTATCATTGCGAAAGGAATCTTCATGTTATTTTTCTGTAACGATTTAGGAAAATCACGAAAATGTAAACGTGGACAGCCGGACGGAGGTTTAATACCCCGCTTCTTCTGTATACAAAAATTTGTTAAATAACTTTATTAAAAAGTAAAGTCCAAGCATTTCCTCTCATTTCTCTTGAGAACCATTGCCTTTTCAAGTTTGTGAGACTGGAAAATAATTTAAATTTTCTTCCTTTCAGCCAAAGGAAAAGGGGACTGGTGATCCAACAGGTGCTCTAACGCCAGAAGAAGTGCAGTTTCAAATGGACTTGCAAACTGCAATTCAGAGATCCCTCCAAGACAGTTATTTGAACAATAACCAGTCAGCCGCTGACACTTCTGAGGTAAGTCACTGTATAGCTGCTAACCACGTATTATAATTTAAAAATCATAAATCGAGGAGTTTCGTAACTCTCGTGTAAGCTCACCGGACATACACGCTCCAGTCACATTAATGTAACCACTGCTTATGTTAGACGCCAACGCGCAATAACTATTCGCAAACGGCAGGTGACAGCATTGGCAGTGGAGGATATACTAAGCCGGTCGTTGCAGTCATTGTCGTAATGCGGAAACTGAACGATTTATTTGACGTCCAAAAGGTTATGGTAATTGGTTTTCTGGCCAAGGGTGGAAGCATTTCCAAAACGGCAAAGTTTGCGTACTGTTCGCTTGCCGCCGTGGTTAAAAATCGTGCATGGAAAAATGCGCTATCCAAAACTGGGGCCGAGGCAATTGTGGCTCACCACAGGCCGTAGATGATGGGGGTGAACAACTGCTGCAGAGACGTGTATGGGCGAATAGACGAGCAACTGTTGAGCAACTGACTGCCCAGATGAACCATGCTGCGTATGGGCCCCCACAGTAGGCGCCTGGCTCATGCACCCATGCTGACTGCTGTTCATAGGCGACGAAGGCTGGAATTTGCACACCAATATCGCAACTAGACGTCCATTGAGTGGCGAAGGTGGCCTTTCCAGATGAATCATGTTCTATGCTCCATTGGACAGATGGCAGTTAAGCGTGTACGATGTGACGCATTTGAAAGCAAACACCCTGCATGCGTTACGGTCTATGGAATATTTTCGTGGCATTCTCTGCGCCAAAGGAACTGGTATAAGGGTGCGTATTCAACTACAGAGATTTGTAAACAGGCAGAATACGGAGCTGCGGTCGGCAAGGGCCTATATGAGACAAATGTCTGGCGCAGTTGTTAGATCGGTTACTGCTGCTACAATGACAGGTTATCAAGATTTAAGCAAGTTTGAACGTGGTGTTGTAATCGGCACACGAGCGATGGGACACAGTACCTCCGAGGTAGCGATGAAGTGGGGATTTTCCCGTACGACCATTTCACAGGTGTGCAGTGAATATCAGGAATGCGGTAAAACATCAAATCTCCGACATCGCTGCTGCCGTAAAAAGATCATGCAAGAACGGGACCAACGACGACTTAAGACAATCGTTCAACATGACAGAAGTGCAACCCTTCCGCAAATTGCTACATATTTCAAATGGCTCTGAGCACTATGGGACTTAACTTCTAAGGTCATCCGTCCCCTAGAACTTAGAACTACTTAAACCTAACTAACCTAAGAACATCACACACATCCATGCCCGAGGCAGGATTCGAACCTGCGACCGTAGCGGTCGCGCGGTTCCAGACTGTAGCGCCTAGAACCGCTCGGCCACAACGGCCGGCACTGCATATTTCAATGCTGGGCCATCAGAAAGCGTCAGCGTGAGAACCATTCAACGAAACATCATGGATATGGGCTTTCGGAGCCGTAGGCCCACTCGTGTACCGTTGAGACTGTACCACACAAAGCTTTACGCCTCACCTGGGCCCGTCAACACCGACATTGGACTGTTGATGACTGGAAACATATTGCCTGGTCGGACGAGTCCGTTTCAAATTGTATTGAACGGATGGACACGTACGGGTATGGAGACAACGTCATGAATCCATGGAACCTGCATGTCAGCAGAGGACTGTTCAAGCTTGTTGAGGCTCTGTAATGGTTTGTAGCCTGTGCAGTTGGAGTGATATGAGACCCATGAGACGTGCAAATACAGCTCGGACAGGTGACACGTACGTAACCATCCTGTCTGATCACCTGCATCCATTCATGTCCATTGTGCATTCCGACGGACTTGGGCAATTCCAGTAGGACAATGCGCCACCCCACACGTCGAGAATTGCTACAGGGTGGCTCTAGGAACAATCTTCTGAGTTTAAACACTTCCGCTGGCCAGCAGACTCCCCAAACATGAACATTATTGAGGATATCTGGAATGCCTTGCAACATGCTGTTCAGAAGAGATTTCCACTCCCTCGTAGTCTTACGGATTTATGGGCAATCCTGCGGGATTAATGGTGTCAATTCCCTCGAGCACTACTTTAGACATTATTCGAGTCCATGCCACGTCGTGTTGCGGCACTTCGCGTGCTCACGGGGGCCTTACACGTTATTAGGCAGGTGTACCAGTTTCTTTGGCTGTCCAGAGTAATTTGTAGCATTTCATCAGGCTCATAATATTTGAATCAGTTGATGTTCATGGTAGTATTAAGTCCATATAGTATTCTAGATTTAAGTTTTTGAGAATATTTAGCATACTTCGCATTTCGACAGGATACTTGACTATCTTGGCTATGAATCTAACCCTCACATGTACATATTCTCTGTTCGACCCTCCAGCTGTCGATTTATCACTCGGTCTCTCCCTCTTATATAGTAGATCCACTTTACTAATTACGTATAGTATAGCTGCCACAAAGATGTATATAAAATTAAAATATAGCACACGTAAAAATAAACGTGCTGATAATAAATACACAGTATAACGTAACAAAAGTGATACACATTTATACGTTTTACTGTAGAACAAACGTGCAGACTTTCAAAGGTATGTATAACGTTTCTGTATTGCAGTGAAAGAAAAGAAACGAAATGAAAAAAAAGACTCAGAGTTAGTAATGTCTTCACACCATGACCATACCTAGAATAAATTTCCCCAATTTTTTTAGTGTATCCACGCAGGCTGTCCAAAGTTATGGCATACCACCCTATCCATGCGCCATGGCGTATGAACAGTGGTCGTAAAAAGTTCCTAACCGGCAGCGGTCAGAGACGAGTGTCATACATTTTCAACGACAATCGGTTTCAAATCGGGCAGTAATGCTGTTGGTATTTGACGTCAGGCACCTCACAAACATCCATTGCCCTCGGCGACATATCAAACTGCATATCTTCATGGGGCCAAACAACGTAGTAACTGAACAGTTGCTGATTGGAAGCCTGTAGTGTGGTCCGCCGAGTCTCGAATTTTCTTCTTTTCAAATTATGTGAGGTGTTGAATGTGTTGGGACTGAGGCTCACCCCAAGAGTGGCGGAGGAATCCGCTGCTCATAGGTCAGGATGAGGCGCCGCTTCCTTCACTTGGAAGTGGGTTGCGGGTGATGGTGGTAGCTGAAAACGTATAACGGCTACTAGTAAAACATCCCTGAATGTAATAGTCCTTTATCCATGTTAGGCATAGGCCTAAGAAAAGCTGTGGCCCCCAGATGTAGTGGGCCGCAGAACCACAGAGTGCCAATGTCAGAGAAACTGCCAGGAAGGCGGCACAGACAGGTAGCGTTGGCCGCTGATGTCAGCAAGGCTGCAGAAACCTGACGAAGGCCTTAGGCCACACGCCACTGGCGATGGGTGGCAGCTACAGCCCTGGCTGCTTGGCTGCCTCTGGGTGCAGAGTACAACAATGGGAAGGACCGTATCTACACTGTAGTTCCCCACACGGGAGACGTCGCGTGAGTATGCCCATAGTGGGCGGTGATCAGCAACAATGTGTGGGCAGCAGAAGTGTTACTGTGGAGCAACAGTCTAGGCTTGAACACATGATCCACCAGGGAGGTGGATGCTCACAGAATAAAGGTGTCCAGAAGGTAATCCGGCGGTGTAAAGTCACCTAGTGGTCTTCATACAATCTTCTGCTCAGTCGAATGCCTGGAGCTTGTGGAAGCGAAGTCCAGATTAGGTGGTTGGCTGCATCATCATGCATTGCAAGCGGTCTCTGCTTGGAAGTTAGTGGATGGTATAGACTGCACCGAATGGTACCACATACACATCTGGATACCAGCTGGTGATATGGAATGCTCGACTTCGGTTCATTGGGAGAATTTTAGTAAAGTGTGGTTCATCTGTAAAGGAGATCACATATAGGATGCTACTGCAACCTGTTCTTGAGTTCTGCTCAAGCGTTTTGGATCTATATCAGGTCCAATTAAAGAAATACATCGAAGCAATTCAGAGGCGAGCTGCTAGATTTTTTACTAGTAGGTTCTAATAACAGTCAAATGTTATGGAGAGACTTCAGTAACTCAAATGTGAATCCCTCGCGGGAAGGTGACAGTCTTTTATGCAACGCTATGCAGAAAATTTAGGGAACTGGCATTTGAAGCTGACTGCAGAACGATTCTACTGCCTCCAACATACATTATGCATAAGGACCATGAAGTTAAGCTGCAAGAAATTAGGGCTCATACAGAGGAATATTGATAGTTGTGTTTGCCTCGCTGTATTTGTAATTTGACAATAACTAGTACAGGGTACCCTCCGCCATGCGCTGTAAGGTGGCTTGTGGGGTTTGTATGTAGATGTAGATGTAGATGTAGATGAACTGGAAAAAATCTGAGCACCACTGAGAGAGGGGGTCTGATTCTAGTAGCATTTATGTGAGCTCGGCCGACTAGTTTTTTCCTTTTGCTACGACTTTAGACTGTAAATCGTAACAAGTTTATATACTCGGCCACCGTCGCTAGGTAATGGTGACTTCATGTGGTTTGCTCGTCGTGTCAGCTTTTCTGGACACCCTGCCTCTGCTGTAAGATGTCCTAACTTAGCTCTTCAGGCACTCTGTCTGGCATATTTCACAGTGTCGTTGTACAGAATGAGTGCTGTTGCACTGCAAATAAGTCTTCTTTCTTCACAGCACCTGGTCGTCAAGATAATGGCACCTCTCTTCCTATATTTTCATGGCATTGGATATAGGCAATTCATTACTCCCAATTGTATTGTGGTGCCACAGTCCACCTTTCTCTGAAAAAATCCGCCCTCTGGGTTTCTAATCATCATCATCAGTTATCTGCTATATTAGCAGGTCCTTTGCCTCTCCATTTTCTGCGATCCATTGCTTCCTTCTTAAGGCTGCTGTATGTTGTGCCGTCCATCATGTCATCCAGTATCTGGAATCTCTTCATTCCTCGCTTCCTTTTCCCTTCTACATAACCTTCTAAAACTGTTTTTATTAGTCCGTCATTCTTTCTTAATATATGCCCAATCCAATTTCTTTTTCTTCTCTTTATTACGTCTAGTAACTGTCTTTTCTCTCCCACTCTTCTCAGTACCTCTTCATTTTTTACTCTGTCCATCCAACTTATTCTTTCCATCCTCCGCCATGACCAGACCTCAAAAGCCTCCAGCCTTTCTCTGTCTTTTTTCCTCATAGTCCATGTTTAAGCGCCATATAGAAGAACACTCCATACAAGACATTTTATGAGTCTCTTTCTGAGTTCACTGTCCAGACCGCTGCAGAAAATTCTCCTTTTCTTATAAAACGCCTCTTTTGCCATTGCTATCCTTGTTTTAATTTCTGTGGTGCACTTCCAGTCGGTGTCTATCCTGCTTCCAAGATAATTAAAATTTTGCACCTGTTCTAGTATTTCTCCATTCAGCATAATTTTTATTTCCTTATTTCCTCCTAGTGCCAATACTTTTGTTTTATTTGTGTTAATTTTCATTCCATATTTTTTTCCGTTAGTTGCAATGGTGTCCACCAAATCCTGTAATTCTTTTTCCCCTGTGGCTAAAAGGACCATGTTATCAGCAAACCTCAAACACCATACTCTTCTTCCTCCAATTTTTACTCCTTTATCATCTAATGAGCATTGGTCAATCATATTTTCCAAGTAGAGGTTGAAAAGAGTAGGTGATAGACAGCATCCTTGTCTTACTCCTTTTCCTAGACTGATCCAGTTTGTACTTTCTCCTCTCACTTTAACTGAAACTTTTTGATTAAGATATAATGAGTTTATAAGTCTTCTGGTTTTCCAGTCCACTCTCTTTTCCCTCATTATAGTCGCCAGCTTGTCCCAAACCACATTGTCAAATGCCTTTTCTAGATCGATGAAGCACATATATAGGTCGCTTCCTTTTTCAATAAACCTTTCTCCCAAGATTCGTAGGAGCCCTATTGCATCTCTGGTGCCCGTATTCCGTCTAAAGCCAAACTGCTCTTCGCCAAGATTCTCCTCCATTACTTTTTCAAGTCTTTTATTAATTATTCTTAAGATCACTTTGGCTGCATGTGAAATGAGGCTGATTGTCCTGTGCTCGCTGCATTTCTTGGTTCCTCGTTTTTTTGGTAATGGTATCATTACTGTTGTCAGAAAGTCCTCGGGCCATTCACCACTGTCATATATTTTATTACATAACCTCAATATTTCTCTTATTCCATCTTGGTTCAAGCATTTTAGTATTTCTCCCGGTATTGTATCTGTACCTACCGCTTTGCCATTTTTCATTGCAGCTATGGCAGACTTTACTTCTTCCATTATGATGGTCGGTCCTTTCTCGTCATCACTGGGTTTGTACCTGTTTCCATTAATGGACAAAAATACCTCAATACATGTTTTATCGGCTGACGTAAAAGAACAAAAATAAAAAAAAAAGAAAGAAATTCTCCTTCTCTCGCTACTCCAGTTTAGTGTCAAACGGTTCACTGGTTGTTCCTTAACCTAAACGCTATTGTCTAATATTGACCCAGTCCGTTGGCAACTAGTGCAACTGCGAGCTCAATAGTTCGGGCAGTTTTGCACTTGAAGTAATACAGGTTACACAAAGCAGAGTCAGTACTGCAACAATACTAGAAATCGAGAAGCTCGTGGTCGTAATTTTGTTGCACTGTTCATTGCGTCACTGCCATACATGCTGGAGCATCTGCTCAGCAGTAATACGACCTTTCCGTGTCACTGTAAGTTCATCCAGCATATAGAAGAGGTGTGATCTTAGCGTGTTGTTTAAGGTTAGCTTCTGCGTTGTCTAATGATTTCTCCAGTCGACACAACGAAGGCTGTGTCAGATTTATTACAGCTGTTCCAGTAATAGTAACTGGGGACGGAATGTAGTGCCACCTACATCACAGGTTATACCATAAACTAATATCCCACTGTTATGTGGTTTTAGCCACATCGTTCCTTGTGGTTGATCCGGTTCGTAACAACTGAGATACTGAAGTCTCTCCAATTAAGGATTACTAAATGGTTCAAATGGCTCTGAGCACTATGGGACTTAACTACTGAGGTCATCAGTCCCCTAGAACTTAGAACTACTTAAACCTAACTAACCTAAGGACATCACACACATCCATGCCCGAGGCAGGATTCGAACCTGCGACCGCAGGGGTCACGCGGTTCCAAACTGACGCGCTTAGAACCGCACGGCCACACCGGCCGGCTAAGGATTACTATTTCTGGAGTAGTCGCGGAGTACATCCATTGCATACTGACCCTTTGAAAGTAAGGACAGGGCGCCATAAAGTCCCTTTGGCATCCTACTGCATCCGTTTCAACTAATAATACGTAACTGTATCTCACACGCTAGCACGTCGACCTGACCCATCCTGTTTGTGCTCGGTAGTAACGCCACCTTTCCGCAGCTCGTGGTCTATTGTAGCCGCCACGGTAGCTCAGCGTGTTCGGTCAGAGGGTAAGCTGCGCTCTGTAATAAAAACACTGAGTTCATGGACCAACAATGTACTTAAACAAGCGTCATGGGACGTCCGCCTCGAACCAATCCAACGAACATTAACGAATAAAATGAGATCAACAACAAAAAAAGTGGCTAACGTTGCTGTCTCTGGATCACGGGTCCCAGGTTCGATTCCCGGCCGGCTTGGGGATTTTCTATGAACGGGGTCTGGGTGTTTTTGTTGTCCTAATCATTTCATCATCATCATTCGTGACAGTGGCTAGATTGGACTGTGTAAAAATTGGAATGTGTCAAACTTGGGACTGTGTACGGGTGCTGATGACCGCAGAACTGAGCGCCCCACAAACCAAACATCACATCACGCCACCTGGGGAAAAGGAATTCAAATCACTCTCCCTCCCCTTCTCACAAGGTCGTACATACTCTCATGTTCAAAACCATCCGACCGACCTGAATTGCATTTGACCTGATTTGCATGGAGCCCAAATAACGTAACTGTCTTGTAGGTCCTCTAATCTCGTTTCGGTACAGTCGCTTGAATACACAAAATAAATACCACGAATGACCATTGGACAACATTGCTCTGTATTGTAATAACTCCAGGTATAAATTAATACCACGATACTAAAAATATCAGGGAACATCATTTTGTAAACTCAAATTTATTACAAGAAATAACATTAATGAACTTGTGCCACTCTCATTAGTATCTCACACAAAAAATTCCAACAATTCTTAACACAATTACTCCGTAATCCTTGCTCAAAACTACATTGTGTTGTGAATAAGACATTTTCAAGAATATCTGCACTCCCAGACCAGCTCTCTAAAAGCTTTTCCAACCACCCATTAACCATCGTGCAATAAGCGACTGCTACTGAACAAAGTGCATAGTGAACAAACGAGTTGCAAGAACCATGATCAACAGCGTCAAACACTCTATCAGAACTTCACCCTCAACAACATATCACCAGTAATTTGACTATCTTCATGATGACCCATGTATGGTTCAAAAACAACCTATCGCACTTGTTAGCTAATACAAAGTGACATAAAAAATGAAAGTTATTAATGACCAGTCATCTATGCATATGTTTGAACTTCAAATGACATGACGAACTGTTATTTTCTGGCTACAGATTGAGACCTAATACTAACTAAACAAAATATTCGTACCCGACCGTGACGCGTCCACAACGTTAATCGTCATTGCTGACTAGCTTCAAAGAAACGGGATGTAACACGTTTTTAGCAAATATTGTTGTTGTGGTCTTCAGTCCTGAGACTGGTTTGATGCAGCTCTCCATGCTACTCTATCCTGTGCAAGCTCATTCATCTCCCAGTACGTACTGCAGCCTACATCCTTCTGAATCTGCTCAGTGTATTCTTCTCTTGGTCTCCCTCTACGATTTTTACCCTCCACGCTGCCCTCCAATACTAAATTGGTGATCCCTTGATGCCTCAGAACATGTCCTACCAACCGATCCCTTCTTCTAGTCAAGTTGTGCCACGAACTCCTCTTCTCCCCAATTCTATTCAATACCTCCCCATTAGTTATGTGATCTACCCATCTAATCTTCAACATTCTTCTGTAGCACCACAATTCGAAAGCTTCTATTCTATTCTTGTCCAAACTATTTATCGTCCATGTTTCACTTCCATACATGGCTACGCTCCATACAAATATTCTCCAAAACGACTTCCTGACACTTAAATCTATACTCGATGTTAACAAATTTCTCTTCTTTAGAAACGCGTTCCTTGCCATTGCCAATCTACATTTTATATCCTCTCTACTTCGACCATCATCAGTTATTTTGCTCCACAAATAGAAAATTCCTTTACTACTTTAAGTGTCTCATTCCCCAATCTAATTCCCTCAGCATCACCCGAGTGAACTCCACTACATTCCATTATCCTCGTTTTGCTTTTGTTGATGGTCATCTTATATCCTTCTTCCAAGACACTGTCCATTCCGTTCAGCTGCTCTTCCAAGTCCTTTGCTGTCTCTGACAGAATTACAATGTCATCGGCGAACCTCAAAGTTTTTATTTCTGCTCCATGGATTTTAATTCCTACTCCGAACTTTTCTTTTGTTTCCTTTATTGCTTGCTCAATATAGAGATTGAATAACATCGGGGATAGGCTACAACCCTGTCCCACTCCCTTCCCAACCACTGCTTCCCTTTCATGCCCCTCGACTCGTGTAACTGCCATCTGGTTTCTGTACAAATTGCAAATAGCCTTTTGCTCCCTGTATTTTACTCGTGCCACCTTCAGAATTTGAAAGAGAGTATTCCATTCAGCATTGCCAAACGCTTTCTCTAAGTCTACAACCGCTAGAAACGTAGGTTTGCCTTTTCTTAATCTAGTTTCTAAGATAATTCGTAGGGTCAGTATTGCCTCACGTGTTTCAATATTTCTACGGAATCCAAACTCATCTTCCCCGAGGTCGGCTTCTTCCAGTTTTTCCATTCGTCTGTAAAGAATTTGCGTTATTATTTTGCGTCCGCAGCTCGTGGTCGTGAGGTAGCGTTCTCGCTTCCCACGCCCGGGTTCCCGGGTTCGAGTCCCGGCGGGGTCAGGGATTTTCTCTGCCTCGTGATGACTGGGTGTTGTGTGATGTCCTTAGGTTAGATAGGTTTAAGTAGTTCTAGGGGACTGTTGACCATGGATGTTAAGTCCCATAGTGCTCAGAGCCATTTGAACCATTTAGTATTTTGCAGCCGTGACTTGTTAAACTGACAGTTCGGTAATTTTCACATCTGTCAACACCTGCTTTTTTTGGGATTGGAATTATTATATTATTCTTGAAGTCTGAAGGTATTTCGCCTGTCTCATACATTTTGCTCACCAGATGGTAGAGTTTTGTCAGGACTGGCTCTCCCAAGGCTGTCAGTAGTTCTAATGGAATGTTATCTACTCCCGGGGGCCTTGTTTCGACTTAGGTCTTTCAGTGCTTTGTCAAACTCTTCACGCAGTATCATACCTCCCATTTCATCTTCATCTACATCCTCTTCCATTTCCATAACATTGCCCTGAAGTACCTCGCCCTTGTATAGACCCTCTATATACACCTTCCACCTTTCTGCTTTCCCTTCTTTGCTTAGAACTGGGTTTCCATCTGAGCTCTTGACATTCATGCAACTGGGTCTTTTCTTCAAAGCTCTTTTTAATTTTCCTGTAGGTAGTATCTATCTTACCCCTTGTGATATGTGCCTCTACATCCTTACATTTGTCCTCTAGCCATCCTAGCTTTGCCATTTTGCACTTCCTGTCGATCTCATTTTTGAGACGTTTGTATTCCTTTTTGCCTGCTTCACATACTGCATTTTCATATTTTCTCCTTTCATCAATTAAATTCAATATGTGTTCTGTCACCCAAGGATTTCTACTAGCCCTCTGCTGCCTTCACTATTTCATCCCTCAAAGCTACCCATTCTTCTTCTACTGTATTTCTTTCCCCCATTCTTGTCAATTGTTCCATTATGCTCACTCTGAAACTCTCTACAACCTCTGGTTCTGTCATTTTATCCAGGTCCCATCTCCTTAAATTCCCACCTTTTTGCAGTTTCTTCAGTTTTAATCTACAGTTCATAACCAATAGATTGTGGTCAGAGTCCACATCTGCCCCTGGAAATGTCTTACAATTTAAAATCTGGTTCCTAAATCTCTGTCTTACCATTACATAATCTATCTGAAACCTGTCAGTACCTCCAGTCTTCTTCCATGTATACAACCTTCTTTTATGATTTTTGAACTAAGTGTTAGCTACGATTAAGTTATGCTCTGTGCAAAATTCTACTAGGCGGCTTCCTCTTTCATTCCTTACCCCCAATCCATATTCACCTACTACGTTTCCTTCTCCTCCTTTTCCTACTATCACATTCCAGTCACCCATGACTATTAAATTTTCGTCTCCCTTCGCTATCTGAATAATTTATTTCATCTCATCATATATTTCTTCAATCTCTTCGTCATCTGCAGAGCTAGTTGGCATATAAACTTGTACTACTGTAGTAGGCGTGAGCTTCGTGTCTTTCCTGGCCACAATAATGCGTTCACTATGCTGTTTGTAGTAGCTTACCCGCACTCCTATTTTTTGTTCATTATTAAACCTACTCCTGCATTACCCCTATTTGATTTTGTATTTATAACCCTGTATTCACCTGACCAAAAGTCTTGTTCCTCCTGCCACTGAACTTAACTAATTCCCACTACATCTAACTTTAACCTATCCATTTCTCTTTTTAAATTTTCTAACCTACCTGCCCGATTAAGGGATCTGACATTCCACGCTCCGTTCCGTAGAACGCCAATTTTCTTTCTCCTGATAACGACGTCCTCTTGAGTAGTCCCCGCCCGGAGATCCGAATGGGGGACTATTTTACCTCCGGAATATTTTACCCAAGAGGACGCCATCATCATTTAACCATACAGTAAAGCTGCATGCCCTCGGGAAAAATTACGGCTTTAGTTTCCCCTCGCTTTCAGCTGTTCGCAGTACCAGCACAGCGAGGCCGTTTTGGTTAGTGTTAGAAGGCCAGATCAGTCAATCATCCAGACTGTTGCCCTGCAACTAGTGAAAAGGCTGCTGGCCCTCTTCAGGAACCACACGTTCGTCTGGCGTCTCAACACTCAACAGATACCTCTCCGCTGTGGTTGCACCTACGGTACGGCTATCTCAGCTATCGCTGAGGCACGCAAGCCTCCCTACCAACGGCAAGGTCTATGGTTCATGGGGAGTGGGGTTCGAGAATCTGGACTTCAAATTACATGACGAAAATTCTTGTACTGGATCGAGACAAATATCAAGAAACTGTCGTACCTGTTAAATAACCACGAAAGATGTTAAATATGGTTTCATTCCGAAATAACGAACTTGAAATTACGTAATGTATGTGTTGGATGGTGATTCGAACCGAGCACCTAATCCGATAGTTTTGTAAGCACAACAGATCCCAGATATAAAATTTTCTCAGCCGTAGCGAGATGCTTGAAACAGTAATGACGAGAAAAATGAAAATTTCGGTCTCCCCAGGGTTCGAACGCGACAGGTACCGCCGTTGTTTTCTAGCCACGATTGGACATTAAATGTAGAGTTTTTTAACCAGAAGCGAGATGTGCGCATATTTGAACTGGAAGTGACGTGACGAAGAGTACAGTGATGACTGCTAATCGAACCCGCACATATTGTTGTTTACAACGTACTAAGACACGTTAGCTATAGAATTCTTTTTCACCAGTAGCAATGAGTGGCATGTTTGAACTTGAAATGATGTGACGAAAATATCTATGTCTTTCTGGGAATCGAAGGCGTCACATATCGTTATTCATAATGAATTAAGAGATGTTAAAAATCAAGATAAATTTCCACAAACATTTAGGTATGGTCATGCTAAAGCCTGAAAGGACGTATGAAAATTTTTGTGCCGAACCAGGATTCGAACCATGACACACGCCTTACGTGGAGTTTGGAACATTGAGCACACAACGATTTGTTGGCCCTGTGTCATCACGAAGGTATCAAACCTCGTGAAACCAGAGCCAGTATATTCAACATCTCAAGCTGAAATAAAAGATAGAAAAGTGCCCTTTGACCTTACATGACGTTTGGTTCTTTAACTGAAATAAAAATACTAGTGTAAGAAAGGTTACTGGAGACGGAGTTTCTACATCCTGCCACTTACGCCTCCGTCATGGTCCAACATATCCTGTAGGTGGTAGCGAAGGGACATCACGTTGAATGTGAATGTGGAACCACGGTGGATTCATAAGTTCTCCATTTGGCATAATCAGGCGTTATAGGCTCTACTAGTACTTATTAAAAAATCTTCGACTGAAGTGATAATCGAAGCCTGAACCTATATATACAACCTAGTATCGAGCTCTCCGATCACTGAACACCACATTCGTCTGAATCGTGATTTTGTTGTAGCACTGGTGGGCCAGGCTGGACAACAATTTTGACTTCCTGACTCCCTGGAGTGGATTACGGTCGGTTCAGAACACTCATATCTGCTCGATCGAACCGTCACTAACTGGGCACCAGCCTCAGCTACCCAGTGCGTATATCCAACTTGATTTTGTAATCACTAAAATAAAATTACATGGTGGCAAATTACACAAATTGCCAACACTGGAAGATGCGGGAGTTTCCACAGGCAGTATTGCTTCTACTTAAGCTACTCTCCATGTTTCGGGTGTAGCCCATCATTACATCGTCGTCCGCCCCGATAGCTGGTGATTAGCGTGACGGATTCCCGTCCAACGGGCTCAGGTTCGATTCCGCGCTGGGTCGGAGATTTTCTCCGCTCAGGGACTGGGTGTTCTGTTGTCTTCATCATCATTTCATCTCCATCCGGTAAATAAGTCGCCCAATGTGGCGTCGAATGTAATAAGACCTGCACCAAGGCGGCCGGACCTGCCCCGCAAGGGGCCTCCCAGCCAATGAGGCCAAACTTACATTTCCATCACAACAACATTTAAATGAACTTTACAACAGAATAACACAGACTGATAGTCTCCAAGCGCATAGGTGCACACAAGAACCATACCTGAGTTACGTGGCCACTTTCATTTAGTATAATGGGACAGACGCTGACGGCGCGACAGTGGTTTGCGGTGCTGTTATCTCGATATGACTCGATTAAGTCCCCTACTTGTTATGTCGTTGAAATTCTCTTACGGTGAGTACATACTAGGCGAACAAACTACAGACACTGGATTCGGCTGAACGTTGGTTGCCAATGCACTGGCGTTCGACTTCTCAGCCTCACAAAATGAAGAACTCCGGGCCAAGGAATTCGGCCATGTGGAACCGCAGTTGGTTCTGAGAACTTACCGATGTTGCTCCTGTCTTGTTATTGTTATGAAATAACATTTTAATTGCAATTTCACCAGCCGATATTGTGAGGGAAGAAGACGAGTTATTTTACTGCAAGAAGGTCATCATCAGAAAAAGAAGATGAAACGACCGTGGTAGTCGACCTCTGTTTTAAAAAGTAGGGAGCAGTGTGATTGGACAAAATTAATGTCTGTCCTTAAAGCTGAATTGGAATATGGACAAGCCGGCCGGGGTGGTCGAGCGGTTCTAGGCGCTTCAGTCTGGAACCGCGCGACCGCTTCGGTCGCAGGTTCGAATCCTGCCTCTGGCATTGTTGTGTGTGATGTCCTTAGGTTAGTTAGGCTTAAGTAGTTCTACGGGACTGATGACCTCAGATGTTAAGTCCCATAGTGCTCAGGGCCATTTGAACCATTTTGTTACAGCTTAGCATATAGCAAAAACAGTGCCAATAGGTGTTGGCATAGTTCATAACGTTACTAGTAACTAGCTCAACAGCCGTGCGGTCTGATGCGCCTTGTCTTGGTTCGCGCCCCCCCCCCCCCAGCCCCCCTCCCGTCGAAGGTTCGCGTCCTCCCTCGGGCATGTGTGTGTGTGGTGTCCGTAGCGCAAGTTAGTTTAAGTTACATTAATTAGTGTGTAAGCCGAGGGACCGATGTTCTCAGCTGTTTGGTCCCATAGAACCTTACCGAAAACTAGCTCAAGTACTACAAGTGAAGTGCAGGGTAGATCCCGAAAAAGTTAAAGCAACCACACATAGAATCAGGACTCAAAGCGTACATACTTAAGAGAACGCTACGAAATGGATTG
Organism: Schistocerca cancellata; assembly: GCF_023864275.1. Classification (NCBI taxonomy): domain Eukaryota; kingdom Metazoa; phylum Arthropoda; class Insecta; order Orthoptera; family Acrididae; genus Schistocerca; species Schistocerca cancellata. Next base: position 376,660,058 of record NC_064629.1, on the reverse strand, counting down.
TAACCCTTTTCTAAACAAGATTTTAGCTTGTGATGAAGCTTCGGTTCACCATTTTGAACCAGAGACCAAAAGATGAAACATGGGACCTTGAATATTCCGGCACATTAACTAGGGAACGTATAACACATATACTGTACATCAGCACCTAAATATGCCACTAACACACAGTAAGTGTAACCCTATGGGGGGGGGGGGGATTTTGAAGTGTGACCGTGAGTTAACCTAATGGACAGAGGGTATCGAACATGAATTTCGTTAGTATGGCAATTAGTAGAAAACTGAAAGACTTTAATTTGATAAGTAATGAAAGTAGTAAAAGTTTTTCGTGAATAAAATAGTAGACAGTCGCCAGCCTAATTAGGCATAATAATTTGGAACATTAATCTCAAAGAATTTAAAGATAATTTAGCAAAAGGGGGTTTCATTCTTTCTCTCTTGGTAAAGTACAAAGAACACACACAAATACCAGATGAACTGACCAGTGGTAAGCAGTAGTTATGATTTGCATAAATTGGCAAACACAGAAAGATAATTAGCGCTTTACTCCTATTGATAATAATCACCACCTCAACCATTAACCAATTCAGCACCAAAAGGTCATCAAAGACCTCAAGAGACTAAATGAAGTATGACAAAAGTCCTTGTTTAACTAACACACACACCACAAATGCAGATAAATAACACTGTACAAACACTTTTTTACCCTCTCTCGTTTATGGAAATACGAGGGTCGTCCATAAAGTAAGTTCCGTTTCTGTTTCTATTCGCGGCAGCGCTACGATCGCAGTTCCGAGCACGCGCGGCAGTTACTCTGACTCAAGGAGAAGGCATGTAGGCCATTTGGAGATCGCTGCTGCCGACGTGTGCTTTGTAGTGCTTCTTTATAATGTCAGCCGTAATTGAAAATGCCGCTGGGTGTGAAATCAGATCTGTGATTGGTTTTCTAAATGCAAAGAAAATTAAACCAAAGGAAATTCATCGGCAATCTACGAGGTTTACGGACGAAATGCTACGAGTCATTCAGTGGTTAGAAGATTGGCCAGACTGTTCAATGAAGGACGCGATCAAGTGCACGATGAAGAACAAAGTGGACGCCCGTCTATGGTTACTGATGAACTGGTTCACACAATTGAAGAGAAGATTAAGCACACCCGTAAGTTTACACTTAGTGTCCTTGCTATGGAAGTTCCGCAAATCTCACGATCACTAATTCATGGAATTGTTACTGAAAAATTGAAATTTCGAAAACTTTGCTCACGTTGGGAACCAAAAATTCTTACTAAACAACACAAAAAACATCGGATGGGCAGTCCACTTCAGTTTTTGACAAGCTACAATAAATAAGGCGATGGCTTTCTTTCTCGGATAGTCACGGGGTATGAAACTTGGGTATCGTATGACACCCCTGAAACAAAACGGCAATCAATGGAATGGAGGCACACTTCATCCCCAACGAATGTTAAGCCTAAGCAAATATTGACTCCTCGAAAAATTATGAGCGCCGTTTTTTTGTGACAGAAGAGGCATTTTGCTGATTGATTTCTTACTACGAGGAAAAACAATTAATGCACATGGTTACTGCGAGACCATTAAGAAACTGCTCCGCGTAATGCAGAACAAGTGCCGGAGATTACTGTCAAAAGGTGTTGTTTTTTCCACGATAATGTCCGACCTCACGCGGCAAATGTGATCAAACAACTCTTACGGGAATTTCACTGGGACGCGTTTGATCATCCTCCGTACAGCCCGGACCTCGCTCCTAGCGGCTTTCATCTCTTCTTACATCTAAAATCTGTCCTTGGTGTTCAATAGTTCAACGATGATGACGAGCTGAAAGAACATGTTACCACATAGTTGAATACACAGGCGGCAAAGCCGGCCGGAGTGGCCGAGCGGTTCTAGGCGCTACAGTCTGGAACCGCGCGACCGCTACGGTCGCAGGTCCGAATCCTGCCTCGGGCATGGATGTGTGTGATGTCCTTAGGTTAGTTAGGTTTAAGTAGTTCTAAGTTCTAGGGGACTGATGACCTCAGATGTTAAGTCCCATAGTGCTCAGAGCCATTTGAACCATTTGAACACAGGCGGCAACCTTCTATGAAGAAGGCATACAAAAATTTGTGCCACGCTGTGACAAGTGCCTACAAAATTTCGGAAGCTGTATAGAACTGTACAATAAATATTCTTTCTGTGTCTGTACACGTTTGTTTTATACAACCAAATGGAATTTACTTTGTGGACATACCTCGTACTTCAGATTTCTTTAGCAAAACAATCTTTAGTTTAACTTTTTCATAATAAAAAAGAATATAGTAGGGATCCATAAACTGTCACTTACTCTACTGGAAAATTCTGTAACTATTTCAGAGACAAATTACCTAACACTATTCAGGATTTCTAACCCCACTTAAATTTGTGTATGTTTTAACGCTTTAAAACAAGTTATTCAAATATTAAGCTCAATCAGTTTCAGAAAACAGTTCATGATACTAATGAATGCAGTTTACTTTTCATAATAGTCCAACATACGTGCCTTTCTCACTACCTGTGAAGCAGGTAACTTTAATAACAACATTTAAACATTTTAGCACTGAACTTTAGCACCTTTAGTGCAACCACGAACCATTATATTTTCAGAAACAGGGTGCTCGGTTATCTGTACGTTAAGGACAGGACCCTGCATTGGTTTGTGATTAGGACAGGTGTTAAGGTGCAAACACAGTTTTATGTGACTGGAATTATTATTGAAAAACAATATACTGGTCCATACTGTGATACGTATCTGAACTCCTGTAGTTGGTGGAGCAGTGGCGCAATAGTAGTGGCAAACATGTGGCGGCTAAGTGGTCCCATGCTCTTGAAGTTGTATGCTCTTTATAAATTCTTCTTGCCGATGTATTTCCTTCATTTCAGAGCCATTCTATGACAACAAGAGCACCATACGACAGCCAGAACCACATCCGAGGCAATTTCAACGTAAATTGGCTTCGAAATGCCTCAGTTGGCACCCGCCTTGTTAACAGTACAACGTCTAACCACTGACTGCGTGCTGTGATCTCTTTCTTGCCGCCCAGATTGACCGCCAGATCCACCTTTTCCCGCGCACGAAGCCCCTTCCGTAGAGGAGGAAGTTCACCACGTCTTTTAAGTTACATCATACAATTTCCCTAAGTATGAACCAGTTTTCTACATTCAATTTCTCTTTTATAAACAGGCATATTTTATAAAGTTTCATTATTTAAACACACTGTTGAGTTTTTTCTAAAATATCCATCAGAAACATCCACTTCCCTCTGGCAATTCAAAGACATTAATCAGTAAAGGCCAAATATTTCATAGTTACATACATAAAATTACACAGTATAGATTATTTATAATCGATCTTGGTGTTACAAACCGACAACAAATGTAGCATCTTGTCATTAATGGTTCAAATGGCTCTGAGCACTATGGAACTTAACATCTGAGGTCATCAGTCCCCTAGAACTTAGAACTACTTAAACCTAACTATCCTAAGGACATCACACACATCTATGCCCGAGGCAGGATTCGAACCTGCGACCGTAGCGGTCGCGCGGTTGTCATTAATGGCAGTATACAAATTAATGCACGCATCTTGTGTACCCTAAGCTGCTAGCTCGTTTAATTAATTGAAGCTCTCGCAGCCCGTCCCATTATTAAGTGAAATCGCAATTCAACTACAAATGGTATATAAATTGTAGAGAATTTCTTCTCCGCCAACTTATTTCTACAGTGGCATTAAACGTTTTCTGCCATTTTCAGTTTATCCGACGGAGACAACAGATGAAACAACAGAAAACCATTATAGGGTAATAAGGACCTCGCATTCGTGGTTTTCTGGTGGTTTCAGCACATTCACTAGTTATATAGTGGGAGAACATTCTCCGACGAGAAATACTTTGTTCTTATAGTGATAAATCACCATAAATGGTTGTAGATTATATCTAGAATACCGACTCATTATTATCAACTCTTACGACTGCGTGTTCTCCAGCGAATTAAGCGAACAGAAAAGCAAACAGAAAATTAAGCGAACAGAAAAATCTTTCCAATTCAACATTCGAAAAATGTCGAAAATAAGCGACACAATACTTTCTAAAGACGGACAAATAACAACAGCAATAATAATATTACAGTAAAAAGTAAAAAGTAATTAAGTTTGGCGCATACCGACATTCAGCTGATGATTATAAAAAGTTGACTGTTCAGACTGCAAAAAACTGCAGTACAAGAGAGTTTCTTAAGAAAGCGTTACTGAAATTCAGTCTCGTCGTTTTCAGCAGCATTATAGAAGGGACAATACAGCTGACTTTACATATACCATTTTTTAAGCAATATTTTACCCTATGGTAAAAGTTGAATTCACGTCAGCAAACAAACGCGATGTCACATAGCTAGTGAAGCGCCGATTGTAGAACGTTCTTTCACTTCTGTAGTAGTAGTTAACACAGAAAGAACGTCTATTGTTCACAAAGCGAAAGATATGAGAAATTACAGCAATTTACGTTCAGAATGTTTCATCAAAATTGCAAGAAAATATCCAATAAATTTTGAAGGATAATTCAAGTCTAGTATCGAAACTAACCCTCCCCCCCCCCCACCTCCTCATGAACCACGGACCTTGCCGTTGGTGGGGAGGCTTGCATGCCTCAACGATAGAGATAGCCGTACCGTAGGTGCAACCACAACGGAGGGGTACCTGTTGAGAGGCCAGACAAACGTGTGGTTCCCCAAGAGGGGCAGCAGCCTTTTCAGTAGTTGCTGGGGCAACAGTCTGGATGATTGACTGATCTGACCTTGTAACGCTAACCAAAATGGCCTTGCTGTTCTGGTACTGCGAACGGCTGAAAGCGAGGGGAAACTACAGCCGTAATTTCTCACGAGGGCATGCAGCTTTACTGTATGATTAAATGATGATGGCATCCTCTTGGGTAAAATATTCCGGAGGTAAAATAATCCCCCATTCGGAACTCCGGGCGGGGACTACTCAAGAGGACGTCGTTATCAGGAGAAAAAATACTGGCGTTCTACGGATCGGAGCGTGGAATGTCAGATCCATTAATCGGGCAGGTAGGTTAGAAAATTTAAAAAGGGAAATGGATCCGTTAAATTTAGATATAGTGGGAATTAGTAAAGTTCGGTGGCAGGAGGAACAAGACTTCTGGTCAGGTGAATACAGGGTTATAAATACAAAATCAAATAGGGGTAATGCAGGAGTAGATTTAATATTGAATAAAAAAAATAGGAGTGCGGGTAAGCTACTACAAACAGCATAGTGAACGCATTATTGTGGCCAAGATAGACACGAAGCCCACGTCTACTACAGTAGTACAAGTTCATATGCCAACTAGCTAGGCAGCAGACGATCAAATAGGTAAAAAGACGAGGGCTAGTAGAAACCCTTGGGTAACAGAAGAAATATTGAATTTAATTGGTGAAAGGAGATAATATAAAAATGCAGTAAATGAAGCAGACAAAAAGGAATACAAACATCTCAAAAATGAGATCGACATGAAGTGCAAAATGCCTAATCAGGGATGGCTAAAGGACAAATGTAAGGATGTAGAGGCTTATCTCACTAGGGGTAAGATAGATACTGCCTACAGGAAAATTAAAGAGACTTTTGGAGAAAGGAGAACCACTTGCATGAACATCAAGAGCTTTGATGGAAACCCAGTTCTAAGCAAAGAAGGGAAAGCAGAAAGGTGGAAGGTGTATATAGAGGGTCTATACAAGGGCGATGTACTTGAGGACAATATTATGGAAATGGAAGAGGATGTAGATGAAGATGAAATGGGAGATATGATACTCCGTGAAGAGTTTGACAGAGCATTGAAAGACCTGAGTCGAAACAAGGCCCCCGGAGTAGACAACATTCCATTAGAACTACTGACAGCCTTGGGAGAGCCAGTCCTGACAAAACTCTACCATCTGTTGAGTAAGATGTAAGAGACAGGCGAAATACCTTCAGACTTCAAGAATAATATAATGATTCCAATCCCAAAGAAAGCAGGTGTTGACAGATGGGAAAATTACCGAACTGTCAGTTTAATAAGTCACAGCTGCAAAATACTAACGCGAATTCTTTACAGACGAATGGAAAAACTGATAGAAGCCGACCTCGGGGAAGATCAGTTTGGATTCCGTAGAAATGTTGGAACACGTGAGGCAATACTGACCCTACGACTTAACTTAGAAGAAAGATTAAGAAAAGGCAAACCTACGTTTCTAGCATTTGTAGACTCAGAGAAAGCTTTCGACAATGTTGATTGAAATACTCTCTTTCAAATTCTGAAGGTGGCACGGGTAAAATACAGGGAGCGAAAGGCTATTTACAATTTGTACAGTTATATGAGTCGAGGGGTATGAAAGGGAAGCAGTGGTTGGGAAGGGAGTGAGACAGGGTTGTAGCCTATCCCCGATGTTATTCTATATGTATATTGAGTAAGCAATAAAGGAAACAAAAGAAAAGTTCGGAGTAAGTATTAAAAGCTATGGAGAAGAAATATAAACTTTGAGGTTCGCCGATGGCATTGTAATTCTATCAGAGACAGCAAAGGACTTGGAAGAGCAGCTGAACGGAATGGACAGTGTCTTGAAACGAGGGTGTAAGATGAATATCAACAAAAGCAAAACGAGGATAATGGAATGTAGTCGAATTAAGTCGGGTGATGCTGAGGGTATTAGATTAGGAAATGAGACACTTAAAGTAGTAACGGAGTTTTGCTATTTGGGGAGTAAAATAACTGATGATGGTCGAAGTAGAGAGGATATAAAACGTAGACTGGCGATGGCAAGAAAAGCGTTTCTGAAGAAGAGAAATTTGTTAACATCGAGTATAGATTTAAGTGTCAGGAAGTCGTTTCTGAAAGTATTCGTATGGAGTGTATGTAAGTGAAGCGTGGACGATAAATAGTTTAGACAAGAAGAGAATAGAAGCTTTTGAAATGTGGTGCTACAGAAGAATGCTGAAGATTAGATGGGTAGATCACATAAATAATGAGGAGGTATTGAACAGAATTGGGGAGAAGCGGAGCTTGTGGCACAACTTGACTAGAAGAAGGGATCGTTTGGTAGGACATGTTCTGAGACATCGAGGGATCACCGATTTAGTATTGGAGGGCAGCGTGGAGGGTAAAAATCGTAGAGGGAGACGAAGAGATGAATACACTAAGCAGATTCAGAAGGATGTAGGCTGCAGTAGGTACTGGGAGGTGAAGAAGCTTGCACAGGATAGAGTAGCATGGAGAGCTGCATCAAACCAGTCTCAGGACTGAAGACCACAACAACAACCGAAACTAAATCGACTATTACAGGGTTGCCAAACAAATCTTGTGATGTTGCTAAGTCACAGCTTTTGAATAGCAGTAACCTATTCTTGTGTGGCGCTCAAAATCTCACTCTAGTGGTGCTACCCAAATCTTGCTACCTGTCTTCTGTGCCGGACATTAACTCGAGGGCAGGCTTCAGTCAACGCACGTACAGAATACATCACAGAGTTTACATCTATTCTGCCTGATGATTACAATTATCTGAGTATGTATAATACCACAGAAGCAATGTAAATCTAAGTAAAGTATCCTGTGATTTATGTAATTGTATTACTATATGTTTATATGCTATCTGTGTAATGGGGACATAGTTGCATCATGATAATTCTCAAAGATGGAAGTTTCGGGATGATCTGTACATATGGTAAGGATACTTTAGCTGTATTTCTAGGATTGCAAAACATCGAAATCGGCCATTGTCTCGACTTTTGGCAGTTCTGCTAAGAACTTCATCATGTAAGGTCGAGTCAGTGATTCGCAAGTGTGTCGCAGACAGAAAGAAGTCTGAAGAACTGCTTTACACCATTGGAAAAGAAAAGGTCACAATAAAAAGTAAACACCAACATTTCAGTTACTGTAGATACGTTACTACTCAAGTATTACTGGGGATATATATCCGCTGTTATCTTACAGCAGTTGATAAAAGTTCCTCAGATTTGTAATCTGCCAAATGTCATATTTTTTCGCTTTGTGAGACAATATAAACATCAGATGTAAGTTGCATAATTGTGTAAAAGGCAGATAGAACTGTAGTCAACCAAGCAGCTTAATCTATTTGTCCTTTAAGACAATATAGCCCGCATCTCGTGGTCGTGCGGTAGCGTTCTCGCTTCCCACGCCCGGGTTCCCGGGTTCGATTCCCGGCGGGGTCAGGGATTTTCTCTGCCTCGTGATGGTTGGGTGTTGTGTGCTGTCCTTAGGTTAGTTAGGTTTAAGTAGTTATAAGTTCTAGGGGACTGATGACCATAGATGTTGAGTCCCATAGTGCTCAGAGCCATTTGAACCATTTTTTAAGACAATATGAGTGATGTTTGATCATTAATTTTGACATTTGTGTGATAGGACATTAACGTCATCATATCTTCAATCATTGTTTTATGACGGCGCTAGGGTAAGTGCGCCTTAGCAGTTGCCCTTACAAATGCTACTGTTTCTGCTGCCGTTATTTACCTGTGGTTGTAAGGACATACCGGCTTTCTGGATTGGTTATGAAGGCCTAAAGTAAACGAAGTAGTGAATATAGGAGTCTGCATAATTTAATATACAACAACTACCACCGTCACACCTTAGAAAAAGATCCGGCGGAGAACCCGAGAAAATTCTGTTCCTATGTAAAATCGCTGAGTAAGTCTAAGGCTTCCATTCAGTCACTTGTTGCCTAGTCTGGTGTGACAGCAAAAGACAGAAAAACGAAAGCCGAAGTTTTAAATTCCGTGTTTAAAGAAACGTTCACGCAGGACGATCGTACAAAAATACCGTCGTTTGACCGTCGCGTCCCGTATGGACGACATAGCAATAAGCATCCGTGCCGTAGACAATAAACTGAAAGAACCGAAAAGAAATAAGTCGCCAGTCCGGATGGAATCCCAATTCAGTTTTACGAAGAGTACTCTACGGAATTATCCCCTTACTTCTAAACTAAAAAAACTCCTCCCGCACAGGCCATGAAGCCCCAAAGGTACCGACCAGCCGCCGTTTCATCCTCGGCCCACAGGTGTCACTGGATGCGGATATGGAGGGGCATGTGGTCAACACACGGCTCTCCCAGCCGTATGTCAGTGTCCGAGACCGGAGTCGCTACTTCTCAATCAAGTAGTTCCTCAGTTTGCCTCACAAGAGCTGAGTGCACCCCGCTTGCCAACAGCGCTGGGCAGACCGGATGGTCACCCATCCAAGTGCTAGCCCAGCCCGACAGCGGTTAACTTCGGTGATCTGACGGGAACAGGTGTTACCACTGTGGCAAGGTCGTTGGCCATCCCCTTACTTAGCTTGCATTTATCACCTATCTCTCGTCCAGCGCAGAGCCTCAAGCGACCAGAAAAAAGGGCAGGTCATTCCTGAATACAAGAAGGGTAAAGGGACGAATCAGCAATATTACAGACCAACATCCTTAACATCGGTTTGTTGCAGAATTCTGGAACATAACGTCGTTAACATTGCTGAAGATTTCGTGCATTAACAATGATTTCGGTGTAAACAATGCGTAACGGATCGCTGTGATAGGATCGCTTCTCATTCGCATCAGGTTACATTTTTGTACATTTACAGCCAGCTGCCAGTCATCGCATCTACTAGAAATTTTGTCTGGCATCTTGTATCAACCTACAAGGAAGGAAACCGGAAGTTCGATACAGCATTAGTAGTGTCCTGCTTGGCATAGTCACGTCGTTTAAATACCTGGGTGTAAGGTTGTAGAGCGATATGAAATGGAACGTAGGACTGTGGTATGGAAGACAAATGATCGACTTCGGTTTATTGGGAGAATTTTAGGTAAATGTTGTTCATCTGTAAAGGAGACCGCATATAGGACGCTATGTGACATCTTCTTGAGTACTGCTCCAGTATTTGGGAGTCGCACCAGGTTGGATTAAAGGAAGACATCCAAGTAATTCAGAGGATGGCTGCTAGATTTGTTATCTGTAGGTTCGAACAACATGCAAGTTTTACGGAGATGCTTGGGAAAATTAAATGGGAATCGCTGGATGGGAGCCTACGTTCTTTTCGAGGAGTGCTTTTGAGAAAATTTAGAGTACCGTCATTTAAAGTTAACTGCAGAACAATCCTACTGCCGCCAACATATATTTCGTGTAAGGACCACTAAGATGAGATACGAAAAAAATGAAATGAAATGATCGTGTGACATTGTTGGACGGGAGGTCCGAACTGGGAAAGTTCGGCCGCCGGGTTGCAAGTCTTATTTCAGGTGACGCCACATCGGGCGACTTGCTTGTCGGGCATGATGAGATGATGACGAGAACAAGACAACACCCAGTCCACGGGCGGAGAAAATCCCCAACTCTGCCGGGAATGGAGCCCGGGCCCGCTGCATGGTAGGCAAGCACGTTACCACACAGCAAAGCAGGGGGGACAAGATACGAGAAATTATGGCTCATACTAAGGCATATAGATAGCCCTTTTTCCCCGATCCATTTGCGAGTGGAACAGGAAAGAAAACGACTAGTGGTGGTACAGGGTACCCTCCGCCACACACCGTATGGTGGCTTGCGGAGTATGTATGTAGATATATATGTAGTGTAACTGATAGTTTTACCTTCGCGGCACGTAATCCAGTGTCGCTTTCAGCTCTAGTATTTTCTTTACTTTGAGAAATACAGTGTGGTTTCTACTCAGTGGCGGAATTAACGGGGGGAACCATGATGCTCAGCCAGGAGAGGGGTTGGGGGCTGGGTGGCCAGAAAATGACAACTTAATATTTTTCTAAGATCAAATTTGCCTCACATTAATTATTTTGAAGAGGTAGTTAATAATTTTACAAAACAGAATGTAAGAAAAAAATTAATTTTTTTCTCATTTGTCATTTGAATAAAATTTTATCATTTTTGTACAAATTTCTGATTTAACTCCTGTTGTGGGTCTGATTCAACCCCTGTTGTTGTGGTGGTTTCAGTCCGAAGACAGGATTGACGCATCGCTCCATGCTAATCTATCATCTCTGAATAACAGCTGCAGCCGACATCCATTTGAACCTGCTTACTGTATTCATGCCTGGGTCGCCCTCTACAATTTTTACCCGTCAAACTTCCTTTCATTACCAGAATCACTTTTCCTCGATGCCTCAGGATGTGTCCTTTCTGTCGACCTCTCGGTATGCCATCTGATGCTCTCCCGGTGTCTTTCTAACTTGTAGAATTCTCGGGTGTCTGCCAGGTCACATTGTAAGTTCTCAAAAAAATTTAAGCGAGCAGAATTGTTTCTATCTTCAAGTGGTTATTGATGACTACTGCTCTGCTAGGGCCGGTGTCATATATTCGTTGACTGTTTCCCCCTCCATCACTCCGCTTCTGACGCTGTCCGTGCAGCCGCCACGGTGGGTGGTGATGGCTGTGGATGTGGCAATATCTGGCTGAAAACTGCGGCCCTCAGTCTCTACATTCTGTGAACCTCACTAGACGGGAACGCTTTGCTTTTAATCGCCTCAATGCAGGGTTCCACGCCTAACTCATTACACTATATTTGTTAATGAGACCGTCTTGAACCTTAATTTCAAACACCTCTTTAATCACTCACTCGCAGAAGAAAGAAGATTGCCTAAATAACGTAGTTTTGAATCTTCAAGGCAGATTAAAACTGTGTGCCGGACTGGGATCGAACTCGTGACCTTTGCCTTTATCGGGAAAGTGCTCTACCAATTCAGGTACCTGAGCAAGACTCACGATCTGTCGTCACAGTTGTACTTCTGCCAGTGCCTCATCTCCTAAACCTGTGAGGACAGTTTGTGCGTCGTGCTAGGATAGCTCAGTTGGCAGAGCACGTGCTCACGAGAGGTAAAGTTCCTAGGTTCGAGTCGCACTCTCGCACACACTTTTAATCCTCCAGGAAGTTTCGTATCAGCGCACACTCCGCTGCAGAGCGAAAAATTCGTTCTGGTATCTCAGTTTTGTTGTAATCTACAGTAGGGGCAAGTTTTATAGTACTGTCGACGAAGGCTGAATTTTGTGATCTGTGGCGTCTATGTTCACAGCAGGTCTCTACTGTGCGTACAGATTCCCATTTGTATACCATGCATCACTGTCGGGTGGTTTCTTTAATTTTTTCTTTTTTTTAGAAACTGTCTATGGACCATTCGTACCACTTGGCACGTACCTGTCTAAGAAGTAGTGTATAATACTCCTAATTCTCCTATTCTTTTCTGTTTATGGTCAATATTTTCAGTCAGACAAAGGAACGTTCGATGTTGAAGCGCAGGTAATCTGAAATCTGTTTCGTGTCGACTTACTACGCAGAAGCATCTTACTACCAGTCTCAGTATTCCTATTGACTCTCAGTGTCCGAAAGAACAGTTACCATCTTCATATCGATAAGGTTTACCAGCCAATGATATTCTTCAGTGCGGATCCACTCACATTGTTCAAACTCTTACGGGAATCGGTAGATTGACTGTCGCGAGCAATGAGTATAGTGGGTAGGGGCACTGCAAATGTAGTGTGTGGACAGTAAGCTGGAAATGTGGGTCTCACGTGAAGCGTGCCAGAGATAAGTCCGTGCAGTCGCACTGTCCTCTGTGTCCTCAATGGCTCTGCCGACGCGGTAGCTCAGCGTGTTCGGTCAGAGAGATAGCTGCCCCCTGAAAAAACTGGGTGAAAAAAATCCGACACGGTAGCTCAGAGTGTTCGGTAGGAGGGCTAGCAACCCTCTGTAAGAAAAAAAATAAAAATAAAATAAAAAACTGAGTGAATAGATCAACAACGAACTTCAACGGGTGTCATGGGACGTCCGCTCCGAACAAAGGCAACGAACGTTAACGTACAAAATGAGATTTTTTTAAAAAGAAGTCAGATAGAGCGTCTGCCATGTAAGTAATAAATTCTGGGTTTGAGTCCCGGTCGGGACACACATTTTCAACTGTCCCCGTTGATATTTACCAACACCAGTAAGCAGCTAATGGTCACGATTTCATTGTAATTTCGCTTATCACTTCAGTCTCCCATGTCATCGAACTACAGATTTCGTTGCTGTTCACTTCTGGATTCAGCCAGCTTTCTACTAACGAAATTATGTAGTGTTATTATCCTTTACAAGCCGGATTAGTTGAGAGATAATTCCATGGTTTCACTTGCTAATAGATAATAATATATTAATATTTTCTTTCTCTGACTCGCAACAACGAATGCTATCCTCTGTAATTAATGGAGCTGATGATATATTCATCTCCGAAAAAGTACAATTTTTTATCAGGCGTATGCAGAGTTTTCTCGGTCCTTAAAAACCACATGCGCACTCCGAATGTACACTGCCACAGGAGTAATTGCTTGGTGGGCGTAGTAAAGGCCTGAACTATTGGGGGGGGGGGGGGAGGGGGGGGCGACGAGAGGGAGATACTTCATTTCACCTCTATATAGCATATTTCGAAAACTCCACATCCAAACCAGAGGAGCACTAGGGATTCTGAGAATTATGCTGCAAAACACTATCTCAGATTGCACACCATGTGTCTTCGCCACTTCATCCAGCCGTCTGTAGGAACCGACTGAGGATGGCCTCTGCAACCATGCATGTGCTATTCGTGACGACATGAGGCGCTACTTGCAGTCAACTCCATCGACTGCGGTCAATAGCCGCTGGAAGTGGCTCCTCTACATCTCGGACAAGACCTCATGGAAGACATACATAGTGATCACTGATCTTCCCTCCCAGTCTGACTGCTACTTCCCTAAGCAGCTCCCATCACTCGACTAATGTTGGCGGTCCTAGTGACCAGCAAACAAAATTTCTGTGCTTGATTCTGCCTTCGAGAGATATTGGCCCTGGCTGTCGTTGGTGGCTCGAATGTGCTTTCAGCAAAAGGCAAGGCAACACAAGGAACTCCTTGAGTGCGAGGTAGCAAGCTCAGTCTTTAGTAAGAGTGTTGTGTTAACAACTATGTTAGGAAAAATATTAGCTGCTAATGACTCAGCATGTTCATCAGGAAGGTGACAGGAAATGAGCGTCCGGGAAGTGCAGATATCAACGTTCTATGGGATGTATGTATTACGCTTCACAAAATGAACATCATCGACATTCAAAAAATATTCAGAAAAAAACATTAACTTACACCGTGAACACCGAATGAAAAATGGCGCACCGTCAAGTTCGAAGGCGAACTCCTTGGGAGTTACAAACTGTGCAGGACGTTGAGCTAGGTATTCAATGTTAAAGAACGTGTATGGAATCATACTGGTGTAAAGAAGTGATGAGAACTGATAGAATGTGATAGCATGTAGCTGAATGCAGAACAGTTTTTCGTGGAGCTTATTGAGAAACTGGCTTTCCTTCAATGCATAGATGCAGATCGTGCGATAATATATTTTATAGGCACGGAAAAAACAAAATCCAGGGGTTGAATTTGTATAGTGGTTCCAGGTGGTATCAATTGATAAGTCACAAGCTTTTCAGGAGGGATGATTTTTATATGCAGACTAGAAATCGAGCAAAAGCAAGTTATTTTGCCCAGCTATTGGCCAAAAGTAGTGATCATACCATAGTTGCAGTTCGCCTACGTCCATTTTCCCACCCTTGCTTGCTGTGACGTGAGTATTTCCTACTGCCCTCACAATATCACGCACACGAGAAAGAACCGTAGGGGACAGAACACCTCCAGCTTCTCGCAGCACAATAAATAACTTTCCATTCAATTTACCCTCCAGATTAACAGTCGACATAATTCGATACGAATGCATTAAGGCACTAATCTTTATACAATTCTGTTGGTATCTCTGATTTCCAGGGTTCCTTTCATATGTTTCCTCTCCAAATACCAATTGGTCAGAGTTGAAAATAAATTCCTTACTGAACGATTGAATAATCGTTCATCTCATCCACAAATTTTTGAGCCGATTCCGCAGTCTGCTATGCATCGTCAATTTCACGCTTTATTTGAAATTTCGTCATCTGACGTCTTCCAATTCTGTGGCACTGTTTGAAGTTATGTAACCATCCACGCTTTCCTTGAAATCACTGTAATCTATGTCGCATGGAATTTGATGTCCGTAAGGTAGTAGGTAACTATTATGCACAGCCTGTAAATTGTATCGAGTATCTTTCAAACGCGCAAACACTACTTTTTGTATAAGTGTACCTTGTCCTCCTTTGAATAACTGTAGTTTTTCTTATGCACTACACGGTCATATTTCTGCAAGCTTATTAGAAATCCGTCCATCATTGTTCTTTTACCACGCTGCGGATGATCTTCCACGTACAGAATTATGTTTACTACCCGCTCCTTGGAAAACGATTGTCCTTTACTACGCTTCACTGGAGATGAGATTTGTGGCTCCCTGTTCGACAAGGATGATGAACTGCATGGCTCGACACCTGTTTGAATATCACTTTCACTTGTTAATCAGGTATCGCCATAATTGTACTCCTCGTGAACATTGTCCGCTCAGTCGAGCGTATACGATACCACACATTCAACCGACTCATCTTGCAGAAACACTAATATTCAATCTGCCATTTCTTTCTCACTCTGCGAAATTCCTTGGGTTCCTTTCTAACGAAATGTCGGCTGTTGTTGTAAATATAATGCAATGTTTCTTTGTTTATCATTGCCATTGCTCTGTTTGTGTTAAAACCGCTAGCATTACAGCACTGTTTTGAGTTACTCATCAACTAAACAGTTCAACTACTTATTATGTAAATTGAAGAAGAAAAAGAAGGAAGAAGAAGAAGAAGAAAAGGGGAGGGGAGAAAGGGAAGGGAAGGAATTGGTGATATCAGCTACATCGGAACTTGGTTCGGAATCGGTAGCGACGAGTGAAAAATTTGTGCCAGAGTGTGACTCGAACCCAGGATCTCCTGCTCGCTTGGCAATTCCGTTAACCACTGCGCCACCCGGACACAGCATTGATCGCAAATGCGTGGACTATCACGACGCGCTCCCCAGCCAGCCCACATTCCCACGTGGCGCCACCTATCCACAGTCCCCGTCAATGTCCTACATGCTCGCTAATTTTTTTGATTCCCACTTGAAGGTCGAACGTTAATGTGCATCCTCACTGAAGGTTGTAAATTCATAAGCCATCGAAGCGAATCGATTATATAAATGCGTGGTGTCTGTTCTGTCGGACATGTCCGAAAGAACAGACACCATGCATTTATTAATCGACTCAGACATGTCCGAAAGAACAGACACCACGCATACATATAACAGTTCAACTCCGCTCCTTGGCCACCATCCAGCAGAAAGCTCATTCCTGCCTCCGCCTTCTGAAACTCCTGTCTGTCCGGACATGGGGATTGCATCCTTCTATCGTCCTCCACACCTACAAATCCCTCATCCGTCCTATCCTCTGTTAAGCCAGCGTTGCCTGGATCTCCACACTCACCCGCTTTTACAAGGCCCTCCAAATCCTCGAACGCCATGCACTCTGCCTTGCCTTCCGTATCCGCCTTCCTTCCCCCACTCGGCTCCTGTATGAACTCATCCCCTTCCCCCACCTCCTCCAGTTCCTCCAACATTTCTGCGTCCTTTACATTGTCTGCAGGCTTGATCCCCCCCACCCTCTGGTTTCCTCCTTCCTCTCCACCCCCCGCCCATTGCCGCGCCTCTATCCCTGTATCCCTTCCTCTCTCCACCTCCACACCCTCCATCTCCTTCACCAGGGCAACTTCCAGCGCCTCCCCCTCCTGGATGATGAACTTCGCCGTGACATCTACCCTTCCTTCCAACTATAACCTGGCCTTGTCCCCCCCCCCCCCCACAGGGCCTCCTTTTTCCTCTCCCCTCCTTCCCCCAGACCGGATTTTCCTCCTTCCCCCCCCCCCCCCCCCGAGACCCTGCAGCCCATCCTTGCCTCTCTCCTTCCCACATCCCTCCCTACCTGGCCCTCTTCAGCGCGCCTCCCACCCATCTCCCCCCTCTCTTCCCCTCCTTCCCTCCCTCCCACCCTTCTTCCAGTCTCCCTCATCTCCTTGCGCCTGGCAGATCCTCCGTTTTGATCATCGTCAGTGTGCCACGTCAGTGTTGTGTTTAGTGCTGTTTCTCCTGTGCGTCAAGAGGTGTGATTTTAATTGTGTGCTGGCCTTGTACTTAGTGTCACTGTCAGTGTTTGTTGTGTGCTACGCCATCAGTCGATACTTTTATGCTCCGGTCATACTGTGCCTTGTGTTCTTTTAATTGTCCCAGTGTGTGGTTTTTTGTGCGCGCTACTTTTTTACGGTTTTTATCTCCATTTTACAGTCGCCCCTTTTTTTTGTCTATTGCCATCCATGATGTTCCCCCTTTTTATATCTATGTTCACCATGTTTTCTCCTTTGTATATTTTTAAATGTCTTCTATTGCTTACTCTATGTCTTTCGGCTGAAGAGCATCGCATATGCTGCTGCCAGCCAGTCCCGATGGGGAATTGACATACAATAAAGAAAAAAAAAAACTCCTTGGCCTAATGCTGTGCTCACCATTTGATACCTCCAGTCCTACTGCCTGTTGCCATTAGCAGCCAATATTGTGGTTTCATGACAGACAATCTGTAGGGCGTCGAAAGCCGTAAACATCATTGGCTTTCTGCGACCTCGCACTCAAGGGGTTCCTTGTCAGATCTGTCTTTAAGGGATAATGGGACAGCCATGCGAGCAGTACCTACTTTCGTCTTCCGCCCATGTGTGCAGAACCAAATGGTTCAAATGGCTCTAAGAACTGTGGGACTTAACATCTGAGGTCATCAGTTCCCTTGACTTAGAACTACTTAAACGTAACTAATCTAAGGACATCACACACATCCATGCCAGAGGCAGGATTCGAACCTGCGACCGTAGCAGCAGTGCGGTTCCAGACTGAAGCGCCTAGAACCGCTAGGCCACAGCGGCCGGCTGTGCAGAACCCTGCCGCTGTTTGCGATCAGATGAGTGTGATTCGGCCAGGCTAGACTTACTGGAAGGTGCTGGTACACATCTGATGCCCAGCACCACTGAAGGCGCCACATCTTTCGCCGCTGGTGTCACAACGCCACTGCAACTACTGGCTATCATCTGAAATATGTCGCCAACGAAACTTCCAACAGCATGCATGCACCATAGACGCAGCCACTGTCTATCTGTTCTCGTGTTCAGCTGTCCAACAATAAATGTACTACTAACCCCAGTGTCTGTAGACACAATCAAAGTACTGCCGCTGTGCTGCTCCTACACTACAAAGTAATCTCACGCGGCATTAATGATCCGAAAAAAGCACTCTTAATAACATTGTTAAAACAGATTAATAAGCAATTACTTTTCAATTCTCAAAAGCAGACAGGAGAACTACCAAACTAAAGATGTGACTATTTGCAAAGTACTCAAATCCAAATCGATTACGGTGGTGACAGCATTTTGATAGCGCGAAACTATACTACAAAACCAGATGATGCTATATTAACGTTAGTAAAATGTGTAAACAGGTAGAGAAATAGACAGCGCTATTCAACGTAGACAGTTAAGAAGCAGCTAATAATCAGCTCCAAGTAGAAGCACGCAATAAAACTACCAAACTCGACGTCCTAAACAAACTATGTATTGCTATTCGTACTGCTGATGCAGGCTGTCTGTTCTTACGGCTGGAGCACAACTATCTGTTCGATTCACTATCATGGAATTAAATAAAGGTACTTAACATTTCTGAGGTGCTTTTAACGAAACTGTCATCTTCACAGGATTTCTGTCAGTTAATGCTGCCTATTAATACCTGTCTTTCTTATTTTTGTAGAGCACAAAAAGTGACAATCAGCAAACACCAGCTACTGTGGACAACAACGAAACGGTGAGTACATTCTGCGTGTACCAGTTCATATTAATACATTCTCTATTTATAGAGGCCTCTATAGGTTAATAATTTATCAGCATCCGTAGACGAGATACCAGTCACTGTCTATATTTACCTGCATTCAAATGCTCAACGAGAAGTATATGACTTTCCCAAGCAGTCGCTAGATACAGTGTATTCGCTGCTTCTGGCTAACACTTACTCGCCAAGGACTACACCAATCCAACTCTGGCACTTCGATAGCGTGACACAGTAGTAGTAGTAGCAGAAGTTTTATTCATAGTTCATTTTTACAAGGTTATTGGACCTGTCATAGGGTTTCAATTTAAGGACAACAAAAATAACGTAGTTCACATATACAGGCTTTCGCATACTTGCAAATCTAATTTGACAAGGATGGGACAGGTAGTCGACCTCGTCTTTAAAGTAGGGACAATCCCGGCATTTACCTGAAGTAACTTAGGGAAACCACGAAAAGCCTAAATGAGGATTGCTGGTTGATGACAGGAGCCTCTACCCTCCCGAATATAAGGCCAAGCTATTTAAAACGGTCCTTCCTCATTCGGTTTATCCGCAGAGTTTAATATTGTTTTCCAAAGAGGTTTTTTGAATCATCAGTCTTCTGACTGGTTTGATGCGGCCCGCCACGAATTCCTCTCCTGTGCCAACCTCTTCGTATCAGAGTCGCACTTGCTACCGACGCCCTCAATTATTTGCTGGACGTATGCCAATATCTGTCTTCATTTACTGTTTTTACCCTCTACAGCTCCCGTTAGTACCAAGGAAGTTATTCTCTGATGTCTTAACAGATGTCCTATCATCTTGTCCCTTCTTCTTGTCAGTGTTTTCCATATACTTCCTTCCCTCTCCGATTCTGCGCACAACCCCCTCCCCCCTCCATTCCTTACCTTATCAGTCCACCTAATTTTCAACATTTGTCTGTAGCACATCTCAAATGCTTCGATTCTCTCCTGTTCCGATTTGCCCACAGTCCACGTTTCACTACCATACAATGCTGTGCTCCAAGCAAACTTTTTTTTTAATGGCTCAAAGCACTATGGGACTTAACATCTGAGGTCATCAGTCCCCTAGACTTAGAACTACTGAAACCTAACTAACCTAAGGACATCACACACATCCATGCCCGAGGCAGGATTCGAACCTGCGACCATAGCAGCAGCGCCGTTCCGGACTGAAGCGCCCAGAACCACTCGGCCAGAGCGGCCGGTTCAAGCAAACATTCTCAGACATTTCTATCTCAAATTAAGGCGTATGTTTGCTACTAGTAGACGTCTCTTGGCGAGGAATGCCCTTTTCGCCAGTGCCAGTCTCCTTTCGATGTCTTCCTTGCTCTGTCCGTCACAGGTTATTTTGCTGCCTAGGTAGCAGAATTCCTTAACGTCATCTGCTTCGTGACCATTAATCCTGGTGCTAAGTTTCTGGCTGTTCTCATTTTTGCTACTTCTCATTACTTTCGTTTTCCTTCGATTTACTCTTAGTCCATATTGTGTACTCATTAGACTGTTCATTCTATTCAGCAGAGCCTGTAATTCTTCTTCACATTCACTGAGACTAGCAATTTCATCAGCATATCTTATCATTGGTAGCTTTTCACCTTGAATTTTAATTCCACTCTTGAATTTTTATTTCCGTCGTTGATTCTTCGATGTACAGATTGAACAGTAGGGGCGAAAGACAACGTCCCTCTCTCACACCCTTTTTAATCCGAGCACTTTGGCCTTGGTATCCACTCTTAGTTTTTGTACATGTTGGTTCTTATACATGTCGTATATTACCCGTCTTTCCCTATAGCTTACCCCTATTTTCCTCAGAATTTCGAAAATCTTGCACCATTTGACACTGTCGAATGCTTTTTCCAGATCGACAAATCCTATGAAAGTGTCTTGAGTTTTCTTTAGTCTTGTTTCCATTATCAACTGCGACGTCAGAACTGCCTCTCTGGTGCCTTTGCCTTTCCTAAAGCAATTAGTCATTTAACAAATCCTCAGTTTTCTTTTATATTCTTCTGTATATTGTTATTGTGAGCAACTTGGATGCGTGAACTGTTAAGCTGAGTGTGCTATAATTCTCGCACTTGTCAGCTCTTGCAGTCTTCGGAACGTTTGGATGATATTTTTCCGAAAGTCAGATGGTATATCGCCAGATTCATACATTCTACACACCAACGTGAATAGTCGTTTTGTTGCCACTTCCCCTACTGATTTTAGAAATTCTGATGCAAAGCTATCTACCCCTTCTGCCTTATTTTATCTTAAGTCTTCCAAAGCTGTTTTAAATTCTGATTCTAATATTGAATCCTCTATCTCTTTTATATCGACTCCTTTTTCTCCTTCTATCAGACAAGTCTTCTATCAGACAAGTCTTCCCCTCATAGAGGCCTTCGATGTACTCTTTCCACTAATCCGCTTTCTCCTCGGCATCGAACAGTGGAATTTCCACTGCACTTTTAATGTTACCACCCTTACTCTTCATCACTACCAAATCGTGATCTGAGTTTACATCTGCTTCTGGGTATGCATTACAGTCCAGTATCTGATTTCGGAATCTCTCTCTGACCTTGATTCAATCTAAGTTAAATCTTCCCGTATCTCCCGGCCTTTTCCAAGTATACCTCCTCCTTTTGTTATTCTTGAACAGAGTATTCGCTATAACTAGCTGAAATTTATTACAGAACTCAATTAGCCTTCCTCCTCTCTTATTTCTAGTACCAAGCCCATACTCTCCCGTAACCCTTTCTTTTACTCCTTCCCCTACAACCGTATTCCAGTCCCCCATGACTATTAGATATTCATCTCCCCTTACGTATTGAATTACCCGTTCAATATCCTCGTATACTTTCTCTCTCTCTTCATCTTCAGCTTGCTACGTCGTCATGTATACCTGAAGTATCGTTGTCGGTGTCGGTTTGCTGTCGATTATGTTGAGAGCAACCCTGTCACTGAACTGTTCACAGTAACACACTCTCTGCTCTACCTTCCTATGCATAAGAAATCTTACCTCCCGTTATACCATTTTCTGATGCTGTTGATATTATCATATACTTATCTGACCATACATTCTTGTCTTCTTTCACTTCACTGACCGACACTATATCTAAAATGGCCTTAGAATTTTCGTTTTCAGATTTTCTATCTTCCCTACCACGTCCAAGCTTCTGAAATGCCACGCCCCGACTCGTAGAACATTATCCTTTCGTTGGTTGTTCAATTTTTTCTCATGGTCACTTCCCTCTTGGTAGTCCCCTCCCGGAGATCCGTATGGGAGACTATTCCGGAATCTTTTGCCTATGGAGAGATCATCATGACACTTTTCAATTACAAGCCACATGTCCTGTAGATACACATTATATGTCTTTAAAGCAGTGGTTTCCTCGGCCTTCTGCATCCTCATGTCGTTTATCATGGCTGATTCTTTCGTCTTTAGAGCCATATACCCACTTCTAGGGCAAGAGAGTGCCCTGAACCTCTGTCCGATCCTCCTCCCTCTTTGACAAAGCCATTGGCAGAATGAGGATGACTTCTTATGCTGGAAGTCTTCGGCCGCCAATGCTGATGATTTTTATTCAAAATTTAAGTTGTGGTGGATGTCTAACCCAGGACCGAGGACGTTTTGTTTATTTATCAATTATGCTACACCTTTTTTGTTTTTTTTTTCTTTTTTAATCATAGATGCTCTCTTTCTTTACTTTATTTTTTTTCTCTTGAACACGAGTGAGATACTAACGTAAACGGCTAATGTTAAACTGATCATTCATTCTCACTCCTAGTCCCTCCACACACTACACACACACTATTTCATAGTATACCACTGCACACGCCATCATTTCCGGGGCCATAGTGACGAGGTTTGGTTTCTTTTTCCGTGTCGCAGCTTTCCGTTTGCTAGCCTGAAAAACTGAGTCAGTCCTCTGTAATAGTGAGACGCCGGGCTTAGAAACAAGATAAGGTGTTAGTATCATAGACCGCGTAGCTTTAGGAGTAGGCATGACCAGAAAAAAGAATGAAAAGAAAGAAGAAGAAAACACGTAGTGTGAAACTGTAATGTGAAATGATTTTGTGTTATTATTGCTGTTAATATTATTTATTTGTGTTATATTTTTTACCAGACGCCTACTCTGTGTTATCTAAGTAATCCTACAGCGTATAGAATGTATCGCACAACAGATACTTTTTACTGCGTTTTTGAATAAGTTCGTTTTAACAATCTCTCAGCTCCCGTTGGGGAATCTGTTACATACTTTTATCCCATGGTAGAAAATGCAGTTTTGAGTTTTATGTTCATTCTTTTCCTGGCTAATGTAAGTTCAGTCTATATATTGAACCATGCTCATGGACTGAGCTTTTTGTGTAGAAATTATCAATGTTATTTTCGGTCAAATGTTTAAGTGGAGGGAAAAGAAGACTGCTAGAAAATTACACAATTAATTTTGTCCGAATTTTCATAGCCAAACGAAGAGTGAGAATAGGCAAATTTGGTGTCAAACTGACCAGCGTGAGGTCTAGCTTTCCACAAATAATTTAATTGATTAAAAGTAATCAGGGTAATTAATACAAATTTAATTATTTGAGGGAAAAAATTCTTAATTTTCTTAGCAAAACGAAGATTGGAAATGGACAAATGTGGTATCCAACTAACAGCCGTGAGATCTAATTTTGCTAAAAACGATTTAATTGCTCGAAGTTCATCAGGGTAGTTGATAAAAACTTAATTATTGATTTGAAGGAAAATTGAAATATTTCACGAACAACTGTTGATAGGTGTGTAAATGAAGCGTCAAAAAGTTCATATCCTCAAGGCCTAGCTATAGGCATAAAACTTTACATTGGTCTAGAAATTGTGGAATCATTTCCTTCATACTGAAAAAATAAACTAAATATCAAATTATAACATAAATTGAAACTTCTCTGCTTTTTGTTGATCCTGTATACAGGGTGAACATTAATAAAACCGACGAACTGCAGGGACGGATTCCTGAATAAAAACGAAGGAAAAAAGTTCGTATGAACATGTGCCCGAAAATGCCGTTTTGCCACGGTAGATGGCGCTGACGAATGACAGTTCCTGTGACCACGTGCTGTGTGTTCCTTGTGTGTTGCAGCCTCTGCGACGCAGCGTACTGTAAGCTGCAGAATGGTCCGGTATTCGTGTCCAGAACAAGCCGAGATAGTATTTGTGTACAGTCAAGCACATGGAAACGGTCGAGAGGCAGCGTGACCACAAACATTTCAAACCCTTTTTGGGCGTTTGTGTGAGACCCTTTCAGACAGATGCAAGTGCAGGAATCGCCGGTCTGTACGTACACCAGATTTGGAGCTTGTACTAGGGTTCGTCTCTGGTGTACGCACGTCCGCCGCCTCCCTGCGCGTTCGTTTGTCTGAAAATACCTATGACCACACAAACTCCCAAAAAGAGTTTCAAATGTGTGATGTGGTTGCTGTCTTTGAGGGTACTTGTCTTGGTATAGCTGCGCTGCCTCTTGACCTATTTCATCTGCTTGACCGTACACAAACACCGTCTCGTCTTGTTCCCGACATGAATACAGGACCATTCTGTTGCTTACAGTACGCTGTGTCAACACACAGCCCGCAACACTCAAGGAACACATGGCACGTGGTCAGAGGAACTTTCATTCGTCAGCGCCATCCATCGTGGCAACAAGGCATTTCCTGGCACATGTTTATAGGGCCTTTTCTCCTCCATTTCCAGACAGGAATCCGTCCCTGCAGTTTGTCGGTTTTATTAATGTTCATCTCGTTGTTGTTGTTGTTGTTGTTGTTGTGGTTTTCAGTCCTGAGACTGGTTTGATGCAGCTCTCCATGCTACTCTATCCTGTGCAAGCCTCTTCATCTCCCAGTACCTACTGCAGCCTACATCCTTCTGAATCTGCTTAGTGTATTCATTTCTTGGTCTCCCTCTACGATTTTTACCCTCCACGCTACCCTCCAATGCTAAATTTGTGATCCCCTGATGCCTCAGAACGTGTCCTACCAACCGGTCCCTTCTTCTTGTCAAATTGTGCCACAAACTCCTCTTCTCCCCAATTCTATTCAGTACCTCCTCATTAGTTATGTGATCTACCCATCTAATCTTCAGCATTCTTCTGTAGCACCACATTTCGAAAGCTTCTATTCTCTTCTTGTCCAAACTATTTATCGTCCATGTTTCACTTCCATACACGGCTACACTCCATACAAATACTTTCAGAAACGACTTCCTGACACTTAAATCTACACTCGATGTTAACAAATTTTTCTTCTTCAGAAACGCTTTCCTTGCCATTGCCAATCTACATTTTATATCCTCTCTACTTCAACCATCATCAGTTATTTTGCTCCCCAAATAGAAAAACTCCTTTACTACTTTAAGTGTTTCATTTCTTAATTTAATTCCCTCAGCATCACCCGACTTAATTCGACTACATTCCGTAATCCTCGTTTCGCTTTTGTTGATGTTCATCTTATACCCTCCTTTCAAGACACTGTCCATTCCGTTCAACTGCTCTTCCAAGTCCTTTGCTGTCTCTGACAGAATTACAATGTCATCGGCGAACCTCAAAGTTTTTATTTCTTCTCCGTGGATTTTAATGCCTACTCCGAACTTTTCTTTTGTTTCCTTTACTGCTTGCTCAATATACAGATTGAATAAGATCGGGGATAGGCTTCAACCCTGTCCCACTCCCTTTCCAACCACTGCTTCCCTTTCATACCCCTCGACTCTTATAACTGCCAGCTGGTTTCTGTACAAATTGTAAGTAGCCTTTCGCTCTCTGTATTTTACCCCTGCCACCATCTTGTATACTATGAATAATGATCAAATACCGATCTATATTTAACTGTATTACATTTCACACTTTCTGAACAAAATATGAATAAAAAATATTATTAAGAAACAATAAAATATTTGAAACTTCCTGGCAGATTAAAACTGTGTGCCCGACCGATACTCGAACTCGGGACCTTTGCCTTTCGCGGGCAAGTGCTCTACCAACTGAGCTACCGAAGCACGACTCACGCCCGGTACCCACAGCTTTACTTCTGCCAGTACCTCGTCTCCTACCTTCCAAACTTTACAGAAGCTCTCCTGCGAATATATAAAATATTTCGTGAAATGATTTGTCTAAATGCAAGAAATAAAACGGATTAGAGAAGTATTTACGGACATCATTTGAATTTCATGATTTTCAGCATCATTCAAAATCTCGTCGAAAGTGCCTCTAATCTATTGCACGAGAATTTCTTACTTTTACACAAATCATTTCACAAAACATTTGACTTTATAAAAAAAATGTGTTGATCTCTACAACTGATTGGTAAATGTACTCACATGGTGTAATTAAAATCTGTAGTGTTTTGAACAGATCTTTAGATGAGCTCGACTACTATTTTTGGTTATTTTCTCTGCCGTTTTCTGTAGTATGAAAACTGTGTTAATATTTTGTGCATTTGTTCTCCAGAAAATAATTACACGGGTAACAATTGATTGTATATATGAATAGCATGTAATTGAAAAACACTGGCTGTTATACACTGACGACAGGGCTCTTAGAGTATAACATGCTGATGGTATGTTCGCAGTTATACACTCCTGGAAATTGAAATAAGAACACCGTGAATTCATTGTCCCAGGAAGGGGAAACTTTATTGACACATTCCTGGGGTCAGATACATCACATGATCACACTGACAGAACCACAGGCACATAGACACAGGCAACAGAGCATGCACAATGTCGGCACTAGTACAGTGTATATCCACCTTTCGCAGCAATGCAGGCTGCTATTCTCCCATGGAGACGATCGTAGAGATGCTGGATGTAGTCCTGTGGAACGGCTTGCCATGCCATTTCCACCTGGCGCCTCAGTTGGACCAGCGTTCGTGCTGGACGTGCAGACCGCGTGAGACGACGCTTCATCCAGTCCCAAACATGCTCAATGGGGGACAGATCCGGAGATCTTGCTGCCCAGGGTAGTTGACTTACACCTTCTAGAGCACGTTGGGTGGCACGGGATAAATGCGGACGTGCATTGTCCTGTTGGAACAGCAAGTTCCCTTGCCGGTCTAGGAATGGTAGAACGATGGGTTCGATGACGGTTTGGATGTACCGTGCACTATTCAGTGTCCCCTCGACGATCACCAGTGGTGTACGGCCAGTGTAGGAGATCGCTCCCCACACCATGATGCCGGGTGTTGGCCCTGTGTGCCTCGGTCGTATGCAGTCCTGATTGTGGCGCTCACCTGCACGGCGCCAAACACGCATACGACCATCATTGGCACCAAGGCAGAAGCGACTCTCATCGCTGAAGACGACACGTCTCCATTCGTCCCTCCATTCACGCCTGTCGCGACACCACTGGAGGCGGGCTGCACGATGTTGGGGCGTGAGCGGAAGACGGCCTAACGGTGTGCGGGACCGTAGCCCAGCTTCATGGAGACGGTTGCGAATGGTCCTCGCCGATACCCCAGGAGCAACAGTGTCCCTAATTTGCTGGGAAGTGGCGGTGCGGTCCCCTACGGCACTGCGTAGGATCCTACGGTCTTGGCGTGCATCCGTGCGTCGCTGCGGTCCGGTCCCAGGTCGACGGGCACGTGCACCTTCCGCCGACCACTGGCGACAAAATCGATGTACTGTGGAGACCTCACGCCCCACGTGTTGAGCAATTCGGCGGTACGTCCACCCGGCCTCCCGCATGCCCACTATACGCCCTCGCTCAAAGTCCGTCAACTGCACATACGGTTCACGTCCACGCTGTCGCGGCATGCTACCAGTGTTAAAGACTGCGATGGAGCTCCGTATGCCACGGCAAACTGGCTGACACTGACGGCGGCGGTGCACAAATGTTGCGCAGCTAGCGCCATTCGACGGCCAACACCGCGGTTCCTGATGTGTCCGCTGTGCCGTGCGTGTGATCATTGCTTGTACAGCCCTCTCGCAGTGTCCGGAGCAAGTATGGTGGGTCTGACACACCGGTGTCAATGTGTTCTTTTTTCCATTTCCAGGAGTGTAGTTTTGTGTTCACATCACTTCAACAACATTACAAAGTTAGATAACGCTGCCCTAACACCCGAAAAATGCGCAAACAGAGAAATGAGAAGCACTACTCAACACAGACAATACATAAGCAACTGCTAACCACTTCAAAGTAAATGTAGGCAATAAAATTATGAAACTAGGTGCCCAACGCAAACTAAATACTGCTGCTGCTGGCAACTGTTCACGCCAAGGACTAGATCACTACATTTTTCTGTTTAGAAAAAGTGACAAAAAGCAGATTTCAGAGTACCTGTTGGCGCAACACAAAAGTTTTGTCTCTAGTACAGATAGTGTTGAGGATCAGTGGACAAAGTTCAAAACCGTCGTACATAATGCGTTAGATGAGTATGTGCCAAGCAAGATCGTAAGAGATGGAAAAGAGCCACCGTGGTACAACAACCGAGTTAGAAAACTGCTGCGGAAGCAAAGGGAACTTCACAGCAAACATAAACATAGCCAAAGCCTTGCAGACAAACAAAAATTACGCGAAGCGAAATGTAGTGTGAGGAGGGCTATGCGAGAGGCGTTCAATGAATTCGAAAGTAAAGTTCTATGTACTGACTTGGCAGAAAATCCTAAGAAATTTTGGTCTTATGTCAAAGCGGTAGGTGGATCAAAACAAAATGTCCAGACACTCTGTAACCAAAATGGTACTGAAACAGAGGATGACAGACTATAGGCCGAAATACTAAATGTCTTTTTCCAAATTTGTTTCACAGAGGAAGATTGCACTGTAGTTCCTTCTCTAGATTGTCGCACAGATGACAAAATAGTAGATATCGAAATAGACGACAGAGGGATAGAGAAACAATTAAAATTGCTCAAAAGAGGTTCAAAAATGGTTCAAATGGCTCTGAGCACTATGGGACTCAACATCTTAGGTCATAAGTCCCCTAGAACTTAGAACTTCTTAAACCTAACTAACCTAAGGACATCACACACACCCATGCCCGAGGCAGGATTCTAACCTGCGACCGTAGCAGTCCCGCGGTTCCGGACTGCAGCGCCAGAACCGCTAGACCACCGCAGCCGGCGCTCAAAAGAGGAAAGGCCTCTGGACCTGATGGGATACCAGTTCGATTTTACACAGAGTACGCGAAGGAACTTGCCCCCCCTTCTTGCAGCGGTGTACCGTAGGTCTCTAGAAGAGCGTAGCGTTCCAAAGGATTGGAAAAGGGCACAGGTCATCCCCGTTTTCAAGAAGGGACGTTGAACAGATGTGCAGAACTATAGACCTATATCTCTAACGTCGATCAGTTGTAGAATTTTGGAACACGTATTGTGTTCGAGTATAATGACTTTTCTGGAGACTAGAAATCTACTCTGTAGGAATCAGTATGGGTTTCGAAAAAGACGGTCATGTGAAACCCAGCTCGCGCTATTCGTCCACGAGACTCAGAGGGCCATAGACACGGGTTCACAGGTAGATGCCGTGTTTCTTGACTTCCGCAAGGCGTTCGATACAGTTCCCCACAGTCGTTTAATGAACAAAGTAAGAGCATATGGACTATCAGACCAATTGTGTGATTGGATTGAGGAGTTCCTATATAACAGGACGCAGCATGTCATTCTCAATGGAGAGAAGTCCTCCGAAGTAAGAGTGATTTCAGGTGTGCCGCAGGGGAGTGTCATAGGACCGTTGCTATTCACAATATACATAAATGACCTGGTGGATGACATCAGAAGTTCACTGAGGCTTTTTGCAGATGATGCTGTGCTGTATCGAGAGGTTGTAACAATGGAAAATTGTACTGAAATGCAGGAGGATCTGCTGCGAATTGACGCATGGTGCAGGGAATGGCAATTGAATCTCAATGTAGACAAGTGTAATGTGCTGCGAATACACAGAAAGATAGGTCCTTTATCATTTAGCTACAAAATAGCAGGTCAGCAACTGGAAGCAGTTAATACCATAAATTATCTGGGAGTACGCATTAGGAGTGATTTAAAATGGAATGTTCATATAATGTTGATCGTCGGTAAAGCAGATGCCAGACTGAGATTCATTGGAAGAATCCTAAGGAAATGCAATCCGAAAACAAAGGAAGTAGGTTACAGTACGCTTGTTCGCCCACTGCTTGAATATTGCTCAGCAGTGTGGGATCCGTACCAGATAGGGTTGATAGAAGATATAGAGAAGATCCAACGGAGAGCAGCGCGCTTCGTTACAGGATCATTTAGTAATCGCGAAAGCGTTATGGAGATGATAGATAAACTCCAGTGGAAGACTCTGCAGGAGAGACGCTCAGTAGCTCGGTACGGGCTTTTGTCAAAGTTTCGAGAACATACCTTCATCGAAGAGTCAAGCAGTATATTGCTCCCTCCTACGTATATCTCGCGAAGAGACCATGAGGATAAAATCAGAGAGATTAGAGCCCACACAGAGGCATACCGACAATCCTTCTTTCCACGAACAATACGAGACTGGAATAGAAGGGAGAACCGATAGAGGTACTCAAGGTACCCTCCGCCACACACCGTCAGGTGGCTTGCGGAGTATGGATGTAGATGTAGATGTAGATGTAGATATAAAGCCCACTCAGGTGATGCTAATGCAAATACTCGGTGTTGTATTCTCCAACAGTTTATTGAACGTAACTTCTTCTACAATACAATAGCTGGCTGTACAATAGATGTAGACGTCCATCGATCTAGCCGGAGATGTGGTTCCTCTCGGTCGGCTGGTACTTCGATCGGCGGTGCAGTACAGCGGCTTCGGTGATATCTTCGCGGAGACTCTGCTATAGCGATTGCCATTAGAAGCGGAACCAATAGAAATCCGGCGTAGGAATCCGTGGCCGGATATGTCGCGCCAACCTCTGCAAGGAAAGGTTCCTATTAATCGACTGGAATCTTCGGCGTGTTTACCTGATGTCTCCGCCTGTTTGGCTGTTGGTTTGTTTCCCTCATAGCGTGTCTGTTATGCGGTGCTGCCTGCCATGTAGGGGAACCCGATGGCAGACAGTACACTCGGGAAAAAATTAATAATACTAAACAACACACATAAAAAGACAATTATTGTTCATTTATTCACAGAAGTACTTTACAAAACTAATAAACTGAAAGCTGTATACACGCTGCATACCGCTGCTGCATGTGGCTGCACACTGGTCTATGACTGTGTTACATCTGAGTCGCCAGCACATCAAAACACTACACAGAAAGTTCAGAACTTCATAAACATTCTGTTCAGAAGTTACTATTTGATAAGCGCTCCAGTTGCCACATTTTTTAATACAATACTTCAAAATCAGGCTGATTTTCGAAATTTCACCCAACTTTATAACGTCTTTGTATGGGTATAAAATGAGCTTAGGAGCTGATTTTTGTTACAAAACATGCTGAACTACAAGAAATATACGTATAAGTGAAGAACTTATGTTTCATAAAAAGTGAAATTGACAGGATTTCGGAACCTGTGCATTTATGTCCAACTATCAGTTCAACATTTATTGATTGTTATTATGCTACCATTAATTGTATTGATTAAGGAAGCACTGAATTGACACAGTATTGAATGACACGTGTAGGCATAGTTACCGCTCAAGACGGCAACTATGGAGTATAATGTGCAAACAAATGGAGGCTATTCTAAAATAGGACAGACGTTGAGAAGATAAAAATATGCATCATATTCCCTACTTATTAAACATGAAACACGAATACCACCAAAAATATTAATTTAAAAATACTGTTTATATATATTTCAATGTCCATGCTTTTCTTTGTGTATGTGTGGAAGGTATTATGATGTTTGCTGCACCCAGGAACCCGATAAACTAAATGTACCACTGCCTCTACTCCAGACTGGCATGGTGTGGGCTGTCTTTACATGAAATGGACTGGGTCCCTCGATGTTCGGCTACTTGAAGACCATTTGCCGCCATTCATGGACATCATGTTAGCAAACAGCAATGGAAATTCTAAGGATAATAAATAAATGTCATGTAACAACGGCCTCCCATCGGGTAGACCGTTCGCCTGGTGCAAGTGTTTCGATTTGACGCCACTTCGGCGACTTGCCCGTGGATGTGGATGAAATGGCGATAATTAGGACAACACAACACCCAGTCCCTGAGTGGAGAATATCTCCGACCCAGCCGGGAATCGAACCCGGGCCTTTAGGATTGACAGACTGTCGCGCTGACCACTCAGCTACCGGGGGCGGACATCTTAAGGATGAAAATGCGCCATTTCACCGGAGCATAATCGTTAGAGACTGGTTTGAAGAACATTCTGGACAGTTCGAGCGAATAGATTGGCACCCAGATCGACCTACAAGATTCCCATCGAACATTTATGAGACACAATCGAGAAATCAATTCTTGCAAAAAACCTGCATCGGAAACAATTTCGCAATTATGGACGGCTATTGGGTAGCATGGCTCAATATTTCTGCAGGGAACTTCCAACGACTTGTTGATTTCATCCCACATCCAGTTGCTGCACTACAGAGGACAAAAGAAGGTCCAACACGATATTAGGAAGCATCCCATGACTTTAGTCACCACAATGTACATCTTCCGCAAGTGATCTGTCACTTACACACTATTTATAACAGGGCAATAGATTGGGTATTTAAGACCTCACTGTTAAACAGATGTGTTCAGGAGGTGTTCTTTCATTAAATGTAATCATAAATGTAGTCCTTCTTAGTTGTATACCATCTATTATTTTCATTATATTTTGCATGTCAGTTTCACTTTCTTGAACCGATTCATGCTACAGCTCCTTTCTTGGTACGTCTATTATATTTATGCATATCATAACAACCTCCTGTAGTTCATGGCGATGTGCAGCTCTGTCCCTATGGCAGATTCCGCGAGGAATTCAGACATCTGGATGTTTCAACCAACAGTGTGCCATTTCTCAAACTTCTTGCAGATTTCAAAGCACCAGCGATGTCCTTTGACCCCTTTTGGTGCAAAGTCAAACTTTCTTGTAGTTGCCCTCTGTCCTTTCCATATGTGAAAAAAATTCTGGCTACCTTCTTTTCAGGTTTAAAAAGACTTCCTGACTACCAACTTGTGTTTTATTACTGATACCTGAGGTTTGCGTAAGAGTGCTTTTTTTCCAGGAAGGTTGGTTATTGGAGTCTTTTCATTGTGTTGAGTTTTGCTACCTAGTAGTGGGATAGCAGTGTTTGAAGGATTCACCTTGATCCCACGAGTAGAGAGAAAACTAAAGGTCAACCCAAACAAAGAACTTCTCGACTGAGTAAGTTTATGCAACTGGGGTGCGGCCGATGTCCAGGAGGATGCCCGCTAATAAATGTTTCGTATCAACAGTTATCTATTGCATAGACCCATGATATGCATTGAGGCTGAGGATTTTGTAGAGATTTGTACCACCTTCGCGATCTGGGCCCTTAACTAAAGATTCCCCCTCCCTGTAAGACGTAACAGTTCACGCCGGACATTTGCCACACTGGCCCCTTCGCCAGGTAGGTTGAGTAGCGATCCCTCAGGTAAGGGACGCCCTTCCTCGTAATACTTCTGTCCGTTTTCAAACCGCCGTCTCCACATCTTACTCGATACAACCAGTACGCAAGGGACCTTCTTCTTCGGCATCTTGGCTAAATACAGAGCTTCTTTTCCGAAATCGAAATATTTATAACTTTTGGGAACGAAAACAATTCCGACGATTATGTCAGTATGTAATTAGTTTTGCCAAGTATAAATATAGATCCCTCTGTCTGTACGGTAGCTTCCTTTCACGCTTACTGATTGCGATAGAAACCGTCCATCGCCATGGAAGCAACAAGAAACGAACGATGTAAAGAGAATGCGAATGTACGCTAATCATTTCTTTTTTATCACTGCATTTGTACCTACTTTAATTACTACAACTGTATGCCCAAAAGACAATAAGGAAAGAAGAAATGGGTATGTGAATGTTCGAAAAGAAGAACGACATACTCCATATTAATTTACTCTCTAAAATCCGTTATCCCTTGCGACGAAACATTAGTTAATAAAGTGTAGCGGGACAATGTTCAAAACATGACTGAAAGTACGTTCATAAACAGAGATAAGAACATCTATGATTGACATGTCAGCTAAATTCGACGTACAGTTTTAAAACGTTAGAAATAAGGAAATGAAGTAATACAGAATGCTATGCTTGTAACGTACGTTGTTGTTCTACATTGTCTAGCTCTGGTATTTACAGTGTCACAGAGAAAGCATCCTAGGTTTTGGAGGGAAAAGCCGTAATTGTAATGATCTCCACAACAACAGAAACAAGAAGCACAACTTAAGGAAAAATAATGTAATGTGTGTTCCAGCTCACAAGCGACATTGAAGCAGGTAGTTCCTGTGACTTAGTATGGGCAGAGGCTACATTAGACAACCGGAATAAATTAATAACTGGCTCCTTTTACCGAACCCCGGTTTCAGATGAAACAGTTGCTGAACATTTCAAAGAAAACTCGAGTCTCAACGCAAATAGGTACCCTACTCATACAATTATAGTTGACAGTGACTTGAATCTACCTTCCGTATGTTGACAAAAATACATTTTCAGACCCTATTGTAGATAGCAAGCAACTTCCGTAATTGTTCTAAAT
The DNA here is from genome assembly GCF_023864275.1 of Schistocerca cancellata. Classification (NCBI taxonomy): domain Eukaryota; kingdom Metazoa; phylum Arthropoda; class Insecta; order Orthoptera; family Acrididae; genus Schistocerca; species Schistocerca cancellata. The sequence goes on along the minus strand of NC_064629.1, from coordinate 376,625,635 downwards.
GCTTTGTTTAAATTATTTTGAACAATTAGTTCACGAGGCCATTCAAATTGTTATGGTTACGAAAACACACTTGACCTCTTAGCCACAAATAATCCTGAGCAACACGACAGATACAATACCGTGACTTTCTCGTCGTACAATGGAGTTTCCACGACAGTTCTAGGATTTTCGGTAGCCCAAATTCTGCAGTTGTGGGCGTTGACAGACCCTCGGAGCGTGAAATGAGCTTCGTCGTTCCACAACACGTTACTCAACCAACCGTCATCTTCCGCCATCTTTTGAAACGCCCACACCGCAAATGCCCTCCACTTCACTAAATCGCCAGGTAACAGTTCATGGTGCCGATGGATTTTGTACGGATAGCATCGGAGGGTACACCTAAGTGCCAGCCAAACAGTAGCGTATGGAATGCCGGTGCGAAATGCGACTGCACGAGCGCTGACTTCCCCGTGCATAGACGAACCCGCTACAGTCTCCATTTATTCCTGAACTGTCTCAGCAGCGTTACGCCTTGTGCTCGGTCGGCCACTACGGGGTCTATCGTCTAAACAACCCATGGCTTCGAACTTCAAAATCATTCTCGCCACAGCTGCATTTGTCAATGGACCTTTACCCGTTCGAATCCCCTTCCTATGGCGATAGGATCGTAACGCTGAACTAGCACATTCCCCATTCTGATAATACAGCTTCACTAAAAGCGCCTTTTCAGGTAACGTCAACATACTGCGACTGCTGGCGCATCTGATCCTCTCTCTCATTACAGCTCCTTTTATACACGATTGTATCCGTAGCGAGGCTCAATTCCGTAACAGAGAAATTCACCAAAACTAAACGCGAAATACATCTATTTATAAAAGCAACTCAAAATTCGGTTGACTACTTTCTCAGAGACAGTCTGCAATCCTATCAACAGCACTCGAGAGATTTATACCAAATGAATTAATAACAGATGGAACTGATTCCCCATGGTACACAAAACACGACAGAAGGCTGCTGCAGGAGCACCGAAAAAGGCACGTATAATTTAGACGAGCGCAAAATCTCTAAGATTTGCGAAGTTTTACTGAGGCTCGAAATTTGATGCGGATTTCAATGCGAGATGCATTTAATAGTTTCCACAACGAAACTCTCTCTAGAAATGTTGCGGAAAATCCATAGAGATACTGGTCCCATGTTAAGTAAGCCAGGGGAAAGGCTCAGTAAGCACCTTTACTGCGGGTCGGGCGGCGGGTGAGGACGAGGAGGAGGGGTGGGGGGGGGGGGGGAGAAAAGGGACCCGACCCTTCGGAGCAGGTGAAATCGTGGCAAATGTCCGCCGTGGCAAATGCCCGCACACCGGTCAGTCAAGCACGCGTACGGTTAAAGGGACTGGCAACGCTCCCCAATTCCCAGCTATGGAAGCCCAAGTTTGCCAAACCCGTACCCTCCCAACAAAGTGTGAACTCCCTGCGGTGCTACCCATTGGCACTATCCAGGATGCACGTGTCGTTTATCGAATCACGCGGTCGCAGAGAGCATTACAATTCTTTATTGTGAATTATAACGAACCTGTAACACTCCCCTGGGGTAAGCTAAAAGTTACTTTTACGATTGAAAATCTCTCTTCGTTAAGCTCATCATGATGTATTCTGTTTGCTAGAGACTCTTCAATTCAGTCACGAAGTTGGTCTGATATTCGCTACCTTCCGGTTTCATTTTGTTGGGTTAAAGTTTCGAAATGAATAGAACGCCTTCTGGAAGTCAGCAACTCGGCAGCAGTGTCTACACTGCTGATCATTAGAACTGCAACATCAGAAGGTATAGCAAATAAATAAAATTTACTTAATGTGCGTATACAGTATAGTAGAGAATGCATGATGAAATTTTTAGATGATTTGGAGGCATACAGTGTGCGACTTTAGTACGTACAGCTGCCACCTCCGGCACCAACAGTGGCTCTAACATGCAGGGCACTCACTCGAAGAGAGCTCGGATACCAGGTAACAGATACGCCTTTACATGGTGCCTTCAGTGTATGCCACACGTCATCGGTCTCGACAATCTATGACCAGAAGTTTTCAATTGGTGGGAGCTCTGGGGAACGTGCTTGCAGGACAACAGTTGAATACGCTCGGTATCGATGTAGGTCAGGATAGCATGGGCTTGCGTTATCTTGTTGAAAGATAACGTCACGGAAACGTGGAAGACTGAGCACAGACACCAGCATTAACACGACATAAAATTAACGGCTGCTCAACGAGGTATCGGTTACGGTGAACGAGGAGTAATCATACAGTGTATTCCATATCGTCACCCAAGGTAATGGACCTGTTTGAGAATGATAAATGCAATGTGGCAACATCCTTTATCCTTGAAGCCTCCACACACGGTCACGTCCATTGTGATGTTCTATGCAGAACCAGGAGACTTCAGAGAAAATAATGTGGTGTCATTTCTGTGGCTGGCGTACCACTGTCAGCGCACCTTCCTCTACTGCTGCATCAAGGGAAAGCATCGCTCGTGTGAAATTCAGCTTGACCTTTTCTCACATTATATACTGCGAACTATGGATGAAGGGCAACAGCCAGATTCGATATTCCTAAATTTCCGAAAGCATTTGACACGTTACACACGAAGACTGTTAACGAAGGCATGAGCAAACGAAATAGTTTTCCAATGTGTGAGTGTCTCGAAGATTTCTTAGTAATAGCACCCAGCATGTTGTCCTCGACGACGAGTGTTCATCAGAGACAGGGGTATCGTCAGGACCGCCCGAGAGAAGGATGATAAAACCGCTGTTATTTTCTATATACATAAATGATTTGGTGGACAGGGAGGACAGCAATCTGCAGTTGTTTGCTCATGATGCTGTGGTGGACGGGAAGGTGTCGAAGACGAGTGTCAAATTTTCTAGTTGGTGTGATGAATGGCAGCTGGCTCTATATGAAAAAAATGTAAGTTAATGCCGATGAGTAGGAAAAACAAACCCGTAATGTTCGGAAATAGAATTAGTAGTATCTTGCTTGAGCCAGTCACGACGTTTAAATATGCAAAGCAATATGAAATGGAACGAAATGGAATGAGCATATGAGGATTATGGTAGGGAAGGGAATGATCGATTTCGGTTTATTCCGATAATTTTGGGAAAACATTGTTCATTTGTAAAGGACACCATGTATAGGATGCTACTGCGACCTGTTGTTGAGTACTGATCGAGTGTTTGGGATCCGCACTAGGTCGAATAAAAGAATGCCATTGAAGCAGTTGAGAGGCGGGGTGCCAGATTTGATACTGTTAGGTTCGAACAACACTAAAGTGTTAGGAATATCAAATGGGATCCTGCATGGAAGGCAAATGTCGTTAGAGGAATAATACGGAGAAAATTTATGGAACCGGCATTTTAAGCTGATTGTAGAACGATCCTACTGCCACCAACATACATTTCGCGTTAAGGACCACGAAGGTGAGACAGACTGTCGTTTTTCTCTCACTGTATGTGCGAATGGAACAGGAAAGGAAAAGGCTAGTAGTGGCACAGGGTACCCTCCGCCAGGCGCCACACTGTGGCTTGCGGAGAATGTATGTAGATGCAGATGTAAACGAATGACAGCAATGGTCGCCGTGCTGACATTCCACGGCCTTCTGGAGGTCGTCACACTGTCCGTGTGGATATTTATAGTGTTGCAAACGATTATGTATCCTGACTCAAGATATGTGATGTGGCTGAACGGTCCTGCGCAGCCAAGCGAACTAATGTATGTCCTCTCGGGTGCTAGTTGCACTGGGCCGTTAGATCCTGCATAGCTCTGAGTATGGCTCTTCTGAACCTATCGATGCCATTTTTTGCATTGCAGAGGCGGGATCCCGACCAACTCAAGCAGTAAAATCGCTAAACGATCAACGCAGTCTCGATACGCCACGACCCTCCAATTTTTGACAGCTAATTAGTGCTAGTAGACATTTCTCTTTTTTTACACAAAGCTCAACACGAACTTCTCACAACATATACAACATTCAAATGTAGTTTCTGAATAGAAACTTCCTACATAACCTTTTGATATATACAGTACACTGAGGTGAGAAAAGTCATAGGATACCTCCTTTGCACTATGTCCGCAACAACTCGACGTGGCATGGACTCACTAAGTCGTTGGAAGTCCCCTGCAGAAATATTGAGCAATGCTGCCCTTATAGCTGTCCATAATTGCGAAAGTGTTGGCGGTGCAGGATTTTGTGCATGAACTGACCTCTCGATTACATCCCATAAATGTTCTATGGCATTCATGTCGGGTGAAACGGCTGGCCAAATCATTCCTTCGAACTGACCACAATGTTCTTCAAACCAGTGGCTAATAATTGTGGCCCGGTGGCATCTCGCACTGTCACCCATAAAAATTCCATCGTTGTTTGGGAACAAGAGATCCATAAAAGGCTATAAATGGTCTGCAAGTAGCCGAACATAACCAGAGGGCCCCTACATTCCATACAAACATAGTGCACACCATTATGGGCCCACCACCAATTTGCACAATGCCTTGTTGACAACTTGTGTCCATGGCTTCGTGGGGTCTGCGTCACACACGAACTCTACCATAAGCTCTTACCAGCTGAAATTGGGACTCATCTGAGCAGGCCACCGTTTTCCAGTCATCTAGGGTCCAACTGATATCGTCACGAACCTAGCAAATGCGCTGTGGAAGATGTCGTTCTGTTAGCAAAGGTATTCGCGTCACTCGCCAGCTGCCATAACCCGTTAACGCCAAATTGCGCCGCATTGTCCTAACGGATACATTCGTGGTGTTCTCAGTCGTTAAGTGAAGGCCGTCGGCCACTACGTTGTCCATAGTAAGAGGTAATTCCCGAAATTTAGTATTCTCGGCACATTCTTGACTCTGTGGATGACGAAATATTGAATTCCCTAACGATTTCCGAAATGTAATGTCCCATACGTACCCGCCAGGTTAGCCGAGAGCGCTAATGCGCTGCTTCCTGGTAAGCGCTCCGCCCACGGATCAAATCCGCCCAGCGGATTAACGATGAGGGCCGGTGTGCCGGCCAGCCTGGATGCGGTTTTTAGGCGGTCTTCCGCATCCCACTGCGTAAATGCCGGGCTGGTCTCCACGTTCCGCCTCAGTTACACGACCTGCAGATATTTAAAAACGTTCGCACTATTTCACGGCTTACACTAGACGCAGACAGTTGGGGTACACTAATATCCGTCGCAGGGAGAACAGGGTAGCGACAGGAAGGGCATCTGGTCACCCTCTGACACTAACATCTCCAAATCCATAGTAACAAGGCCAACCCCGCGTTGGAGTTGAACAAAGGCCAAAAGACAATCATGATGAATGATGAATGTCCCATGCATCCATGGTCAAAGTTTGTTTGCTCCTGTCGTGGGTCCATAACTTTTTCACATGAATTACCTGAGTACAAACGACAACTCCGCCAAATGTACTGCCCTTCTAGATATTTTGTACGTGATACTACTGCCGTCTGTATATGTGCTTATTGCTATCCCATGACTTTTGTCACCTCAGTGTATACATGATGCGGATGGCGTTACTCCTACCTACGCCATGTGGTTGTGCTGAAATGCTAATTATTGGCATATGCAAACAAGTGGTACACTACATGCCAGTTTGACATTTGTTGCACTCGGACATTAAGGTGTTACAGTGTTAACGGCCCACAGTGAACTTACTACCTGCCTGTTCTCGTGAATGAATAGAGCGAGTTAGGATTCACAAGTTCGATGTTCGAATGCATATTGATTCAGACGGAAAAACCTACTCTCTGCAAAACGTTAGTAACAGACTAGCATACAACATGCTCCAAAATTCTACAACAGACTGACTTCAGCGTTATAGGAATATATTTGTGTGCATCTTTTCAACCACCCGTCATGAAGACAGCAATGACCTGTACAGGTTTCCGGACACTTGTAACGTTTCACTGCGCCAGCGATATTCGATTGACTGCTACGACGCGGGAGTTCTTTCGATAATCTATGTAGAATCGTATAGATATTCCACCAGATCCAGTCGCCCTTCCTCCGTTTACTGATTTTATTTGATTTACTTTACCGTGCTGGCTTGTATCTTTTGGTATTAGATTGAAAGGAGGATCTGTAGAATAGTGAACAAATTCGAATGAAGAAATTTAGTATTTCAGTCTTCTCTCTCTCTCTCTCTCTCTCTTTCTCATCCTCCGTGTAGCATCAATATGGTCACTGAGTGACTAGATAGATGATTTGATCTATTTACTGATTTAACCCTTTGACTATCAAGAGGACATATGTATCCCACAATAGGTTATCAGCGAACAGCTGCATGTTGTTGCTATGTGTCAATGTCCCATGGTACAGGAAAGTCTACTAATGATTAACAAAATTCTTGTAGCTACAGATTGAACATGTAGATTGTGCTGTCCTCAGGTTTCATTGTTCACCCTTGTCTCCATATTGTCACATCGAATTAGTACGCACCTGCAGATAGGCAACCCAATAATCAGAATCGCAAAGCGGGCTGCCTGCGCGCCTCCTCGGACACATTCTGCCAACGGCTTGCACCCACGGATTGACGCTTGCCATGAAACAATCGAAGCGCATACTGAGCACTTGTAGTGTGAGTTACGAGTCTGAGAGATTCTCTGTCCACTGATGTGCGTCTATTTTGTCTTTTAGTTTTGGTGCAGTCGCATACTGAAACCCTGGAGGTAATTATGAGTAAGCCGGCCGGGGTGGCCGAGCGGTCCTAGGCGCTACAGTCTGGAACCACGAGACCGCTACGGTCGCAGGTTCGAATCCTGCCTCGGGCATGGACGTGTGTGATGTCCTTAGGTTAGTTAGGTTTAAGTAGTGCTAAGTTCTAGGGGACTGATGTCCTTAGAAGTTAAGTCCCATAGTGTTCAGAGCCATTTGAACCATTTAATTATGAGTAATCATGCATGCCTTATCCCCTACCTCCCCCCCCCCCCCAACCCCCTTGGAAGACGGAACAGCGGGAAACATTGTTTTTATATTGTTACTTCTGACTAAGACATTAAGTAAAATAACTACACATTAATGTTTTTGAAATAGTATTCGGAGTCAGAGGGTCAACGTAAGACGAAACCTTCTTCGGGTTTAACGTAAGACCAAAACTTTTTATGATTTTGATTCTCAGATCGGTACATAGAATCTGACTCTCAAATTCGTTGAACGCCTGCATGCCTCTCTTCAAGCTCAAAGTGGTTTCCTGCAGTTTGTGCTTGTTTTGGCCTAGGTTTAAATCTGTGATGAATGTCTCTTTGCTGTTGGAGCAACTTTCAAATGGCTCTGAGCACTCTGGGACTTAACATCTGAGGTCATCAGTCCCCTAGAACTTAGAACTACTTAAACCTAACTAACCTAAGGACATTACACATCCATGCCCGAGGCAGGATTCGAACCTGCGACCGTAGCTGTCGCGCGGTTCCAGACTGAAGCGCCTCGAACCGCTCGGCCACTTCAGCCGGCGGAGTAACTTTAAACACGGCTGTTGATACATGGTCGGTCTTTTCCATCCCTTACAACTCCGCTAAGCACATACTTATCTCAGGCGTGTTGTACAATTCTCCCAATTTTTTTCCGTTTATATTGGCACCCGTGCTCAGTGATGCTATAAGCTGCTCCTCCTCTGCTGCTCTACGTTCACTAAACCGAAAACTTCGGACCTGTTTGGAACCAGGAAATCAAAAATGTTACCTCAGGAATCGCTTCTCTGACTGTTTGTTCTAGATAATTTTCGGTAAGGCATTTAGAACAGTATCACACGAATCTCTGTCAAAACCTACTTTACTCCTGTGAGTGAAAGGCGCTTCAGGTGACTAATGGTGTTGGTATAGTGTCAGGTTATTAATTTGAAAACAAAAATTTATTGCATTACTCATGTACTCATGTTTTCTGCTTCTGTCAATAGCACAATCGCAGTTATTGTGATGGGTGTTGATCCCAAACAAGCTAAATAATCAAGCCTTCTTTACACTTAACATTCTTTCGAAATGATTCCAGCTTTTTTCTCGAGCCAAACACTTATTGAACGTCAGAATTACCGTCAATTCATTCTTTCATTATAGTTAACTGTTTCACCTGAAGATGAAAATGAAGAAAATGCGGACGATGAAAATAGTGAATCTGCTGTCGAAGACCAGGCCAGTGAACAGAACGAAGCACGAGCTCTTGAACAAAAGGATGACGATGAAGAAGAGTCCTCCTCAGCAGACAGTGGCAGAAAGTGTTATCCAGCGAGGACTTCTCCGGTCTGTACACAGTTCTTTAAATACATTTTAATTTATGAGCTCTCGCTAGCATGTACTAGTGTGCAGGATAATAACAAATAGATACCACACTACTCATGAAGCATCCATAACTAAGGTATCATCACGTACACTCATAAACTACCAGAAAGAGGCCTAGACAAACAAAATGGTCTGAACATACCATCAGTCAATGGCTTTTTTTATAATAATGTGAACTCGCATAGAAAACCTACAAGACCGCAAATATTGTGTTGCATTTTACATTGAGTGATTGTAAGACACTAAATAACTTGCCCAAGTAATTGTCGGATGCTCCATTTAGGCCAATTTCACACGATTGCTTGTCGTCTCTACAACTGACCCTCATTAATATATAGGGTGGCCCAGCTATCTTGTCCACCCAAAATATCTCTGGAACAATAACAGCTATTGGAAAACGACTTTCACCGGTATCAATGTAGGGCTGGGGCTCATGAATGTACATATTTGGAAACATTCTAAAACGAAAGCATATGTGTTTTTTAACACAAACTTATGTTTTTTTAAATGGACCTCCTATATTGTTTCTTCAGCAATCCATAGCATGACAAAGCACATACACAATGGCGTTGATTGCATCGCAATATTCCCATTACATCCCGAGATATTGAGACGCGAAGTTGACGCTTGAAACACCCGACATGCGCTGCTAACGCACGTCCTGAGGCTCAGGCGTGAACCCCATGCTGCCCGTAATCGCGATGTGATTGACATGCGTAATCACACTTCCATACTTATCAAGAGGTCCGAAACGAATAATACGGTCTGCTGCCATCCTGCATTAACGTCGTACATTCTATCAGGTATTTATCCTTAACTACGTACAGCCTGGCCCTGCGCGACAGGCACAATGGGTCATGTAACGCATTAGATAAGCCTTATTTAGGGTGTGCAGGATAAATAAGACAACCTGACGGGTGTACACCGATCGGTACTGGTTCATATTGTGTACGTAGATACGTAAAACGTGCAAGAGGAAAACCGTTATGTGTTTATGAGAGTTGATGACAGTAGACCGTATTATTCGTTTCGGACCTCTTGATAAGTAAACACGGTCATGGACTACACGGAAATCGGATTTTTGTAATTTTTTATATTTTTGTTTGTGAAGTTCAGAACTCATATATGTATCACTTTCCCAAAGCATTTCGATGCAACACTCAAAATACTCGAGGAAATCATCTTTGAAGTTTTCCGACAATTTTTGGCATGCTAAACTAAGATGGTGTTCTTTTTATAAGCAGTTTGGCTATTTGATAGAGTGCTTACCTGACGTGGAGGATCTGGATTCGAATCCTGGAAGAATCAGATGTCTAGACAAAGGTGCGTGTAGTAAGGGTACTTGCGTGAAGTGTAAAATACAAACAGCGAGGAAAAAATTTAATTTACAATATTTTAATTATAAAATCTTGACTAACAATTCTTTATAAAATGTTGGTAATTAAGAACTTTTGTTTGCAAAGAAAACTGGATTTTTGAGTGCAAATGTAATTAGGTAAGGAGGAAGTGAATTTTTTAAAAAAACTGCAATTTAATGTGCTCATCAGGACATATTTGATGAATTTTATATATAAACCACGTAGGTATTCGAACTGAATCGAAAAAAAAAACAAAAAAAATAATGACCGAAATGATACTCGATCCAACGATTACTAGTCTTGTGCGCTTTATGTATTCTACGCCGCACGGAAACGCTCGCCGAACATGTACCTTTGTTTAAAAATTTTATTGCACCCAGAATCGATCCTAACCGCCCTTCCCCCCCCCCCCTTTCTGCCACCCAGACGCACACACACACACACACACACACACACACACAGCGAGCGAGCACTCTACCACAGAGTCACATTGCTCGTCGAAAAATATGTACCTTATTTTAGCCTATTAAAGACGGGTGGAAAATTTCAAAGTCGATTTTCTCGATAATTTTTGAGAGTTGTTTCGGACTGTTTTCGGAGAAGTATATTTGAGTTCTGTACTTCACGTACTTCGCCCGAATAGGTCTCCGAAGGCCCAACGGTACCGACCGACCGTCGTGTCATCCTCGCCCGATAGGCGTCACTGGATGCGGATATGGAGGGGCATGTGGCCAGCACACCACTCTCTTGTTCTTTATCAGTTTTCGTGACCGGATCACCTGCTTCTCAATCAAGTAGCTCCTCAATTGACCTCACAAGGGCCCAGTGCACCCCACTTGCCAACAGCGGTCGGCAGACCTGGACGGTCACCTATCCAAGTGCTAGCCAAGACCGGCAGCGCTTCACTTCGGCGATATGACGGAACCGGTGTTACCACTGCGGCAAGGTAGTTGGAACTTCACGTCTCATAAATACAAGAAAATTACAAAAATCCGAATGCTATGTGGTCCTCTTGTAAGTCCAATGAAAAGTTAAAGTCTGTAACTCTCACGCAGAAAATTATTCCAAACCCAGTGGAAAGTTAAAGAATTTATCTCTCGCTCAATAAATGCTTCCAAGTCCAATGAATAGTTATAGCGCATAACTCATGCGACTGCTCAGCTGCACAGTCACTCGACACAACCCACTCACCAACACTGGCCAACGACAAATTCCACCAAGACAACAGACTGTGCGTGTCCTACTACTTGCCCTTCAGTATCTTCTATGACATCACACACTAATGGCTGGAAGTTAGACACTTAAATAATATCAACAATCACATTTAAACCTAATTTCACAATCAACTAATGTATTAAATTACCATTAATTATTGTGGTCATTTTGCGACATCTTATTCAATTAATACAGAAATGAACAAGTTATTAATAAAGTTCACGAAGCATGCCAAAATCCAGAAACGTGACAAACTTTTAAGAAAAATTATAAATACGAATGAAATAGTAAAGTGTGTGTAAACGTCGACAAGGAGGATAGGGTAAGGATCTGGGAAACTCATGCTGGCTTCATATTATGTGTAACTGGGCAACACTTGCACATTTGCATGTAAACTTTTGATAAACTCATCTGTAATTCTTTATAAATATACGCGATGTGAAAAGTAGCTTGTTGTGGTATTTACTCACATTATCTACTTTTATTTGACACTTCATTGATGAACTCACTCGAGAGGTTTAGCTATTATTAATTCTATGGTCCATTGTGGTTAAAACAATTTCAGCTTTCTTAATAATGCTTGACGTTGCAGCGAGCTTATCTCCTCGCCACAGTTTCTCTAGTGTACATGGTCATGTTGAATTGGACAGACGGAGGGCTTTCAGTGTGTTCCAGGGCTGCAGGCATGTGCCTGCAAACATACAATAAATTAATTACGCAACTTTATTTTTAGAGGCGATAATTAAAACTTTATGACTACCCTAATAGCAACTGCAGGTGTTTACAGTGCTCTAATATCCTAACAGCGGCCACATCCAGACGTTGCACATGCACAACGGAGTTGCTCCCAGACGGATGACGATAGTGTGTCCAGTGCACACTACCAGGAACCGAGTTGCAGTATTCTTAGACCGTCTTAAACACTGCTTGCAACATAAATGACAATATATTTCGTACGTATTAGCCTCACTGCACCAGACGTAATAATGACAGTTTATGACTGACTTTTCAGAAAACCAAAGAGAATTGTCAAAGAAGCCCCTCACAGACAGAGGATGTTGCCGGTAACACACGGAAGACGACGAAAGATCCCCCACGAAATCCTGTCGTGCCTCGTGAAATAGACCCAGATGCTCCACGATATCCCGTTGGCAAGGGAGCCGTGAAGAAAATGTTTCGGCGGCCACTGGGAGCTTCTGTTACCGCGAGCAGCCCATCGGAGCCTGAAAGAGCCGATGGACAGAAGCGAGTACGATGGAATCTTGGTGCCGACGTCCCTATAGGTGTCTGGCAATACCCTCTACCTAAACGAGTAGTCTCTCCTGATGAGTTTACCGTGAAGCAACAAGTAAGTACAATAGAAATTATGATGGATATTTTTGCAACTCATTTTCAGTGACCAAAACATGTTGCCGCCATTAAAGATACCACAATTATGGAAATTTTATCATTGATATAGAGCCATTGTCACTATTTTACTATACATTTCACTTCTCGCTTCATTTGTGTTACTTGCGAACTATATTGTTCACTCTGCGAATAACTGTTAACAGTTCGCCATAAAATATTATTTTCCCTGTTTCTCTGTCGTTTTCCATATAACTCATCTACAAACCGTCAGTGATTCGGAGCCGCCTTTAAAAATATCACAATTGCTGAAAATTTATCATTCAAAAATGGTTCAAATGGCTCTGAGCACTATGGGACTCAACTTCTGAGGTCATTAGTCCCCTAGAACTTAGAACTAGTTAAACCTAACTAACCTAAGGACGTCACAAACATCCATGCCCGAGGCAGGATTCGAACCTGCGACCGTAGCGGTCTTGCGGTTCCAGACTGCAGCGCCTTTAACCGCACGGCCACTTCGGCGGGCATTTATCATTCGTTTACGTCATTAAGCGGTACAGAAAACAGACGGGTATATACTTAAATCCAGGATGTAATAATGACAGTATTATGAAAACGATAGATTGCCACTCACCATGTAGTTGAGACGCTGAGTCGCAGACAGGCTTAACAAAACTACTGCTGCTTAACAAGTAACCTTTGGGCCAAAAGGCCTTCTTCTGAAGTAGGCAACACACACACACACACACACACACACACACACACACACACAAACAGACGCACGCACACCCACACACATATTCACGCAAACCAAACTCACACACTCATGATCAGTGCCTCTGGCCGCGCGCCAATACGTGGTCAGTAGCAGTCTATCCTTTTCCTAACATTGTCATATTTAGATCCACCTAGAGTACAGACTAGCTTTATCTCCAAATATACTACAAGCTAAAATAACTGCTAACTAAGTAAATCTATTTTTCATCTATAATCTAGGTTCTTGTGCGATACATGTTTCGCCTTTTCTTGCAAAACATTTTTTCTTGTTACCCACAAACGTTTCAGCATCACTGTGCCATCATCTGTGGGTTTTGTTTATTGGACAACTGCAAAAGTGAACATATTTTAGGTTCTAATTTATATAACAAAATGAAGCCTAAAGACAGTTTTTGTTCGTTTCTGTTCTTACCCTGATTTCACATTATATGGTTTTGCAGGACCATTTGTATGGTGTCCTGTACTGACAGCTTGTCATCTGCAAACCAAACGATGTAAACGTGAATTTTATCGGCGAGTTAACACATCCCTTGATTTTAAAAAATGTGATTTTGTTGTGGCAACATGTTTTGTGTACATATTTGTTATTACTCACGTTTTATTGTGACTGATCCTTATTCTTTCTCTTTCCGAGGGCACTAAACACACGTATTAAATGTACTTCGCGTATTCCCGATTCTGCAATCGCGTTTTGTGGAATATTATGAAGTGGATGGATTTCTTTTTCAGACTCCACCAGACGAGGCACGTGATTATTCAGAGGAAGAAGTCAGTAGCGAGACTGAGACTAGTGAGGACGATTCGAAAGTTGTGTTTCGGGATGAGTTGATGCCACAGCAACAGTATGGTTTTGATGGTAATATGAGAGGGATGTGGAGCAATCCGTATTCAATTTGTGCCGATTACACTGCATATTTACAAAGGCAGAAAACTCCGAGTGAAGAAAAAGAAGAAACTGAACCGCATGTCCGGAACATATTCCAAGAAATAAAAAGATGGGAACTTAGGGAATATATGGAGGCCGCTAAGCGTCCTCCCCCGAGGAGATATAATCAGCCAGAAGCTACAAGGGGCAACCGGCAGCCGGTGAGTATCTTTTGGACAAATCATGTATCCATTCACTGTCTTTAGAAATATCTGCTAATTAATTATGTCGGATGAACTTTACAGTCTTATGTACGAAGCGCACGATTAATGATAATCGTCAGCCACCAGTTACTACGGACTACAACCAGTCTGTCATTACGTTCTGAATATGTCAGTACAAATATGTACGTTCTTGTTATTTCATCGGTTCACAGGCTATTATAATCATAAGAAGCTTCCAGTTGCGTTAAAATTACATCAGCGCTGTTAGATATATTTGTTTAATTCCGAGACCGACTTAGGGAACTTATCAAGTAAAAGTGGATTGAAATTAAATTGTCAAAAGTGTTGTGGGTATTTGTCATTAACATAAAAACACCAAAAATGGTAAAAACGTACAGCTTACATGTATCATTTTTCTTCATACCCTCTTATTACACGCGTAACCCCTAGAACGAAAGAAACCTAGGTATAAAGTACCAGAAGGTGAAACAAGTAAGATTATTTTCGTTTCTGTCGTTACAAAAATAAATTCGCACACTAGGCCCCCAAATAAATGTCAGATACGTGCAGTAACATTATGCAGTGCCCTCAACAGGACGGTGAAATAATCCTTGCTTAAAAATGAAACTCCTGTAATTTACATGGGACCAGGAAGAAAGATTAGCATTTAGATCTCGTCTACGAGGCTATTAGACACGGTTATTACAGTTTTCAGTCAAAGAAATAATATATACTGGCCATCGCTTATTACTTTCATGCAGCGTTCAATAAAATTCCTATAACTACAACAGCCTCATGTGAACCACACTAAACAAAATAATGAGTCTAAATTCCTTAGGCTCATCTTTATGCCTCATGTATTGAACGGTATTACATTGAAATGAAATGTTGTGTGGCGAGGGCCTCTCGCCAGATAGACCTGATCGCCTGGTGCAAGTCTTTTAAGGTGATGCCACTTCGGTGACTTGCGCGTCGATGAGGATGAAGACGACACAAACATCCAGTCCCTGAGCGGAGAAAATCTCCTACGCAGCCGGGAATCGAACCCCCCCCCCTCCTCCTCCCCATGACAAACAGGAGTGCTGTCCACTCAGCTACGGTGGCGGACAACGCTGTTACATTGAAACAAGAACTATAATAGTGTGCACACTTACTCACACAGTACAGATCCAAGTCAGCAGTTTCGTGCAGATAGTGAGAGTTTACATTAAAGATCGTTATTCGGCGAGATGCAACTTAGTATGTCAACTGCACAGGCATATGCTAAATATTAATGGAGAATGTAGGTTACATTTTTTATCGCTCTAGGCTTGCAAAGTATGTCACACTGCTACAGTACATACCTGTAGTATAAGTTAAATTCACAATATTTTTATTAAACATAAGCTTCAAAACTTTGCAAGAGGTAAACAGTTTAAGTGCAGGGCATACAGGACATGCATCAATACTAACCTATGCTCATTCACCACATACTACTCAGAGCACTAGAAGTAAAACAAATAAAATGGAGAATTGTAGCTACTAATTGTCATAAGTACTGGCACACTCTGATGTTACAAAATTTCAGTTACTTATTCTTGTAATTCTTTTATCATTAATTTCTTCTGTATAAAGACTCATAGCGTGAACATTCATGTATCTAGTTGCTATTCATAAAGGTTTGCACTATTTGCTCAGGAAATGCATTCCTGCCTTTACACTGTGGGTGTGTAGCATGCATCGGAAGCCAAGGGCTATAACAGATAATTCCTACACGTTTCACCAATACCGGCCATACATCCGTGTGAAGCTGTGTCTTCATCTACATCTATACACCGCAAGCCACCTGACGGTTGCTCGTACCTCAGTTATATGGGCTATGCACGGCTATGTTTGAAAAGAATAGCTCGATGTAGTTATAGGGTCGTGCCGCGCACGCCTGCTCTCATCACCCGCACCTGATTCGCTGCAAATAACATGTAGCCGGGATCCTGCACTCAAATAGCCTGTGCATTGGCTAGCATTCCTAGTTAATAAAATACACAGAAATGTAAAATAAAAGTTAAATGAATAATTTAATAACGAGGATTCTGTTCTAATGTCTGTAATCGATGTAGACGACAGAGAATTATTTGGAATAATGTTTATTCAGGAAAGGACATCTCAAATAAATGGGAAGTGGTCCTACGAATTCAGTTAAAATACAGACACAAAATACCCTTATGAAATGCAGTAAAGTTGCGTCGGGTGCGTTACGAGAATGATAGCAAAATCTCCAATCTAAATAGTCAACAAAGATACACGAAAACTAAGTGCATTTCGTGACCATAATACATGAATTCACAATCTCAAAACAGATCAGAGTTCAACATGATGATTCACAAATTAACATACGCGATACAAAGAATAGTAACTCATATTCTATCTATCCTCGGTTCCATAACACAAGCGGAGCACATTCAGACCTCTCGTGAGTCCCTTCAAATGTAACGGCCGTTCACCACTCAGAATCAGTCACCTATACGACTGACTCACACATATTACCGTAGGCAGAAAGTGTCCAGAATCGCTCCCTCGAGCTCTTCGGTCGAAAAGTCCCAGTCTCCACTTGACTCCCGTAGTGTTCCGCTACTGTCGGCTTTTCCACTGGCTGAAGGCCCTCCCCACCAAAAACACATCGTTCTTAAGCTCTGCAGACATGATCTGCTTCAACATGACCACTTTCTTGACTAAACTAACGTATTACAATAATATTTAACTAAATAAATGTTATAAATCTTTGGTCACACTCAGAACATTCACAATTAATGTAAGTAAAGGTTTATTCTATAAATAAATAACTCTGTATTCTTGTGCAAGTGCGCTCACAATAAATGACCACAGATTGCCGTTAAATAGTGTTTAAACAATTACTTAGGCCTGCTTGTCAGAAGCATCTTTTGGTTCTCTTTTCAAGTGTGGTGTCTGCCAACGCGACTGACAACTTATAAATTAGCACCTTTTTTAATAGCACTTGCAATCAACACTTCAATAAAGTTACTGGCAAATTAGTAAACTGTTCACTAAATAAATACACAAGTATGACAAAATATGAAATTTTCATGCAGTATTCATTTGCTGTGTAATAGTGGCGGATACGATTTTCTGACCAATATTTGCATAACGGAAAAGTATAAAAAACGTAATAAATCAAGAAACAAAATAAATACAGATACACAGCTTTCAGTGACATAGCTATAGTGCAATGGTATCATCTGAGATACCGTATGCTGAAATCACATGAAGCGTTTAAAAGCTGTTAGTTTAGAGGTTCACTGTAAATTATTAACTTTCGTTGTTTTAAAGATATTTAAATTACTGTTGTGTCATTGGATGCGCCTCATTTTTCTGGGATCGCTAGTGTATTCACAACTGCATTAATATTTGTTTGTAAATTATTATAGTTTCTCAAAGAGTTGTAAGAAGCCATCATTCAGCTTGCCTGACACTTCGCCATTTTTGGAGCATCGTCTCCTGCACAAAAGCCATGCGAACAACAGTTGCCCAAATTCCCAGCTTTGGGATTCACCAGTTCCCAGCGACACTGCTTGTCTTTGTACCTGGCTGGCCTCTACATGTAGCTTTGCCGGACGTGCCACGGCACGCCATGAGCTGCGGACCCATCAGCGTTAAGCCATACAACAATTTCATCTTACCTCGTACCAATGGTGAGCGGCCGATTAGCCCGCCTAAATACTCGTAACGTTACACAGTCGCGGGAAAAACCACTGTTTGTAAGCCTCCCTGAGGAAGCGAAGCTCTCTCAGTTTGCGTTCATTGTCTTTTCGTGAGATATATGTACCAGACACTTCTATGAATGTACGGTCTCGGAATTTCAACAGTAAAAAATGAAATAAAATGATGGTATGGCATTATTGGCTGGGAGACCACGTCTCGAGTTGTTCAGCCGCCAGATGCAAGTGTTTCTATTGGACCCCAATTCGGCGGTTAGCACATAAAATGGAAACGAGATGAATGATTAGTACAACACGATGTCGAGTGAAGAAAATCTCCGACCCGGCAGTGATCCGTAGCCGGAGATCACCATCTAGAGGCAGGACGCTAACCACTTTTTTTCCTTCTTTCTTTCGATTGGTTTCTTCATTGTTGTTTCATGAGTGTTTCTATGTGGATGACGCAGGATATATTTTAAGTTCAATAAATTCAGTCGATGAGCGCTTCCCTATTTTATTCCTTCTTTTTTTCAGGGGTGGCTAGTCCCCTGATCGAACACGCTGTGCTGCGGTACCGGCCAAAACACGAGCTTCAACTCTAAAACACATCGTGATGCACAACGCCTTTCCTGTAACGTCATCCATTGGAGTTCGTTGAACATCTCTGTGACGTTTCCCGCTAAGTAACCGAATTTGTGAAAAAAACATGGTTATCTGTCGATCTTTTCGATTTTCTCTGTCAATTTTACCCAGGAATGGTCCCAGAAAGAAAAGCAATATTCAAGGATCGGTCGCAGGAGAATGGAGTATCCTACCTCCTTCCTGTTCAAACAAATTTCGGGCTTGCAGGCGGTCGTTGTTTAATTCATCTTACGATATTTCGACTGGGCGCTTGCCAGTTATCTTCAGGTGAATCAGCGAAGACTGACGAAGACTTGCTCTGTTCCGCCATACATAGCGCGCTCCGAGCATTCCCCGCATGCGTCAGAACTCAAGTTGACAGACGGAGCACACTACGCGGCGGCGGCGCGGAACTCGGCTGTCCTCTGAGTTACCGCTCGCCGCAACCGTTGGCACACACTGTCGTCTTCGATTAGAACAAATCGTGGAGATGATGGAGTTCCACATGCTGTCCAAATGGTATACGCTATCACAGTTCATCAGATTTTCCTCCAGGAGTATTTCCATGGATTCTTTAATAATGGAATCTCAAAAACAGATGTTGCTGTGGTCAGGTAGAATTATGGTTTACCAACTAACGCAATAAATTGCAGAGAACCGTAGAAGTTTCAATATCGGTTTTCTTTATTACTTGCTGACTGTTTCCACCCTAAGCTCATTATCAACTCATTCACTAAACTAAGCAATACTTTCCACTACGACAGCTACGTGACTGCTCATTCTAGTTAAACACATCTTGTAAAGTAGCGCAGGGCTGAAATTCATTCACTTCAGAGCTTTTCGAATCAACTGATGCAGAGAAGGACACGTGTGATCATACGGTTGTTATAGCGTTATTGACTGCAGATTTTACAAGGAGTGTTAAGACGGGTAGGAATTTTTGTTTACTTAGCCATAGTGATAGGAAAAAAAACTGCCAAGTATCTGAGCAGTCAACATCAAATATTCAGCCCTGAGGACGAAATTCAGGAGAACTGTACAATATGTCACAGTCTAGTATATGCTGGACAAGGTTGTGAGGAATGGTAAAGGCCCACCGTGGTACGATAGCCGTGTTAGAAAGTTGTTACGAAAGCAAAGAGAGCTTCATCACAGATTTAAGCAAGGTCAAACTCTATTTTACATTAAAAAAAGAGTATGGAGGGTAATGAGAGAAGCCTTAAATGATTTCCAAAGTAATATTTTGACAGCAAATCTGACTAGAAGTCCCAAAAAGTTTTGGTCCTGTTAAAGTAAGTAAACGGAACTAGATCATCTATATAGTCACTCGCCGACCATAGGGGCACCGAAACGGAAGATGGCAGAGAGAAGGCAGAAATGCTGAATTTATAGTATCGAAATTGCTGCACCGCAGAAGATTATGATTCGGTTCCTCCATTCAATCATCGCACGAACGCCGAAATGGCAGATATTGGGATTAGTGAATACAAAAATTAAAATCACTCAGTTACGGAAAGGCAATAGGACCGATTGAAATACCTTTGACATTCGACGGAGATTTCGCCGCCAAACAACTTGCTCCCTTTGTAGCAGTAGTTTAGGGTAGATCACTGGAACAATGATTGGGACGAAGCGAATGACAAAAATCACATCCCCATTTTCAAGAAGGGTCGTCGAACTTATGCTGGCAGACGTTCATCGGCTGTAAAATTGTGGAATATGTTTGTACTCACGTATTATGATGTTTCTGGAGAGCGAAAATCTCTTCTGTAAAAATCAACATGGATCCCGTAAACAGAGCTCTTCGCAAAGGCATGATATCTAGAGCGCTGAAGACAAAGGAGTATAGACTGATGCCGTGTTGTTCGAGTGCCAGAAGGTATTCCATACAATTCCTCCCTGTCGTTCAGTGAACATAATACGAGCTTACCGAGCGTCTGCCACATTTCTGTCTGGATTCAGGACTTTCTACGGGTTGTTGTTGTGGTCTTCAGTCCTGAGACTGGTTTGATGCAGCTCTCCATGCTACTCTATCCTGTGCAAGCTTCTTCATCTCCCAGTACTTACTGCAACCTACATCTTTCTGAATCTGTTTAGTGTATTCACCTCTTGGTCTCCCTCTACGATTTTTACCCTCCACTCTGCCCTCCGATGCCTCAGAACATGTCCTACCAACCGGTCCCTTCTTCTTGTCAAGTTGTGCCACAAACTCCTCTTCTCCCCAATTCTATTCAGTACCTCCTCATTAGTTATGTGATCTACCCATCTAATCTTCAGCATTCTTCTGTAGCACCACATTTCGAAAGCTTCTATTCTCTTCTTGTCCAAACTATTTATCGTCCATGTTTCACTTCCATACATGGCTACACTCCACACAAATACTTTCAGAAATGACTTCCTGACACTTAAATCTACACTCGATGTTAACAAATTTCTCTTCTTCAGAAACGCTTTCCTTGCCATTGCCAGTCTACATTTCATATCCTCTCTACTTCGACCATCATCAGTTATTTTTCTCCCCAAATAGAAAAACTCCTTTACTATTTTAAGTGTCTCATTTCCTAATCTAATTCCCTCAGCATCACCCGACTTAATTCGACTACATTCCATTATCCTCGTTTTGCTTTTGTTGATGTTCATCTTATATTCTCCTTTCAAGACACTGTCCATTCCGTTCAACTGCTCTTCCATGTCCTTTGCTGTCTCTGACAGAATTACAATGTCATCGGCGAACCTCAAAGTTTTTATTTCTTCTCCATGGATTTTAACACCTACTCCGAATTTTTCTTTTGTTTCCTTTACTGCTTGCTCAATATACAGATTGAATAACATCGGGGAGAGGCTACAACCCTGTCTCATTCCCTTCCCAACCACTGCTTCCCTTTCATGCCCCTCGACTCTTGTAACTGCCATCTGGTTTCTGTACAAATTGTAAATAGCCTTTCGCTCCCTGTATTTTATCCCTGCCACCTTCAGAATTTGAAAGAGAGTATTCCAGTCAACATTATCAAAAGCCTTCTCTAAGTCTACAAATGCTAGAAACGTAGGTTTGCCTTTCCTTAATATTTGTTCTAAGGTAAGTCGTAAGGTCAGTATTGCCTCATGTGTTCCAACATTTCTACGGAATCCAAACTGATCTTGCCCGACGTCGGCTTCTACCAGTTTTTCCATTCGTCTGTAAATAATTCGCGTTAGTATTTTGCAGCTGTGACTTATTAAACTGATAGTTCGGTAATTTTCACATCTGTCAACACCTGCTTTCTTTGGGATTGGAATTATTATATTCTTCTTGAAGTCTGAGGGTATTTCGCCTGCCTCATACATCTTGCTCACCAGATGGTAGAGTTTTGTCAGGGCTGGCTCTCCCAATTCCGTCAGTAGTTCTAATGGAATGTTGTCTACTCTCGGGGCCTTGTTTCGACTTAGGTCTTTCAGTGCTCTGTCAAACTCTTCGCGCAGTATAATATCTCCCATTCCATCTTCATCTACATCCTCTTCCATTTCCATAATATTGTCCTCAAGTACATCGCCCTTGTATAGACCCTCTATATACTCCTTCCACCTTCCCGCTTTCCCTTCTTTGCTTAGAACTGGGTTTCCATCTGAGCTCTTGATATTCATACAAGTGGCTCTCTTTTCTCCAAAGGTTTCTTTAATTTTCCTATAGGCAGTATCTATCTTACCCCTAGTGAGATAAGCTTCTACATCCTTACATTTGTCCTCTAGCCATCCCTTCTTTGCCATTTTGCTCTTCCTGTCGATCTCATTTTTGAGACGTTTGTTTTCCTTTTTGTCTACTTCAGTTACTGTATTTTTATATTTTCTCCTTTCATCAATTAAATTTAATATTTCTTCCGTTACCCAAGGATTTCTATTAGCCCTCGTCTTTTTACCTACTTGATCCTCTGCTGCCTTCACTACTTCATCCCTCAGAGCTACCCATTCTTCTTCTACTGTATTTCTTTCCCCCGTTCCTGTCAATTGTTCCCTTATGCTCTCCCTGAAACTCTGTACACCCTCTGGTTTAGTCAGTTTATCCAGGTCCCATCCCCTTAAATTCCCACCTTTTTGCAGTTTCTTCAGTTTTAATCTACAGTTCATAACCAATAGATTGTTGTCAGAGTCCACATCTGCCCCTGGAAATGTCTGACAATTTAAAACCTGGTTCTTAAATCTCTGTCTTACCAGTATATAATCTATCTGATACCTACTAGTATCTCCAGGATTCTTCCATGTATACAGTATTCTTTTATGATTCTTGAACCAAGTGTTAGCTATGATTAAGTTATGCTCTGTGCAAAATTCTACCAGATGGCTTCCTCTTTCATTTCTTACCCCCAATCCATATTCACCTACTATGTTTCCTTCTCTCCCTTTTCCTACTCTCGAATTCCAGTCACCCATGACTATTAAATTTTCGTCTCCCTTCACTACCTGAATATTTTCTTTTATCTCATCATACTTTTCATCAATTTCTTCATCATCTGCAGAGCTAGTTGGCATATAAACTTGTACTACTGTAGTAGACGTGGGCTTCGTGTCTATCTTGACCACAATAATGCGTTCACTATGCTGTTTGTAGTAGCTTACCCGCACTCCTATTTTTTTATTCATTATTAAACCTACTCCTGCATTACCCCTATTTGATTTTGTATTTATAACCCCGTATTCACCTGACCAAAAGTCTTGTTCCTCCTGCCACCGAACTTGACTTATTCCCATTATATCTAACTTTAACCTATCCATTCCCCTTTTTAAATTTTCTAACCTACCTGCCCGATTAAGAGATTTGACATTCTACGCTCCGATCCGTGGAATACCAGTTTTCTTTCTCCTGATAACGACGTCCTCTTGAGTAGTCCCCGCTCGGAGATCCGAATGGGGGACTATTTTACCTCCGGAATATTTTACCCACGAGGACGTCATCATCATTTAACCATACAGTAAAGCTCCATGCCCTCGGGAAAAATTATGGCTGTAGTTTCCCCTTGCTTTCAGCCGTTCGCAGTAAAGTAAGGCCGTTTTGGTTAGTGTTGCAAGGCTAGATCAGTCAATCATCCAGACTGTTGCCCCTGCAACTACTGAAAAGGCTGCTGCCCCTCTTCAGGAACCACACGTTTGTCTGGCCTCTCAACAGATACCCCTCCATTGTGGTTGCACCTACGGTACGGCCACCTGTTTCGCTGAGGCACGCAAGCCTCCCCACCAACGGCAAGGTCCATGGTTCATGGAGGGGAGGTTTCTATGCGATAAAACTCAGTACTTAACCTTAACTAGAGTATATCCACAGATGTAAAGGTAATCTCGGGATTACCCCATAGGAGTGTTATAGGACCATTACTGTTTACTATACATATAAGTGATTAGTGTATAACGGCGGAAGCTCCATCACACTTTCTGCAGACGATGCTGTTATTAATAGGAAGATTACAACGCCAGAAAACTACAGCGAAATGGAGGAAGAACGGTGAAAGGTCCTGGTGTAGGGACTAATAGTTGAACCTGAATGTACGAGGGTTGGAACTTTAATAGTGGCAACTATTTATTTACAGCTCGTGCAAAATAGATAAGTGTTTCAAAGTTTTACCGACCTTCAAAGTAGTCACCAGCATTGTGTATAACTCGTTGCCAGCGATGTGGAAGTCGTAGGATAATCTTAGCAGTGACAGTTGTGTTGACAGTTCGAGCGGCGCGGTCTATTGCCCGACGAATTTGTAGCAGTTCTGTAGCGAATGCCGTGAAGTGTTTCCTTCAGTTTAGAAATAGAGTTGAACTAACAATGGCTTAAGTCAGGGGAGTTCAGTAGGTGGTATAGTACTTAGCAGCCCCATCAGTCAAACAAATCAGTAACAGCTTGCACTGTACGTGCTTGAGCATTGCCCTGCAAAATGATGGTCAGGTCCTGCAGAAGGTGTCATCACTTCTGTCTCTAAGCTGGTCGGAGATTGTGTTCCAAAAATGAACAGCAAAGAGACAGAAGTGATGACACTTTCTGCAGGACCTGACCATAATTTTGTAGGACAATGCTGAAGCACGTATAGTGCAAGCTATTACTGGTTTGTTTGACTGATGGGGCTGCCAAGTGCTATACCACCTACTTCACTCCTCTGACTTCAGCCCTCGTGAGTTCAACTCGATTTCTAAACCGAAGGAAACACTTCACGGCATTCGCTACAGAACTGCTGCTAAGAGTATTCTACGACATCCACATCGCTGGCAACGGGTTATGCACAATTCTGGTGACTACTTTGAAGGTCAGTAAAACTTTGAAACATGTATCTATTTTTTACGAGCTGTAAATAAATAGTTGCCACTATTAAAGTTCCAACACCCGTAAATAAATGTATCACATCGTGCGTAAATATGCTTAGAAACTCATTACTATTTGATTACGCTTTTGGATAAAAATCACTGACGACAATAACAACCGTAAAGTACCTAAGAGTAACCCTCTGGACTGATCTAAAGGGGAATGACTACATAAAATTAATTACCGAAAAAGCAGATGTCAGGCTGTGATTCATTGGAAGAATCTTAAGAAATGCATGTCATCCACGAAAGAAGTGACTTACAAAAACCCTGTTCGACCGATTCTTGATTATTGCTCATCAATTTGTGACCCTTAACAAGCAAGATTAACAGAAACTCCAACAAAGAACGGCACGCTTCGTTAAGTAAGCGCAAGATGTCCCACAAACTCCAGTGGTAGTCGCTATACGAGAGATGTTTATCACGAAGAGGACTAGTCTTGAAATTCCGATAGCGTGCGTTCGAAAAAGAGTCGAGCAACATATTACTTCTCCCACATGTTTTACATGAAATGATCTTAACGAGAAATTTGAGGAATTAGAGCTCATCCGGAAGTTTATCGACAACTGTTCTACCCACAGGAAACGTGGAAATGATATTGATACAAAAAGCATTTTCTACCCCGCAACGTGGTTTGCGGATTATAGATACAGGTGAATTAGTGGGGCAATATTCTCCCCTCTCCGATTGCAGTACGTAATTAACTGCACCTGGGGAGGGATTTGTCTACCCTAAATACAACACACGTGCTCGCCAAATGCACTCTGTCAACCTAGAAGCAGCTTCCTGGGTGTAGTGCACGATGCAGAGGATCCTTCAGTTCTCCACCCTACGGCAAAAGGTCCAGAAAACCGCACCCAGAATCTTCACAGAATGGTCAGACCCTCCACTCCGCTCCATACCACAGGTCGGCTCAGGAATCGATGCTGCAAAACGCAATCTCAGCTTCCACCCTGTGTGAGAAGCTGTCTCTCTCCACCAGTTCAGCCGCTGGCGCCTGTAGGAAGAGAGAATGGCCTGTGAACCCAGGCGACATGTTCCGCTCTTTTCTACATGAAACAAGATTGGCAGCTGGTAGAGACTCCTCAGCACCTCGGACAGCATACTGATTACTGGCGTTTCTTTGCAACTTGCTTGCCATTTCGCCGAAGAGTTTTACGATTGCCTAGCTTTCGGAACTGTAAATGACCAGAAAACTGACCTTCTGCGCTTGTCTAGGCCTTTCAACGAGAATGATCCCAACCCCAACAGATGAGGCGTCACATGAGGGATCGGATTTGCTTTTAACAACGGTAAATCCGTTTTTAAGGCGCAATGGGACAGCCGAACCCTCAGTATCAACATTTGGATTCTGCCCAGAGATACGCCAACCCGCCACTGTTGACTGTTCAGGTAAGTGTGAACTGAATAGGTAAGTCGTACCGGAAGGCGCCGTGACATCAGGATCCACAGGCGATGCCAGACATCAGAGGTGCTCATCGTCCGTTGTTGGTGGCCTCAGTGCCACCGTAACGCAGGGCAGCGCCCTGACGTCGTCCATTGTGCCCAACGCAGCTTCCAACAATTTATAGGCAGTGAACAATTTCCCCTGCATTCCTACACAACAGGCGGAGTCCTTATCTGTCTTTAACAACGATCAGCTATTCAACAATAAATGTATAACTAACGCAGTCAGTACAATCGCAGTACTGTTGCTGAGCTGTTCCTGTGGCTGGAGCGCTAGTGAAACTGTGGTCTTTATTGGATTTCTGACAGATAATATTGTCCATTAAAACGTTTATTTTTATGTTTAAAGAACTCGAAGAATGACGATCAACAACCACCTGCTAAGAGGAAAAACAACGAACCGGTGAGTACATTTTGAATGCGTCAGTTCACGTTTATACATACACTGTTCTTAGAGACGTCCGTCAGTTAATAATTTATCTTGAAACCTTTCTTTTGTATTTAAAGAGCAATGGAAGGTACAACCGACAGCAACCATCTACTAGGGACAGCAAGCGACCATTATGTACATTCTGGGCCCTGCCAGCTCACATCGATTCATACACTTTATTTAGAAATTTCTTTTAGTTAATAATGTCATGTAAAGCATCCTTCCTTATACTCAAAGAGTTTTATCTGTTTATATATTGCTTTCATTTTCTGTAGAACTCAGTTTTCGCTCACTGCTTTTCTCTCAACAAAATCTGATATGTATTTTAACGAGCTCGTGAAGAATGAAATGCTTGGAACTTGGAACAATGAAGTAAAAGCTGTTTTTTGTCGTGTGTTACATTGTCAGATCTTACATTGTAAAATGGTGTTATAAAATTGAAATAAGTTAAAAATTGATGATAGGTGGCAGTAACTGAAGATTACGATGGGACTTCAAAAAGTATGTTACACATTATTATATCAGGCGAAGTATCTTTTATTGGATGCTGCAGTATGCTTCAAAGTGACACAGATACGTGACACTGTTTTTCAGCATAGTCACCAAGACTCTGTAAAGAACAGTCGGAACCCTTTACGAATCGTCCAATTCGTCGATCATAGAAATCCGCTCCTTCGTCACGCAGCAACTGGAGTACGCAGTGTGAACGTCCTTATCGCTGGAAAATCTTTTTCCCCAGATGTTCTTTCAGCTTGGGGAAGAGATAGAAATCGTATGGTGTGGGATATGGACCTCCCGATTAGAATCACTCACGTCTGCGTCATCGTGGTCAATTTATTGGTGCCACTTCACTGCGGGTGGACGCGACATTGCATTTGGTTCACATACTGCCACAATTTCACATTTCCAGTTGCTACGCCATTTCAGTCTCACACTGCGGTGCACCTGTTATCCGTATCGCAACAGAACTGTGTCTGCAGATTATTCGGAACAAGTACTCTCTTCAGGTAATGAGCCATTTTTGTTGCGTAATGGTGTTAATGTCGGACGACACTTGTAACTTACTTTCTGAAGTGCCTGCGTATTAACGATGTAGTTTTCCAATCAAATACTGTGCAATGTGTAAAGGGCGATCAAAAAGTTCCCGTATGAGGGCGTTGCTGCAGCGTATATGCAAGGTAGCGCAAGTCCGATACGGAGAGAAAAGCACCGACATGCAGACAAGGGATTATTGGAACATTCCTATCTTTCCGGCGTGCGTGCGTAAAATGCGGAAACCTAAACTATGGCGACGTTATTGCCAAATCCGTCGAAACAGGACAAACGTGCCGTTTTTCTTTTCTTGATTGCCAAACGACAAACACTGGTAAGACCCACTGGAGAATGAAGAATACGTATGCGGCAGCATGTCTGTCGCAAACCATCGTTGTGGAATGCTGTGCCAAGCTCCGTGCTGGTTGCGATTTGACGCCAGTTGGTCCCCATACCGCAAATTGTCGTAGCGCAGGTTACGCCAACTCCAGTGGGAGACACTCAAGCAGCCGACCTATAGTCCTCATCTCTCTTCCCTGCGATTATCACGCCTTCGCTCCCGTAAAACAGGTCTCGAAGGGTCGACGATTCCTGTCGTACGATGATGTGCACCATGCAATTACGAACTTCTTCAAGCAACAGGTTACGGTGTTTTACCACACGGGTATCTTCAACCTGGTGCCTCGGTAGGAAGATTGCATCAGTGCTCACGGCGTTTTTGCCTGATTTGCGTGCGGATTTTGGACTCTATGTCCTCAGAACGGAAACTGTTTGATCGCGCCTTATATAATACTACCATTAATCACCAGAAGATTTATTTTGCAGATGGTCTCTAAAGTAGTAGAGATTACTGGCCAGCAAAAGAAGATAATCGTCAACACTGAGCATCCTGAAAAAACAACTGTTAACGAAAGACATGGAATGGATACACAAGGTCCACAGAGGTACACCCCTCCTGTAGTTGTGAGGTATACCCCTCCTGTAGTTGTAAGTGCAGTTCCCAAAAAGGAACAGCAGGCTGCTCCGAGCTACGTGAAACAGATGATTACAGTCGACGAGCAAAACCAATCTACTGAGCTTTTACTCCGCGACATCGTTCGAGTTTTTTTCGAGAAGAAATGGCCTGTGAGTATTACAACTTCAGCGAAGGATATTACAATATTCTGTTACATTCTTACATCTCTCTCATTTTTACACCTCTATTACTTGTTTATTTTCGCTAATTACCTTTGTTTCGACTACTACTGCGATTTCTCAACACATAAGTCTTTCAATTAGAACAGTAAGTGCTTTCAAATTGCCAGTATAGCGAATTGCGGGCAGCAAATTCTGTAAACTTGTATTAAAACTTCAACCAAATTTCAGTTTCGATCTACCTCCGCTTTGATACACGTGTCTCTTACGTTTCCGAATACCTTTGCACGAGCTAATTTGCTATTTGGTTGCTATAAGTGCCTTTGTTGCTTGTGATGGTATCCGATCATAGTTTGCTTACCGTGCATTAGCAGAAGGGAAGCTTTTATTCATATTTTAATAAAATTCGCGAGTATCGTGCAACTCCTGTAGACAGAATATGTCTGAGTGTCCAGAAGAGTAAGACTGGTATAAGACAGAACACGCTTGACAGTAGTTTCATGCGCTCATATGATAAGCGAGCCGGTTTTGCATGCGTGTTGGTTTTTGCTCTTAGAAACTGTCAAGGAAATGGTGAAGAGACTGTTGATACCACCAACAGCACCAGTAAATGGCGCTGGTGATTCGACGAAAACCCATATGTCACGATTCTACCCAGTTCTCAACAGTGACTGAAAGTTTCTGGAGAGAAATGATCGACAGTCAGTCATTGCAATTGTATGTAGTACTCTCTGAACCATGGGGTGCCGAATTGATCACGTTCATATGCCATCAAAGTCCTGCCATCTCATACATTCGTCTTTTGGGAACAGAAATGGATGAAAGAAGTCTACAACGTAACAAGAAAAAGATGATGATGCTGGTGATAATCATGAAGAGAAGAGAGAGACAGAGAGAGAGGAGATAACCTTCATGGACTTTGCTGTCAGTATAAGAGAATATAATGTCAGTAGCGATATTTTTTAAGATACATTTCTCTTTTCCTGACATACAACAAGGTGTTTCAAAAAGAATATACGTATTTAGAATGCATATATTTATTAAACTGTAAGACATACAACTACAAAACTTGGGACGAATCTCTCAAGTTTAGAGTACGGACGTTCAATATGTCCTTCACCGACGACGCGAACAGTATCAAATCGATACTAGAATTCCTCCCATGCACGGGTAAGCATGTCCACTGTCACGGATCCGGTTCTTCATCTCTTCTAGGTTCTGTGATAGTGTTGGTGCATAAAGGGTGTTAATGAAACCCCAAAGGAAGAAGTCACAGAGCTTCAAATCTGGTGACCGTGGAGGCCAGCTAAGACTGTCCGATGACCAATCCAACGGCCCGGTAAAGTTTCATTCAGATATTCACGGACTTGGCGACCCCAGTGAGGGGTTTCCCCGTCTTGTTGAAAAATGAAGCTGTTCTCGTTCAACTTCGGGAACTACCACTTTCGTAACATAGCGAGACATTCCTGCAGATGGCTGGGATATAGCACAAAATACACTGACTTTGGCGAATCCCGGACATGTTCGGTGTGTGCGTGCGTGTTGTATAGGTCCAAATTCGAAAACTGTGTTTCTTTACTTTCCAACTAAGGTGTAAAGTCGCTTTATCGCTGAACACGACGCGTTGTGCGAAAGTGTTATCAATGTCAATAGCATTCTCAAGTTCGTCAGAAAATGCTACACGTTTGTGTTTTCCATCATGACGTAGAACTGGTAACAGCTGCAGCTTGTACGGCTCCATAACGAAGCGACGACTCAAAACATGCCAAATTGTTATAGTCAATTGTAACTGCCGATTGGAACAACGAACCGATTTTGCAGACCGACGTTGGAAAGCAGTTTGCGTTCGTGCGACATTTTCATCGGAGACACGAGTGTAGCCAGGACTCTTTCCTTTACATACACACCCTGTGTCTACAAACTGCCCATACCAGCTGCGAATGCTCCATCAACTCGGAGGATCAGTTTCGTAGCTCAACCTGAAACGTCTTTACACTGTAATCACGGAATTACACTTCACAAACTCGAGAACACAAAATGATTCCTGCTGCGGAGTAGCCATTTTGCAACATGTGACAGTAACCAAGTAAACAGAAGAGAACTGACATATAGCGGCAATGCATTTAAACTACACAATGTATTCGTTTCTCCAATACCCGTGCCGTGGCGCAGCGATGGACTGTTTTGACAACGTAATACTTCGTAATATGTACATTCATTTTGATTTCCCTATACAGTGGAACCTTGCTTAACGAGCACCTCCCATAACACCAGATTCGCATAACGATCAAAACAAAGTATAAAAAATGACTCGCTTAACGAGCAATGTTTCACATAACGATTGGCGACGATTTAGTGTGCCGTCACCAATCGTTCGCTCGCGGCGGGGGAAACGTTCGACAACATGAACACTTTTCGCTGTCGGTACCGCCTTATGAACAATGTCTTTAGTACGTACTGCAGTTCGGATTTAGCGCTCTTTCTGCTACCATTTTAGTGCAGCTTGTGATCGCAAATTTTTTTCTAAACTTGTGTTCACACAGTGTTCTTTTGTGTGCAAATTTTAATAACCTTCGTAGAAATGTCCCAGAAGATTAAACAGCAAGAATATGACCATAAGAGAAAAAAATGACACGTAAAATCACTGTAAAACTCTATCGTGGTGTGAGCGTTGCTGATTTAAGCGCGCACATGCAATCGGTCTACATCAACTACTTGCACTATCCTCAAGAACAAGGACAAGATTAAGGAGATAGATGCTTCAAACGGAGTGACAGGAATATCTAAACTACGGTTTCGCATTGTGGACGATGTCAAAAAGTTTCTCCTTGTATGGATAAAAGAAAAGCAATTACAAGGCGACGCTATTAACGAGAACATCATTTGTGAGTAGGCGAGAAAGATTTTCGCCAACCCCGTTAAGAAGACGGCAGGATCATCAGGGGCCGAAGAAGTGTTTAAAGGAAGCCGTGGGTGGTTCGAGAAGCTTAAGAGAGGAAGCGGCATCCACAGCGTTGCGTGGCACGGCGAAGCAGCCAGCTCCGACACAAACGTAGCAGGCAACTTCATCAGTAACTTCAAGATGCTCGTAGATTCTGAGGGTTATCTGCCGCAACAGGTTTTTAATTGTGACGACACGGGTCTGTTCTGGAAAAAGCTGCCGAAGCGTACCTTTATAATACCAGAGGAGGATGCATTACCCGGTCACAAGCCAATGAGAGACCGTCTCACACTGCTATTCTGTACCAATGCATGTGGCGATTTGAAAATTAAGCCGCTGCTTGTTTACCATTCAGAAACTCCACGAGCGTTCAAGTAGTGTAAAGTCCAGAAGAGCAGGTTAGTGGAGCCACAACAATAAGGCTTGGGTGACACATGATTTTTTTTTTTTTTTTTTTTGGTGATTGGATCAATGAAGTGTTTGGTCCTTCGGTGAAAAAAATATTTGCTTGAAATGAATCTGCCACTCCATGTCTTGCTTTTTGTGGATAACGCTCCTGCCCATTCTCCAGGCCTACGGGACTACCTCCTTGAAGAATTTCAGTTCATCAAGATCCAGTTTTTGCCTTCCAGCATCACTCCGTTGCTCCAGCCTATGGACCAGCAGATTGCTTCTAACTTAAAGAAGCTCTACACTAAACCACTCTTCGAGTATTGCTTTGAGTTGACCGAAGCTATCAATCTCACTCTCAGAGAGTTTTGGAAATATCACTTCAACATCGTTGCCTGCGTCAAGATAATCAAAAAGGCGTGGGAAGGGATTATCATGAGAACCCTCACTTTGCTTGGAAGAAGCTTTGGCCGGGGTGCATTGCCGAATGTGACTCTCAGGCATTTGAGTCTGTACCTGTGGACTTTATAGTCAACGAGATTGTGTCTTTGACCAAGAGCATGGGACTAGAAGTGGATAACAACTATATCTATTAGCTTGTGGAAGCTCACAGCCATGATATGACCACCGAAGAGCTTATGGAGTTGCAGCGTGTATAACAGTAGTAAGTTGTGGAGAGGCGTCCTTCAGAGAAGAAGAAGGAGGAGGGGGCGGTAACAGCAAAACATCAATCTCCTGGCACAATAAGAGAAATGCTGAAAGCCTAAGAATCGGTTGCATCGTACATTGAAAATAATCACCCCAATAAAGCAGTGGCTACGCACGCTGCAAATTTATTTGACAACAATGCTGTACCGTATTTCTCCGCCAAGTGTTGAAGTGTCGGTGGAAACAAATGACTATAGATAGCTTCCTACTAAAACAGAATTAGTCATGTATCGTGAATAATAAAGTACATAATACTGTATGAATAATTTTTTTAATAAATGGCATGAATAAGATATAGCTTTTAGTACTTTTTCTGCGTGGAACGCATTATCGTATTTTACATTAATTTATGTGGGACGAAACGGATAGCTTAAGGAGTGCTTCGCACTACGAGTAAGATTCTGGAACGAATTATGCTCACTATGTTAGGTTCCACTTTATTTGCATTACATGCAGGGTCGTTTATACCATTAGGCAAGACTAGGCGGCCGCTTAGGGCGGCAGAATTCTAAGAGCGGCGAAGGGCGGAAAAAATTAATTTCAAATCAAACACCGAAAAGATTGAGCAAATGAAGAGAAAAAATGAAAAATCAAACTACCGAATTCTTTTCAAAAGCATATGGAACAGTTACGTAGTAAGTCTTTATTTACCGTGACGAAAGCACACACATTGCGTCTACCTACCTCGAAACTAAAGCAGGCGCTACTGATTCCGAAACTGAAACAAAGATGACCTTCATTTACCTCTATCGAACGCTGCAACGGGTCAAGTGCGCTGGCTTGCGATCATGTTACGACTCGATACCATACCTCCCTCAGTCCGTTTTTTTTTTTTTTTTCTTTTTTCCTTGGGGTTTAGTGACCATCGTGAGCATGCATCTCAACGGTCTATAACCAGTGGCTCGTCCCTAATTTAGGACCACTGAGTCCCTGGAAGCGAAAGAGCCAGTGTCTATAGACAAACACAGCATCCATTCCTCACTGGGATTCGAACCTGGACCCATCTCATACGAATGATCAGAAGCCAGTCACTACGACCACAGCGCCACCTGGGTGGCTGATAAAAGTTGTGAAACTCATTGGTCCGTATTTTATCAATGGCACGTTGAATGGACGCAAATATCGAAAGTTTTTGGAACAGGAACTACCGATACTACTGCAGGACGTTGCCCTGGATGTTCGACAACGTATGTGGTATCAGCACGATGGCTGGTCACCGCGTTGTGCAATTGAAGCACGCGAGGTATTAGACCGTGTTTTTACTAGCCTGTGGATCGGCAGAGGTTGCCCTATTAATTGGCCCGCTAGGTCGCCGGATTTGACGTCGCCGGATTTCCTTCTATGAGGATGTTTAAAAGATAAGGTGTACCAGCAAGTGCCAACAAGCCGTGAAGACATGGTCGACAACATCAGAAACGCCTGTATTGGCATTCCCGCAGATATGCTTCTGTCTTGTGTACGGTCGTTTGAAATCGGATCACTAAGTGTATTGATGTTGATGGTACTACGTTTGAACACTTACTCTAATTGAAAAGTACAGTAGCGTTTGCCTCGAGCCACGGCCACAGTGGCGCGTCGAGTAGTCCCGTCCCCTGTTCGATATGATGTCGGAGGAATACAACGTTGCAAATGGATTTTCCAATTAGAAGTCATACTGACCTGTCCTACCCTCGCAGCATGGAGGGCGGGTCTCACGTGCCTTTGGATACTTAAGGATCATCGAGTAGCATATTGTAATTTACGATTGTGTGCCCACTTCTACTCCTCCGATTACAGCGCCATCTGTGACGAAATGAAGAAAATGCTTCGAACAAAACGTTTGTATATTTTTCAGTAGACTCGCAATCTGCAATAAAACACGGGGGGGGGGGGGGGTCCCATTGAAGATTTCAAAGTTGCACCCCACCCACGCACGGGGTGGAGTGGCGGGTCGAGTGTCGTATCGTTGGATATTGGATATCCCCTTCCGAGACAAACAAATTGGACTTGTAACTTTTTTTTGATGCGATGTGTAGTTTTTCGAGATATTTCAATGCCTCCAATTAGAATGAACACCCTGTATAATCACTGACAGTTACGCTGACTTTTCGTGCTGGTATAACATTCAAATAACAGTTTGAATCAGTACACCATACTGATAGGAGGAAATAATGTAATGGTATTGTTCAGTTCCAGGCTTCGGTATACCGCCCAGATAGCAATGTTCAGCTGAAACGTGTGGAACCACAAACTGATAGAGGAAGAAGAAGGCCTTATTATAGTACTGGAAGAAATTATAGTCGCAGCAGAGGTTCCTACATACCAGTTAAGATCACTGGTACTCAAATAAAATCTAAAGGAAAGCCAAATGTGGAGCAAACCATTCCTGACGATGAACTTCAAATTCGCGAAATCACTGAGAAACTATTGGAGGACATAAAAGAATTGCATCTCAATGATACATCGAAGTGCCACACCCAAGAGGGGCCAGTCAGAACTCACCAAGAGCAGTCAGTAAGTACGTTAACTTTAGGCACTAGAATGTAGAAATATGATTCAAGCTCCGTACCTGCTATAATACCATAAATCATTTCTTGTCTGTTTTTCTGTTTTCCCGATAAGACTACGTGGGGGAGAAACCAAGGATGCTAGCGACCGGCAGCCAAGCTAAATACACTCCTGGAAATTGAAATAAGAACACCGTGAATTCATTGTCCCAGAAAGGGGAAACTTCATTGACACATTCCTGGGGTCAGATACATCACATGATCACACTGACAGAACCACAGGCACATAGACACAGGCAACAGAGCATGCACAATGTCGACACTAGTACAGTGTATATCCACCTTTCGCAGCAATGCAGGCTGCTATTCTCCCATGGAGACGATCGTAGAGATGCTGGATGTAGTCCTGTGGAACGGCTTGCCGTGACATCCACCTGGTGCCTCAGTTGGACCAGCGTTCGTGCTGGACGTGCAGACCGCGTGAGACGACGCTTCATCCAGTCCCAAACATGCTCAATGGGGGACAGATCCGGAGATCTTGCTGGCCAGGGTAGTTGACTTACACCTTCTAGAGCACGTTGGGTGGCACGGGATACACGCGGACGTGCATTGTCCTGTTGGAACAGCAAGTTCCCTTAACGGTCTAGGAATGGTAGAACGATGGGTTCGATGACGGTTTGGATGTACCGTGCACTATTCAGTGTCCCCTCGACGATCACCAGTGGTGTACGGCCAGTGTAGGAGATCGCTCCCCACACCATGATGCCAGGTGTTGGGCCTGTGTGCCTCGGTCGTATGCAGTCCTGATTGTGGCGCTCACCTGCACGGCGCCAAACACGCATACGACCATCATTGGCACCAAGGCAGAAGCGACTCTCATCGCTGAAGACGACACGTCTCCATTCGTCCCTCCATTCACGCCTGTCGCGACACCACTGGAGGCGGGCTGCACGATGTTGGGGCGTGAGCGGAAGACGGCCTAACGGTGTGCGGGACCGTAGCCCAGCTTCATGGAGACGGTTGCGAATGGTCCTCGCCGATACCCCAGGAGCAACAGTGTCCCTAATTTGCTGGGAAGTGGCGGTGCGGTCCCCTACGGTACTGCGTACGATCCTACGGTCTTGGCGTGCATCCGTGCGTCGCTGCGGTCCGGTCCCAGGTCGACGGGCACGTGCACCTTCCGCCGACCACTGGCGACAACATCGATGTACTGTGGAGACCTCACGCCCCACGTGTTGAGCAATTCGGCGGTACGTCCACCCGGCCTCCCGCATGCCCACTATACGCCCTCGCTCAAAGTCCGTCAACTGCACATACGGTTCACGTCCACGCTGTCGCGGCATGCTACCAGTGTTAAAGACTGCGATGGAGCTCCGTATGCCACGGCAAACTGGCTGACACTGACGGCGGCGGTGCACAAATGCTGCGCAGCTAGCGCCATTCGACGGCCAACACCGCGGTTCCTGGTGTGTCCGCTGTGCCGTGCGTGTGATCATTGCTTGTACAGCCCTCTCGCAATGTCCGGAGCAAGTATGGTGGGTCTGACACACCGGTGTCAATGTGTTCTTTTTTTCATTTCCAGGAGTGTATTTCGACTGGCCGCATAATCTCCTAATGCCAGACGAATGTGTTAGCTGTATATGATGCTTTTGACATAGAACTATATTCTACTGAATAGTGTACATCAGAACGTCGGTTATATTGTTGTGGCTTTTTCTTTCATAGATTGGCAATGTTGAGAAGCAAAAGGCCTCAGACGATAAGATGGTGAGTGAGGAGCAGACACTAATTACACCCAGCGTTACTGATAGCGTAGACTTGGAAAATGAATTCAAGTTACGTCAGATTTGTGTTGATGAGAAAGAATTGAGCGAAAAGCAAGCGGAAGCCACAGGGAAAATTAGTTCACATCGTTATAGCAAGATAAAATACATTCGAAGGCATTCTAAAAGTATGGATAAAAGGCAGTTTACGGTGGTTTCAACAACGTACCGTGCACAGAGTGACGCATGTCTGCCGTCATCAACAGCTAATCAGCAGCACCACGTGAGTATCCGTGCTTTGGAAATGGCAGTTTAGAGCCACTGGGTCATTACCGTAAGAACTCCCTTCCTTATTAATCTGAGGTTTTCACACACTAGTGGACAGCCAGAAATAACCCCATCCAAATACATTACGTACGAATAACATAACAAAATGATAGCCACTGACAAAACCCGCATGATTATTGATTCTAATGCACCGTACACTGAAATAAGTAGAAATCACATTCTCGGACTGAAATATCTGACACAATAACGACTGTACTTGATCTGCTGACAGATTGGCCTGTTGTTCGAACGTCGTACCGTGTTGGAAAACGTTCTAGAAATTACAGAACGGAGTCGACGGCTACAGTTCCCTTACTTACAGGATATCAGTGATGTCGTACTGTGAATCTTCGAGAACTGCCTGATCCTTCAGCAAAATTGTTCAACGCGTAGGATCTAGTGTTCATGATGTACGAGGGTTGACTGAAAAGTAATGCCGCCACCTTTTTAACTCTTCAACTAACTGAATGTGTCACTAACTTGTTCATCGTTGGCAGAAATGTATCCAATTGGCTGGTGATTATGTGGAAAAGTGAATATTGGTAATTAAATATCACATTCTAAGGATTATTTCTGCGTTTGGTATGCGGCAGGTACTGGCTTGTTCTGTAGCCTCTTCTCTACAGCTCCAGTTGGCGGGAAGCCTTAGCATTGAACGGTTGTGTTGTTACAGTGTAAAGTATGGAACCCTGCGCAGACGGTCGGTTAATGCAATTTAAGCAACGTGCAGTCATTAAATTCTTGACAGCAGAAGGTGTCACCCCAAATGAGATTCATCAGAGAATGAAAGCAGTTTACGGTGATTGTGTTGATGTGAGTACTGTGCGTCGTTGGGCGAGTAAGTTTAAAGATGTTGAGGCGGGAACATCTGACCTGCGTGACAAACAAAGAGTTGGACGTCCTGTGACAGCAAACACCGAGTTTCACAAGCAGATGGTGCTATCCATGTTGATTTCCTTGATCGTGGAACAACAATAAATTCAGAGCATTACATCACAACGCAGGAACTCTGAAACGACGGCTAACAAGGATCCGAAAGCAAAAGGGAAATGTTTTCCTGTAGAACTTCTGAGACTGAATCTCACCACCGTACGGCACAGTCCAGATTTAGCATTCTCTGACTTCCATCTGTTTCCGGTAATGAAAGACGATCTGCGGGGACATCATTATGCTTCTGATGAAGACGTTGAGAGAATTGTGAGACTGATTGCGTAGATAGAGTGTCGAATTCTTCCGTGACGGCTTCAGAAAACTTGTTCGTCGTTGGCAGAAATGTATCCAATTGGCTGGTGATTATGTGGAAAAGTGAATATTCGTAATTAAAGATCTAAGGATTATTTCTGCGTTTGATTTATTAACATACTCCCATCCAAACCCAATTAACGAAAGTGGAGGCATTACTTTTCATTCAAACCTCGTACATTCTACAAACTATGTAATATGTGAGTAAACCATCATATTCGGAGAAAAATTTCATGAGGTTGTTCCTTTTACAGCAGTGCTTTGTATCAGTCCAACGTCATATAAGTGATTCATCCTGTCAGAACTGTGTCAGTCTATAGAGTAGCTAATATTGTATTATTGTATTCTGAAAATAATGAGCACACGTGTCACTGAGATCTTTCCAATGTAATACGCAGAGGATATAAAATTCAACATTCTAAGCCCATTTCTAGAGAATCCTTTGAAAAGTAATCCACCTGCTCCAAAAGCCTAAAGTCAGTATCACAGTCCATGTAAGCGAAGCCATTGAGATACAGTAAGCTAATGCAAGCAGCAGACTTCTAGAATAAATAAAAGATAGCAATATCTGTAAGACAAATCTGAAGGAGGGAAGAACAAGGCTTAACGTTCCACCGGCGTAATATAAACGAGAGTGAACGTATCACATGTCATCAAAACAATCACGAACGTGCCGAAGTGGTTGAGAAACTGGCCTCGTATTGGGGGAACTGAGTTACTCAGGCACACTTCAGGCTGGAGTCTCAACTTTCCAGTCTCCCACTAACCCCTCCACAATACCCAAAAACAAAAAGCTGAGTTTAGTTTGGAATGTAGGAGACTGAGGTTATGAGCCGAGTGATGGAGCATGTCTCAATAGACCAATTGGTAATTTTATTGCACGTGAAAGATATGAGTCTGAGTTTGAGTCCCGGTCCGGCACTAAGAATTAAACACTCAGAAAGTAGCATTACAAAATATAATAAACTGCGTAGTGAAATGTTCACTCTTAGAAGAGTCCATATTCCGCATTTAAGCAGTCTTTAGTCAATCCTTTTTTTCATCCAGTGCAAGACAAGAAAGGTATACAAAGGAGAACCTCCGCGCTCCGCGGGGTTTGGACTGTGAGACAGTACTGGCAACCTAACACTTTAAGTCTAGCCGTGAAGCGTGAAGCGAGTGCATCAATTGATGTTGATCCGTGAAAAGCAAGTATCTAGCTTCAGTTTCTGGTCTGGCATTGTTGTTGTATATCAGGTAGTTTCGTGATGGTGAAGAAACCTATGCAGACCGAATAATTCATTCTTCCTTTATTTAACAGTTTGTTAAAGTACGAATTGTAACGTTTTAGGAAATAGGCTCTCTGATATCACAGATGGTTGTACTTATTGGAGAACATTAATAATAAAGAACTGTTTTCAGCTTGTCACAAGGGAATAGTGAAAGACAGGTGGCTGCAGAATGCTAACAGTTGACGAAAACACAGCTGATACCGTAGAAGCCAGTGGTCATGAATCACATGTGTTGGCAAGTTAAGATAATACCCACGATTACTATAGAGCCTGAGGTGACAAAAGTCGTCAGATATCTCCTAACACTGTGACGGACCTCCTTTTGTCCTGCGTAGTCCAGAATCTCGACGTGGCATGGACTCAACAAGTCCTTCAAAGTCATCTGGAGAAATACTGAGCCGTCCACAATTGCGAAAGTGTTGCCGGTACAGGATTTTGTGCACGAACTGACCTCTCGATTATGTCCCATAAATGTTCGGTGGAATTCATGTGGGTTAGCAAATCATTCGCTCGAATTGCCCAGAACGTTCTTCAAACCAATCACAAACAATTGTGGCCTGGTGACATGACGCATTGACATATATAAAAATTCCATCATTTTTTGGGAACATGAAGGCCCTGAACGGCTGCAAAACTTCTCCAAGTAGCTACGCATAACCATTTCTAGCCAATGATCGATTCAGTTGGACCAGAGGACCCATGCCTTGCCATGTAAACATAGCCCACAGCATTGTGGAGCCACCACCAGCTTGCACAGTGCCTTCTTGACAACTGGGGTCCATGACTTCGTGGGGTCAGCACCATACTCGAACCCTACTATCAGCTCTTTCCAACTCAAATCGGGACTCAACTGACCAGGTCACGGTTTTCCACTTGTTTACTGTCCAACCGATGTGGTCACAAGCCAAGCAGAGGCGCTGCACGTGATGTCGTGCTGTAGGGCACGCGCTTCGGTCGTCTGCTGCCACTTACCATTAACGCCAAATTTCGACGTGCTGTCCTAACGGATACGTTTGTCTTACATCCCACATTGATTTCACGTAATGTTGGTTGTCTGTTAGCAATTACCACTCTACGCAATCGGCGCTGCTCTCGGTCATTAAGTGAAGGCCATCGGCCACTGCGTTGTCGGTGGTGAGAGGTAATACCTCAAATTTGATATTCTCGGCACACTCTTGACACTGTGGATTTAGGAATATTGAATTATCTAGCGACATCCGAAATGGAATGTTCCATGCGTCTAGCTCCCACTACTATTCCGCGTTCAAAGTCTGTTAGTTCCCGTTGTGCGGCCATAATCACATCGGAAATTTTTTCAAATAAATCACCTGGTTACAAATGACAAATCAGCCGGTGCACTGCCCTTTCATACCTTGTGTACGGGATTCTGGCGCCATCTACCGGTATCCCATGACTTTTTCATCTCAGTATACACGGTTTATACTAGTTACGTCAAGTGAATTCATCAGTAATAATCATTCACCTGGTGTCCTGCTGCTACCAGTATCGAAGGCTCTTGTGATGATTCGTGCTCTTGATCAATTCCATTCATTTACAGGAGCAAATTTGCCATCAGATGCATGCATGTATTAATCCAGTGTACATTGCATCCATAGTACAGGTTGATGAGTATTGTTTTGTTGCTTGAGTCATGTTAACATGCGAAGTATTGGGACTTTGATACTTACAGAAGAACAAATTGTGCGTTATGGTTTCACATACTATATGTCCTAAGTTTTTGTACATTTGTCAAACAACAACTGAACCCTTCAAAACGACGACGTACTTCGTTTGTAGGCTTCCCATAAATAAAGTGTTACTTCGTTTGTAGGCTTCCCATAAATAAAGTGAATAAATGATTGGGATACGTGTAAATATCAAAAGTGTCCACATCTTAGAGCTCTGCATCTTGCCCCTCGTATTCCACGACTCACTTTGTTCCCAGCTCAGCTTGACATGGACAGCAGTTCCCTCACTCGTCTTCAAGCGAATGTGCAACCAGCGAGTGCGAAGAACAATCACATGACACTTCCACAGGGCTAGGAAAATATGGAGACTTGCTTCGTCACATCACAGCCACACATATGAGCATGGCATGCGTTGCAAGCCATTTGCAACTGAGATTGCTTTTAGCTGTGGAGTTTCTGTGTTTTCTATGGAAAAGGTATATTCCGAATCTCTGATATTCACCAAATATTAACGCAGTGACTGACTATAATTATGTACGATGTACAACCAATATTGCAGCGATTATCGAATACTGTGTGATAATTAAGCTCATTGATGTAATTGTACAAGTCTACAAACTGCATAAGCTCTGTCTGCAAATAAAATTATGCTGACTGCACGACACACACTTTGGGCAGAATAAATGAAAAAGATCGACACTGAGGAAGTGACAACTGATTATTATTATGAAATCTAGAAGTGAATAATTATTTATAATACATGGTGGTCCATTGATGGTGACCGGGCCAAATATCTCACGAAATAAGCAACAAACGAAAAAACTACATAGAACGAAACTCGTCTAGCTTGCAGGGGGAAACCAGATGGCGCTATGGTTGGCCCGCTATATGGCGCTGCCATAGGTCAAACGGATATCAACTGCGTTTTTTTAAATAGGAACCCCTATTTTTTATTACATATTCGTGTACTACGTAAAGAAATATGAATGTTTTAGTTGGACCACTTTTTTCGCTTTGTGATAGATGGCGCTGTAATAGTCACAAACGTATAAGTATGTGGTATCACGTAACATTCCGCCAGTGCGGACGGTATTTGCTTCGTGATACATTACTCGTGTTAAAATGGACCGTTTACCAATTGCGGAAAAGGTCGATATCGTGTTAATGTATGGCTATTGTGATCAAAATGCCTAACGGACGTGAGCTATGTATGCTGCTAGGTATCCTGGACGACATCATCCAAGTGTCCGGACCGTTCGTCGGATAGTTACGTTATTTAAGGAAACAGGAAGTGTTCGGCCACATGTGAAACGTCAACCACGACCTGCAACAAATAATGATGCCCAGGTAGGTGTTTTAGCTGCTGTCGCGGCTATTCCGCACATCAGTAGCAGACAAATTGCGCGAGAATCGGGAATCTCAAAAACGTCGGTGTTGAGAATGCTACATCAACATCCCTTGCATCCGTACCATATTTCTATGCACCAGGAATTACATGGCGACGACTTTGAACGTCGTGTACAGTTCTGACACTGGGCACAAGAGAAATTACGGGACGATGACAGATTTTTTGCACGCGTTCTGTTTAGCAACGAAGCGTCATTCACCAACAGCGGTAACGTAAACCGGCATAATATGCACTATTGGGCAACGGAAAATCCGCGATGGCTGCGACAAGTGGAACATCAGCGACCTTGGCGGGTTAATGTACGGTG
Organism: Schistocerca cancellata; assembly: GCF_023864275.1. Lineage (NCBI taxonomy): Eukaryota > Metazoa > Arthropoda > Insecta > Orthoptera > Acrididae > Schistocerca > Schistocerca cancellata. The sequence continues at coordinate 376,582,356 of NC_064629.1, read as the reverse complement.
CGGCATTGTGGGAGGAAGGATAATGGCCCCCATTTTATCGATGGCAATCTAAATGGTGCAGTGTATGCTAATTTCCTACATAATGTACCACCGATGTAACTACAAGATGTTTCACTGCATGACAGAATGGCGATGTACTTCCAACATGATGGGTGTCCGGCACATAGCTCGCGTGCGGTTGAAGCGGTATTGAATACATATTTCATGACAGGTGGATTGTTCGTCGAAGCACCATACCATGGCCCGCATGTTCACCGGATCTGACGTCCCCGGATTTCTTTGTGTGGGGAAAGTTGAAGGATATTTGCTATCGTGATCCGACGACAACGCCTGACTACATGCGTCAGCGCATTGTCAATGCATGTGCGAACATTACGGAAGGTGAACTACTCGCTGTTGAGAGGAATGTCGTTACACGTATTGCCAAATGCATTAAGGTTGACGGACATCATTTTGAGCATTTATTGCATTAATGTGGTATTTACAGGTAATTACGCTGTAACAGCATGCGTTCTCAGAAATGATAATTTCACAAAGGTACATGTATCACGTTGGAACAACCGAAATAAAATGTTCAAACGTACCTGCGTTCTGTATTTTAATTTAAAAAACCTACCTGTTACCAACTGTTCGTCTAAAATTGTGAGCCATATGTTTGTGACTATTGCAGCGCCATCTGTCACAAAGCGAAAAAAGTGGTCCAACTAAAACATTCATGTTTCTTTACGTACTACACGAATATGTAATAAAAATGGGGGTCCTATTTTTTAAAAAACGCAGTTGATATCCGTTTGACCTATGGCAGTGCCATATAGCGGGCCAAACATAGCGGCATCTGGTTACCCCCTTCAAGCTAGACAAGTTTCGTTCTTTGTAGTTTTTTCGTTTGACGCTTATTTCGTGAGATATTTGGCCCGGTCACGATCAATAGACCACCCTGTATATAAAAAAACAAGTCTACAATGCATTGTGGGCTACAGTTCTACATAGTTTCATCTGATCGCTGCACTGCCGGAGATTTGTAGGTAGCTATTCAGAAACAGGAACGGATCAATAATCGACCTCCTAGCACAAATTAAATGTTTACCAGTTCTGAATAGAAGAAACACTGGTAACTGGTTTCCCAAGATCTTCAAATTGCCAATGTTGCTGTAAAAATAATTCATTCCCTAAAATAAATTATAATCTACAAATAAAATTTTATATTTCTATTAATCAGTAAACAAATTACCTTCGATTTCTGTCATTTAAGAAAATATTGGTTCTCTCTGTGACTATCACTGACGTAGGTTTTCATTTCATCTTCCTCAATTTTGCCACTGTAACTCTAGTCATCTCATCCGTCATAACAGGTCCTTCAAAGACAATCTGCCCCGTAGTTTTCTAGTCTACATCTACGTCTACACACATACTCTGCGAACCACCGTACAGCGCATGACAGAGGGTACCACCTACCACTACGAGTCATTTCCATTCCTGCTCCGCCCGCAAACAGAGCGAGGAGAAAATGACTGTCTAAAAGCCTTCACATGAGCCCTAACTTATTTCATGTTATCTTCATGGTCCTTGGGCGAAACGTACGTTGGCGGCAGTAGAATCATTTTGCATCGGCCTCAAATGCGGGTTCTCTAAATTTCCATAATAGTGCCTTGCGGAAAAATCGTTGTCTTCCCTCCAGAGATTATCATTTGAGTTCACGAAGCATCTCCGTAATACATGCGTGCTGAGCGAACATATCGGTAACAAATCTAGCAGCACGCCCCTGACATACTTCGATGTGTTTCTTTATTCCGACCTAATGGGGATCCCAAACACTCAAGCAGTACTCAAGAATGGGTCGCACTAGCGCTCTGTGCGCCATCTCCTTCACAGATGAGTTAGTTTCCTAAAATTCTCACAATAAAACGAAGTCGAGCATTCGCCTTCCCTACTACCAACCTGACGTGCTCATTATATTTCATATCGCTTTACAACGTTATGCCTAGATATTTAATCGATATGACTGTGTCAAGTAGCATATTACTAATGCTATATGCGAACGTTACAGGACTGTTTTTCCTACTCATCCGCATTAATTTACATTTTTCTACATTTAGAGCAAGCTGCCATTCATTACACCAACTACAGTCACTCAACGACAATACTTTGCTGTATACCCCAGCGTCGTCAGAAAACAGCCGTAAATTGCTATTCATATCATTCATTTATATAGAGAATAAGTCCCTGGGGCACTCCTGACGATATTCTTGTCTATTATCAATATTCTTGTTCGACGACAACGTACTGGGTTCCATTACTTAAAAAGACTTAGAGCTACTCACATATATGTCAAACTCTTTCCGGAAATCTAGAAATATGGAATCTGTCCATTGCACTTCATCCATGGTTCGAAGGATATTATGTGAGAAAAGGATAAGCTGAGTTTCCCCACGAGCGATGCTTTCTAACTCCGTGCTGATTTGTGAACAGAAGTTCCTCTATCTCAAAAAAATTTATTATATTCGAACTGAGAATATGTTCCAGAATTTATTGACAAAGCTATATTAAGGATATTGTTCTGCAATTACATGGATCCGTTCTTATACCTTTATTATGTATAGGAGTCGCCTGTGCTTCTTTCCAGTCGCTTAGGGACTTTGCCCTGAGCGAGGGATTCGCGATAAATGCGAGGGAGGTAAGGAGCCAACGTCGCAGATTACGCTAGGAATTTGTGTGTACCGACACACCGTTTATTGACTTAGGTATCGTTTGGTTCTAAGAAAAGGATATGACGAAAAGAACCTCATTCTTACGCACCACGCTCTGTACTCAATGTTTCGCATGCCTTGAGAATGATATCCAAACTTTTGAGCTGACAATGTTCTTTCTGCTTTCGTTTAGTCCGTCCCCTCCTTCAAAATATTCGAGAATTAACAAACAGAAAATAATTCATTTTTGGCAGATTTCATAGAAGAAAAGTAAACTAAAATTATTTGTGATAGTCATATTTCTGATAAATGGAACATGCATAGAATAGCAGCGAAAGATCCATATAATGGAACGACTACAGACAGAATTAGAAATGGAAAAAGTGAAGGGAAAGTGGTGTACAATACCATAGACCTTGATTCAATATAATAATGGGAGTTCGGTGCAAGGAATAAGACGAAAGGCGTTAACTGTATTCAAGGTAACAAAATTAAGTGTAACTATCACTAGTCTATAAAACTAATATATGGATAAAACAGACTGAAGCGCCTAGAACCACTCGGCCACCACGGCCGACAGCAAATTGCAGTAACCGCGTTAGTAGCTAAAATTTGACAGTGAACTGGTTTTCCAAACGGCAGCAGAGGGATCATTCAGCAATCGTTTGTAGAATATAGTGAACTCTGCGATCGAGAAACGTTAGTTGTCTGATTTCAGGCTTGTATCACTCTAAGAGCGTTGTAGGAAGACAGGTATATGTAAATTTGACTCTAGAATTCGCATTTTCGGATGAAAGCATTTTGGACCGCTTAAAGGAAAACTAGACACAACAGTGGGTCAGGAAGGTACCACAGTCAGAGCGGCGCCCAACCACAGACAGGTGCGGTAGACTAGAGGCGCCTCACTCTTCAGATAACGTAGTTCACAACTGTTGATCACTAGTCTCATTCGATACCTGTTTCAGATGTTTTGCTATCCACATCTCTTTCCTGTTCCAGTTTAATTTTCTCGAGTTTCCTATATTCCGTATATTGAAAGTTAATAATAAAATTCAACTCTATAGTAAAACCGATAATTTATGCTTCAGGAGTCCATATTGCGCTCAAGTATCTGCGCCGTTAATGTGGGGTGTGAAACATCATTCATTTTTAAGCGGATTTCTCTTGTGTCGTTATTATTGACCACAATAATCTTCAAGTGTTCAAGAGAATACAAGTTGCTTCACACGTAAAATGCAACATTTTCTCTCTTCACTTTACCACGTACTAAATCACGACAGGCTAATTATTACTTGCTTTACAATTCCAGTATGGCTAGAAGAAACCATACTTATTTTCTGCTAAGTAATAAAAGTTTTGTAACATGTCGATCTATTGTAAATATTCTAAAAAGTCACCTAAGGTGTGAATCACAGTTCTTCCGTCAACTATCCATTCAAATCTTCCATTACTTACGAATGAGGTTAGCAACTGAGATCTTATCGAATGCCATATTTGATCGTCTGGTGACAGATACGATGATCCCACAAGCACACGTGGCGATTCCGTGGCATCAGTTCTGGAGTCGCAAATGATGGCACTTCAATTAATCACCCCCCTCCCCCCCCCCCCAAAAAAAATTGTAAGCTCTACTGGTACTTGTTAATCAGTATGAAACTGTTTCACCGGTTGCTTATGTCTATGAATCCTGAAAGACCGAAAAGGTAGAATGCACCGTTATTGTTTCGTCCTTTTCTGTACAGTTAATGTGGTTTCAGGTGATGTCGAACGGTAGAATGCTTACGAATAGTAGTCGCAGAATACGAATGCTGTGATGAACCTACAGGCTCTGGCCTTCTATTACGTGCTGTGCTTCTTTTGGTGAGTCTTAATCACCCCCCCTCCCCCCCCCCCAAAAAAAAATTGTAAGCTCTACTGGTACTTGTTAATCAGTATGAAACTGTTTCACCGGTTGCTTATGTCTATGAATCCTGAAAGATCGAAAAGCTAGAATGCACCGTTATTGTTTCGTCCTTTTCTGTACAGTTAATGTGGTTTCAGGTGATGTCGAACGGTAGAATGCTTACGAATAGTAGTCGCAGAATACGAATGCTGTGATGAACCTACAGGCTCTGGCCTTCTATTACGTGCTGTGCTTCTTTTGGTGAGTCTTAATCACCCCCCCTCCCCCCCCCCCCCAAAAAAAAAATTGTAAGCTCTACTGGTACTTGTTAATCAGTATGAAACTGTTTCACCGGTTGCTTATGTCTATGAATCCTGAAAGATCGAAAAGCTAGAATGCACCGTTATTGTTTCGTCCTTTTCTGTACAGTTAATGTGGTTTCAGGTGATGTCGAACGGTAGAATGCTTACGAATAGTAGTCGCAGAATACGAATGCTGTGATGAACCTACAGGCTCTGGCCTTCTATTACGTGCTGTGCTTCTTTTGGTGAGTCTTAATCACCCCCCCTTCCCCCCCCCCAAAAAAAAAAATTGTAAGCTCTACTGGTACTTGTTAATCAGTATGAAACTGTTTCACCGGTTGCTTATGTCTATGAATCCTGAAAGATCGAAAAGCTAGAATGCACCGTTATTGTTTCGTCCTTTTCTGTACAGTTAATGTGGTTTCAGGTGATGTCGAACGGTAGAATGCTTACGAATAGTAGTCGCAGAATACGAATGCTGTGATGAACCTACAGGCTCTGGCCTTCTATTACGTGCTGTGCTTCTTTTGGTGAGTCTTAATCACCCCCCCCTTCCCCCCCCCCCCCCAAAAAAAAAATTGTAAGCTCTACTGGTACTTGTTAATCAGTATGAAACTGTTTCACCGGTTGCTTATGTCTATGAATCCTGAAAGATCGAAAAGCTAGAATGCACCGTTATTGTTTCGTCCTTTTCTGTACAGTTAATGTGGTTTCAGGTGATGTCGAACGGTAGAATGCTTACGAATAGTAGTCGCAGAATACGAATGCTGTGATGAACCTACAGGCTCTGGCATTCTATTACGTGTTGTGCTTCTTTTGGTGAGTCTATGTTCCTTATTTGATATGCACCTGATGTCACCCATGTGAGGTCTATCTCATGCCGTGTCGCTTCGGGTACCGCACTCTGATGTATCCGGCTACATGGCTAGTTGACTATTAAGCTTTGCACATTTCAACAGTGTATTCGATTCAGATATATCTCAGTTGTAATACTCTCTTTTTGTCTTAAGGCTGGCTATTGCTGCCTCAATACGAACATTTCTTTAACTCCAATTTATTGTGTGGCACTTCATCTAATCGTTCTGCGACGCATAATGTAGCCTATCGTCTATTTCTTCACTAACCATATTTCTAATTAAAAGCGTGGCAGTTGAAGTAGACTCATGTCACCTTGTATAATGTGAAAAACATTTGTTTTCTATATCGTAAGTTGAAAAAACCACATTAATTCCCTGAAATACCATTTTAAGGTACCTAAACACGCATTTGAAACAGTAGATGCTGCCACTACAATCACCATACCAAGAGTTCAACAAATGTGAAAAACATAATTGCTAAAGTTATACAGCGCTGTATCCTGGAGTTAAGAAGCAATGTAAATGATTAGGAACGATTTCCTTTTACAGATCGCGGATGATGAGACACGGTCTTCTTCCGCAGCAACAAACATTAAAAGCGAGATTCAGCCTCACGAAGAAACAGTTTCTAATGAAAAATACACGGAAGAGATGCAAGCTTCACAGTATCTACATGGTCAGAAATTACAAGAGAAGCCACAACAGTCTACTGCTACGGAAAAGGAGTTGGCAGAAAAGCCACAGTCTCAGCAAATGATTGCTGAGAATGTCACTGACCAAACAGCTGCGAGCCTCCAAAATACGGATATTACAGAGGGTCAGTACCAGAAACTAAGACCCACAGCGAACCAGAACCAGTTGGTAAGTGTTAACCAGGTCCAGTAATTAAATAGCACTTGCTTTCGTATTTTTGGGCGACAGATGACTTCCTCCTGTTAGTTCTTTCTTCAGCCTTGTTTCCTGTAAAGTAAATTCTTCGTCACTGCAGTCCATGTACGAGGGCGTGCTGAGAAGTGCTACCCCCGAATCTTTTTTGTTCAAATCTTAAAGCTTTTTAAATAAAACAAAGTTTGTAGAGCGTAACATGGCGGTGTGTAACGTAACTATGTCAGTGCGTGAGAAACAGTGGACTGTTATCCCTCGGCAGACTGAAAACGCGAATTTGAAGAGTTCTTCCTCACATGGAGCACCCTGTCCTTCAGCATGACAATGCCACACCACACACGAGCACTGCAGCATCTGCAACGATCCGGCGCCTTGGGTTCACTGTCAGCGATCGTTCTCCATATAGTTCCGACTTGGCCATATCCGATTTTCACCTTTTTCCAAAGCTTAAAGAACACCTTCGAAGACTTCACTTCGACAGTTCAGTGCAAGCAGAGGTGAGGGTGTGACTCCGATAATGAACATTCTACAGTGTCGGTATTAAGAAAATAGTCTCTCGTTGGGAGAAATGTGTTCGTCGCCAGCGTGGTTAGGTTGGGAAATAAATATGTAGACGTGAAGAATAAAGATGCAAACTGTTAATAACGTTGTTTCATTTAAAAATCCTTAACAGTTTTTACACACAAAATTGGGAGGCATTACTTTTCAGGACGTCCTCGTTAAAATTTGTCTTTCGACCGTGCACTGCTTCGTGCTCAACTCACAGTGTCATTGTGCTCATTACAGAAATATAATGACTGTTGATGGCACCTTACTAAATCTAATATTAATACATGAATGCAAATGTTAATAAAATGCGCTCAGTCTTCCTATAAAATTTCTACTATCTACTGAATATAGATAATGGAAATGAGCGTTTGGCGTCATTGGCCGGGAGGCTCCTTACGGGGCAGGTCCGGCCGCTTTGGTGCAGGTCTTATTACATTTGACGCCACATTGGGCGACCTGCGCGCCGGATGGGGATGAAATGATGATGAAGACAACACAACACCCAGTCCCTGAGCGGAGAAAATCCCCAACCCAGCAGGGAATCTAACCCGGGCCCCTTACGACGGCAGTCCGTCACGCTGACCATTTTTTATCTCATTGGGTTCTATATTGTTCGTTGAATTTGTTCGTGGCGGACGTCCGATGACACTAGTTCAGGTTGTTCGTTGATCCGTTCACTCAGTTTTTTGTATTACAGAAGGTAGCTAAACCCTCTGACCGAACACACTGAGCTACCGTGCCGGCTTTTTGTTTTTTTTTTTTTTGTTTTGTTTTTTTTTCGTTCGTTGCATCTGCTCGGGGCGGTCGTCGTAAGACACCCATTTAAGTTCGTTGTTGATCGATTAACTCAGTTTTTTTATTACGGAGGGCAGCTAACCCTCTGACCGAACACGGTGAGCTATCGTGCCGGCTATTGATAAGTTCTACTACGCTTACCTTACGAAGCATGCTACGAAATATATCGTTTGTACTTATTCTTAGTACCGTAGCCATTTCCAAAGAAAGCCACTTATCTACTTTCAGAACAAAGATGATCATCGGTTGTTTAAATTACGTGATCTGTTCGCTTGCATCATTAGTGAAAATGTACAGAAATGGAACAACTGTGAATAATAACCACGGAAACTGCGAAGATCTTCATGCTATCCATGTCCGAGATGAAATCGACGACGCAGTGTTACATGAAGGCCAGCTGCCATGTTACAGTGGAACAGGTCGCATTCGAAATAAACCAGCGCACAAAGAGTCTCGCGTCTACCCGTAAATGGCAACACATATACTGCTCTGGAGCAGAGAAGTTCTGCTTGTGTTCATGGTAGCAACCGTACACTAAAGCAAGAAACGTTAACTTCATTGACAATTGAAGAAATTCGTGCTATCTGACGACATGTAGACGTCTCAGTGAATCATCCTATTTGATTTATAGGACGGCTGAATGTCGGCGTATCCGATGAGAAAATTTGGAGAACAAAGACTGCCCAACAGTTTATGCAGGAACTCAAGGATACAGGAGCAACGTATTTTTCTGAATATTGTTTTTCTGGCACTCTGTGGCACCATTAACACATATCAGAGACACACTTGCTCGATTTTTTTACAAATATGTTCAACAGATCGTGAAGAGCTCCTTTCATAGGAAGTACACTGTCTTTCAGAAAGTTTCTGCGCCTTGCCACACAGCTAGAAGTCTTCAAAAGTGGCACTGGTAGCACAATCGACCTTGAAAGTTCTTCCTTGTCTCAGAAATTCAGCCCGGCACGGGTACCACCACGAATACCGTATTCACTGCGCCAGTCCTACACCACGCGCCTTTTGACAGGTATGGAAAGCACTGTAGACAGCATGGCGCTATGTGTTCGGGAAGTGATTCGTTTACAGCTAGTCTATCTGATACGAGTGTTGCAAGACCGGTTACTTTTGGTACTAGCGGGTAGTCATTGCAATGTGACTCGATAGTGTGTGATGAAAGTAATCTCTTTCTTTTAAAAATCAATTTGAACTCAGTGGCATGAAAAACTTCATTCAAATAATGTAATTGAAGACGTTCATTTGCAATCGGTAATGTGGCACAGTGAATTTGTAATTATAGCACAGATTTTGAATTACTGTTTGTCTGTAACGAGAGTGGTAGTAATAGTGTGTTTCGGAACTTATGGTATGAGTCATTAAGAATCATTAAACAATCTGCAGTATTAGGGTCCTTTGAGCATAAGTGGATGTACGTTGTAGACATTACGTGTTGAATCTTCGAGCGTATTTCATTTCTAGTAAAAAGTTCGATAACAATTAACGATTAAAATTGTATCTCTTTCCAGGTATCAGCAGAAAAGATCAATTACCAAAACGAGCTGGTGACAGATGAGCAGATAAATCTTAAAGGAAAAAATGACAAAGCTTTGAATACCCATACAGATCTTGGATATGTCTCTATCACCCCACATGAGGCCAACTCTACAATGACTCCGGAAGAGGCCTACGCGTTACTTTTGGAAGACAGTCACTACGAACAGTCAGTAGCCAACCAGAGCCTAGACCGCCCGGTGAGTAGCTTTATTTCGTCAAGAAAAGGAAAGAGCAACTGGATACGAAAACTTATCCCTAATATCTGGGCGAAAAATGTTGTCGGTAGTAGACGGCTAAACCAAGTTAACATTATTGAACGGAAGACAGTATTCGATCGGTGTTTCGTGAGTTTCTGTGCTTGTGTGGCACCTTTAAACTAATTTCTGTAATTATTCTCAGTTGCAAAAATAGTTGCCTTCAACAGTTTTAACGAATTCATTTGCATAGGAACATGACTTCGCAGTGATACAGGCTGACTGAAAGTTGGATGAGGCTGTAATTGGATCCCGACGCTAGTGTCTCATCTACACGATAGAGGAGGAAGGTGTTTTTTTTTTCCTTCCATTTGAGCGAGGGCGCTCTAGCAACAGAAAAGAGCTAGTTCTTCTTCCACACAGATTTGTTATTACTGAGTGTTGTTTAACATTTAAAGGCGATAATAAACATGAAGAAAACACCCCCTGGAATGTTGTTCATATATGGTAACACAACAAGTCGAATTACCAGATTGACGTACAAATTGATCCAGTTGCTGTTGATACTATTGCTGGTATTAAAAGATTGTAGGTGATCTTCTGTACAGGCGCCCTTATCACTGGACGTGAAATCCAACTATGCGCGACCAGTTTCGAGGGCAGCCAACTGTCAGGAGGAAACTAACTGATGGGATACCACTGGCGGTCTTACACTGTATCCAGTCAAGACTGGCGGGATCACACCGACTGCACCAACTACGAGAGCGGTCTGTGATGACTAAACGTACCTTGACTCAAGAAAAGGGCTTACCTCAGCAAAACTAGCATCCACATGAACTGTGCGACGACAACTGGAGCAGCACAGACTCTCAGCACGGCAATCTTTGTTGGGGCTTCCCTTGACGCAGCAGCATAGAGAGGTGTGCCGACAGTGGTGGTGCAACAACAACAGTAGACGCGGAAGTGGCACCATGTTGTCTTTTCAAACAAGTCCCGGTTCTGCGTACAACACAGACGGAAAAATATCGCAACATCAAAAAATAATTAATGTAGAGTAATGCAATTTCGGAAATACATTTGAATGGGTTTAAGTGACTAACATTGCAAGATCACAGGTTAATGTAAGCGCAAGATAATCCGTTGCAAATGTAAAATGATGACACAGTTGTAACCGGTGTTGCAAGCAAGCCTGTAGATGTGCATGCATTGTGTTGTACAGGAGCCGGACGTCATTTTGTGGAATGGAGTACCAAGCCTGTTGCACTTTGTCGATCAACACAGAGACGGTTAATGCTGTTTGTGGATGACACTGGAGTCGTGGTACGATGATGTCCCATGTGTCTTTCATTGGACACAGAATTGGTGGTCGAGTAGGCCAAGGCAACATGTAGACACTCGGTAGAGCGTATTGGGATACAACAGCGGATATGGGACAGCAGTATCCTGTTGGAAAACATCCCCTGGAATGTTGTTCACGAATGGCAGAAAAACAGGTCGAATCACTAGATTGACGGACATATTTGCAGTCAGGGTGCGTGCGATACCTACGAGAGTGCTCCTGCTGTCATACTGAATCGCATCCGAGATCATAACTCCAGGTGTAGCTCCAGTCTGCCTAGCATGCAGACAGGTTGGCTGCAGACCCTCAGCTGGTCTCCTAACCAACACACGGCCATTACTTGCACCAAGGCGGAACCAGCTTTCATCAGAAAACACAACAGGCCTCCATCTTGCCCTCCAGTAAACTCTCATTTGACACCACTGAAGACGCAAATGGCGGTGGTTTGGGGTCAGAGGAATGCACGCTACAGGGCGTCTGGCTCGGAGCTGTCCTTGAAGTAGCCGAGTTGTAAAAGTTCAATGCGTCACTATGGTGCCAACTGCTGCTCAAGTTGCTGCTGCAGCTGTAGCACGATGCACCAGAGCCATACGTCGAACACGATGGTCGTCCATCTCGCTAGTCCCAATAGGCCACCCAGAGCCCAGTCTTCTTGCGACCATACATTCTCGTGACAGAAATCATGTACCGTGGCTACATTCCTTTCAAGCCTTTCTGCAGTATCTAGCTTGTCGTTGCCCTATTACACGACCTCGTTCAAACTCAATGAGCTGTTGATGGCGTCTTAACCGCCTTAAAGTCATTCTGGACTAACATCAACTCATCACGTCCAGTCTCAAAGGTAACTGCCGTTCACGGCCGTTGCAGCGTGTATTTAGCACTAACTTGATTTGCATCCTCATAGTGGCGCTACCAGGGCCACTCTTACGCGACTGTTTTTTCAGATGCAGAAACACGCCTACCAACTTTCGCTTACATCGCACAGCTGCTTCTTGGTGTTGCGATTTTTTTCCCAGCAGTGTAGATATTTCAATTTCTGGTGGCTCCGAACAAAATGAATGTTGCCACAATGCATTTTCCATCGTCATACGCCTCAGCACCTTGCATGATGCTATGGTATGCCATTGTGCACTCAACATGATCACATCTCATTCCCACAGTCGGGATTTGGACAGCTTCCGTTACTTACATTTCTAAGTCTGATGGCTGTGCGCTTGTTTCGAGGTATTTGTGACGTAATCTTTTAACAAGATACCTCAAGACCGCATGTTGCCTATGTTGTGCTGACCTACATCGATATATATGGTGTTGGACTGTTGCCCTGGTCAGCACGGTCTCCAAATCTCTCATCCACCCAAAATATCTGGTGCTGGGTTGCCGAGAGACAACTACCTAGCCATTACACTAGATGAACTCTGACATAGAGTTGAAGCAGCATGGAATAACGAACCTGTATCATCCGAGCTGATTTCATTTGGATGCCCAGCCCATTGTAAGGGTACAGATGTCAACCCGGCATTCTACGGTTCGAATCTGCCCCTCAGGCTTCTTTGCTGCAAGCGCAGCGTACCTCTTTGCTACGGCGCAGCGGAATCGCTGGCGGGAACGCTCTGTAGTTCAAGAAGATGTGAGTTGGCGCCTAAAGATCAGTTGGCGGGAGGCAGTCAGTCGCGCTTGAGCCATACCCGGGGCCATCACGTGAGCAGAACGCGAATACAGGGTATTCGGAAATTCCAGTTACAAATTTCTAGGATTTGTACAGGGGAGTGAGTATATAATATTTTGAATAGGAACCCATGTTCTACGACAGTTTCAGTTCAGATGTGCAACGCGCCCACTTTTGCTGAGGGAAGAGAAAAGTTTCAGAGTTGCTTGTTCTGATTTGCAGTAGGGTAGACAGGATGACGTGTATTACGTCAGAGAATCACCTGATGTGAAGTCGTATGCAAAGTTTAATTTGCGAGATTCCTGTAGTGACAGAAGATCTGCTGGCTCGAGTTCTGACCGCTGCACTAGAAATTGAAGAGACACCAGGTGGAGTGGAGAATGTGCACCAGAACATGCTTCGTAGCTCAATGTCTGTAACAACGTTGGTGGTCGCCACAACGAGCCACAGTTGTAATGCATCAATACTGTTCTGTATATAAAATATACTGGGTTCTTTTTTGTTTTGAAATACGGTAAATACGTAATGTTTAAGTGTCAATACCAACAAATGTGCTTAAGTAATAAATGGATGTTTCGTTATGTTCCCTTTCGAATTATTACCTAATAATTGAACTGCGTCACGCCTAATTCAGTTCCTCAAGCAGAAGTGGATGAGTTAAACAAGTAAATTGAAACCGTCGTAGTTTTTGGACATGGATTACTATTTAAAATTTTATGTACCTGCTCCTTTCTACAAGTACTAGAAGTTTGTAATGGGAATTTCTTAACACCCTGTATGTATAAGAGCGCGATAGCGGGAACTGTGTTAAAATATTAATTAGAAAACTTTTAATATTGAAAAGGCGACCGCACAGGAAAAGCATGGCAATGGCTAACTCATTTTATATCGTGAACGTTAAGGATATGCAAGTGTAGGGCAAGTGTGGTTAGAAACTGTGTTAAAGTGATTTCAAAGCGTAAATGTTTGTTAACTAATTTGCAATCTAATTCAGTTTCACGGCTTTTGGACAGGATTTTTTTGTATTGGTGTGAAAGAAGTAAGTAGGGCATGTGTCGTGAGACCCTAAATTACCGACACATGTACCTTGGGAGTAAGTTTGCCCCCTCAAGAAACTGGATAATCTAGATATCTGATGTTTTAAAAATATCAAACAGCCTGACTGAAACATTTTTCATCAAACTGATAAGAAAAGCTGCCAGAAGTGGCAGTTATGTGTAGCAATCCATCCCCGATGGTTATGGCATCTTCCAGCAGGAATAGTGTCCGTGCCACAAGGCCACAACTGTGCTATATATGGTTTGAGGAGCATGATAGTGAACTCACATGGATGTCTTTACCGCAGAATTCGCCTGATCTGAACCCGGCTTATCGAGGTCCACAAGTCGAGGTCCCGTAATTTACGAGAACATCTGGAAACCTTCCAAAGACTTATCGATTCCGTGTGACGGAGAATCGCTGTTGTGTTACCTGCCAAATGTGGAACGACAAGCTAATAGTCAGATGGTCATAATGTTTTGGCTGTTCGAATAGTTTTATCTCGAGGAATTCTTATGAGCACGTGCGTCGTTGGATGGCGTGCGTGTCTGTGCAAACCTAGTACTAATATTAGACACTGCAAATCCTCAAAAATCGTTGGCGTGGTATTGGCCTGACGCCAGCATCGCCACAGCCTCGCACAGACAAATACGCCGACTCCAGATCGGTGACGCGAGTATCCATGTGATGAAATATCAGATTCAAATTCTTTAGGAACACTCTTGTCAGCTTCTCACGATTCCCTAATTCGTTTGCTGGAGAGTTTATATCACCATTCCAATGGATATATTGTGTATGTTCTCTTCGTATCGATCTTAGTGTGATGCAGAATTGTGTAGAAAACTTAACATCTTGAAAACAAAAAGCATTAATTTAATTTCTGTGATATTCAAAATACAGGAATAATAACAGTTCCATGTTATTCATTGATGGCAATTATGTGGTATTTAACAAACTTTCGAGATGCTAGGGACAGCGTGATCGACTGGGAGTGGAGGATGGAGTTTTCAGCAGTTCTATAGCTTGAGCAGTGTGACCCCACGACTAAAAATATAGCCTACCCAATAGGGTAGTACCACTCTCTTTTTTCTGTTAAGTCTTTATGGCGAAAGCGATGACTTTTTTAGCTCTAAGGTCGCCCTCTCCGAGTGGCATCAACTTGAAGATTCGGACATAAATGTCCTCTTCTCTGATCGCGTGGTCCGCGTTCAAATTTGAATGTAAACGACTTTTAATTACGGCCACCGCCATATTGGGAATTGTAACAAATGTTATTTATGGTAACCACATAATGATTCCGACATCATTGTCCGATAGTCAAAACTCTTTCGCAACACATTAGTAGTTTCCTAGCGCTGCGCATAAGTGATTTTACTGGAGAAATTAGCACATTAACTTTACACACTTGCATAATGTACGTATAACCGACCCGTGATTGCAGTCATTCTGTAGTTTCATTGGCTGTCAGAATCGTTGCTCCGAATGTAATTTTCTTGATCTGTAAAAGGCATTTTGTTTGTATGGGTTGGATGTAATGGTTGTCTTGGCCTCGTCAATGCGAGCGTGAATCGCCCCGAGAAAGTCGGTGACCTACAGCATTATTACAATCCCATTGAATACACAGATCAAATTACACATATATTAGTCACTAGTTCTAAGTAAATGTATATAATTAACTTTGCACTTTGGTTTGAAGAACTGTTCAAATTAACTGTGGGAATGTTTTTTCCTCAGGATTTTTTGAGACTGGTCCCTTCATTTAACCAGAATGGTGGCACACTGCGCCCAAATTTTGAAGTAGATAAAGAAGGAGGTGAAGCTACTGGCAACGTGCCACCAAAGGGCACAGATATCGAGGATGACTCTTCTTTGGATGAGCTGACTGATAGTTTTGATATTGTTAAACAAGATATCAGCGTTATTCGGGAGGACATACTCCGTCGCGCACACCGATACGGGTACGTTCGGGGCCACCGCCGCCGTATAGCCTCAGCACTGCGATACAAAAAGGCGCACACAGCCGCCCATAAGCAGCGTTCAAGTCAGACGGGCGACGGAAAGGAGGCCACTCAACAGAAAACCGTGAGTTATCTTCCGTTAGCAAATTTTCTGTTGTGTTAACAGCCGTGAGAACTATATCACAAGGTATTTAAAATAGATTCATCCGATTACACAATAAAAAGTGACGATAGAAATTTCAAATAGGTTTTAACTTACAAAACTGAGCTAAAAGCTTACCTTGGCGCCAGATGTGAGTGGTTGCCGATACAGATCTTCGTGGTGCAGCCAGATAGTTCGTTGTTCACTTGTTCACTCATTCATTACGCAATGTAGATGGAGTCGACATCGCTATAAAACAGCAATTAAATTTTTCAACAGCACGGAGCACCACCACACTGGCACCTCCTGTTCCTTACATGAGATGCTTCAACATTGGATTGATCTTTAAGGTCTGTACAGCTCTCGCATTATACCACTAGCATCCAAGGTGATGTGATTTATTTTTCCCGGGGTTTATGAAAGACTCCGTGTATGTACCGCCCCTTGCGACAACCTGTGGTCGACGAAGATGCCGCATAGCAGCAGCGCTGAATGCAGCAACACCAGATATGCTCGCGTTAGTATGGGATGGCCTACTATTATCTGGATGCTTGTCACATGCCCAGTGTAGTGCACAATGAACATTTGTGCCAACTTTCTTCGTTCGAGTAGAAGATGCAGTATTGTGGAATTGAATGAATCTGTTTTGAAACACCTTCTAAAATAAATTAAAATGTGTTGAAATGCCAACAACTGCCCAGTGCCTGTAAAAGCAGTGGATGACCAAAGTAGAGTATTATTATTGCTGTCCCAAAAAGATCATATGAAATACATGTTATTCAGTAATACTGTCAGTATTCTTTTTCATTAAACGCCTAAGCACGTTAAGTAAATTTAATGGAGGGCGTAGAAGAACGTTTCAAGCTGTTTCAAGCAAAGACTAAAACAGAAAAAGAATCCACTTCGTAAGCGAAGACAGACGTAATTCGCCTCTGCAGTGGCTCAATTTGTGGATGCTCTATAAAGCATGGTATTCCTTTAAAGAGGCTTTGGCGAAGCTTTACCTCAGTGAATCAATATTTGTAGAATAATTAGTGTAATAACTAATGTTGCAATATATAAGAAGTATCTTGTAAAAATGGAGATGTAAAAACAGATAAGACAACAGTCCCCTGCAGACATTAATACACTGGTGTGCAAAACGTAAAGACGAAGTAACTTCTGCTTGATGCATCATTGCGCTTGACAACTGCTGGGCGGCCGCTAGTGCACGTGTATTTTCAGTCGGGGCAACGGGCAGCACAGTCCATTCGCCGAACATCCTCTCGTTTTACTGACTCCACCAATTGCGCTGTTCGGTAGGGTCGCGCATTTTTATCCACAAAAATGACCTCAGGCTCGAATGCACCCCTGAAAAGACGCACATGGGGAAGGAATACAGTGTCATAAAAAAGTTGACTGATGAGTGTACCAAATTCAAAAACACGGAGAACAACCTTTACCACGCTTTCGGGCGAACACGGACTATGAATTTTTTCTGTCAATGTATTCGCCCATGCAACATTATGCCTCACCGCACCATAACACCTGGACCACACAAACGATAATGTTAGACAATATTCCTGAATTCAATACATGCTCCCACCCTCTAGCCGTATAAGAGATCGTCCAACATTGTCGAATGTGATCGTTTTGGTGATCCAAATGTTATAGTCTACATCTACATTTACACTTATACTCCGCAAGCCACCCAACGGTGTGTGGCGGAGGGCACTTTACGTGCCACTGTCATTACCTCCCTTTCCTCTTCCAGTCGCGTATGGTTCGCGGGAAGAACGACTGCCGGAAAGCCTCCGTGCGCGCTCGAATCTCTCTAATTTTACATTCGTGATCTCCTCGGGAGGTATAAGTAGGGGGAAGCAATATATCCGCTACCTCATCCAGCAACGCACCCTCTCGAAACCTGGATAGCAAGCTACACCGCGATGCAGAGCGCCTCTGTTGCAGAGTCTGCCACTCGAGTTTGCTAAACATCTCTGTAACGCTATCACGCTTACCAAATAACCCTGTGACGAAACGCGCCACTCTTCTTTGGATCTTCTCTATCTCCTCTGTCAACCCGACCTGGTAGGGATCCCACACTGATGAGCAATACTCAAGTATAGCTCGAACGAGTGTTTTGTAAGCCACTTCCTTTGTTCATGGACTACATTTTCTATGGACTCTCCCAATGAATCTCAACCTAACACCCGCCTTACCAACAATTAATTTTATATGATCATTCCACTTCAAATCGTTCCGTACGCATACTCCCAGATATTTTACCGAAGTAATTGCTACTAGTGTTTGTTCCGCTATCATATAATCATACAATAAAGGATCCTTCTTTCTATGTATTCGCAATACATTACATTTGTCTATGTTAAGAGACAGTTGCCACTCCCTGCACCAAGTGCCTATCCGCTGCAGATCTTCCTGCATTTCGCTGCAATTTTCTAATGCTGCAACTTCTCTGTATACTACAGCATCATCCGCGAAAAGCCGCATGGAACTTCCGACACTATCTACTAGGTCATTTACATATATTGTGAAAAGCAATGGTCCCATAACACACCCCTGTGGCACGCCAGAGGTTACTTTAACGTCTGTAGACGTCTCTCCATTGAGAACAACATTATGTGTTCTGCATGCTAAAAACTCTTCAATCCAGCCACACAGCTGGTCTGATATTCCGTAGGCTCTTACGTTGTTTATCAGGCGACAGTGCGGAACTGTATCGAACGCCTTCCGAAAGTCAAGGAAAATGGCATCTACCTGGGAGCCTGTATCTAATATTTTCTGGGTCTCATGAACAAATAAAGCGAGTTAAGTCTCACACGATAGCTGTTTCCGGAATCCATGTTGATTCCTACAGAGTAGATTCTGGGTTTCCAGAAATGACATGATACGCAAGCAAAAAACATTTTCTAAAATTCTACAACAGATCGGTGTCAGAGATATAGGCCTATAGTTTTGCGCATCTGCTCGACGACCCTTCTTGAAAATTGGAACTACCTGTGCTCTTTTCCAATCATTTGGAACCTTCCGTTCCTCTAGAAACTTGCGATACACTGCTGTTAGAAGGGGGGCAAGTTCTTTCGCGTGCGGAGACATGAGCGCACAGACCTCCAAATATTTGAACACGGTAATTCACCGGTAAGCGTTATTGTGACAACGTACTTCCTCCTCAAGTCCGTCTTTTCGTAGCTTCATTCGGCCCTGACTTCATTTTTATGGACAACAACGTGCGACCACATCGAACAACAGAGCAGGTGGAGGAGCTCTTGTCACTCGAGGATATTCGGTGAAAGGAGTGGCCTGTCTGTTCTCCCTACTTAAATCCCATCGGACACGTGTGTGGTGCATTGTGGAGACGTATTGCAGCACGACTAGCCAGCAGCTTTCAACAGTGCTGTTGGAAAAATGGAACGCGCTACCACAAGAACTCTTCACCAGCCTTGTGGCCAGCATGCATGCGCTGCCACACACCCTAGTAAAAATTATGTCCCGCCTTTAGTAATGTCCAGAGCAACATCATGAATTTCCTTGACTTAAGTGTAATTATTTCCTTTGAATAAAAATGTCATTTCTGTTCCCCTCGTTGAGTATTTCTTTACCTTATGTGCTACTCTGTAGCAGTTCTTTCCATAAGTGTTCCAAGTTTCATCGAACTATATTACCCAGTAGTGACACATCAAGCGAAAGTTGCTTTCGTCCTTAAGTTTTGCACACCACTGTATTTTAACACTGAACAGAAAATGCTTGATAATACTATGTAGCTCCAGAAACGTGAGGGTGGACATAAAGCGAGACAGGTCACAGTTAAAACCTCGCCACTATTAATGTCAAGGGACAGAACTTTGAGAGCGGTGGATTATTTAAGAAACCATCATGGATTCGTCTGTAATGATTAAGAGAAACCACGTAACATCTAAAACCATAATGGCCAGATGGGGCTTCAGCTACTGTGTCACTAAGCTGGTTTGGTGAACACAAATAAAACTATGTTTTGCATATAGTGGTCCCACATTCACTATGAGAAATTTTAGTTATATATTCGCTGGAGAACTACAGATATGCAATGTTATTCCTTTTCAGACTTCTCTTCGAAGAGTTCCCTCAATGAGATGGAAAGGACAGCTACACAGCAGCGCTATGTATGACCGCATTCGCAATCAGGAGGCTGGGGACAAACGTTCAAGCAAAACGGCAGACGGCAGCACACAAGTGGCTGAGTCCTCTGTTTCAGCGCGGCAGTCGTTCGTACGCAGTGTTCCCGCAAAACAGCCCAGATTTGTATGCTGTTGCAGCCGCCATGTTAACACAGACGTGATTAACGACCAGCGCCCGCTTCCGCCGCAGATCCAAGATCCACCTGATCTGATTCAGCACAAAAACATAGATAACGAAAAGCAAGACGTGGAGAAAGAAAACGAAGTCTCTGACCAGCAACCTGTGAGTATTCCAATCCGACACTAATCTTACCGAATTCATTTCGATACCACTTTTTGTATTTGGGAGCATTTAGCAACCACGTTCATTTTCTTACAAGTTATATAGTCGATCTATCACCATATAGCTAACAGAATTAAGTCACCATTTTAATCGTGGCTGATGGAACCTGTTTTCTTTATAGTGCCTCTTCTACTGTATTGACTTCGATTTGGACCAAGTTTCATTTACCTATGAATAGTGATTGCCACTGTTTCATGCATCGTAATGTCGGAATAACACAGGCACTGCAATATCGTATTTATCCGCCGACACCGGGCAAGCGGCTTTCAAATAAAATGTCTCCCTTGCACGGAAATATACACTGTTGAGTCAAACCATTATGACCACCTGCTTTGTCCGCATCTGGAACGAAATACATCACTGATTCTGGGATCCGACAGTATGTTGGTAGGTTTGTGGAGATATATGGCATTAGATGTCTACCCACAGGTCACGTAATTCGCGTAAATAACGGACCGCTGATTTGCGTGTGTGGTGAAGGCGCACGACAGCGATCCAGACGGGTCCATAAGATTTACACCAGGCGACTTTGGTCGCCGAGGTATCAACGTGACTTCACTATAATGCTCTTCAAACCACCGTAGGACGGTTATGGCTCTGAGACACGGACACTTATACTGAAGAAACGTGACATCGCTGTCGGGGAAGACACCAAGCATGAAGGGATCCAGGTGGTTCGCAGCTGTCATCTTAACTACAATTACTACCACAGACCCCATTTAAGCGCAGGAGAATGTCTCCCAGACCATAATACTGCTCCCATCAGCCTGCGTCCGTGGCGAGCTACACGTTTCGAGCCGCCGTTCACCTCGGTAATTGCGCTTGTGGAGACGATGAGCGATCTGGCGTAGCAATGATTCACCCGAAAAGCCGACACGTTTCCATTGATCGGCGGTCGAATCCCAATGGTCCTGTACCCACTACAATCGTAACTGACGATATCGGTGGGTCGACATGTGAACACGTAGGGTTGGTCTGCTGCGGAGCTCCATGTTCAACAATGTATGATGAACGGTGTGCTCCGAAACATTTGAGCGTACATCTGCATTGTGCTCTTTCGGCAGAGATGCCACAGATCACCATCTATCTACTTTACAGAGCAGACAAGCCTCCGAACGCCACGTTCTGTGAAAAGTCGAGGACGTCCAACCATTTAGCGCCTACTGGTAGTCTCACTGTCCTTCTAACTCTTTCCGCACATGCTCACAACAGCAGCACGTGAACACTCGACCAGCTTCGCCTTTTTCGAGATACCCGTCCACGGCTCTGCGTAATAATAATCATCTGCCCTTTGTTAAAGTCGCATGTCTCAATGAATTTTCCAATTTCCAACCCATAGCTAAGCTAGGGTGATTCCCCGTCCATGTCTGCCCCGTTTACATACTTTTGTTACCGCGTCAGTACCCGCAACGCCACCAGGCGGCATCCAACGTCTTGGGGATAGTGGTCATAACGTTTGGCTCATCAGTGTACATAATGGATGCACGACTATAAGTTGTAGACACATGGTTGACGACATATGGAAGTTTGGGTCTGGCTCGGATAGCCAAATGTAAGGCGACCATCCGCGATAAGCGGGAAATTTTGATTCGAGTCCCGGTTCAAATGATTCAAATGGCTCTGAGCACTATGGGACTTAACTTCTGAGGTCATCAGTCCCCTAGAAGTTAGAACTACTTAAACCTAGCTAACCTACGGACATCACACACATCCAAGCCCGAGGCAGGATTCGAACCTGCGACCGCAGCGGAAGCGCGGTTCCACACTGTAGCGCCTAGAACCGCTCGGCCACCCCGGCCGGCGATTCGAGTCCCGGTCCGGTACAAATTGTCATTGTCGTCACTGAATTTCACAGCTGATAGTTGTCCATATTCTCAACAGCGAGTACATTTCATGTATTATGGATAATAGGCTGTACAGGCAAAACTACTTTATTTCATTGGAGCAATGTCCTTCACTGTGTGATTAATCTGATATGTATGTTACTTTTCTTATACAATAGTTAAAATGAACTTTCATATTCATTTGTATTTACCTGCATTCAGGTACTTGATAATATCAAGAAGGTCGAAACATGTGCCCCAATGAAATAAAGAAGTTTTATGTTTCTCTCAATCCTTTCCTGTCAGTGTGTGTGCTCTCAGATGTGTTTGCCTTAAGACCAGTCTAGCCACAACTACATATTGATGGCAGTAACAGGAATACTATTGTAGACTGTGTCCTAACTAACGTGTACTCTCAGCACGTTTCGTAAGTATTTCAAGATATCGACACAAAGTTTCTTATGAATGTGAGTATTCAAAGAATGAGCATTTTTTACTATGTTAAATACACGTAAATTATAGCTGCTGAGGTTTTGAGCTACTACTGCTTTTTAAATGGGACAATGAAGTATTTTCAACAGTAAACGATATCTAACGAATGGTATAGTGATGTAGAACATACCGATGTTCGCAGTGAAATGTTTCGTAGAAATTAATGGGAAACCGCCGCCAGCTGATATCCTTATATTTTCTCTGTCAGACACCTCATACGCTCAAGTCCTTGCTTCAGTACATGAAGATACCGTCCCACAAGCCCAGGCAAAGATACATTGAATAATACATATCAGACACGTAGACAAAACCTTTCCAAACACTGTGTCCTCTCGACAACTGGAGGTCAAAGCGTCTAGACATGCAAGGCCAGCAGTGTAACCTAAGGAGGTCTGGAGGTCACAATGTCTAGACATTCGAGTTCAGCAGGCAGATGTACCAACTTCCGCCCCAACCCCCTCTTCTCTAGATTTCTTCTCCTATTGGCTGTAAAAATGGTGGTCTGTTATCCTATTGGATAGATGTATGGGATTTGACCCTGTCCTGTTGCAAATTATGAACTGTACTATAAATTAGCATTAAAAACCATCTTCTCGACTTTTTATTAGTCTAGTCTCAAAACTTTTCGGACTGACGTGGTATTTTCGCTCATAGGCTTTTCGAAAGACTTATGAAAGGAACCACGAATTTTCACATGATTTTTCAGCTTTCGTATCTCAACGTTCGTAGTAACAACTCCGTTGGGGGACTGCATGGGAAGAATGTAAAGATTAGATTAGATTCAACGTTGGTAGCACCCTCTCAGCCCACCCTGCTCCTATGGAGTGTCCTTCCAGGGCCGCAGTGGAAACTCAAAGCCCTAAAGAGGCATTACACAGGACCTTCTATATTGGCGGTTGTAATACAGTCCGCTTCCTCATAAACGCTGTAACAATTGGTTATCCTCTTCTTCACAACATGAAATAATATAGTATTCGAAAGATTACAGATTTCCTCAGGCTTCGCTTTATGCGAACCACGGTCAGTTTTGGTTACGTATGCGTTGTAAACAAATTTTTTCCACATAAAGATATGTGATTTTACCAACGTAGCGAAGTACAAGTAGCGTTCAATAAGTAATGCAACACATTTTTTTTCTGGAAGCAGGTTAGTTTTATTCCGCATTTCAACACAACATATTATTCTCCACTTCTTTGGCTACAAAACCTTATTTTTCAACGTAATCTCCGTTGAATGCGACGCCCTTACGCCACCTTACTGGGAGGTGCTTCATGCCCGCATGGTGCCACTCTATAGGTCGACGTTGGAGGCAAAGTCTTCCTCCATCAATAACCTTTCCATCATCCACGTACTGTTTCTCGCGAAGTCCATCATTCATTGGACCAAAAGTCGCACGGTGCGAGATCTGGGCTGCAGGTTGGATGAGGAAGAACAGTCCAGTGAAGTTTTATGAGCTCCTGTCGAGTTCACGGACTTGTGCGAGGCCTTGCGTTGTCACGGAGAAGTACAAGTTCGTTTGCGTTATTGTGACGGAGAACAAGCTGAAGTCGCTCTTTTCGATTTCCTGAGGATAGCACAGCACACTTCAGAGTTGATCGTTGCACTGTGAGGGAGAAAATCAAACAGAATAACACCTTCAGAGTCCCAGAAGACGGTTGAGGGCGCTGCTTTGAACTTTTTCTTCGGAGGAGAGGTGGTGTGGGATCACTATATTGATTGCCCTTTTGTTTCCGGTTCGAAGTGATGAACTCATGTTTCATCGCCTATGACGATGCTAGATAAAAAATTACCACTATCGGCCTCGTAATGCTCAAACAATCCCGCACAGGTGGTCCTTCGTTGCTCTTTATGGTTTTATGTTAGGCGACCAGGAATCCAGCAGGCACTCGCCTTTGAGTACCCGAGCTGGTGGATGAGCGTGTCAGCACTACCAACAGAGACGTCCAGTTGAGCAGCGAGGTAGTTCATTGGGATCCGTCCATCACCTCGAATGAGAGTGTCCGCGCGTTCCAACAATGCAAGAGTGGAACTCTGTGCGGGCGGCCGGCACGCAGGATATCGGACAGGTTTGTGCGACCTTGTTGCGATGATGACAGATGCCTCACCAAATGGCTCACTTTGCTTGTTTCCACTGCCAGGTCTCCGTACACATTCTGTAAGCGCCTATGAATATCTGCGATGCTCTCTGCTTGAAATGCACCTCCGTATTTTGAAGGCTACGTATAGCGCTGCCACCTCTCGGAACTACTGAAACTATAGGGCTGAAACGGAAATATTCTACGATGTACCACTACAAGTTCTGCATTTATGCAATGGAAACCGGCCGAGAAAACAATATATTGCACTACTTATTGAACTTCATCGTATCTGTAGAGATGTGAATGGTTTCCCAGATATATACTGAGGTGTAAAAGCCATGTATCGTATCGGACCTCCTTTTGCCCAGCGTAGTGCTGCAACTCGGCGTTGTAAGTTATTGGAAGTCCCCTGCAGAAATACTGAATCATGCTGCCTCTAAAGCCGTCCATAATTGCGAGAGTGCTGCCGGTGCAGGATTTTGTGCTCGAACTAACCTTTCGATTATGTCCTATAAATGTTCGATGGGATTCATGTCAAGCGATCTAGGTGGCCAAATCATTTTCTCGAATTATTCAGAATGTTCTTCAAAACAGTCGCGAACAATTGTGGCCCGGTGACATGGCGCATTGCCATCCATAAAAATTAAGTCCATGAATGGCTGCAAATGGTCTCCAAGTAGCCGAGCAGAATTATTTCCAGTCACTGATCGGTTCAGTTGGATCAGAGGCCCCAGTCCATTCCATGTAAACACAGACCACACCACACCGTATTACTTGTCTGTTAGCACTGAGAATTGTACGCAAACACCGCTGCTATCGGTCGTTAAGTGAAGGCCGTGTTGTCGACACTATCTTGACACTGTGGATCTCCGAATATTGAATACCCTGACGATTTCCAAAGTGGAGAGTCCCATGCGCTTAGCTCCAGTTACCATTCCGCGTTCAAAGTCTGCTAATTCCCATCGTGCGGCCATAATCACGTCGGATACCTTTCCATAAAAATCACCTGAGTACAAATGAGAGCTCCCCCAAAGCACTATCCTTTTATACCTTGTGTACGATATACTATCGCCATCTGTCATGACTTTTGCACTTCAGTATATCTGATGATGTAATGTGTATAACGAAATCGATCATGTATGTCGTATGAATACACAACATCAATAAAGTGCAGCCTGTAGAAATTTGTAATCTTTCGCATTATAAAATAAATTGTGGCTGCGTGCCATCGAGATGCCATTATCAACAATGTTGGAGAGATTACAGATAAAATGCATTGCACAGTATAGTGAATTTATCCATAATGTGAAAGTATTGTCGAATAGCAGCTCAAATCATTCTGAAATGTAGTACTTAATGTGATAAATTAAAACTACGTTCCTTTATGGAAGCGTAAACAGATTTCATGTCCACCTGCAATTACGCCTTATAGTAAATAATCGATGAACAGCTCACCTGGGATAGCCTACTGCTCTAACTTTAACTGAACTGATAATGGTCCCTTTTTCAGGTGGTACCAGTTGCAAACGGCATCTCTAACGGCGAGGATTCTAATGGTGAACCTCCTAAAGAGCTTGACAATGTTGTGGAAGACGAGATTGGTCCGGAAATTGACTATGAAGTACCGCAGGAGCAAAGTAACATAATGCAAGCAGCCATCAAGAACTACCTCCGCACATTTGGAATTCCTGTCCATCGAGTAATCAGCGTGTTATTCGTTGAAGGCGATCCTTTTGTACCTGATGAAAACTCTGTCAATGGAGAACATGCCATTGGAGAACAACTCAGTAATGAGGATTCCTCTGAGCAGAAAGATAACCCAAGTCCTACGGATGATGAGGCACCACACAGCGATGAGGAAACGGACGAAGATTCTGAAGAAGATTTGGTGAGTAGCTTTCCATAGTACTCGCGAACTATTTGAGAAATGTTGAGCTCTGCAGAAGCCCTGTTTTTCTTTTCTTTTCCTAACATCTGAAAAGTTTACTGAAACAGTCATGGTGTAATTTGGAGCAGTCACGTCTTATTAAAAATTTTGCAGATCTGTCTTGCACCGCCATTTTCCGTCCAGTGTTGTATTGAGTTAGTGAATAAGTTCGTAGCGTTTTTCCATAATTTGATAAATACAACACATACACATAACAGAGACTTTATTCATCAGTAATACTGTATATTCTCCTTCACTATTTACAACATTCTGCCTACTTTGGGGCAACTTTTCGATTCCGTGACTATAGAAATCAAGTGGTTTTCAGACGCAAAACTTGTCGAGCCATGTTCGGAACGCAGTTTCATCCTGGAAGGGAGAGTCTCGAAGGCTGTTCGACAGAGAGCAGAAAAGGTGAAAGTGTGAGGGCGCAAGATCAGGTTAATAAGATGAGTGCGGAATGACTTCCTAACCAACTCCCGTATGCCGTTTTTTTTTTTTTTTTTTTTTTTTCAATCTAGCAGAGGAGGAGGGGCGTTCTCGTGGAGCAACATCTCTTCACGCAGTCTTCCTGGTTGCGTCTGCAAGATGTCTCAGTCGTTGACAATAAATGTCACCAGTGATGGTTACACCTCGGGGAAGCAAATGGTAGTAGATGCACAACATTATTTTTTGTGGATGCGTGCATGTCTTTGTATGTGCAGTTGCGGCTTTTTTTGGTCTCAAACATTCCTTTCTTTTTCTTATAGTAAATACAGCATTTCTCGTCAACAGTAACGATACCGGATAGGAATGGTCGGTGTTGTTCACGAACCAGTTGACGACAAACAAGCAGAGATGATGGACATATGGTCACCCACTGACTTTTGTGATTTTGGTTTAGAGCATGCGTCACCCGTATAACCGATTTTTGAACCTTAAGCATCGCGGCGTATTTCAGCTATGAAATCTGAAGATGATGGATACGCAATCCATTGAAGCGTTGCGGCTAGAAGACGATGCCACTCGGCTGATAACCCGTGAAGATTTCATAGCAAAAACAAATAATTAATTAATGATTAAAAAATGAAATAAATGTTCGTAATTAGGTGCATACCTTCTGGAATAGCCTCCATTTTTTTAAAACAAATTTCGGTCTGATTTCGCTGAACAAAAATATTGAATCCGAACGAAATTCATCCGTTGGAAGAAACAGCCGGCCGCTTATAAGACTGGGATTCAATAGTCCGAACAGTACTCTAGCCAACCTATTAAACGATACTTCTTAACTCCGAACTTTTTTTTCATTAATGGCCACTTTTTCAGGATTCTGATCCAGTGTGCTACGCCCACGTTGTTGCTCTGGTTCAAATGGCTCTGAGCACTATGGGACTTAACATCTTAGGTCATCAGTCCCGTAGAACTTAAAACTACTTAAACCTAACTAACCTAAGGACATCACACACATCCATGACCGAGGCAGGATTCGAACCTGCGACCGTAGCAGTCCCGCGGTTCCGGACTGAAGCGCCTAGAACCGCACGGCCACTGCGGCCGGCTGTTGCTCTGTACCTCGACTTCCGGAAGGCGTTTGACACAGTTCTGTATAATCGCCTAATGAACACAATACGACCGCACGGTATATCACATCACCTTTATGACTCGTTTACAAAGTTCGTAGCAAATAGAACACGTATTGACATTCTTACCAGAGAGAAATCTTCAGACGTAAAATTAAATTCCACATAATGAGGCGGAACAACGCAATATTATTATGATCGTGCGATTGCAGAACAATTGTTTGAAGCAGTGACATCCATTAAATATCTAGGACCAGGTGTACGGAGCAATTTAAAGTTTAATGATCACATGAAACTAATCCCCATGTAAGGCAGACTAACAAGGAACCTTTTGCGTACGAGGTTGCAGCTTCAATCTCTAGTAAGGCTCATTTGAATGAGATGTGTTAACAATTATGACAGGAAAAATATTACCTGCTAATGACTCGCCATGTGCATCAGGAGGGCGACATAAAATGAGTGTCCGGGAGGTGTAGAGATGAACTGTCTATGGGATATGTGTATTACGCTTCACAAAATGGACATCGTCGACGTTCAAGAAATGTTCAAAACAAACCATTAACTTGCACCATGAACACCGAATGAAAAATGGAGCGCCACAGTGATCACAAAGGTTCCATCACAATCGAAGGCGAACTCGTTGAGAGTTACGGTACAAACTGTGCATGACGTTCAACCCAGGTATCCACTCTTAAGTAACGCTTACAGAATCATATTGGTGTAACAGGGTGATGAGAACTGATGGAATGTGGTGGCATGCAACCGAATGCGAAACAATCTGTCGTGGAGCTGATAGTGAATCTGGCTATTCTTTAAGGCATAGATGCAGGTCGCACGATAATATATTTTACAGGCACGCTAAAAACAAACATCCAGGTGCTGAATTTGTCCAGTTTGCTCTAAAAGACTATGATTTTTATACTCACGCCATGAATCAAGCAAATGCAAGTTATTTCGACCAGCTATTGGCCAAAAGCAGTAGTCATATCATAGTTGTGGTTCTCGTACGCACATTTTGCCACTCTTGATTGCTGTGACTTAAATATTCCCTACTGCCCTTGCAATATCATGCACACGAGAAAGAGTCGTAGGTGGGCAGAGCACCTCCAACTTCTTGCAGCAAAATAAATAGCTTTACAGCCAATTTTGTCATCCAGATTAACAGTCGGCATAATTGTATACAAATGCTTTAAGACATTGATATTAGTTGAACTTGGTACAGCCCTCTTAGTACATCTAATTTCCAAGGTTTCTTTCATATGTATTTCCTCTTCAAATACCGATTGGCTGGCGTTACAAACAAATTCGTTACCGAACGATAGGATAAATTTCTTTATCTCATCTCCAATTTTTCGGACAGATTACGCAGTTTGCTGTGCATCGTCAAGTTGACGATTAGTTTGAAAATTTCGTTACCTTATGTCTTCCAATTCTATAGCACTGTTTGAACGATCCACTGCTTCTCTTAAAATCATTGTAATCTATGTCGCTCGCGATTTGGTGTGCATAACGTAGCAGGCCACTATCATGCCCGTCCTGTAAATTGTGTCAACAACCCTTGAAACACTTTTTGTAATAAGTGCGCCTTGTCCTCCTTGAACTATCCGTAGTTTTTCTTATGCACTACACATTCATGTTGCCGAGGACTTGTTCGAAATTTATTCATAATTGTATTTTACTATGTTGCGAATGATCTTCCATGTACGTAATTATGTTTAGTACCCACTCCATGGACAACGATTGTCCTTCACTGCGTTTCGCTGGAGACGCGATTTGTGTCTCCCTGTTCGACAAGGATGATGAACTACATGGCTCGACACTTAACAATGTGTCGTCATCATTGTACTCCTCATGTACACTGTCCGCACAGTCGAGCGTATACGTCACCACACGTTCCATTGACTCGTCTTGCAGAAACGCAAATATTTCATCTGCCACTTCATTCTCATTCTGCGTATATCCTCGGGTTCCTTTCTGACGAATTGCAGCTTCGGCAACTGTTGTTGTAGATATAATGGAATGTTTGCTTTGTTTATCGTTGTCATTGCTCTACATTGTATCAACACCACTAACATATATCACTAATAAAACCCCATGTCATTCCAAGCATGTGTGTCAATTTTTACCTCTCTATCTACATTATTCCGTGGTTTATTAAGTTTTTAAATTTATACTGACTTTTTGATCACCTAGTACATCTGTTTCATTAAACACTTCATCCCATGTTTTCCAGCTTAATAGGTGGCAAAAACCTGTTATATTACAGTCACTGAGATGCTGCACTCATTCATTTTGATGGGTGATATTTTCTCTATATATAACTTCAATGTTAGCAGCAGAGCCTCATGATCACAGTAGCCCATACTTACTTCTTTATTATTGTAGGGAGAGGCACTATTGTGGTTGCATGTGCCCATTGGGCACTGAATCCTGTAAACATCATTGACCTTTTGCAACCTTGCACTCAAGGGGATCCTTGCAAGATTCATTGGAAGACTCCTCAAGAAGCGTAGACCACCCACAGAATGGTAGCTTACACAGCTGGCCGTTGTTTGAGCACTTTTGTCCAGTCTGTAACTTTATCAGGTTGGGTTGACAGAGAAGACAGAGTAGGTCCGAAGAAGAGTAGCGTATTTTGTCACATGTTAGTTTAGTAATCACGAAAGCATCACAGAGATGCTCATCCAGTTCCAGTGGCAGACACTACAAGAGAGACGCTGTGTATAAGGGACTGATTTACAGTAAGGTTTCAGATGGCGTAGGCTACATTCCTAAACGAGTCAACCAATCTATTACTTCCTCCTACTTATGTTTCACACACAGACCATGAATGTAAAATTAGAGAGCTTTGATCTCACACGAGACTTACCCACAATAATTGAAGACGTGTGCAGAAAAACAGGCTAACCCTTAAATGTAAAAATGTAGAGGTAGAGATAAATCTCTGTATGTCCATCTTTTCATAGATGGTTGTGGGACTTGGCTGTTAAATACAGGATGTCAAATTAAACACTTTTCAGCCATCCAGTTTCCAAAGTTATTTTATTTGGCTAACAGCTTCAGTGATTTACTATGCCATCTTCAGGCCCCTGACCAAAGTGAAGGAAGATTCTACCTCCGTCTGATCAAAACAGGGCCCAGCAATTCTGGTAGTAGTAGATTTCTGCTTGCTGTAGTGATACCTTCAACCATCATCTGCCAACTACAGATGATGGTTGAAGGTATCGATATAGCAAACAGAAATCTACTCACACCAGTATTGGTGGCCCCTGTTTTGATCAGACCTGAGGTGGAATCTTCCTACACGTCAGTCAGGGACCTGAAGATGGAGTAGTAAATCACCAAAATTGGTAGCCAAATAAAATAAATTTGGAAACTGGATGGCTGAAAAGTGTTTAATTTGACATCCTTTAGAGATAAATGTTGCCATCTGTTGCTAGGTTGGGAACTATCAAAATTGACATTGGTCTCACCCCTAAATATCACTTAGGGGTGAGGCCAATGTGTATTTTGATAGTTCTCATACCCAGCAACAGATGGCAACACTTA
The DNA here is from genome assembly GCF_023864275.1 of Schistocerca cancellata. Classification (NCBI taxonomy): domain Eukaryota; kingdom Metazoa; phylum Arthropoda; class Insecta; order Orthoptera; family Acrididae; genus Schistocerca; species Schistocerca cancellata. Next base: position 376,550,592 of record NC_064629.1, on the reverse strand, counting down.
CCTGTAAACTTTTACATTAGAGGGTTAGGCCATTTTTCCACAACTGTCTTCAGTTCTTCCTGCATGTGTTTCACAACCACAACTGGCAAGTGAAAGTGTTACAAAAAGGACCCTCTGCCACATACATTAGATGCCTTACAGGGTATAGATGTAGCTGTAGATCTAGATCATAGATATCACTCCGCTGTTTTATCGCAAAGAACTTGATGGCTTTGAGTGACCCTACTAGAAGTTTTCAGTAAGGTTACAGAGCCATATGCTAGATTCATAAATCAAGTTTATTCATTGCCTTAGGCTCACCATCGTTATTCAGGTTATCTTTTTTTCTAAATCGGAGTGAAGCAATATTATTCATTAAAAAACCGTGTGTGGCTCCTTCTGCAGTTCTATACAAATTTAAAAATTTATCTGATACTCTGACCATGTCAATGCAATGTTAAGCCATAAAATATTAATGTATAATATTGGCTGCAGCTCATGCTTCCATTTATTCACATTGATTATTGCATAGTTCACATTTTTCTTGTTAAGACTATTGTAGAAATTCTGCAGTAGAAGTGTGCATTGTTTTTCTGCACTTTAAAGAAAAGTGAAGGATTTTTCTTGTTTAATGCCTTGTCAATGTTGAGGCTTTGGAGACAGATGGTACTCTTCTTTTGGTAATAATTAACAATAAGAAAATAGTTTAGCATGTTACAATGAACATTAGCAATATGATTTGATGTACTCCGGTGTTGGGTGGATAGTATTTAATAATGTAATAGGATTTCAGTTAAAAACATCTATTACTCCATAACACTATGTAACTAATTGCAGGTCTTCTTTTTTGAGTCAACTACCATTGGGCCTTCCAAGGCCTGTTCGGATGGAGTTTAGTTTAGTTGTATCATGTGCTACAGATTTTCATATTTTACTGTAGAGCTGATGATTACATCATACTGTAAGAATATAAAATTTCATTTTTACTTTGGAATCAATGTTTTTGTTTCAGGACAGATAGAAAATTAATAAGGAAACATCATTTTCAGTCAATGAATTACTATGGTTCAACTCAAACTGAAAAAGACATAACAAAAATATATTGTTTGAAACAGACTTCACTTTGTCCAGAAGTGTCTACTGTGACTGTGGCTGTGAAGATTTGAGTGTTCAAAAGCTCTTTGTGGTGTCTAGTTCCTTTTTAAGTGTTAATTTTTACAAAAGTTACTATTTCATAGTTTTGTTAGTAATTTAAACAAGTGTATCTCAGATGGACACAATAATAAACAGTCCAGTGAAAGAGTAGGTTGTTTACTAGAATAAACTAAGCAGGTTACCTGTATTACAGACAGCTTTACTCATGGCTCTCCAGCAGTTGCTGCGTAAAGCAGGGAAATGTGTTGATAAATGACTATGTTTGTGAATTCTGTGATTCTTTAGTACTTACTTGTTGTATGTCATGGGACATTTTTAACTATTTTCTTAAATTTTGAAGATTTATATGATAAATTGTTTTTATATTATTATCAGATGTTTTAAACAAATACATGTGTTTCTACATTTATTTCTAAATTCCTCTTACAAACTCCTACAGTATTTGGAAGATGATGGGTAGATGGTGTTCATTGATACTTGTAGGGGCCCATGTTCAAAGACATTCTGTGTCCATGTTACAGAAACTAACATGTAAGACAATGTCTTCACTCACCATGGCTACTAGGTGAAAAGACCATAGTTATTAAGTACACCTCTGCTTCCCACATCAGTTAGACAGCTATGAATGTAATAATTAGGAGAATTACACTAAATTAACATTGCACTTCCTGTAGTAGATGTGTGAGAGAGGAACACATTGTCTTATGTTTTTGTTCCCACAGTATGGAGATAATTTCTACCTGGTGCCCCTGACAGGTTATAGGAGTTTGTGAGAATAATTTAGAACTGTATATTGTGTGTCTGACCAGTGCATTAAGATGACTGCAACCACAGACTCACTGTTTATTAATACAATGAAATTTATCCTTAAACAATTCACATTGTGGACTCTGTGATTATTGAGTTTTTACTTGTTTTGTGCATTGGACAGTTTGTACTATTGTATTTTGTTAATATTTTCAACAAATATATCTCAGAGGGATGTGATAATAAACAGCCCACTGAAAATATAAGTTGTTTACTAGAAACAAACTAAGCAAGTTATCTTTTTGTAGACAGCTTTGTTTGTGGCTCTCCAGCAACCACTGTGTAAGGTAGAGAAATGTGTTCATAAATGATTATCTTTGTGAATTCTGTGATTCTTCAGTATTTACTTGTTGCATGTCTTGGGAAATGTTAACTATTTTCTTAAATATTGAAGACTTATATAATAAACTGTTTTCTTATTATTATCAGATATTTTAAATAAATACAAGTATTTCTACATTTATTTCTAAAATCCTCTTAGAAACTCCTAGTATATGTGGAGGATGATGCGTAGATCATGTTCATTAATACTTGTTAGAGCTCATATTCAGAGAAATATTGTGTCTATGTTGCAGAAACTAATGGGTAGTACAAAGTCTTCACTTGCCACAACTTCTAGGTGAAAGGCCATAGTAATTCAAAATAACTCTGCTTCCCACATGAGTTATACACTTACAAATTTAATAATTAGCAGAATCACAGTATATTAACATCACTCTTCTTTTAGTAGATGTGTGAGAGCAGAACACGTCTTTTTTTTCCCCCCCTTTATTGTGGAGATGGTATGCTATCAGACCTGGTTTTCTATTCAGATAATTTCTACCTGGTGCCCTTTACATATTATAGGAATTTGTGGTCCGTAAATAATTAACATTGTGTAATCTTTTATTGTTGAGTTTTTACTTGTAATAAATTATTTTTCTGTTGTTATCAGGTATCTCTAAACAAATACAGGTGTTTTCTACATTCCCCTCACAAACTTCTAGTATGTGAGGAAGATAACAGGTAGATGCTGACCGTTATTACTCATTGTTGAGAGACATACTATCTCAGTACTGAAGAAAATAATGTACAAAACAATGTCTTGACATGCCACCACTTTTGGTTGAGAGACATAGTAATCCAGTGCAATTCTGGCTCCAACATTATTTTGATGATTGTAAATTCAATAATTAACAGAGTCATGGTAAATTAATATCGCTCTTCAGTTAGTAACATGAGACAGCAGAACACATTGTTTTACTCTATAGTTCCTGCAGTGTGGAAACACTATGAGTATGTCTTTGGACCTGAATTCCCAATCAAGTAATGATCTACCCAAAGTCCTCTAAATGTCCTAGGAATTTGTGAGAATCAGAACATATGTTTCAGATACTCACTTGTGAGATGATTGATTTCTCAGACTCATTTTATTACTGGCAGCCATTAATGTAAGTGCCTCTTAGAATTAATGCCATGTATTGTGAAGAAACAACAATAAATTATAATGTATGTGCCTTATGTTGTTAATAAACAATTACTAAATCAGTGAGGAGCAGTGGGAGTTCGTCTTCACATAAATATTTATTCATTGTAATTACCTTGGATTAAGCAGGTTCTTGCATGACTTTTATCTCACATATACAGTATTACTTTACAAAACCATGAAGCATTCACCAGAAACATATTAAATTTTGTCCACTTGCAATCTACAGTTGTGAAATAATAATAAATGTTCAAAATCAGTCTTTGGTAAATGTGCCATTCACAATTTAAAAAAAGAACTTGGGTTGTACTATGAGAAATGGAATAATGTGAACTCAGATTTGTCAGTTTAATTGAATGAAATAATTTTATTCTTAGTATGGGTGTGCCATTTGATTGTTAGCGCGCATGCCATATGCCGCAGGGAATATACCGAAATGAAACTTAGTGAAATACAAGTTAATAATTTATTGAATATTCATTTTTACTTACAAATTTTCACATTAAATGTTGAAATTGTCCCCCCTGTTGTTGAATACACAAATCAATTTGTCTAATGATGTTTCCAAACACAATATGTAACATTTCTTCTGTAGCAGAAGCAGTGAAAGTGGATATTGCAGTTTTCAATTCATCGATGGATTTTGGATGGTTTTTATAGACAGTTGATTTTGCTGCACCCCAAAAGAAAAAGTCAGGTGGTATTAGGTCAGGCGATCATTGAGGCCAAAGTCCCTGTGAAATCATGCGATCACCAAACACATCAGCAAGCATTGACATTGAAATGTGAGCTGGATGCATGGTTGCACCATCTTGCTGAACATAACCGTTCAGTATTTCACTTAACACAAGTTCTCCAATGAATGGGTACAGAATACCACAGCAGTATTGTTGTGCATTTACTGTTTTGTTGAAAAATATGGGACCCACAATCCGACGTCTAGAAATTGCAATCCAAACTCCTGTTTTCACAGAATGAAGTGGTTCCTCATGAATATTGCGAGTTCATGTACCCAGATAAATGAAACCACACCTCATCAATGAAAAACGTTTCATTAAGAATATCCCTTCCATTTTGTTGAACGAAATTTTTGAACCATTGACAGTAATGCAGTCTCTTACCATGATCAGTATTTTTCAGTTCTTGCATGACTGTCACTTTGTATTGGAAAAGTTCTAATTTTTTACTTACAGCTGTGTAGGCCGTTCCTACCCTAACATTGATTTCTGGACAAGTTTTCTTACTGACTGGTTTGGACTCATGGACATTTTATAGGAAACATTGAGTAGTTTATCCTCAGACAAAATGCTAGGATGACCACTTCTTGATGAATCTGTCACCGAACCCGTACTTTGAAATTTGTTAATCAAATCTCACACAATATTGTGATGTGGGAGTGTTGTCTCAGGAAAAACTCAGTTAAATGTTTGACAAACTGAAACTGTGTATTTACCACCAGCTTTGAACACTTGTTCAACTAAAAACACACATTCTTCAATGGTTAGCATTTTAATAGTGACAAAAACGAAACAAATGAACAAAGGAACTAAACTTAAATTTTCACGTCAACACATAATGACACACATCAACGATGCTACTGATGCTGGCTGAGATAAACAAAACAGTGGAATGCTGGGAGAGTCCACTTGAAGGAAAGTAACCCAGGCAGGTGAACAATCATATAGCACGTGAGGCTAACAATCATACAGCACTGCCGAGAGACTTTTTGAACCCCCTGTAGTTTCACAAACTTTGCAATACACAATAACAATAATCATAAAAGTAATATTTAAATGATCAGAACTAAAACTGAAAATTGCTATTTGCAAAAGAAGCCTCAGAATGCCTCTGATGTTCAAAACTATCAGAAATTATACTTCATATTTTTATAAAGCCTCCTTGTCTCATTGTAATTGAATGGCAGTCTTTCAAGTTCTTTCAGCATAGTGACATTTTATATAATGGTAAATTTCTTAACTTTTCACTGAATGCATATTGATGTCATGTGAGTGTCAATTAAATCTTACATCTATCAGAAAAGGAAAATGTTTGCTACTCTTAAACATCCAACATCACCCGAGAAGAGAAGGGGGAATGTTGTACCTTGGAACACTTTCCAGCCTTGTAATAGAAGTTTAATATATTTTCTTATTCTAATTTGGAATGATGTTGTTGTTGTGGTCTTCAGTCCTGAGACTGGTTTGATGCAGCTCTCCGTGCTACTCTGTCCTGTGCAAGCTGCTTCATCTCCCAGTAACTACTACAACCTACATCCTTCTGAATCTGCTTAGTGTATTCATCTCTTGGTCTCCCTCTACAATTTTTACCCTCCACGCTGCCCTCCAATACTAAATTGGTGATCCCTCGATGCCTCAGAACATGTCCTACCAACCGATCTCTTCTACTAGTCAAGTTGTGCCACAAATTTCTTTTCTCCCCAGTCCTATTCAATACCTCCTCATTAGTTATGTGATCTACCCTTCTAATCTTCAGCATTCTTCTGTAGCACCACATTTCAAAAGCTTCTATTCTCTTCTTGTACAAACTATTTATCGTCCATGTTTCACTTCCAGACAAATACTCCATAGAAATACTTTCAGAAATGACTTCCTGACATTTAAATCTATACTTGATGTTAACAAATTTCTCTTCTTCAGAAAAGCTTTCCTTCTCATTGCCAATCTACATTTTATATCCTCTCTACTTCCACCATCATCAGTTATTTTGCTCCCCAAATAGCAAAACTCATTTATTACTTTAAGTGTCTCATTTCCTAATCTAATTCCCTCAGCATCACCCGACTTAATTTGACTACATTCCATTATCCTCGTTTTGCTTTTGTTAATGTTCATCTTATATCCTCCTTTTGAGATACTATCCATTCTGTTCAACTGTTCTTCCAAGTCCTTTGCTGTCTCTGACAGAATTACGATGTCATCGGCGAACCTCAAAGTTTTTATTTCTTCTCCATGGATTTTAATACCTACTCCGAATTTTTCTTTTGTTTCCTTCACTGCTTGCTCAATATACAGATTGAATAACATCGGGGAGAGGCTACAACCCTATCTCACTCCCTTGCCAATCACTGCTTCCCTTTCATGTCCCTCGACTCTTATAACTGCCATCTGGTTTCTGTACAAGTTGTAAATAGCCTTTCGCTCCCTGTATTTTACCCCTGCCACCTTCAGAATTTGAAAGAGAGTATTCCAGTCAACATTGCCAAAAGCTTTCTCTAAGTCTACAAATGCTGGAAACGTAGGTTTGCTTTTTCTTAATCTAGCTTCTAAGATAAGTCGTAGCATCAATATTGCCTCACGGAATCCAAACTGATCTTCCCCAAGGTCTTCTTCTACTAGTTTTTCCATTCGTCTGTAAAGAATTCATGTTAGTATTTTGCAGCCGTGACTTATTAAACTGATAGTTCGGTAATTTTCACATCTGTCAACACCTGCTTTCTTTGGGATTGGAATTATTATATTCTTCTTGAAGTCTGAGGGTATTTCGCCTGTCTCATATATCTTGCTCACCAGATGGTAGAGTTTTGTCAGGACTGGCTCTCCCGAGGCTGTCAGTAGTTCTAATGGAATGTTGTCTACTCCCGGGGCCTTGTTTCGACTCAGGTCTCACAGTGCTCTCTCAAACTCTTCACACAGTGCTAAATTCAAGAAAATTGTGTCAGTACTGTATTTAATAGTCTGTGTATTACATTATTATTCAACTACTCACCAATAATCAGTAAGTGAAATTGGATCAAGAAGTAGTGTTATCAAAAACCAGTTACAATTTAAAAACATTTTCAAACAGAAGCTGTAAGCAACTAACACAAATTTTCATTTGCAAAATGAGTGAAATTTATAAGGCATTAAAGAGACTCCGTTCATTGGCAGATATCCTGTATACCATGGTAGAAGACCTTCTGTCCAAAAGTTATACAAGGGTGATTCCGTGATGATGTTACAAACTTTCTGCAATGATGGAGAGGGTTAAATGTATCAATTTGAGGTAAGGGATCCTGGTCCAGAAATGACCTAGTTGAAGGTTATAAGCAAAAATCATTCTTGGACCTCTGCCAGTAGAATATATGCACCAGAACTGTTGTTGCTACAATTTTAGGATAGGAAACTTTCTGAGATGGTAGTATGGACCAAAACAAGAAAAAAAAGTCTAGTAAACATGGGCTCTAGATTGAATACCTTCAAAGCTATGAGCACATGTTTGGTAGAAGAGATGTGTTCCACAGTAGCAGAGATAGCTCAAAAGGAATGCATTTTAGAGTCTATATTTACTAGACTTCTTTTCCCCTTTTTTGCACATACTACCTCCTCCAAAAATATGGAAATCAAAATGCTTGCTATAGAAGACATATGTTTCACAGTATCTGAGTAAAAGTACACATAGCTCTTGTGGCATGCATTTTAGAGTCCATGTTTACTAGACTTTTTTTCTTATTTTGAAAGTTGCCTACCCTATGATCTTAGCGACAACACTATCAGTGTATGTATTCCATTGTCAAAGGATCAGAATGATTTTTGTCTACAACTTTCCACTTGATCATCTCCAGACCAGGATCCCTTACCTCAAATTGAGACACTTACTATTCTCCATCACCTCTGAGTGTTTGTAATATCATCACAGGTTCACTCTATATACTGGATTTTACTCTCATAAAACCCTGTATTTGAACTAACAGTATCATCCAAATGGCTTTAATATACACACATTAGCAATATACACACATCACGATCTTAGCGACAACACTATCAGTGTATGTATTCCATTGTCAAAGAATCAGAATGATTTTTGTCTACAACTTTCCACTTGATCATTTCCAGACCAGGATCCCTTACCTCAAATTGAGACATTTACTATTCTCCATCACCTCTGAATGTTTGTAATATCATCACAGGTTCACTCTATATACTGGATTTTACTCTCATAAAACCCTGTATTTGAACTAACAGTATCATCCAAATGGCTTTAATATACACACATTAGCAATATACACACATCATGCAAGTGTGTTTCTATTGTAACTATTCCTGTACTGACTGGAAGGTTGCTCCTGATGTTGCCTGTCAGCATACACACAGTTACCATAAGTGCTATCTATGGGTACAACGTCATCCTGTAATAGATTCCAGCTTTTTGATTGAAAGTAAAGCACCAGTATGGATGCATTAGAGATGTGGAACATTAGAGTGAACATCCATCATGCCACAAAAGACAATCATGACCAATGACTGGATCTGCATCATCATATTATGCACAGGATGTTTGCCAACCAGGGAAGTTGCTCAAAGTGTGCACCGGACTCAAAGTGATGAGGCGCGACATGGATTGACAGCTATTGTTGAGTACTTACACAACACAGGCTGTACATGTTGAACAGCTGCACATAATGATAGATACATCTGACTTTTAAGTCAAAGGAACAATGGGCTGAGAGCTCCAGAACTGAATTCAGCATTAAAAGAGACTACAGAATGTTGTCTATCATATCCAACTGTTAGGAAACAATTTCATGATGAGACTTTCCCAATGACCATGGCAAGTACCATCTCTTACACCACTACACCATGGACTCCACTACAGATGAACAAGAAATCATGCAGAATCCTCAGGATTGGGATCAAGAGTTGTTTCAAGAGTTGTTTAAGGATGCAATTCACATCTGTTTGCACCCTGATAATGGCAGACAGCATGTTTGGGGACAACCCAGTAATGTCAAATATGTGTAAAAAGGTGGTGGTGTTGAAGACAATCTCTCTGCCTTATGGTAGAGGGACAATATTCTGCAACCAATAGTGGGACTGTATTGCCAACATTTTAGTGACAATTTCATCCCGATGGGTGATAACTCACGCTTTCATCATGTTGTTGTCACAAACATGTTTCTTCAGCATCACCAGAATGGAGTGGCCTGCCTGTTTTCTGGGTGAATCCAACTGAACATGTGTGGAATCAAATGAGATGAGCTGTTTTTGAAGATCAACAGTGATCATGTGCTCCATCACATATTGACATTGCTAAGTAGTGCTACGAAAAGACCCTCGTGGAAAACAGACAACTTTGTCATTACACAAGTATTTGTTTTTTTGAGTTGGTGATCTGGACACATTGCAGATGAATATACAGCATGATTCAGCTACCCCTGCTTCTGGGTTTTATGCAGCCCGCAACACCTTCAAATACCATGCTGAAGATTTTCATATCCTCTCACCCACTACTCACAAACTTTTAGTCCTACAGAAAAAATGAACAAGACTTTTTGTACAAAATTTGATGTAATTAAATTTTGTTCTGGGATGCATTTTCGCAAGAGACTGTAGTTTTCAAATTATTCAAGAAAAATATACAAAAGTGATCTTCAAATGTCTTTTCCTTCAATAAATCAAAAGCTGTGGCCTCGAGTGAAAATGATTCTAGTACAAAATTTAAGTACATTAAATTTCCTACAAAAAGGACCTGCTCATTTTTGTCTGTAGAACTAATAGTTTGTGTCTAGTGAACAAGAGAATAAGAAAATTTTGCAAGTGGTATCTAAAGGCAGTGTGGGCTACAGCAATAGGTGCAGCTGACTCACCCTATACATATTACTATAAAGCGTACCCATACAGTAAATAGTTTTATGTCTACACTGGCTCAATCAGTGAAAGTTTAATCATAACTACCCTGTATAATGATACAGCATTCTTCTTGCTCTGTGTACTATTGGTATAAGGTGAGGAAACTGCTTCATTGACAGAAGATATGTGCCGCACATACCAATTATGGGCAACAGTTCTCTTATTCATAATTTTTTTTCATTTTCAATGAAATCATTGCCACCACATGCCTGTAAGTTTTACTACTTATTTCACTATCACAACTTTGATTGAACAGCAATTTTCAAGTGCAATGGTAAAACTGAAACCAATAAAACATATGGATAGCATAGTGCAAGGCATAGTGTGAGTACATCTGATAACACAATTTCATAATCTTATTTTACAAAGTCAATAAATATTAGACATGTCTGAATGAAATGTTGCAGTCAAAACATTATGATACATGTGTGGACCTATATACCAGTCGTCTCATCTTATGATCTAGTTGCGAATTAAAAACAGGGATTACAGTTAATATTACTCGTGGCAGAAACACTTTAACATACTGTGCCATAATAATTCTGGACAACAGAGTTCCGATAAGCACTAACCATTTACAAACAAGAATTAACATTGATATTTGTCTGTACCATTTCATAGATTTTTATTTAGATAACAATCGCTGTATGATCTACAAAATCTTGGGAGTGCTAGTGACATATTAAGGAAGTGGAACAGGTTGTTTGTTCTGCCTGGTGTTCAATACATCCTTATAAATTCATAATCATACCTCATCAAACAAATCTGAATTCATAAAAGACGTCTGTAACATATAGACATTACCTTCCTGAAATAAACAAATCACAGTCCAAAATAGTATGCATACATCTCATGGTATAAAAACACAATCAATGCTGCACTGGTTAACAAAAATACCAGAAAGGATATACACATCCAGAAAAAAAAGCAAAATATAAAGTGGTGTCACAGTCACTGCCACCCAGCATCAGTGCTGATATTGAAACTGAGACTACACAATGCCAGCTTGCACACACCTATTACAAATAAGCAGCCTACATAGTAATAAAAGTATCTAACAGTTATATATGATACCTGACCTAAGAAGGGGGGAGGGGGGAGAGGATAAAGGTGAAGGGGCATGAAAGTGAGGGAGAGGGGGAGGAAGGAGTTGGCGAATGGTATAGGGTATAGGCATTTCCCAACATGTCTTTAATTCCAGCAGTTGTAATGCATTATTATGCTGTACTAAAATGTATGTTCAAGTGCTGTGCATATGTACATAACAGTTAACTGTGGTACCCCAGGTAAATCTACCTCCATAGTGATGCAAATCTGTAACACCAAGGTCTCGGTACAATTCAATAATATCAAGATCCGAACATACACAAAATGTGGGCCACGCACAATCTTAAAATAATACAGCAATACATTCATTTATACATTGTGATTCCATGATTATGTTATAAACTTTCAGGGACAATGGAGAGTAGAAAATGTATTGATCTGTAAGAGTGCCTGATCTGGAAATGACAAAGTTGAAAATTATAAGCAAAAATTGCTCTGATACCTCTGATAGTGTAAAACGTACCAGTACTGTTGTTGCTGAGCTTTTAGGGTATGCAAGTTTCAGAGATGGTACTATGGACCTAATTAAAAAAATGTCCAGTAAACAAGGGCTCTAAAGTGCATACCTTAAGAGTTACGAGCACTTGCTCATCTTCACTACTGTGCAACATACCTCTTCTACTAAAAAAAAGTGTACATATGGCTGCAGGTATGATTTTAGACATCATATTTACTGGACTTTTCTTTGTTATGGTCCACACTACTTGCTCCAAAATTATAGAAACCAAAGAGCTTGCAGTAGAAGAGACACGTTCCACAGTAGCAAAGACGAACAAGTGCTCATAGCTCTTAAGGTATGCAGTTTAGAGCCCATGTTTACTAGACATTTCTTTCTTGTTTTGGCCCATACTACCATCTCTGCCATTTTCCTGTCCTACAGTCTTAGTAACAGTACCGGTACATGTATTCCGCTATCAGAAGTATCAGAACAATTTCCACTTATAGCTTTTGACTCAGTTCTTTCTGCACCAAGGTCCCTTAGCCCAGATTCGTACATTTATCCTTCTCCATTATCCCTGAAAGTTTGTACCATCATCACTGAATTACTATGTAGTATGTAAGTATTAAAAGTCCTATATGAAATTGGGTCATTGCATGGAGGGTGCATTAGTATGCCATACTCGTATGTGCATGTGTGCTGTGAATACATACATAACAAATAGATATTGCAGTTCCTCATGGAAATTTAAATAGCCATATTTTTCCAAATTTTCCACACTTTTGTCATTTTTATGTATTTTTCCACGTTTTTGCCATTTTTCACATTTTTCCATATTTATCTACATAGCCATGTAATTCTGTAACACCAGGATCTGAATACAATTACATAACATACAGAACGTACACGAAAATTGTTCCATACAGCCTACATTCTTAAAAAAAAAGGCAGTATACCAATAAATTCATTTATTTAATTAATGAAAAGTTCTACACAACATTAGCTAATAGTATTGATGGCTGGGGATGGGAATATGTTGGCACTGCATAGATGTATATGGGTATGCTAAATTCAGGCAACAGAATCATAAGTTTAGTAATACCATTACTTAAATAACGTTGACCACTGCTGTGACAATAACAGCCACAACCTACATGACACTGTTTGCTACCTGGACAGTGACTACCATATTTGCCTGACATTCACAGAACTTTTCCAAAACACTCCAGGACCACCCACATGCCACTGACTGCCCAGCAAACAGCAGAATCACCACCAGCAATCGCAACATCAGCCTCAACATGGCCAGCACCATTATCAGCTGCAGCATCACCAGCAATATCGGCAGTCAAACTATCACCAGAATGTGTTTATTTCTTATCCCAAATGCTTTTTTGTTCAAATCAATTACATATCATCTAAGCTATTCTATTTGATGGTCAGCAAATGTGTACTTAAATCTGCCTAAGTTCTGAGGACACTTCCACAATAAATAAATTTTTATCTGTAAATGAGCCATGCGCGGCTCATGTTCGTGCCATTATTGCTTGACATCCTGTCTTACCGGTACTCCCGTCTCATTTCTTATTTGATTTATCGGCATCACTAAGTTGCTTGCTTGCCTGCCAATGAGTGGCAGCAGCAGCTCTTATCAATAAGAGCACTGTCATACTATCTTTGGAGTGACCGCTAGTATTTCTGGGTCATCGTGTGTCGGGAGTTGAGTCAAGACGGAGCAGCGGTGAGGTCATGACAGCCACGACTCTCCCGACTGTTGCCGACACACATGACTTGAGTGGTGACAACCTTGGTTGGTCATTTGGTCAGTCGTCTCATCAGACGACATGTATTTGCTCGCTTACCGCTTCTGGGTTCTCCATGTGTGTTGACTTGTGATTCGTCCTTGTTGTTCCAAAGTCACAGGTTTTAGTATTGTTCGAGTTGTTTGTGAAAGTGTTTTCATGAAACCATCTGTAGCTTGTGTGGTTTTGACTGAACAGCTATTTTAATGCTGTCTGCATGCTGCATGTAGTTGGTCGGTTGGGACAGAGCAGAGAGGAAGTCTCCACGGTGCAGGGTTAGGCCAGGACTGCTGGCGGTGTGCACGCATGGTTGGATTGTGAGGTGCTAGCCACGAGAGCTACAAAGTTCATTGCCCACCAAACCTGGACACTGAAGTTGAGTGATCAGTTAACCTGTTATGAAACCTCACTTGCTGTGACATCTCTTCGTTCATTGTCGGTTGTTGCATGCTGGGCCGTTCCAGCTAGCAGCAACGTATGGTGTGTTGGATTCAGCGAAACTTTGCAGCCGCCTTCCTGTGTGGTCTTTAACTATTAAATTGATTGTTACTTATCAGTGAAGTGCACCTGCGGTATTTTCTGCCTTGTGGCCATTAATGCACCAATTACCTGGCCTGGTCGTTAGGGTAGTTTTCCAGCAGTGTGTTTTTCTTTGCCGTGTTGATGCTATCTGGCATGGCATGTAGTTTGACAGCCTTTTAGTTGTTTGTTCATTTTTGTTTCTTAAGAAAGGTTATTGTGGCTTGGCTGTCTTTAGATGCCAATTTTTAAGACATAGTGTGGCTGGTATCTTCGTCCTCAGCTGATATTTTCTGTTGTCGTACCGTTGGTCGGGCGGAAGGGAATTGATTAGGTTGTTGGTCAGTCCTTCAGCTGTCCCTGGGTTGGGTCGCCATGCAATTATTTAACCTTACTCTTGGCTGCCTGTCTGTCTCACCTCACCTTACATTGGAGCTACCCCCTCAGGCCAACCCTTGGAACACTTCTGAGCACCACTGTTCTGTTGGTTTTAGATTGTGATTTTCATTTTAGTCTGATGTACTGTGCGAGGCCTTCAGCCGTCTATTAATTCAGTTTGTTTTCTTTTTAAAATAAGGCCTTCAGTTGACTTAAATTAAAATTTGGAGATTGATTTGTTTTAAAAACTTTTTTTATTTATTTTTTTTTTTTTTGTGCCCGCCTTCCCCCCCCCCCCCCACCCCACCCCCCACCACCCACCCGTCTGAAATTCTTGTTATCCAGGCCCTAAGTTCAATGTCTTGTGTGTGGCCTTCAGCCAAGTATTTTCATGGAATATTTTTTTTTCAAATAAGGCCTTCAGCCACATGTATTCTTTAAAGCAATTTTCATAATTTGTATTCAGGCCTTCTGCCTTTCTTGTTTTTGGTGTGGTTTTGGACCTTCAGCCCAGGAGGTATCGCAAGTTTTCTTAAATAGGTCTTCAGCTGCATTGTTTTAATTTCAAGGCAATGTGTAATTAAGTGGTTCTTAGGAAAATAAAATTTTGTGTGTTTTGTGCAACTAACAGTAACTAATTACAGCCCCCTCCACAACCATAACCTGATCCGCTCTATTCTGTGAATCCAGATGTGGTGTGGGATTACAGGTCAATGGAAGTCATCTGCACAAATACTGAGCTATGCTGCCTCTATAACTGTTCAATATTGAAAAAGTGTTGTCAGTGCAGGATTTTGTGCATGAACTGACCTGATTATGTTCAATAAATATTCGATGGGATTCATGTCAGGCGATCTGGGTAGCCAAACTATTTTCTCAAAATGTCCAGAATGTTCTTCAAACCAATTGTGAACAATTTTGGCCAGTGACATGTTGCATTGTCATCAATAAAATTTTATCATTGCTTGGAAACAGGCTGTCAATGAATGGCTGCAAATGGTCACAAGTGGCCGAACATTCAAAGGACACAGTCCAATGCATATAAACACAGCCCACACCATTATGGGACCACTACCAGCTTGTGCAGTGCCTTGGTTCCATGACTTCATGGAGCCTGTGCCAGACACTAACCATACCATCATCTCCTACCAACTGAAGTTGGGACTCATCTGACTGGGCCATAGTTTTCCTGTCATCTAGGTCAAACCTCAACCCATTATGGTCAAGAGCCCTGAGAGGCACTGCAGGTGATGTCATGCTGTTAGCAATGGCACTCACATCAGTCACCTGAGGCCATAGCCCATTAACACAGAATTTTACCACACTGTCCTAACAGATATGTTTGTCGTACATCCCACATTTATTTCTATGGTTATTGCACATAGTGGTATTTGTCTGTTAGTGCTGACAACTCTATATAAATGCCACTGCTCTTGATCATTAAGTGAAGGCCTTCAGCCATTGTGTTGTCTGTGGTGAGAGGTTATACCTGAAATATGGTATTCTCAGCACACTCTTGACACTGTGGATCTCATAATATTGAATTCCCTAATGATTTCAACAATGTAATGACCCGTGCATCTGGCCCCAATTACTATTCCACGTTCAGAGTCTGTCAATTCCTGTTGTGCAGCCATAATGTTGGACCATAAATCAACTGAGTACAAATGAAAGCTCCACCAATGCACTGCCCTTTTATACCTTGTGTATCTGATGCTAACGCCATCTGTAAAAGTGCATACCACATCCCATAACTTTTGTCATCTTAGTGCATATTTCTAAATGAATATTGGAGACATGCTTGCATACAGATTCAAAGTGTTTTTAATGCTTGTCCAAGTTCTAGGTGCCTTATCACTTATAAGAGGATCATGACATATCCTCCTATTTTTTTAGAACACCCCTATACCCCATATGGTACCTTGTGCTGTTCACAAAAATGTAGCAATCTATACAAGTCCTAATTTATCTTATCTTATGTGAAACATATGAATTTGAGTTCATGTAATACTAGTGTGTTAACTGAATCTAGTGGTAACAAGTCCAGCATTATGTTATTGCTTTTGGGAGAAGTCTTTTACATAGTAAGGGGTGTGTTACAGCATATCTGCAAGTGATGAAAGATTCACTGGTCTGAAGTGTGGCCAGCAACTTTATAAAACACATGGACTGATTGTAACTGCTTTTGTCAATCATTGGAGCAATGTGTAGAGCTATCTTGTGACACATAGCTCATAATTTAACACTGGATATGTAACCAAAAAGCATATTTAATGACCCTGTCATGATGATAAACATTACACAAGTTACTGCATATTTGTCCCAGAACTTTTTATTTCCTTAGTATAATTGACTTGCTGTGCAGGCAAACTCTGCTAGCATTAGTAGTATGCCATTACTGGAACTAGTCTCAGTATTTAGAGAGATTTATAATTAGAAAAAAATTTAGAACATTTTACGGCTGCCTATGTCCGCTGGCTACCTTATGTCTTCAACAGGTGACACACAGCCCATCTTATCAATGAGTCAATGAGCTTCCTGCAATGCTGGCAGTATAGGGGTCACAAAGCAGACTCTGGATACTGTGGTGGAGATTTGCAGGCAAAGGGAAGGAAATTCTTTAGTGTTAATGCTAGTGACACATACAGAGCAGGGCTTCTTTGATGCATAGAAAGATTTTCCATGGTTACTTGGAGCCATGAGCTGATGGTACTTTCCAGTGGGCTAGCAGCTGTATATGTTCCAAGTGCAGATTTTTTCTTAGAGTGATGGGAGTGTTCTCTCAAGGCAGTTGCAGGGATCAAGATGAAATGGTGGTGATTCTACTGTTATCAGGTATGTACAGACCATTTTTCCAGCAGTCATTGTACATGTGTTGTTCATAAGCTAATTCCTGTTGATAGTAGGTTAATTGTATTTATGGGTTGCATCTTTGGAGAACTGAGCTATCAACAGATGGTGCATGATCTTGGCAGCTTTCTGACATCATATTTTACCATATAACGAGAGAAGTGCTGTGACCTCTGTGAGTCGTTGACTTCATACTTAATCTTTTGCTGCACTTTGGCCCCACAGTTTCATTTAGGTGTGTGTGTGTGTGTGTGTGTGTGTGTGTGTGTGTGTGTGTGTGTGTGTGTGTGTGTGTGGGAGGGGGGGGGGGACACATGTATATGTACTCTGTATCTATTTACAAGTCCTGTAGTGACATCATACACTAATATTCTAAACAGAACAGAACAGAATGTACAGGAGACTCATCAAAACACAAAAATTAGTTTACAATTTTTCTTGTAATATCATTAATGTAATATACTGTACTGGATATGTAATCGACATGCAACTAACAATTTTTTTCTTAAACAGTAACAAACTTTTAAAAATTAACAGTCCTAAGTACTTGCTGCTTTCTGATTAAATTTTCAGGATGTCCTTCGTGGATTCTTCTACTGAATATTAACATTTCTGCACTAGTTTCTCATATAAGGTTTTTTCAGTGTTTCTAAATTTATACTGAACAGTTCTCTTCATTTCACTTTGTTATATATTTTCATATTCATATACTGTGGAGTCTGACCATAAAGTTTTAAATGGTGGATGGGCAGCACAAAATTATTTTGATTTCTGGTGTTGTAATCATGCTCAAAATGATTGCTACAAATAAATTGGGGTTACTATGTACAAAGATGAACAGTTCATAGATGTATGGTGACAGATTTTTTAGGAGTGGGCAACATGATTTTTTTCGTCCTACATTGTGCATATTTCTAATGATGGTTTTCTGAAGCTTTAATATTCGACACAAAATACTATTCTGTACCTTATTACTGATTCAAAGTAGATGTGATATACTACATTTCTTATATCTATCCTGGTAGTACTTTACAATACCCTCATTGCAAATGCTAAGCTATTTAATTTATTTGCGAGGTACTGAATATGAGAGCTCCATGATACATTTTTATCTAGTTGCTTTCCTAGGAATTTCACACAGCTAGCTTCCTGTACATCCCAGTTTTTGTGAGTGATTTGAATATCATTTAATTTTGCTTGTTTTGTTTTAAACTGCATAAACTGCATCTTTTCCATGCATAATTTTAAACCATTTAAATCAAACCAGGTACCTAATTTTTCTACATCTGCAAATAAAACTGAGTGACACTCAGTGATAGTTATATGTCTCTTTTTATTCTGCCTAGGAGCACTGGTGGATCTCACCCTTTATCATTGTGCTTGCAAGATTGTATTTTGTCTCCAAAGTTATCCCTGTATGTCCCATATGGTCCACATGTAGGGGGAAATATAGCAGTTGTGCCACTCCTACCTGCATTTGAAGGAAATTCCACACTAACGTTGCCAGTAAGATGGACATAGAAAGAGTGGTAACTCTCCTACTCAGTTTTTTTACATGCCTTCTGTCAATGCCACACACTCTCTAATAAATACTGCAGTAGTTTATATCATGTTATACATGGTATTAGAAAATGTGTGAAAGAAGGACAAATTTATTTGTTATACATGTTAGAAACTCAGTAATTCTTTGGTTTTCATGAATATTTGCTGTGGGCATTGCATTGCAGCCCAATATCATTATATATTTTTTTAATGTATTCAATCATTCTGAATGTGGTGTGCATAACTGTGTATCAAATAAAATCCTAGTTCATCATGTTCAATGTATTATTTGCTAACTCAAAAAGAATCAATTGTAACTGGTTGTGGGTCCAGGAATACAAGACAAATAACATTTTTTGAAAAATTAGTACTGGGTGTGAAACAGTAATTCAAATATGATAATGTCATGTGAGGTTAGTTTTCCAGCCACAGGTGAAGAGAAAAATAACTCAACCTCAAAATGGGAAGTGAGATCATCTGCATAAATGAACTCAAAGATATGAAAAATTGGACTGCTTGGAGGCTTCAAGTGCACATAGTGTTAAAATGACACAATGCTTGTACTGTTCCTGATTGTTTGTATAATCTTCCTGAAGAAAAACCAGATAACAGTGCATACAGCAAGTTGGTTGCAGACTGGATGAAGTGGGAAACAACAGCTCTATGAATTATTGCTACTTCAGTTGAAAAAGCTATGCTGCATTTTATGCACTGCAACACATCAAAAGAAAGAAATGAGATGCTAGTGTCTATTTACAAACAAAAATCTGGAACCAGTGTTTACATGTTACTCTAGCAGTAGTATAGTTTGCAAAAGGAACCAGCTGATGACAAAGTGACACACATTGCTGGAATGGAAGATATTGCACATCAATTGCAGATTCTAGGTGATCAAATACCTGAGAAAGTTGTCAATAATAAAAGTTTGATAACTCTACCAGTATCATAAAAATATCTTGTCAGTGCATGGGAATCTGTGCAGACAAGTCAATGAACACTTAGCAATCTGATACACAGACTTACCACTGAAGAAAGTGGAATGAACGCAAATGATGAAGGTGAAAGTGAAAGTTTAGTGCATGCAGCAAACAACAGCTCTCATAAAAATTATGGTAAGAAAAAACATTTTGCAAAACCAGGCATTTGTCACTATCATCGTAACCAAGATCACTGGATCTGTTACTGAAAAAAGTGAAAAGCAGGAAATGCAAGCCAGTCTCCACTCAGTGGAGAAGCTCTCATTGGAGAAGTAATGTTCGGTGCCAGTGATTCAGATACAACTGGAGAAGCATAGCATATGGATTCAGGAGCAACTGATCACATGTCCAGTCAGCATTCCTTGTTCACCACCCATGTAGAATTTCCAGGTGCAAGACCTGTTCATACTGGTGATAGAAAATACATTCCTGTTATTGGATGTGCAGACATTAATATTCTGGCAGGGTGCATATGGCCCAGGACAACTGGAAAACCTGGGAAAAACATGGAAATGCTTTCAACTGGCAAAAATCTGGGAAAAATCCAGAAATATATTAGAATTCATTTTTCATTGTTTTAGTTTTCAATTAAATTTTTGTAATCTGGATTGATAAGAATTGATACTCTAACAAAGAACTTTACTTTTGTTCACTACCTCAGAACAATACTGCAGCAATAAAACATAAAAAAGAGAATAACACCAAAATAAAACTTTAGTTGCAAAGAAAATGTACCACTACAACAGAAAAACACAGTGCACACATAAGCATCTGCCAACAGAAAGATGAGTTAGAGGCTTTAGGATGAAGACTATGCAATACTTCATAACAACAACCATAGGGTACCTCTTCATTATTTAACTCACATTTCCAGAAAGTAGTGTAAAATTTAAATTGTTGTTTCAAAAACTTTCCACTGTGGCTTTTTTTTTTCATACAATTGCATATAGGCCAAATTTTTGGAATCATATTTTCGTGTTTATCTGTAATTTAACTGACTTATTCTTAATAAACTATTACTTTTATCATGTGTGAAAAGTGCTTGACTTGCCATAGAATTGTTACGTTGGGGCTTTTGTGTGACAGGTGCTGTAGTTTTTTCCATGTGGGTGACTGTGGTGGCGTGGGAGTATAAGAAATAAATGAGACTCATCAGTGGTTTTGTAGAATATATAGTAGAGATAGGAAGATACTAGAATAGGAGGGGAAAATTGCCACCCTTCAGGCTGAGTTAGACAAGGCCAGGGGAGATCTTGACAGGTTAAGGAAGGAGCAGGGTAAATAGAGGTGGAAAGTGGCAACAGGCAACAAGAGGAACTGGCCTGGAACTTTGTCTGACAGCTTCATGGGTAGTGTAGAAAATAGATATGACATGTTGATTTAGTTAGAAGCTGGTGAGTCTCAAGCAGTTGCAGGTGTAGACAGGGTACAACAAACTTTCAGCAGCAAATTGAAAAGTAAGAATGTAGGGAAATCAGTAAAGAGTAAGAAAGTGTTGTTGTTAGGTAGTTCCCATGGAAAAGGTGTTGACCAATTTTTGCAGGATAGATTACGATCAGAATACCGGGTCACCAATTTTTTTTAAAACTAGTGCTGTTCTGGAGCAGGCAATAGAGGATTTAGGATCAAACTTCCTGGCAGATTAAAACTGTGTGCTGGACCGAGCCTCAAACTCGGGACCTTTGCCTTTCGTGGGCAAGTGCTCTACCAGGAGAGCTTCTGTAAAGTTTGTAAGGTAGAAGATGAGGTACTGGTGGAAGTAAAGCTGTGAGGACGGGGCATGAGTCATGCTTGGGTAGCTCAGTTGGTAGAGCACTTGCCCACGAAAGGCAAAGGTCTCGAGTTCGAGTCTCAGTCTGGCACACAGTTTTAATCTGCCAGGAAGTTTCATATCAGCGCACACTCCATTGCAGAGTGAAAATCTCATTCTGGATTTAGGATCACTTTGCAAAGATTTCACCAAGGAAGACACCTTCCTTATAGTGGTGGGCCAGGTAATAGTATTGACAGAGATCATGGGTACAGTATAGAGTGTGACCTGGCAAAGATTGCCACAGCATCAAAGCATACTAATGTTGTTCTTGGGTGCCATGAACTCTTCTGTCAGGAGAATTAATTTGGACTTGGAACGGCTGCTTATGTCAGGTGCAGAGTCACACATTGTTGTGGTTCCTGTTGATTCTCTCAATAGGTGGGATTATACTAGGCATCGCCTTCACCTCAACAGGAAAGGGAAGGGTAAACTGTCTGGGAAAATAGCAGGAAAGTTAAATGCGTGAGGCACTGTCATGAGTGGTAAAATACCAGTGGTTATAGGGTTCAGAAAAGGCCCTTTTTTAAGGTAGGGAGGACAGAAAGAACCCAAGTTTTAAGAGAGGTTAGGATTGAGACAAACCTTCAGTTTGGGAAAGAAACCAAGAAACAAAATTCTAGCTTATTACATAAGCATAAACAGCTATTGGTTAAGAATTTTCAACAATCAGCAGAAATTTCAACTCTACCCAATTTTAACTCAGTCAATGTGAAATGTAAGATAACTTTATTACATCAAAATATTCAAGGACTGAGAAATAAAATTAATGAATTAATTATCTGCATAGATGAATTAGAGTCCTCAAACCCAGCTGACATAATCTGCCTCTCTGAACATCACGTGACTACTGGTATAGAATTTTTAAGTGTTATAGGATTTAGATTAGCATCTCACTTTTGTAGAGCAGAAATGGAGAAAGGAGGAGTTGTCACATTCATCATGAACTGTCATAAATTTAAAAACATAGACATTCATAAATGTTGCCTAGAATAGCATATGGAATCATGTGCAACAGAAGTAGAATTTCACAAAAAATCCTTCATAATATTAAGCACCTGCAGGTAACTTTAATTTGTTCATAAGCCACCTTGAAGCTGTATTGGCCCATTTAACAACCAAAAACAAAGCCTTAAAGACTCTCCCAATGAGAACTTATTTCAGTTAGTAACACTATCATTCAACTTAATTCCCACGGTAAAGTTCCCAGGTATGGTAGCAAATTGTTTACAGCCATTGATAATATCTTTATAGAAAAGTCCAATGAACAAAATTATATTACAAAACCAATAGTCAGTGGCCTCTCTGACCATGACATGCAGTTCCTTCTGTTAAATATTAGTACCAAACAGGATATAAAATCTGTTAAATCTGAACTCAATAGAGTAATCAATGAGCCAAAAATTGATTATTTTAGGACACTCCTCAGAGACATTCACTGGAGTGATGTTTACAGTGCTCATAGCACAAATGAAAATATAATACTTTCACTTACCTTATTTGAACACTGTTTTCCCCCAAAACTAACCAAGGTTAGAGCAAAGTCTACAAAGAAGCCATGGATTACCCAAGGAATAGAGGTATCTTGTAAAACAAAAAGAAAATTGTATCTGTCAATCCGAAACAGTTCTGATGTTAATGCTATAGCACATTACAAGAAATACTGCAAAATATTAAAGACTGTAATACAGACATCAAACAAATGTATTACAAGGAAAAGATAGTCATATCAGATAACAAAATAAAGACAATATGGGATATAGTGAAGGAGGAGACCAGTAGAACCATACATGAAAAGCGGCAAATAGCATTAAGAGTAAATGATACATTGGTGACAGATGTGTATAGTGTTACAGAACTTTTTAACAAATATTTTATAACTGTTACTGAAAAGATGGGGTTGTCAGGTTCTGCAGGTGCTGCCATGGCATACCTCAGACCAGATATTTCAAGTAACTTCCATAATATCAATTTGACCCTCCCTACCCCAGCTGAAGTAATGTCCATTATAAAATCTTTAAAATCGAAAACCTCTAGTGGGTATGATGAAATATCAACAAAGTTAATTAAAGAATGTGATTCTGAGTTAATTAACATATTAAGCTATCTTTGCAGCCAGCTGTTTATCAGTGGAATATTTCCTGAATGGTTGAAATATGCTGAAGTTAAGCCACTGTTTAAGGGAGGTAAAGAAATAGCATCAAATTTCCATCCAATTTCACTTTCGTCAGCATTCTCAAAAATTTTAGAACAGGTAATGTACAATCAGCTATATAACCATCTGATCAGAAATAATATACTGTCAAAGTTTCAGTTCGGATTTCTAAAGGATTCTGATATTGAGAAGGCCATCTACACTTACAGTGCAAATGTACTTAATTCATTAGACAAAAAATTGCAGGCAGCTGGTATATTTTGTGAACTGTCAAAGGCATTTGACTGTGTAAATCACAATATCCTTTTAAGTAAATTAGAATATTATGGTATAACAGGAAATGCTGCAAAATGGTTCAAATCTTATATCTCCAGCAGGAAACAAAGGGTGTTATTAGGAAAGAGACATGTATTAATCTACCAGGCATCATTCAACTGGGAACTAATTACATGTGGGATCTCACAAAGTTCCATCTTAGGGCCCTTACTTTTTCTCATATATATCAATGACCTCTCATCAGTAACATTACCAGATGCCAAGTTTGTTTTGTTTGCTGATGATACAAACATTGAAATAAATAGCAAATCAAGTGTAGTCTTAGAAAGATTGGCTAATAAAATATTTGTGGAGATTAATCACTGGTTCCTAGCCAATTCTTTGTCACTAAACTTTGAAAAAATACACTACATGCAGTTCCGAACTTGTAAGGTGTGTCCCGCGAGTATATGCCTAACGTATGATGACAAGCAGATAGAAGAAGTGGACAGTGTTAAATTCTTGGTATTACAGCTTGATAATAAATTCAACTGGGAGGAGCGCACCACAAAACTTCTGAAGTGTCTAAACAAATCTCTATTTGCAGTGCAAATTCTGTCAAACATAGGAGATATAAAAATGAAAAAGTTGCTATGCTTACTTTCACTCCATAATGTCATATGGGATTATTTCTTGGGGTAATTCATCAAGCCAAGTTAAAGATTTCTGGGCACAAAAATGTGCAATTAGAGTTATATGTTGTGTGAACTCAAGAACATCCTGCAGAAGCCTGTTTAGGAAACTAGGGATACTAACTACAGCTTACAAACATATTTATTCCTTAATGAAATTTGCCATTAAAAATATATCAATTTTTCAGCTCAGCTCATGGAATCAATACTAATCTTCACAAGGATTTAAAGTCACTTACTCTTGTACAAAATGGTTGGCATTATTCAGGAACACACATTTTCAATAACTTGCCAGCAGCCATAAAAAGCTTAACAACCAATGAAATTCAGTTTAAGAGAAGCCTAAAGGATTTATTGGTGGCCAACTCCTTCTACTCCATTGATGAATTTCTCAGTAGAACCAACTGATTTATATGAATATAAAAAATAACCTAGCTTCTGCACCATTTCAGTGCAGTAATGTGTTCATTGTAAATAAGTGTTGTAGTAGTTTTATTATATGTTTATTACCTTACAAATAAATAAAACATTTTTTTTAATTTTAAATTCAGTGCACATATAGTGTTCATTAAAAAAATGATGATCATTCCACCTGGGACCTGTGGGAGGTACATTAGCTTATTTGTTTTAGTTGTAGATTTTTCTGACATATTCTACATCTTGGAGGACTTCCTCACTACAGATCAATTGAAACGAAAAGAAAAACTCCTTTCAATGAACATGATGTTACAACTGTTTATATTGTGAATGGTGGTTTGAGAAGCATTACTTTCACAGTAAAATTGCTTTTATGCAACACAAAGTATGTTACTTGTGAGAATGTGGGATGAATTTCTTAAGTCAATGAGTGTTTTACTCTCATTCAAAAGTTAACACTTTGAGGATCAGCCACCTGAAAAATGTCAGGCCCAGGAGACAAAACATTTATGCCATTATATAAAATTTTAGTAGTGTATTTGTGTTCGATACACCTTAAAGGCGGGAGGACGACGGTTCAATCCCGCGTCCGGCCATCCTGATTTAGGTTTTCCGTGATTTCCCTAAATCACTCCAGGCAAATGCCGGGATGGTTCCTCTGAAAGGGCACGGCCGACTTCCTTCCCCATCCTTCCCTAATCCGATGAGACCGATGACCACGCTGTCTGGTCTCCTTCTCCAAACAACCAACCAACCACCTTAAAGGGTAACACCACTAAGAAAGACCAAGCTCGAAGGTTAGTTTTTCGTATTTATTTTAGTACTTTCATAGATCACATATTATACAATAACAATTGAAAAAAGTATAATTATCCTTAAAAAAATACAAGATGAGTTCTTGAGTAATTTTACACATAAATGGCTTTTGTATGCAAAAGTCGAAGTACTAGATGGAACATGTATTCAGGCAGTTAACCCATGAAATGTTGAGTGCACAGTAGTGAAATTTATTTATAATCATGCTTGTCAGAAATATCAGTTGCTGCAATTTAAGCTGTGCTCTTAAGATCCTGCCTAACCATACCTTCAGATAAAATAGCAAAAAACTTTTTGAAGATCAGTATTATACATGAAAGCTACACTGTATGTATATTAATTCAAACCATTAACTTTTCCTGTTTGTGCCTTTGCACTACTTAGTAGGGATGCTGCTATCGGCTGATTATATCATGTGTCATATGCTCAGAATATCAGCTGTCATTGGTTGGTGAGACCACATGACATGAGATAGAATTGTGTGAAAAAAGGGCATTGCACAGCACAATCTCAATTTCAGTGCTTCAGAAGCTACCATGATGTATTTGGTGGAATTCATATTTACACTTTCTTAATATGAAAATATGCAGTGTACATGTTGCCACACATAAAAGATCTTTCCAAAATGCATTGTTTTTTGCTGGGTTTCATTTCCTAAAGTGCCAGGAAGTCTACATCACTGTATAAAATGTTTGTCATTCAAAGGATAGATAAGTTTCACATTCCTGAGGGAAAGTATGTTGTCACTTAACATGGAAAGAATGTACATTCACCCAGGACATAGTGTATTTTCACCCAGAAAAAAGTGTATTTTCACACAACAAAAAGGGTATTTTTAACCAAGAGACCTCAGAAAAATCCTGGACATTTTTATTTTTATTTATTTATTTATTATTGTCTGTGTATACACCCTGTCTGGCCTATATTGGAAAGGAATGGAATGAGAAGCACATCAGCAAGTTTTTGTATGTCACACAGTTAACCTAAAATCTTTTCTCTTTGGGTGCAGCTCTCAATAAAGGTATGACACATCAGTCTCACAATAAAATGTGTAAATTTTTACAGGCTGAAAGTATTGTTGCAGTGGGAGAGAGATATGAGAAAGTTTTAAAATGAAATTTAAGGATATGTGAACTCATGAGTATTGTGCAAATGTTGCTGTTTGTGAACCTCTTTCCATATGGCACAAGAGGATGGCACACCAGAATACCATGCAAGTTAAACAACTTTTGTCAAGTGCCAAGGTTATAAGTTTTAGTGTGAGGACTATATTACTGGTAAAATGTGTAAACTGCCATTTCAATCCAGTGGTACCAAATCAAAACAAATATGTGAGCTTGTGCATGCAGATTTGTATGGTAAAATGCAAGAATACTCTGTGGGTGGTGAAAAATATTTTTTGATGTTAAGAGATTACTGCAGTCACTGAGAAATAGTGTATTTCATCAAGAGTAAATCAGACACAGCTGAATGTCTGAGAATTTTTTTTAAAGTGAGTGAGAATCATTTCGCAGAGGCATAAAGACATTAAGAACAGATAATGGATTAAAGTTTTGTAATCAAGAGAATAACAATTTGACTAACCAGCATTGCATTTTGTATCAGAAAACAGTACCATACAGTTCATAACAAAATGGAGTCTTGAAAGGGGCTGGCCGATGTGGCCGAGCGGTTCTAGGCACTTCAGTCTGGAACTGCGTGATTGCTATGGTTGCAGATTCGAATCCTGCCTCGGGCATGGATGTGTGCGATGTCCTTAGGTTAGTTAGGTTTAAGTAGTTCTAAGTTCTAGGGGACTGATGACCTCAGATGCTAAGTTCCATAGTGCTCAGAGCCATTTGAACCATTGAAAGGGAAAACAGAACTGTTGTCAAGTTAGCCAGGACTCATATGCATGCAAGTAGACTGCCAACAGAAATTTGGGCAGAAGCTGCAAATTATACAGTATTCATATTCCATTGGAGTTGTGCCATGTGAGCTGTGGCAAGAAAAGAAACAAAGCTTAAAAATTCTTACAACTTTTGGTGAAGAAATTTATGTCCATGTTCGTAAAGAAAAGAGACAAGAATGGGAAGGAAAGACAGAAAAGGGTATTTTGTTTGTTACAGCTAAAACACGAAAGATTATCATGTGTGGTTTCCAGACTGGCAACAAGTAAGACTCCACAAAAGTGTTACTTTTACAAGAGAAGTGTTTAAGCACAAATGCAGCACATGTGAAATATCAACATCAAGGACACATTTTTCTACCTGAATCCTTAGAATATTCAAGTGACACAGGATCCTACATAAGTCTGTGAAGAGAGAGACAATGATGCACCTTCTGATGATATCACTGAACATGAATCAGTGGCTGATGAAGCCATTCAGTCTGATATGAAATATCAAGAAATTGTAGACCATTAAGACTGCCAGCAAGATATGAGAATCACGTATCCATTTTAGATGTTGTTGAACCAGAAACATACGATGTTGCAGTTACATGTGATCAGACAGAAATATAGAAAGACGCAATGAATGATGAAATTAATTCCCTGGAAGTTAACCAAAGTTCTTACAATGCAAAACATATAGTAAAAACATCATACATTGTAAGAACAAACAAGTCTCAATAGAGTGCTATATGTGTGAACATGCCCATTTGCACAGCATGTTTTTTACCTGTATATGGTTTTAATTTTTACAGACCTATGTATAATGCACTTTATGTTCTCCACCATAATGATGACATGGTACAAGTGATAAACTCATAATGGAAAGCAATTTATAACCAAAAATTTTGTGACATTTGGAAGATGACTGTTTCAACTGTCAAAACCATTCATCAATAATAAACATAAATTCATGTGATATTGGTCGTAAAAAGTTTTTTCACATTAAATTGTTCTTAACAAATAGACCTTGAGTGATGTGGCTTAACATAATTTGTTATTAACAAATAGACACCGTGTGATCCTCTCCCTATGCTGCACAGCTCCAGAGTGAACATCACCACTCAAGTACGCCATTTATAAAAGATGAAAATAGGAAGAGAGAGCTTCAGTCTCATTGGTCCAGGAAGGTAGGAGGAGGGGAAGAGGAGGGCACAAGCAGTGAGGGGTGGGGTAGTGGAGGAGGAGGGGGGGAGTTGGAGTTTCTTTGTATGATCTTGTTCAATTCCCACTGGTTCCCTATGGGGAGGGGAATGGGGAGTGACCATGAATACGTCACCTCAGTGTATAACCTGACACTGGAAGTGTAACCTGATACCCTCTTATCTTATCAGTGACCTTGAGATAAGAAACCAATTATTAGCAATCCTGGGCTTGAATGCCCACTGATAACCTACTATTTATGACTGGAAGTGTCTCCCTTTGAATCACAATATTAGTCCCTTCAAATCATGTTATCTTGACATAAGTGCCCCTTGAAATCTAGAAAGAACCCTGCTATCCTACTAATGGCTATGGGAGCAGACCAGTCAGATATAGCAAATGAAATAAATGTTGGAACAAAGAACATAGTTGTGCATGGTTGGGTTACTCCAGAGCATGTGGAGCAGAGGCAGAAAGAGTTTGATGTGTGGTTCACTAAAAACAAGCACCAGTATCTTTCTCTGGTAATAAGGAATATGAGGCTTTTGCAAGCACTTGAAAGAAGGGAAACAGGTAGCACCTGGATGGAATCAGAAAGTAAGGAGACAGAAGTACTAATGTTGTAGAAGTTAAGGAGAGTAATGTAGAATTATCATTTCCAAGAACTTGTGAAAATGCTGTTTCTGAATAATCTATAGTGAGAAGAAGCAAATGTGTGCTGTAATGAAATGTGTAAGCAGCAACATGGGTGATATTGATTTAGGTGCAGCAGTACCAACTCCATTTTGTGATGATGAGTGTTGTTAAAAGGTGATGGAGCCTGGGCCAGATGTACAGGGAATTAGATGTGCTGATAATTTTTGTGTCATACAGAGAGGAACAGTAATTTTTTTGTAGATACTGCAGAGGATAGACAGAAGGCCATTGATAATATTAATAGTGTTGCAGATGTTGTGAGTAATGAAGTGGTCCAGATGCACTTACTTCTGAAGGATGCAGGTTCATCACCACCTTTAGTGGCACTGCCTCCTCAGAAGCAGGATGTGGATATGAGGGAAAGGAGAAAAAGTGGTTTTAAGACTACTTATTGGGTTGACAAGGATAAATTCTTTCAGGAGTGAGTGCCTGAGGATTGGAAAGTTCACAAAAGTGATGACACATGAAATGTAATCTGTACTGAAGGTAAGAGGGAGCATCACACAAATGTTGATCTCTGGTGACATGTGGTGGAGCTTGGGGGAAGATTCTTCCAGCTAGGGGACACTGTCACAAGTGAAGAACTGTCACAAGGTTCATCAGTTATGAAGGACCAATGAATTAAACTGCATACTAAATCACTTTGGCTCAAATTGCTTGATGTAATACTGCAAGCCACAAGGAAATGTAACATTGCAAGAAGGATTCAGTCCATAATTAGAATTACAGTGAGTGAAATAAATGAATCTACCTGCCATCATATTGTGTGTGGTAGTACTGTACGCAGTTTATGTGTGAGCATAGCTTTTGGGGTGTAGTAGGAGAAAATTTTGTTGCATAGACAAAGTTCCAAGAGATGTATGAAAGCAATGGGAAAGAATTTCCAAGTATTATTTTTAAATTTTTGTCTGGTGGATCAACTGCATAACATTTCTCTATGAAAGGTAAGGTACATCAAGCAAAATTATAGCTACAAGAGATGGATTTGGTTACCTATAGCAAACAGGAACAGTAAAGCAAAAAGTAGATACACACTGCCTGATAAGCAGGATGAATTTATTGAGTAAATTTAATTATGATTAAGTTGATATAAGGGGTTAGTTAAAAGTAAATAGTCTGATAATACTGCTTTGCTAGTTTGTAAGTGGTAATTCAATAGAGAAATGGTCATGTTTGAACAGGAGAAAAGCTAGTGGGCTATCACGGGAGTCCCATTTAGGTTAAGTATGCAATAATTGAACTTTGTGGTTTAACCTGACTAATGTAAGGGAATTATCAATTTGTAGGATGTATGTCAAGGCTCTGCAAAATTACTGTGAGCTGAGATCTGGAGGCCAGATCTACTGAAGAGGCAGGTATGTAGTACAACTACTATATTTTGGCATGACTAATTAAATGCCACTGCCACAGCTAATGCAAGAGGCCATGGCAGCGAATCAGATCAGAGCTGGCCAGATTCAGTTACAATATGGGATAGCTGGTGACATGGCAAGTCCTGGCTCCAAGGCACTGGCTTAATTACCACATGCTGCAACTAATCTGAGGCACCAGAGCCATAATGGTACTGACACAGCAGAAAGGCAGAGCCACTGCAGCCTGGGTGACCTAGCTACTTCACATCTGTACCATGGTTTGTTGTTGCTTCTTTCACACAAACCAGTGCTGAAACAAAATAATGAGAGGCCAAGTCCATGCAAATACTTATCAGCTTTAGTCAAAGGTATCCCAATCTGCCAGCCACCATCACGGAGGAAGGATCTGTGAAGATCAATGAGACTACAAATCTACATCAAAAAGTCACCACCTGCATACTCTGCTGACAGCCCTGCTGTCTGTGCCAAGTCTGACACCGTGGACATTATGCCTTCCAACTGGCAGGCCACCAGGGGCTTACTCCAGCTGCTGCCAGCCCCTACCCTGGAGGTTAACTGTTTGAGCGCAGGGCTGATCAGCCACTCAGCTGCCACTGTTTGCATGGGCAAACTACTTGTGCCAGCCTGTGCTCATGTGGGTGGACACTAATGCTGCAGTGAGTCATCTTGTCCACTCTGTGACCACTGCATATTCGTTGTGCGTCAGCACACCTCATCCGGTGTTGCTAGGCACCCCTGAGTCTGCAGTGTGGGCAAACTGCTTGCTGCCTGCTGCTGCAGCCAACATATTTGTGTGTTTGCTGCCTCATCAGTCTGTGGGCCATGTGATGCTGCTAATGGTCACACCCCTTCACAGGCCACCTACAACCTACATCCTGGGGGTATTGACTTCCCATGTATTATCACAACTGCAGAAGTTTATTGAATAATAAATGAATGTAGTAACACTGAAGTTTTGATGTTATGTTGGTTGAGTACCAGATATCCATGCACAGTTCCACTGTAACCCTACCAAGAATAGTTTATTAGCAGCAACCTGACTCAGTTCTACCGACAACAGTAGTGGCCATCCACTCCCTGCCAGTACAGGTTGCAGGTTTCAGAAAATATTTATATAGCTCTGAAGGTATCCAATGTCTTTCCATTTTTCTGGTACAATTATGCTTCTAAACTTCCTGGGTCACAGAGGGTGCCATGAATTTTTCCAAATAAGTGACAGATTCCAACATGAAATGAATTATCAATTAAGGTGCTGATATTACCCTGGTTTTCCCTCTATGATTTTCAAAGTAATAATGGTTCACATTTTCCATTCATACATTTTTTCACGTTATGAATAAGAATATTAATGGTTACAGTAGTTGAAGAATATTTATATGATTATTCACTTTGTTCCATCTCACATGAACACCACATGTTTCTATACAATCCACCATTATGAAGCTTTTAATTGACCAAGAATATTTTTATATATGACACAGAAGATTATAAACAAACAAGTTATGCAAACTTTGTGACAATTTCATCAATAAACTCACTCTAAGATGCAGGTTGGTGAACCTAAAAATTTAAGAAGATACACTCTAATGTCACACGCCAGTAACTAGTCAAGATTCAACATTTGCCAGTAAATTCAACCAGGTGATGCTCATGACCATTAGGTTATCTGAGATTGAAAGTGTGCTGATTACCTAACATTTTTGATGTCGTAAGGAAGGCATTTGAATCTGTAACTAACACCATCTAGTGATCTTCATCTGTAACTTATATTTGATGCAACTGATGTCACTCACGTATTGGCCAAAGCTTTGTAAATTGTTGGAAGAACTATCAATTCTCAATACAGTGATGCATGTAGCATCAGCTATGTGCAATTAAAAAGTTTTAAGAAACAAGGTTTGAGTGTGATAAATCTCAAATGTGGTGACAGACTAACCAGTAGTGTAGTTATAGACTGGATTGTAAGGTAATAATCTGAAGTCAATGAACATAATTGTAAATTATAGGTCTAATGACAGACTGATACACTATGTGATCAAAAGTATCCGGACACCCCTAGAAACATATGTTTTTCATATTAGGTACATTCTGCTGCCACCTACTGCCAGGTATTCCATATCAGCGACCTCAGTAGTCATGAGACATATTGAGAGAGCAAAATGGGGTGCTCCACGGAACTCATGGACTTCGAATGTGGTTAGGTGATTGTGTGTCACTTGTGTCATACATCTGTACATAAGATTTCCACACTCCTAAACAGTCCTAGATCCACTGTTTCCTATGTGGTAGTGAAATGGAAAAATAAAAGGACAATTACAGCACAAAAGTGTACAGGCCGACCTCATCTGTTGACTGACAGAGACCGTCGACAGTTGAAGGGGGTCGTAATGTGTAATAGGCAGACGTCTATCCAGACTACCACACAGAAAATCCAAACTGCATCAGGATCCACTGCAAGTACTATGACAGTTAGGTGGGAGGTAAGAAAACTTGGATTTCACAGTTGAGTGACTGCTCATAAGCCACAAATGATGGCAGTAAATGCCAAACAATGCCTTGCTTGGTATAAGGAGCATAAACATTGGATGGCTGAACAGTAGAACAACTTTGTGCAGAGTGACAAATCATGGTATATAATGTGGTCATCTGATGGCATGTTGTGGGTATGGTGAATGTTCAGTGAACGTCATCTGCCAGCGTGTGTAGTGCCAACAGTAAAAATTGCAGGCAGTGGTGTTATGGTGTGGTCGTGTTTTTCATGGAGGGGGCTTTCAACCCTTGTTGTTTTGCTTTGAACTATCACAGCACAGGTCTATACTGATGTTTTAAGCACCTTCTCACTTCCCACTGTTGAAGAGCAATTCGGAGATGGCGATTGCATCTTTCAACATGATCGAGCACCCGTTCATAATGCACAGCCTGTGGTGGAGTGGTTAGATGACAATAATATCCCTGTAATGGACTGGCCTGTACAGAGTCCTGACCTGAATCCTATAGAACACCTTTGGGATGTTTTGGAACATCGACTTCGTGCCAGGACTCACTGACCAACATCGATACCTCTCCTCAGTGCAGCACTCCGTGAAGAATTGGCTGTCATTCCCCAAGAAACCTTACAGTGCCTGATTGAGTGTATGCCTAGCTGTCATCAAGGCTAATGGTGGGACACCACATTGAATTCCAGAATTACCAATGGAGGGTGCCTCGAACTTGTAAGTCATTTTCAGTCAGGTGTCTGGAGACTTTTGATCACATAGTGTATATACCATGTGCTGTGGTCTACATTATCAGTGGAATCAGAAAACTTATTGTTATTGCAATACCTCTGCCAGTGACCACTTTCATTGCCTCTCAACACCAGTGGTCCAAGATGAGGAGAAAGTTGGATATGGACAATACAAGGCCATACATTCATAAGAATTAGCTCACTATTATGCTTGATATACACACAGTGGCTCCATATTTTTTGAACACGTTGTATTTTCCATCATTAGAACAGAAATTAAATTAACTGAAGCCTTTGGTACTACTTAACAACACTCAATCAAACTATCACCCTAATCTAGGCCTTGGTTATGCTGCAGAAAAGTATGCCACAACAATTGAGATGTTGTATTCACATTTATTGGTTTTGTTAGCACACAGTCAAATTGTCATCTTTCAACCTAATCCATACCTTGAGCTACACTAGAGATCAGTCTGTTGCCACAACATATACCCCAGAAAATAATACAGAAACAAGGAAATATTGTCAGTTTTCTCTTCTCTTTCTGTTTGCTAAGGTATTGCGTCTCATGTCACATCACTATTTCACAGGCTGCAGTGCAGGAGACCCACCTCATTATGTGTGCTTACCATCATACATGTTAAAATACACACATTGCCTGAAAGAAAAGTGAAGCACCCAGAATGGAAGAAGGAAACAAAATTAAACTTCATTAGTCCTGACGGTATGTGGTATTAATACAATTACAGCAAAATCGTCAAAGTTATGAGGAACTTGGCAGTATGAACCCACTTATCAGGACGACATTGCACACCCTCTGGCCTGGATGTAGGCACTGATTCAGTATGGAAGAATGTCATAACACCATTGTATCTGCTTCTGAGGCAAGCTGGCCAGTAACTGTTGTAACTAGTCCTTGGTATCCTGGATACAGACACTGTGTTGGAGTTGTCAAAGCTGGTTTCACACATGTTCTATTCAGGATAAATCTTGGGGTCTTACCGGCTATGGGAGTATCTGAACATCATGCAGACAGTACATAGAGACATATACGCCACATCTAGATAAGCATTTTCCAGTTGAAAAATGGCACCATAATACTGTCATATTAGAGGTAACACATGAGGATGAAGGAGCCCATGATGGCAGCCTGTATATACTAGAACTATGCAAATTTGTAAAAAGTAATATTACAAAATTTAATAAAAATGTAAATGTCCATGACTATGGTACTAGACAGAAAATGAAACTCCATGTTAAAGAAATGTGCACCTCTGCCTTTAAAAACTTTCCCTTCAACAAAGGCATAAAAATATACAATAGCCTGCCATCAGAAATAAAAAACAACAAGTCCCTGACTGTATTTAATAAAAAATTAAAATCATTCCTACTTGATCACTGTTTCTACAGTGCAAGTGAATTTCTGCTCCACATGGGTGGAAAGAAACATGAAACAATTTGCAGCAAAGAATTTTGTAAAGAGTAAAACATTAATGCAAGTATGTGCAAAAATCTGTTGTCTATATCATCTGCTACTAAGCAAATTAAGTGCAGAAAGAATATTCAACCAGGTACTGTTGTGTATATGTGTTAGAGGAATACAGCACTAAAATACAAATGTGTAACTGAGTATGTAATTTGTGTGTTCATAAATTTGTGTGTTCATAACTTCTCAGAAAATATGTATGTAAGCTGATGTTTGTGTAAACTTTTGGCCTATTACTTCATGCCAGCAAATTATCATAATGTCCAACATCAAATGTATGTTTGTGCATCACCATGTGCATGTCATGTACAGTATTGATTCAGAGGTCAATAAATAAATAAATGTACCATTATGCCATCAGAAGTACCCCAGTCACTACCAGCCTTGCCTTGAAGTCGTACCTAATGGTTCCCTACACCATGACACCAATATTCCAAAACATTGGAAGAATGGGACCTCTTCCCAGGTTGCCTCCATACTTGCCAACGATGGTGCAGAACTGTAAATCATCACTGAACACTGTGCAATGCCATTCATCAGAATTTCATGCTCCCCAGGCATGGCACTACTCCAAATGCCATCATCTGTATTGTGGTGTTAATGGAAACCTACAAATGGGACAGTAACTGCCTTGTCCGGCTGCTGCTTGTGTCTCACCAATGGTGCGAGGTGGCACAGAATGTTGTAGGAAGTCCATCACTTGTACTCAGATGGCAGACACATATTTGAAGGGTTATGATGTTCTTGATGCACAGATGTGGTCAACCAGAATCTTAAGAAGTAGACCTGCCCTCACATTTCCATGCCCTCCAACACTGGGCCATTGTCACATCTGAAGACTACAAAAATCTGGATACTGCATGGTTAAACCAGCCAGCCAAATGCAGACCTACAATGAGATCCCTTCCACACTGCTGGGTGCTAATAACTCTGTCCCACATGAGTATTTGGCATCCCCATGTCCTTCACATTGATTACTCAGTATCTATCTAATATATACACTGCCAGGCCTGGTACCAACTCTAAACATGAACAACAATAATGCACTCAGATGACCATTTCACCTATCACAGATAACTGCAACTCTAATTGTTTACAAACCTGTCAATGGTGCCTATGCATATGTAGTTACATTGACATCTGACCATTTCTTCTGTGGCTTCACTCTGTTTTCTCTGATAGTTTATATACATTATGAAGAAGATATGGTGAGATACAATGTTTGTGGTACAGGAGTTACCAGTAGGCATCAGTAGTAGTAGTACAGTGTAAAACTATGTTTTATGTTACAAGATATTTTGTGAAAATTGTGTATGACAAAAAGAATGTTGTATAATAGGTACCAACCAAATGAGGCAGCGCAGTTGTTAAAACACTTGACTTCATATTCAGGATGATGGAGTGTGTTCTTTCCAGCCATCCTGACATATGACTTCTGTGATTTCCTAAATCATTTCAGGCAAATGTGAGAATGATTCCTTCTGCAAGACCACAGCTGACCACCTGTCCTATCCTTGCAAAACATTACTTCTATATTCTGTGTGTAGTTAGTTACTTAGTTAGTTAGTTTCATGTTTCACATATCATTTGTAAAATTAACAGTAATGAGACTGAACAAGTCATTTTACATCCACATTACAAATTAATGTATGAATGTGGCTAAATTCTGACAGTTTACAAGCTTCTTTTCTAATTTTATACTTTTTCTTTTACATACAGACGTGAATTATTGTTTTCAAATTTAAATTTGCTGTCTATCAGATGTTTATCATTGGGTAAGTGATCAAAAGTTAACCACCATAGCTGAGAGGTCAGTGTGGCTGCCTGATATGTGGAGGACCCCAGTTATCACAATGTTGCCAGGGATTTTTCCTTGGTGAGAGGACTGGAACAGGGTGCATTCAGCCTTGTGATGCTAACTGAGGAGCTACTTAACTGAGTAGTAGCAGCTCCAGGTCATGAAAACTCACAACAGCCAGGAGACAGTGTACTGATCACATGCCCCTCCATACCACATCCAATGATGCCATTGGCAGAGGATGACATGGCAATCAGTCGGTACCAATAGGTCCCCCAGGGCTTGTGAATGGAGTTTAAGTATTCAGAAAAAGTTATCAAAAATTTTTGTGGCAGCATTGTGCATTCCTTTTTCTGCCAAGTACAACCTTAATGTGGTGTAATGAATGTCATTTTTTCTCCTGGTATTGTAATTATGTACATCAGTGTTCCTTTTGAACTGCAGTGGATTATTTACAAAAAAAACTTCATGAGGGAATAAATATTCTGTGAAATAGCAGTGAGAATGGTTAATTCCCTTAACAGATGTCTACAACATGATTACAGGTGAACACCACATATTACCCTTACAGCATGTTTTTGAGCCATAAAGGATTTCTTTCTTAAAGATTAGTTACTCCAAAACATTATTCCATGTTATATTACTGAATCAAAATACACAAAATATGAAAACTTAATGATTCTGTTCTCTACATCTACATCTACATCTACATCCATACTCCGCAAGCCACCCGATGATGCATGGTGGAGGGTACTTTGAGTACCTCTAACGGTTCTCCCTTCCATTCCAGTCTCGTATTGTTTGTGGAAAGAAAGATTGCCAGTATGCCTCAGTGTGGGCTCTAATCTCTCTGATTTTATCCTCATGGTCTCTTCACAAGGAGGGAGCAATATACTGCTTGATTCTTTGGTGAAGGTATGTTCTCGAAACTTCAACAAAAGCCCGTACCGAACCACAGAGCATCTCTCTTGCAGAGTCTTCCACTGGAGTTTATCTATCACCTCCGTAATGCTTTCGCAATTACTAAATGATCCTGTAATGAAGCGCGCTGCTCTCCGTTGGATCTTCTTTATCTCTTCTATCAACCCTATCTGGTACGGATCCCACACCCGTGAGCAGTATTCAAGCAGTGGGC
This sequence comes from Schistocerca cancellata, assembly GCF_023864275.1. Taxonomy (NCBI): domain Eukaryota; kingdom Metazoa; phylum Arthropoda; class Insecta; order Orthoptera; family Acrididae; genus Schistocerca; species Schistocerca cancellata. The sequence goes on along the minus strand of NC_064629.1, from coordinate 376,512,014 downwards.
TGACAAGTGTACTGTAACCTACTTCCTTTGTTTTCAGATTGCATTTCCTCAGGATTCTACCAATGAATCTCAGTCTGGCATCTGCTTTACCGATGATTAATTTTATATTGTCATTCCATTTTAAATCACTCCTAATGCCTACTCCCAGATAATTTATGGAATTAACTGCTTCCAGTTGCTGACCTGCTATATTGTATCTAAATGATAAGGGATCTTTCTTTCTATATATTCACAGCACATTACACTTGTCTACATTGAGATTCAATTGCCATTCCTTGCACCATGCATCAATTCGCTGCAGATCCTCCTGCATTTCAGTACAATTTTCCATTGTTGCAATCTCTCAATATACCACAGCCTCAGTGAACTTCCAATGTTATCCACAAGGTCATTTATGTATATTGTGAATAGCAATGGTCCTACGACACTCCCCTGTGGCACAACTGAAATCACTTTGGAAGACTTCTCTCCATTGAGAATGGCATGCTGCGTTCTGTTATCTAGGAACACTTCAATCCAGTCACATGCATCTACCTGGTAGCCCATGTCTATGGCCCTCTGAGTCTCGTGGATGAATAGCGTGAGCTGTGTTTCACATGATCATCTTCTTTGAAACCCATGCTGATTCCTACAGAGTAAATTTCTAGTCTCCAGAAAAGTCATTATACTCAAACATAATATGTGTTCCAAAATCCTACAACTGATCAACATTAGAGATATAGGTCTATAGTTCTGCACATCTGTTCAACGTCCCTTCTAGAAAATGGGGATGACCTGTGGCCTTTTTCAATCCTATGGAATGCTACGCTCTTCTAGAGACCTACGGTACACCGTTGTAAGCAGGGGGGCAAGTTCCTTCACGTACTCTGTGTAAGATCAAACTGGTATCCCATCAGGTCCAGCGGCCTTTTCTCCTTTGAGTGATTTTAATTGTTTTTCTATCCCTCTGTCGTCTATTTCGATATCTACCATTTTGTCATCTGTGTGACAATCTAGAGAGGGAACTACAGTGCAGTCTTCCTCTGTGAAACAGCTTTGGAAAAAGACATTTAGTATTTCAGCCTTTAGTCTGTCATCCTCTGTTTCAGTACCATTTTGGTCACAGAGTGTCTGGACATTTTGTTTTGATCCACCTACTTCTTTGAAGTAAGACCAAAATTTCTTAGGATTTTCTGCCAAGTCAGTACATAGAACTTTATTTTTGAATTCATTGAATGACTCTTGCATAGCGCTCCTCACACTACATTTCACTTTGCGTAATTTTTGTTTGTCTGCAAGGCTTTGGCTATGTTTATGTTTGCTGTGAAGTTCCCTTTGCTTCCGCAGCAGTTTTCTAACTCGGTTATTGTACCACGGTGGCTCTTTTCCATCTCTTACGATCTTCCTTGGCACATACTCATCTAATGCATACTGTACGATAGTTTTGAACTTTGTCCACTGATCCTCAACACTATCTGTACTTGAGACAAAACTTTTGTGTTGAGCCATCAAGTACTCTGAAATCTGCTTTTTGTCACTTCTGCTAAACAGAAAAATCTTCCTACCTTTTTTAATATTTCTATTTATGGCTGAAATCATTGATGCAGTAACCACTTTATGATCGCTGATTCCCTGTTCTGCATTAACTGTTTCAAATAGTTCGGGTCTATTTGTCACCAGAAGGTTTAATATGTTATCACCACGAGTCAGTTCTCTGTTTAACTGCTCAAGGTAGTTTTCAGATAATGCACTTTAAAAAATTTCACTGGATTCTTTGTCCCTGCCCCCCGTTATAAACATTTGAGTCTCCCAGTCTATATCTGGCAAATCTCCACCTAGAACTATAACATGGTCGGGAAATCTACTCGAAATATTTTCCAAATTATCCTTCACGTGCTCTGCCACAACAGCTGCTGAGCCAGGGGGCCTATAGAGACATCCAATTACCATGTTTGAGCCTGCTTTAACCGTGACCTTCACCCAAATTATTTCACATTTCGGATCTCCGTCAATTTTCTTCAATACTATTGTACTTTTGATCACTATAAACACACCTCACCCTTCACTGTCCAGCCTGTCTCTGCGGTATACATTCCAATCTGAGTTTAGAATTTCATTACTGTTTACATCTGGTTTCAGCCAACTTTCTGTCCCTAGTACTATGTGGGCGTTGTGACTGTTTATTAATGAGAGCAGTTCTGGGACCTTTCTATAGATGCTCCTGCAGTTTACTATTAGCACATTAATATTGTTATTCCTCATTGCGTTTTGCCTACTACTACCTTGTTGCCTCTCAGGAGCGATCTTTTTGGGCCTAGGGAGGGAATTCTCTAACCTAAAAAACCAACATGTGCACTCCACACGTACTCCGCTACCCTTGTAGCCGCTTCCTGCATGTAGTGCACACCTGACCTATTCAGGAGGACCCTACATTTCTCCACCCAATGGTGGAGGTTGAGAAATTTGCACCCCAGATCTCCGCAGAATCATCTGAGCCTCTGGTTTAAGCCTTCCACTCAGCTTCAAACCAGAGGACAGCGATCAGTTCTGGGAACGATACTACAGATAGTTAGCTCAGATTTCACCCTGTGAGCGAGGCTTTCCACCTTCACCAACTCCGCCAACTGCCTGTATGAACTGAGGATGACCTCTGAACCCAGACGGCAGGAGTCATTGGTGCTGACATGAGTAACAATTTGCAGTCAGGTCACCCAGTTCTCTTTATCACTGCTGGCAGGGCCTCCTCCACATCTCGGATGAGACCTCCCAGCAAGTAGACAGAGTGAACACTGGCCTTCTTCCCCAACCTTTCCGCTATCTCCCTAAGAGGCTCCATCACCCACCTCCCCCAAGATTTAGCATTTATTTGAAGTACAAACGGGCCAAATTAAATTGTTTTAGGAGTTATATATATATATATATATTTTTCCCCAGATCAATTCCTCAACAATGTGGACACCTGAAAATTTTGAAATTTCCAGCTTAGTTTAGTTCCTTACCATGTGCTATACTTATTATCAGCATAGTATCTGAAAATGTGCAGAATTAAATACGTTGTGTCTTTCTGAAACTGAGAGTGAGACCATTTGCAGGAAACCACTCAGTAATACTTTATGTATATTGATGCTGTTTACTTTATCTGTATTATGATGACAAATCCTATATCACTGCAAGATGATTGCTGGATGAACAAATAAAGAAATTATGATCACAATATAATTTGTTCATCAAACAATACATTACATAGATGGGGCACATATTAAATTCTTCTACTGATTAAAATGTCTCTGGTGTAAGCCAGTTTCATGTGGTGTGTGTAAATATATTAAAGTTACATGTTATGCCTGTACTGGTGTTGTTAGATACTGGTAATTATAAACCCAACTGTGCATAACTGGTAGAGATCTTTTTGTCTGGTGGCTGGAATATCTATCTACTGTTTTCTGTGTACATTTGATAAACAGACTGTCACAGTTTATTCTTCTGTTGGTTTTTCTTTGTGTGTATCAAACAATTTGGAATAAAAGCAATATAACTGCTGGTATTTTCAATTTTTTTAAAATATGGTCTACATGACTCTTCAAGTTCATATGATTGCCTTTTTCTGCTTATTAAGACTTCTTTGTTTAATCAAGAGGAATTGCCTTATAACTGATCTCCATATATCAGATGGTTGTAGAAAAAGACATAGTAGTCACTGAACAATAGATCAGCACTTACATATTACCTAAGTTTATTTAATAAATACATAATGCATTCTAACTTCGCACACCAATATTCCATGTGACATTTCCACATTAACTTTGAATCAAGATGAGTCCTGAGAAGTTTAGCAGAACCACAATCATTGTCATCTTTCACATAAATGTGTAAACAATAACTGTTTACAATGTACCACAGTCGTGTAGGTGAAGTCGAGATGAACAAATTGATATGAGACAGTCATGGTCTATCAAGCTGGAAAACAGCTACAGATTGGCCCATAAAAGGCACCTAAGCTACAGTGCATGTGCACTTGAATGAGATTTTGGCTGATGTAATCCACAAATGTTAAAAACCCTTTGTTCTTGCTCTTACAAAATGTAAAACTGGCATTTCTGTAAATTTTACCTCCATATAGTGTGAATTTTAACAGCATAAAATTAACAATTAAATCATTTTTTTGTCTAAGACTTCTAACTGTGATTTCACTGTGCTTGTAAGAGTTAAATTTAGATTGAATTGTAAATGTAATTAGTTATTGTATAGTGTATACAGAAGTTTTTTTTATATGAATGTGTGTGCCTGTTCTTTCAGACATGTCCAAAAGAACAGACACCACACAGAATCTGCCGCTATGATATATATTCTGTAAACTGAAGGTGGGGGAGTGAGAAAGGAAAGGAAAGGGAAGGACTATTGATGTCAGCTGCATTGTGAATTTATGCAGAATCAGCAGTACAGAGTGAAAATGTGCACCAGGCCGAGATTCAGATCTAGGATCTCCTGCTTACTAGGCAGTTGTGTCAACCACTGCGCCACCCAGACACAGTGTTTATCACAATTGCATGGATTATCTCAACATATCTCCTGGTCAACCCACAGTTGTGACAAACACTGTGCCCAGGTGATGCAGTGGTTAACACAACTGCCTAGTAAGCAGGAGATCCTGGGTTCAAATCCCAGTCCAGTACACATTTTCACTTGGTGTCACTGGTTCCACATGAAGTCCCAATGCACCTGACATCAATATTTCCTTCTCTTTCTTTTCTTTCCTTTCTCCCCCTCCACCTTCAATTTACATAAAAAGTCTTTTTCCTACCTAGCAACATCTGTCTGCAGTCCCCATCCATGTCCTCCATTCTGAGATTCCCATAGGAGGTCAAATGTAATTGTGTATCTGCAACAAAGGTGGTGGATTCATTGCCCATCAAGGTGAATCAATTACATGAATGTGTGGTGTCTGATCTGATTCACCTCAATGGGCAATGAATCCATCACCTTCAGTGCAGATGCACAATTACATTTGACCTCTTGCAGGAATCTCGAAGTGGTGAGCATGGAGGGCACAGACAGGGACTGCAGATAGGTGATACTAGGTGGGAATGTGGATTGGCCAAGAGGCATACCGAGATAGTCCACGCAGTTGTGACAAACACTGTGCCCAGGTGATGCAGTGGTTAACACAACTGCCTTGTAAGCAGGAGATCCTGGGTTCAAATCCTAGTCCAGTACATATTTTCACTTGGTGTCACTGGTTCCTCATGAAGTCCCAATGCACTTGACATCAATATTTCCTTCTCTTTCCTTTTCTTTCCTTTCTCCCTCCTCCACCTTCAATTTACATAAAAAGTCTTTTTTCTTTCAATACTCTCACCAGAATGTTAAAATCAATAATGTTAATCAAGTAACTGATGGCATAAGAGAGTGAGAGGATATTCAAAATCTCACATGGCTCCTGTAGCTTACGTGGCTTTTATAGGCCTATTTGCAGTTGTTTCCTGGCTTGATAGACTGCAAGTGTTTGATATTAATTTGTTCAAATCAACTTCCCCTACACCACTGTGGCACATTGTGAACAGTTATCATTTACACCCTGTATAAACTGAAGAGAATATTCACAGGTTTTTCATGATTATCATACAAATCATTATTTTAAATGATATCCTGGCTGCTCTGATACAATATTTTCTTTGGTGCTTTAATGCTGTTCAGTCTTCTCCTGTTGTAACAAATGTGGTGGCATCTGCATACAGCATAGATTTACACAACAAAATACTTGACAAGTCAGTTACATATATTATGAATAATAAAAGTCCAAAGACAGAAGTTTGTGGCACATACCATGTGACATCCAGAACATTCATTCTTTTGTTGTTGAATGGTAGTATTTGTTTTCTATCACTCAAGTATGAGGTGATTAATAAGAGTTTTTTATCAGAATTGTGTGGCTGACTGAGTCAGATGCCTTGCTGAGATACAATAGCATTGCATTAATAGATAACCATGACAGAAGTAATTTTCATAAAAATGAAACAATTTCTTTAGCTGTTTACACTGCTGAGAAATCAGACCCGAAACCAAACAGTGAGTCACTGAGAACATTACTTTTTGATTGATGCTTACGGATTTGGAGCTGCATGCAGTGCTCTAGTACTTTTGAAAGGGTGGGCGCTTGAGAGACTGGGTAGTAATTATTAGGATGTGACTTGTCATCATTTTTGGGGAGAGATGTAACAACTATAATGTTTATGGATGATGGGTAACAAACACTACTAAATATTCAATGATCAGTGAAAATAGTGGGTGTGTTATTATATCAGTAACTTTTTTAATCACAAAATTAGAGGGACCATAAATGTCCTCTAATTCTGAGGGACTTAGCTTTGCTATTTCTGTGGTAATTTACTTTAACCTCTTTATATATAAAAACAGGAACCATGAGTTCAAAATAGTCCAGAAAGTTTCAGTATTTTTGGACTTCTGATGTTGTCCAATTTAGTATTTTCATTTTCAGCACTGTTATTCAAATCACAACCATTAATGAAGAAAATATTGAAATCATCTGAAGTGATACCAACTTCAGTGGAAATATTTTTGCTATTCTTATTTCTGCCCAGTCAGGTGTTGATAACATTTCATGTAGCTTTCATTGTTTTGAGAGCTAATGATGTACTCACTATTCTCCTTGCATTTGCCTAATCTGATTTTTGTCCTGTGTTTACTTTTTAACCTTATGTAGTTTACTTTCTGTGAATTACAATTATTTGGTTTTTCGTGAGAAATTATGACCAAAATTCTAGGTCATTTCCTTTCAAGTGTGAATCATTTATGCACAGGTATGAGATACTGTTTGCTGGCAATTTCCTTAGTTCTTTTTTAATTCCTCAGGGCAAAATATTTTTAATGTATCTGAGTGTGTGGTGATAAATAATGAAAATACACACTCAAAATCAAATTTTTTAAGGATATGATTGTATTTTCTCATCCTTAACCATGACCTGTAATTTTCAGTGATTTTGTCATTCAGAAGTCTAATATATTTCATTTCATTGCAATGTGGTGTATGGATTTTAGTTTTTAATTTTAACCATATACCTTTATGGGTAAAAGTTATAGCAATGGAGCTCTGTTGCACTTGTCACAACCAAAATGATCACCTTCCAATCGCACCTAGCCCTTCAGATATGCTACTCAGCCTGTCACCAAAACCTAGATATCTGGGGGGGCAGAAAAGGGGGGAGGGTAGATGGGAGGGGGGACTGAATAAGTCGACTATCACACTGTAGTGACCTTCATGATCTGATAAAAAAAAGATACATATGGAACAACCCAACTTCATACAGATTTCTCTGAACACTGGTAATTACATTAACAAGACAGGAAAATTGTCTACTTGAATTATCATTAATGGAATACATATCGTGATATCCTAGCATAACAAAAAAAATTAAAAATTTTGGGTCTGTTTAGTCTTACATCAGTAATTGTCTCTCCAAAACTTATTATCCTGTAATTAGACAATCTTTCAAACTATAAGACCAATTTATCCAAAAGCTGTGGAAATGCTTTAATATTAGTGCCTGGACTTTTCTATTATCCAGTGTTGGCATTCTTGACTTACCTTGCAGTTTTAGTTTTTATAGCAAAAAGTGCATTAAATATGTCATGAACATATACATAAGGTTATGCAAAAGGTCAATATGTTTATGCAGATAAAATAGATGGTTACACAATCTGAAAGTTCATTGGTTTTTGAATTTACAAGAAAGTAGGTTTTGAAATGTAATGTTGCATAAGACGGGTAGATAGGATAAAGAAAATTATGACACAACTTGGAAAACAAGTCAAATGTTTTGTGAAATGATTTCTTTAAAAGTAAGAAATAAAATAGATTAAAGGGACATTGACTTGCTTTTGAGTGATGCTCAAAATCATATACAGCAGCTGAGATTCTCATACCAATGGCTCCTGGTATTAACATCTTAACTTCAAATTGTCAGTTTTGCACATAAAGCAAAAAATGTTTGATTAAACAGTATAAATCCAAATTTATTTCAATTTTATTGAACCTTCACAGATAAACAGTTACAAATGAAAGGATTGAAACATCCTGCACTAACGTGCTCCATACGTTTTCAAAAATGGACTTTTTGGACCTGCAATGTTTTTCTCTACAAAAATCTACAGCATATTTCTCTTGAAAGTTGCACTACAATAGCTTTATGACAACAAAAACTGACAAAATTGTGTGTTATGCTGTTCATGTGTACTTTTCTCACCTTCATCACCTAATATGTCACTTTCAGTATGTTCTGGAGTACCGGGTAGTGTTGAAACCAGGCTTTGATAAAACCTATGATAAGCACATGCTGTCACATAAGAAGAAGAGTTCCTTCAACTTCTGTTCACTGATAAGCAGGAATCTGTGATATGCCTGTTTAAGGATGTTACAGAATTATAGCTGCTTTCCCTTAGATTGCTTCTGGACAAATATACACTTTGCTTGTTCCTGGTATGTATAGTTGATGTACACTTTGTATGGTCATTATTCTATGAGAGCAATTTCCTATTCTTTACTCCACATCATCTTATTTTTATTGGTGTCTTATATCCACTGTTGCTTCTGCACCACTTTATTGAAGTCTTATATTAAGTTCTGACTCATTTCATTAACTGTGAATGGCTTGCTGGTTGCCTTGTTCATTCTAATTAATGTGACCCATGATCTGGAATGAACACAGATTGGTTCTTCTTTCAGTCAGAGCATGCACTGAGTCACCTTCATGCTGAGAGTGCCCCTGTTCTAGAGATCAATGAGTGATTGATACTGCATAATTAAAAGATGTAATGACAAACCCAAAAAATTGACATCTGCTCCTATGTTGCCTTCCACGACTATATGAGTAAAGTCTGAATGTTTTGCCACCTTCACCATCTTGTATCTGTAAATAATGGTAAATGCAGCTGGCTGTTTCATTTGGACCACAACAGGAAACAGCCTCATGCCAAACACAGAACTGTCCTTTGTTTTCCTTGTCATATACTGTGAAAGTGAATGTGGAATATTTCTGTTTGTAGTAATAAAGAGGCATGTCAGACTGAGGAGCAGCAGATACTTTCTGCAGATCAAAACATGCATTGACAATGGGCTTGGTTGACACTGAAATGATTTTCTCTCTTTCTTTCAGTTTCCTGACAATAGCTTTCTTTGTAATGTGAGAGGCATATTTGTCAGCCAGATTTGCTTTCTCCCATCAAGAAGAACTAGTGTCAAGTTCACATTGCTTACACTTATTCTTTTAAGGCTGAAAGAACTACAAATTATAATCTTGGTTGAATATATCAGTGTACTGCCTTAATGTGGCAGGCTTCAAGGAAACACATCTACTTTCTTAGATCCAATACTGATTCATTCTGTACATCTTTGCAATGCTCAGTTCAGCACCAAAGTATTTTCTGTTTGTCTTTTTCCTTGTGTAATGTGACTCTGCTCAAGGAAAGCTGTTTATATGCTCTTGCACTGATGCCTTTATTTCTGGTTGCATTGTATTCCTACATTTTTAAATGATTTTCTCTCATATCAGGTGACAAAAATCCATCTGCTCCCAGTTTTTTGATTGCAGTCCTCACCCAAATATCTGCAATAGAGGGGGTAGGCAGACACATTTCAGACCGGTTTTCTGCTAACATTTTTCAGGTGATGACAGATAAATACTCACAGTTTGCTATGATATCCCATGTGCCAAAACTGTTCAAAAATATCCTGCCTGTTTTCTTGGGTTAAGATATCATGACATTTCAGTTGGGATCACTTCCAGGCTTCATTAATCTAGCTTGTATTTGAGTACTCTTTTGGCCTTTGTGTGCAAACCCCTTTTTGAGGGATTCCTCTATTTACTATCCATGAGGATGGATTCCTACTCGTTTTACAGGTCCTCTTTTCATTACTTGAGCATCATTGTGTCCCAACAGTGTCTGGTGAGGAGCATGTTGCATTTTGTTCCATTTTGAAGATTTGCATTCACTGGGTTTAGAATCATGCTCATTATTTTTAATGTTTTACTTGAGCACAGTTCATCAAGAACTTAATTACTGATACCAATTATAAAAAATATCAAACTCAGAACCCATTCACACAGCTGTTTATCAATTATTATTCTACATGAAATCACTGGTTATAGTCATACTGATGACATGTCTACAATGAGCATAGCTGTTATTGGCTACAAGCAGCCTTAGATGATAATCTTCTTAACTGAATAGTGAGGATGATAAACAATGCACACTTGTAAGCAGTAAACTTTCCCTGTACAAACATCATAACTACTGTTATGCTTTTAACTGTGCCACAATTCTCTCAGGAAAACATCATAACATAACTTGTGATTCTTTTCATCAATGAATGAGTTCCTTAGGTGATTTTGATATTCTGAAGATTGCTTAACTTGCAGCACTAGAGAAATAATTTTTACACAAGATAAAAACAGTTACATAACAGTTCCGGAGAACATTGTAACTCAATTTGGCCATTTTTGGACTTCCAGTGTAAATACTTGGAGCCGTCAATATGTTCATGATGTAAGGAGACCAATTTGAATAATTCTGATTCTTATAGCTGTGATTGCATTTGATTCAGCTGCCATGTGTGTAGACATTTTCCACATTGAATAAACAGTGTGTTACCCATGGTACAGAATCTTGAATATGTGTAAAAAGCTTAAGAGCTGGAGCAGTCAACTCTCTACCACACTGAAGAGCCTGTCCAAAGTGTAACATGCTGCCAGTATTTATTTGACAATGGCAGTTTCATTGTCTCTACTATAAATAGATGGAATAGTTTTCACCACATGATGGCTATCAAATATATCATCCCAGTCTCAACTCTGCAAACATCTGAAGAGGCCCAGGGGCTTATATTGGCTCCCTCTGCAACAGAAGTAGACCACATAGATCTTATGGAAATCCAGATATTTCAACAGAAGTTGAACAATGCTTTATAATAGATTATTGTATTACACTTGAACATGATCAGTCCCATCCCATCAGAGATATTAACACCGACCCTGCAAGGTTACCTGTGGATGTGTTATAAGTGGCTGCACTCAGTATAGCCCACTCTACAAGTCCCAGCAGTTCCTGAATGGGAGAGATTTATGCAGTCCACAAGTAACACAATTAATGGTGAGAGATAAGTCATAACTTTCTGGTTATATAGTAATTCACCTCCAAGTTACAACAGCATGATTCCATGGCTTTACAACATGCTGCCAAAGAAATTATAGACAGCAGCAAGGTGCCAGATTTACCAATCTAATCCCTTATCTTCTAACACTACAAAGGTAATTGGCAATACCACACTTACAAATTAAACACATCTTGGTCATTGTCTACAGGAATGTATTTTACATTAAAGGCCACGTAACTGCAAATAAGTACTCACTTAATACACTGAAAATAACTTTATAAACACTAGCTCAGGAAAGTTATTTTGTCTACTCACTTTAAAAAACTGGGCAGGAAATATCAGGGATGTATAATCAATCAGTAACCTGAAAAGTGAGGAATGCTTGTGGTGAGGAAGTCACCTTTCCCAAAAGAAGATGACAACTGTCACACAGGATGAGTGAGCAACAATTCCCCATCTAACAGTGTAGAACAGTGTACAGAGATTTACATAGATTCTGTCCAAACATGTTTCCTCCCTGAAAATTATTAGTAACTTAGATATAAATTCCACTTAGCATTAAGATATCTTGTGAAAATAAAAAAGAACCCCCCACCCCGGGACATGTTTTTTGTGAAACACCCTGTAGTTGCTTGTAGTGGGGGTAAATACAGTGTAGAGTCACCTTCTTGTTCTTCAGTTTACAGATCTATGAAGGAGAAAAGTGTATGATCACAATCCAGTGGCCTGCCTTCCTTCACACTTCCAACAGCCACCCTCTCCACCTCCACCCAGTTACATCACCAAGAATTCAATTTATCCCTTAATTCTCCAGTACTGCACATAGATGTGGTACATACATATAATATTCGTTCTTAACTCAACTCATTTGAAAATCGACATTAATTTTATACCATTAACACACTATTTTTAATAATCTGTAATTTTTCCATCCTCTGGAATGTGGAAAGTATTATTTCTGGGGAAAAATGAGAAGGACCTTTTGTAGGAAATTTAAAGTAGTTCAAAGTGTTATAAAATGACATGCACAACACTGCAGAATTTGTTTTTCATTCCCCTTCACATTTATTAGCACACAATTCAGTTTCATTATCAGCTTTGTTAGAACATTTGAGTATCTACATTTCAACACAGGTCACATGGGCTAATATAAGAATCAAAATAATCAATAATTGATAATATTATGTAAATGGAGAGACAAAAAATCTACTCACCAGGTGGCGGCAGGGGAACACAAACACAACAAGCTTTTGGAGCCAGTGGCTCCTTTTTCTGGCAGAAGAGTTGAAGGGGAAGGAAGAGGGGTGAAGGAAAAGGACTGGAGAGGTTTAAAGAAAGGGGTACAGCTTAGAAAAGTCAGCCAGAACCCCAGATCAGAGGAGACTTCCAGACGGGACGAGAATGAAAGACTGATTGTTGGTGGCGGCAGCAGATGAGATTTGAAAACCTGAGAGCTTAAAGGTGGCAGACAGGGTAATATGCAAGACAGAGATCACTACCATCCAGTTATAAGTTAGGATGAATGGGCATAGGCAGAGGGTGTATACAGGCAACACACAACATCCTGTTGCAGAGCATGATGTACAACATGACAGTCATGACCCTGGTGCCTATTTCACCACATGCACCCTCTAGATTCTTTCCCAAACGCAAGTTTTTCAGAAATCCACAGGTGGGAACTAACATTACAATATGTCCTTGTTTCTCACCGCCAACCTGGCCTTAATTATGTTAATTCCTTCCATCTCAGCATTTCAGCATTTATTCACAGTAACTACTCCTTTCTTCATGCCATTTTAGTTTTCTACATCAATTTTCTGACTTGTCTATTTTGCGCCCTCCCCCCTCTCACCCCTGTTACATAAAATGCAGTTAGCTTTTCACTATCACTAACTCATGCACAATGTTTTAGTAGTAATCTCTGTCTTGAATATTACCCTGTCTGCCACCTTTTAAGCATGCAGGTTTTCAAATCTTGTCTGCTCCAGTCCCCAACAATCAGTCTTTCCTTCTAATCCCATCCGTTAAGTCTCCCCTGACCTGAGGTTGTGGGTGGCTTTTCCAAAATGTACCCCTTTCCCTAAACCTCTCCAGTCCTTTTACATCACCCCTCTTCCATCCCCTTCAGCTCTCCTGCCAGAAGAAGGAGCCACTGGCTCTGAGAGCTTGTAAAAGTTAAATACTTTTGTTTGTGTGTTCCCCTGCTGCTGCTTGGTGAGTAGATTTTTTATGTGTCCACTTACATAATATTACACTACTGGCCATTAAAATTGCTACACCAAGGAGAAATGCAGATGACAAACAGTTATTCATTGGACAAATACATTACACTAGAACTGACATGTGATTACATATTCACACAGTTTGGGTGCATAGATCCTGAGAAATCAGTACCCAGAACAACCACTTCTGGCTATAACAACAGCCTTGATACGCCTGGGCATTGAGTCAAACAGAGCTTGGATAGTGTGTACAGGTACAGCTGCCCATGCAGCTTCAACATGATACCACAGTTCATCATGAGTAGTGACTGGCGTATTATGATGAGCCAGTTGCTCGGCCACCATTGACCAGACATTTTCAGTTGGTGAGAGATCTGGAGAATGTGCTGGCCAGGGCAGCAGTCAAACATTTTCTGTATCCAGAAAGGCCTGTACAGGACCTGCAACATGTGGTCATGCATTATCCTGCTGAAATGTAGGGTTTCACAGGGATCAAATTAAGGGTAGAGCCACAGGTCATAACACATCTGAAATGTAACATCAAGTGTTCAAAGTACCATCAATGCAAGAGGTGACCGAGACGTGTAACCAATGGCACCCCATGCCATCACGCCAGGTGATACGCCAGTATGGCGATGACAAATACACACTTCCAATGAGCGTTCACCGCGATGTCGCCAAACATGGATGTGACCATCATGATGCTGTAAACAGAACCTGGATTAATCCAAAAAAATGATGTTTTGCCATTTGTGCACCCAGGTTCGTCATTGAGTACACCATCACAGGTGCTACTGTTTGTGATGCAGTGTCAAGGGTAACTGCAGCCATGGTCTCCAAGCTGATAGTCCATCCTGCTGCAAACAGCATCGAACTGTTTGTGCAGATGGTTGTTGTCTTGCGAACGTCCCCATCTGTTGACTCAGGGATCGAGATGTGGCTGCGCGATCCGTTACAGCCATGCAGATAAGATGCCTGTCATCTAAACTGATAGTGATACGAGGCTGTTGGGATCCAGCACAGTGTTCCATATTACCCTCCTGAACCCACTGATTCCATATTCTGCTAACAGTCATTGGATTTCAACCAAAGCGAGCAGCAATGTCGTGATATGATACACCGCAATTGCGATATGCTACAATCTGACCTTTATCAAAGTCAGAAACGTGATGGTACAGATGTCTTCTCCTTACATGAGGCATCACAACAATGTTTCACCAGGCAATGCTGGTCAACTGCTGTTTGTGTATGAGAAATCAGTTGGGAACTTTCCTCATGTCAGCACGTTCTAGGTGTCGCCACCGATGCCAACCTTGTGTGAATGCTCTGAAGAGCTAATCATTTGCATATCACAGCACCTTCTCCCTGTCAGTTAAATTTCATGTCTGTAGCACATTATCTTTGTGGTGTAGCAATTTTAATGGCCAGTAGTGTAATACAGGTCAGTACGCTACAGCAACTCAAAGACGTTTCAAATGTTTCAGTAAATTACCTGTACTTGTTGAATGCTCGTTGTTGACTCACTATGAAATTTACATACATATTGCTGACCTACACTTCTGCAGACCTTTTGACTATCGCACATGACCTAACTCAGCTTTTGCAGGTGACAACTATTTATAGACACATGCAGTATAGAAATTACAAAATGACAAAACATAAGATTATTACTTTTTTAAATATTAGCACAAAACATAGAAAAAAACAAAAGGTATAAACATGCTATAGGGAGTGAAGTGAATTTGTTTAACTAAAAACTGTAGAATTTACCACATGACAAAATAACAGATACTACATTACATCATGGAAGTTTTAATGTACATGGGGATACCCACAAATTGTCATGAATTTTCAGGAATATTAAGTTTTATGATTGGAATAATTAACTAATTAACAGGTTCGTTCAGTAAAAGAATACATTTTCAGAAAAAAGGGCTGCAAAACCCTGAAAGTTTTGGAATGAATATCATTTATGGACTAGAATATTCTGGAACAGGAAAATTTTGAATGTACATAACTTTTGAAATATTAAGGGTTCAGGAAGAATTAAATGATTTCTTGAATGAAGTGAAGAAGAGCTTTCAAATAAGCTAGGTCAGACTTCAAACAAACAATTTTTAGCAGTATTGAATACTTAAGTGCAAACAGTCTGTAAGTATAATGAATTATGAATAGTAAATAAAATATTTCAGGATGAACTAAATATATTACTTTCATTAGTACATTGTAAATTACATTGTGAATAACAAAATTTAATGATATATTGCATGGATAAGAATTCAGTCATGTAGTGGGAAAGAGAATGACTGGCGTGCTTAGGAATCCCATTGCTGAATTTGATGGTGCTGTGAGATGATGTAACAGGTATGTGTATCTGCTTCTACATACATACTCCACAAGCCACCAATTAGTGTGTGGTGGATAGCACCTTGTACTACTACTAGTCATTTCAATTCCTTTTCCACTCACAAAAAGACTGAGGGAAAAATGACTGTCATATGCCACTGTATGAGCCCTAATTTCTCTTATCAAACGATGGAAAATCCAGGATGGAATGTAACAGTATTATTAGAGGGAAAGTTGCTACTCACAGTATAGTGGAGATGCTAAGTCACAGATAGGCTTTTGGCCATTAAGGCCTTTGTCAACAACACACACACACACACACACACACACACACACAGGTGAAATAATGCACATTGGTGGCAGTTGAACCATTCTGCGGTCAACTTCATATGCCAGTTCTCTAAATTTTCCAGTAGTGTTCCATGAAAAAACACCTTCTTCCCTCCAGAGGTTCCCACTTTAGTTCATGAAGTATCTTTAGAATACTCCTGTGTTGGTTGAACCTGTTAGTACCAAAATCCAGCAGCCCACCTCTGAATTGCTTCAATGCCTTCCTTTAATATGACCTTGTAGGGATCTCAAACACTCAAGCAGTACTCAAGAGTGGGTCACACTAGTGTTCTACAGAGTGATTATAATTAAAGTTCAACTTTCAAACTGCTGTAGAAATAACACCACTGGTCAGAATGACATCAAATTGCAACAGAATATTATCAGAGAAAGGGAAAAACAAATGGCAGATGAAAAATAAATAGTTACAAAATGTAGCAATAGATGGCGCTGTAAGCATCATAATTTAATAGTGGTCAACTACAAATGACAAATGAATCACACAACAATGCCTAAGATGTGCGTTTGATGTCAAACAAACTGTACTAATCAGTGTGCATGTGGATACATATGCCCATCAAACACGGTAAGGTCATATGACATTGGATGGGAAAAATTGGTTTTTAATTGTCCTGAGGCCAAATACCACATAAAAAGCATCACTCACATCAGTTTTTAATTGTCCTGAGGCCAAAAACTGCATAAAGCATAAATCAAAATCAAGTCAGATTATTAATCTCCATTAAACTGGCACATAACATGTTCAGTATGCTGTCCACCATTTTCTGCAATAAGTTGAAATCGAGAAACAGCATGTTCCACAACTGATCAAAGTGTTTCCGAGGTCACATTCGGAATGTGTTGTGCAGTGCATGCCTTCAGTGCAATTAAGTTTGCAATCAGAACACTGAACACAACATCTTTCAGATAGCCCCACAGCCAGATGTCACACGGACTAAGATCAGGTGATCAGAATGGCTGGGCTGTAGGGAAATGGTGGCTGATAATTCTAGAATTTCTAAACTGTTGCTTCAGCAGCAGATTAATTGGATTTGCAATGTGCAGAGGTGTTCCATCTTGCATAGAAATGATCCCATCCACACATCCACACTGTTGGAGCACTCTAATGACGTGGTTGCACAAAAGACACTCATAGCCCTTACCAGTGACAGTAAAGGTAACAGGACTGGAAGCACCTGTCTCTTCGAAAAAATATGGCCCTATGATAAATGATGCTGTAAACCTGCACCACACAGTGACCTTTTCGGGACGAAGTGGTACTGTTTGAATTGTATGTGGATTTTCTGTTGCCCATATTTGACAATTCTGTGTATTGACATATCCTGTCAGATGGAAGTGGGCTTCATCTGTCCACAAAATCTTCCATGGCCAATCATTGTCCACTTCCATGTGAGCAAGAAATTCTAAATCAAAGGTCTCTCTTGCTGGCAGGTCAACAGGAAGCAACTTGTGCACATGGGAAATTTTGAATGGATAGCAAAGAAGGATGTTTCGTAGGATTTTACACACCATGCTCACTGGTATGTCCAATGTTTGGGTAATTCTCCATGCACTACATGTTTGCACACGACCACTCACCTCCTCCTGCATTGCTGTGGCCACTGCTTCCACTGACATTGAATCAATTATTTTCCTCCTTCTACTAGGTTCCACACACCAAAAGAACCCATCTTTTCGATATTGCAAATCATTTTCTCCAGACTCACGGCAATCATCAGACCAATGCCTTTTTCCAAACCTTCAGTGTACTGAATTTCTGCAGTGCAATGTGTACACAGTCATCATTCTTGTAATACAGCTTTACAAGCAGAGCACGATCCTGCATTGAGGCTGTCATGGTGAACATTGCAGATGCAAAAGGAGGAAAAGCCAGGTACCCGGCATGTTTATAACAACTTCAATAGGTTGTGTGCATCACATTTGCTTTCATTTACATACAGCACCATCTATTGATCCATTTTCACACTATTTTTTTTTTCTTCTGCCATATGTTTGCCCCTTCTCCAACAATATTCCATTGCAATTTAATGGCATCCTGACCAGAGTTGTTATTTCTACAGCATTTTGAAAGTTTAACTTTAATTATAATCACCCTGTATATGTGGTTTTCTTTACAGATGAACCACACTTTCCTAGAATTTTCCAATAAACTAAAGCCAATCATTCACTTTTCCTACTACTGTCATTATGCACTTGTTCCATTTCATGTCACTTTGCAACATTAGGACTAGATATTTAATCACTGTGACAATTACACTACTAATGCTGTAGTCAGATATTGTGGGATTATTTTTCCTACTCATCTGTATTAACTTACACTTTTCTTTATTCATAGAAAACTGCCACTTGTCACACCAACCAGAAATTTTGTCTAAGTCATCTTGTATCACTCTACAGTTGCTCAACAGTATCACCTTTCCATACACAACAGTAACATCAGCACAAAGGCACAGATTGTTGCTCACCACATCATCAGATGATTTATGCATGCATAGAATAAGAGCAGTCTCATCACACTTCCCTTGGGCACTCCTGATGATACCCTTGCATCTGATGAACACTCACCACTGGGGACAATGTACTGAGTTAAATTACTCAAGAAGTTTTTGAACCCCTTACATATCTGAAAACCTATTCAGTATGTTTGTATTTTCATTAATAGCCTGCAGTGGGGCACCATGTGAAAAGCTTTCCAGCAATTTAACCATGTGGACTCTGCTTGTTGCCTTTCATCTATGGTCCACAGGATATCATTTGACAAACAGGCAAGCAGAGTTTCAGTCAGGTGATGTTTGTTAAATCCATGTCAATTTGTGGGCAGGAGCTATTCCATCTCAAGGAAATTTGTTATATTTGAACTGAGAATATGTTTAAGAATTATGCAGTAAATTGATGTTAAGGATATTGGTTTGTAATTTTCCAGATCCATTCTTTTACCCTTCTTATATAAAATAGTCACTTGTGCTTTTTTCTGGTTTCTTAGAACTTTGCACTGGGCAGGATATTTGCAACACGTAAGAGGCCAATGCCATAGAGTACTCTCTGTAAAACCAAATTGCATTTCTATCTGGACCTGGTGACTTATTTTTTTTAACTCTTTCAGATGCTTCTCTATGCTGGAGTTGCCTATAATTATGTCCTCCATATAGGAGTCTATATGATGGTCAAACAAGTGGTATGTTTGTATGATCCTCCCATGTGGATGATTTCTTAAATGTGAAATTTAAAACTCCTTTCACTGTCTTCCATTGCCAGCTCAGACTGATCAATGAGTGACTGGATAGAAGCCCCCACTGCTTAGCAATTTTACATAAGAACGCAATTTTCTTCGGTTCTCAGCAAGATATTTTGCTAAGATAAAATTGTGACAGC
Organism: Schistocerca cancellata; assembly: GCF_023864275.1. Taxonomy (NCBI): domain Eukaryota; kingdom Metazoa; phylum Arthropoda; class Insecta; order Orthoptera; family Acrididae; genus Schistocerca; species Schistocerca cancellata. The sequence continues at coordinate 376,492,577 of NC_064629.1, read as the reverse complement.
TATCATATGCTTCACGCATTGATATTTTTACAGATGCACAAATTACTACTAACTTTTCCCTGTCATTATTTGTGCATTCTTTTTTGAACCAAGAGTGCAACAGTCTCTGCTTCCTTAGCAGTTTCCAAATTTTGTTATTAAATCATGGTGGGTCTTTTACATACTTAATCCACTTATTCAATACATACTTTTCCAGGGTGTCAATCTGTTTAACCTTTAACAATGAATCTTCTATGATTCCATCATATCTAAGTGGAATGCTAACAACTGTTTTCTGCTCTTTATAGCAAAAATATTCTCCTAGTCCTCTTGATGGACTTATTGACTGTAGTAGCCATTGTCACTATGATCACTACGTGATCACTAATCCCTATCTCCATACTGACACCACCAAATTATAAGATCTAAAATACTTCCATTGTGTGTGAGCTGTTGAACTAGCTGCTCAAGACAGTTTTCAGATAACATCTTCAAAATTACTTCACAAGACTGCCTGTCCATATCACCTGCAATGAATCTGTCTGTCCCAGTCCTTACTCAGTAGGTTAAAGTTAATGTCAATTAATATTGCCAGATCTGTGTATTTCTGCGCTACTCTGCAGAGACATTCTTTGAATGATTCTAAAACTGTCATGCCAGAATCAGGTGGCCAGTAAAACATTTGATAATGAACCTGAGTTCACCTAAATGTGTTACACACATCTAGATAAATTGACACTCAGACTCAATTTTGACTTTGACAGATACAATATTTTTTGCCAGCTGCAACAAACACTCATCTTCCTATGGTATCTAAGCTGTCTTTTTGATATATATTCCACGTCTTGCTAAATATTTCAGAGCTTTCTACTTTGGGTGTCAGCCAGCTTTTGGTTCTGAGCATAATTTTAGTGTGACAACCTTCCTGGAGGGCCTTAAACTCAGGAACTTTGTTACGAATATTCTGAAAATTTAATGTTAAAATTTTGACAGTTAAGGTGTCTTTATCTTATTATCTTGAAGTTGAAGCTCTTCTGTCTGTGTCTGCTTGCAAATAAATTTGTTGTTAGAAGAGGTCTGTCTGGAGCAAAACAAAGTATTTTTCTTTTCTTTTATTACCCAGACATTGAAGTTTTAACACCAGTGGGCTTTTATTTTCTTTTTATTAATCAACAGGAAAAATGCTCTTTACTGCTTGTACACACATAAATTAGAGTTTTCAAGAAACTATTTACAAATTTGAAAAACCAGACAAAGTTTTGTATATATACCTTGTTATGACAGGTTGAACTGCAAAGCAAAACAAAAAACCAGAAAAACCAAGCTATGCGGTATATATATGGTAGATATAAAACTTTGTATGTTTTTCAAATTTGTAAACACTTTCTTAAAAACTCAAATTTATATGTGTACAAGTAGTAAAGAGCATCTTCCTGTTGTTTGGTAGAAAGAGAATAAAAGTGCACTGAGGATGCTGAAGCTTCAGAGAAGCATGTCTGGGTAATAGAAGAAGGAAAAAACAGTGTTTTGATTCCAAAAACAAATTTATGTCTTTACTTTGTATGTGGTCTTATATTGCTCTCTGTGTAATGACCGTCACATGTTTATCAGGGGACCTCAAGCTACCACCTAGCCTAAAAAAAGACCATGTACACTCCTCATGTATTCTGCTACTCAAGCAGCTGCTTCCTTTGTGTAGATAACTCCTGACCTATCAAGGTAAGTCCTACAATTCTCCATCACATAACACAGGGTCAAAACTCTGCAGCCAAGATTTTCATATAATTGATGGAGCCTTTGGTTGAAACATTCCACTTACTTCCAAGCCAAAGGATCCCAGGTGAGCTACATGGATGTCTGAAAAAAAGTCACAGAGGTAGTAAAGACATTAGTTTAGTTATTCTGCACGTAAAGTGCAGCAGCTGTAATGTTGTCTTGCTGCAATCACTGTCCAGGGATGCAAACCAGCCCTGGAATGTGCATGTATGCTGAACTCAGCACATGGCCTCCAAAAGCATGACCAGATCACAGCCTCATGTGATGAGCAGGCAGCAGCAGTGTGGAGTCATTTTGTCAGCATTCGCATGGGTGTAACTTCAGGCCCCAAGCAGTAGGTCAACACATTGCAGTGATGGGCCTCACAGAAGGCAGTCACATTGGTTGCTCCAGGTGCACGGCTCACCACAAGTAACTCTTGAGTGCAGAGTCAAAGTGGGGACCCCAGTGAAGGATATACTGACAGTGGCCTGCAGAGGCAAACCTACAAAGGTCAAGCAGCATCTTGGTACCTGGTCAGGCTCAGGTGTGAACAATGGTCCTTCAGATAGGCACCCTGAAGTTGGCAGCAGTAAGTCAGTAGGTGGCCTTCCAGCTGGGAGGCACCAGCCCATCTCCCCCTTGGCATATGGACTTTGACACAGTCCATAGTCCTGCAGCTAGTGGAGGCAACATCTCATAACAGCAAGCTGGATGACCCACATCAGGTCGATGACTGTAATAAAGTACCTCTCAGAGCTGGCTGCTGACAGTGACAGTGACTGACTGCATAGGTGAAACATGTAGTATTTATGATGGTTCATTCCACCCCTCTTTTGACAGAGGATTATTCTTCATCATGGAGGGCACAGTAGCAGTGTGGTACCAGGTAGATCATGTGGTAATGCAGGTCACCACTACTGCCACAGTTTGTTGTGTCAGCAATATAGGAGCCTTGCCATTGGTGCTGAAGCTGGACACAGGTAATTCATCCTGCTGTGAGATCCAGGTAGTGATTCTTGCTGTGTCAGCATAGCTCACCTGTAGATTCTTGTGAAAGAACACCTTGCTGGCTACCCATTTGCTTGGCCTCTCTAAAGCTCCTTGCATTATCCCGTGGTGACAGCTGTCTGCTTATTTGGTGATGGGTTACAAATATAAAGTTACATAGCAGTGGCATAACGTGTCTCTACTCTTTGGAAGGTCTAGTCTGCATGTTCATAGTCTGGCATTGTGCTAAAAATAACTTGATAATACATCTTATATTTTTGTGTTCATGTATGTTCCAATCAGGTTTCCATTATGCTAATCCAGCTTGAATTACAGTGTCCAGTGGGTGGTATACTTAATCACTAACAACTAACTTACTAAGGTGTATGCCCCCCGGTAGCTGAGTGGTAGCCGGCATGGCAGCTCAGTGTGTTCGGTCAGAGGGCTGCGTGCCCTCTGTAATAAAAAAAAACTGAGTCAAGGAACCAACGATCAACTTGAACGAATGTCTTGTGACAGCTGCCTAGACCAAACACAATGAACTATATCGAACAAAGTGAAAAGAAAAAAAAAAATGGTCAGCACAACAGAATGTCAATCCTAAGGGCCTGGGTTCAATTCCCGGCTAGGTCAGAAATTTTCTCCGCTCAGGGACTGGGTGTTATGTTGTCCTAATCATCATCATTTCATCCCCATTCTGTACCTGAGGCGGAAACACATATTTCCATGATCTTGTGGTGTTGACTATTACATGTGCTAAAGCACTTTTCTGACACCAGTATGTCCATTTTGTCATGATATTAGGTCACTGAACTTCCTTCATTTTTCACCCATAGGCATTACTACATTGAATCATCACATAATGAGATATTAGATAAAATTGCCAACTCTGTCCAGTGGTTTCTTCACTCACTGTTTTGGTGCATCTCTTGGATTTGTCTTTGCAACAGAGGTGGTTGCCTCATGTTTTCCCATAAAATCCAGCCATGTTACTGTACTGATACGTTACCAATATCCAACTAAAGCAGTCTCATTCACTTCCCCAACTTCCACACTAATTACAGGTTGAATCCTTTCTACACTGTCATGTTTTCCTGAGAGAGTCCGGTGGACCTATCATGACCAAGTGTGTCATTACCACCTCTTTACCCACATTTGCCATTTGCAATGTAATTAATATCAGCTATAACCTCTAGTGCATCCTTCATAGTATCTACAATAAAATTGTCATCTACAGCATGACACAAGAATCATTGGCATGTGCCACATTCATTCAGAAATACACCTCCACAGGTTCCATTGTCTGAATACACACCCATCAACTTCCAATGGGGCAGATACCACTCCACCTAAATCAGTACCATCCATTTGCTATTCACATCATTCAGTACAGAACACATTTACTTCATTTGACACTACAGCTGATTTAGACTCTTGAATTCATGCCAGATATTAGAGTTGTTAATACCACATTTTTTTTTTAAATTTCCACAGCCCTGCTATCTTCATTTAATTTTTCCCTATCGCCATGGTTGAACCAACATTCCTATACAGCATTTGATCATCCTTGCTTCATTATTTTTCCGTACCCTATCTATAAAACTCTTGACAGGTTAAACTAAGTCAACAATAGTTAAACTTGGTGTGTGAGCAGCTAAATTGGATGAGGCTCTGTTCCCTCTTACAGCATTTAACTGCCTACACAGTATAGTATTATCTGCTCCTAACTTAGCTATCTGCTCTAATAATGAGTGTACAACTTCCTGGTGGTAGCACCTGTGGTCCTGGCTCAGTCATTGTAAAGTCTTTATCCAGTACACAAGAGAAAAATAGGAGAAACAAAAAATTGGAAGAATAGAAGCATAGCTAATCATAACACTGAAACATCACCCTCAGTCTTTGGGCATGATCATAAGCCATTGAGATTCATGACACTGCCTAATATAGTTACCCGATCTACAGCATGTAGAGCAGATCATTGGAGCTGATTGCATTACATTAGATTAGATTAGATTAATGCTAGTTCCATGGATCATGAATACGATATTTCGTAAGGATGTGGAATGAGTCAAATTTTCCAATACATGATATAATTAAGTTAATATACCAACATAATTAAGTTAATATAACAACATTTTTATTTTTTTATTTTTTTTAATGTTTTTTATAATTTTTTGTTTGTTTTTTTTTTCTTTTTTTCTTAATTTATATCTAAAAATTCCTCTATGGAGTAGAAGGAGTTGTCATTCAGAAATTCTTTTAATTTGTTCTTAAATACTTGTTGGTTATCTGTCACACTTTTGATACTATTTGGTAAGTGACCAAAGACTTTAGTGGCAGTATAATTCACCCCTTTCTGTGCCAAAGTTAGATTTAATCTTGAATAGTGAAGATCATCCTTTCTCCTAGTATTGTAGTTATGCACACTGTTATTACTTTTGAATTGGGTTTGGTTGTTAATAACAAATTTCATAAGAGAGTATATATACTGAGAAGCTACTGTGAATATCCCTAGATCCTTAGATAAATGTCTGCAGGATGATCGTGGGTGGACTCCAGCTATTATTCTGATTACACGTTTTTGTGCAATAAATACTTTATTCCTCAGTGATGAATTACCCCAAAATATGATGCCATATGCAAGCAATGAGTGAAAATAGGCATAGTAAGCTAATTTACTAAGATGTTTATCACCAAAATTTGCAATGACCCATATTGCTTAAGTAGCTGAACTCCAACGTTTCAACAGATCATCAATGTGTTTCTTCCAATTTAATCTCTCATCAATGGACACACCTAAAAATTTTGAATACTCTACCTTAGATACAGGCTTCTGATTAAGGTCTATATTTATTAATGGCGTCATACCACTTACTGTACAGAAGTGTATGTACTGTATCTTATCAAAATTCAGTGAGAGTCCGTTTACAAGGAACCACTTAGTAATTTTCTGAAAGACATTATTGACAATTTCATCAATTAATTCTTGTTTGTCAGGCGTGATTACTATACTTGTATCATCAGCAAAGAGAACTAACTTTGCCTCTTCATGAATATAGAATGGTAAGTCATTAATATATATTAAGAACAACAAAGGACCCAAAACCGACCCTTGTGGAACCCCATTCTTGATAGTTCCCCAGTTTGAGGAATGTGCTGATCTTTGCATATTATGAGAACTGCTTATTTCAACTTTCTGCACTCTTCCAGTTAGGTACGAATTAAACCATTTGTGCACTGTCCCACTCATGCCACAATACTTGAGCTTGTCTAGCAGAATTTCATGATTTACACAATCGAAAGCCTTTGAGAGATCACAAAAAATCCCAATGGGTGGTGTTCGGTTATTCAGATCATTCAAAATTTGATTGGTGAAAGCATATATGGCATTTTCTGTTGAAAAACCTTTCTGGAAACCAAACTAACATTTTGTTAGTACTTCATTTTTACAGATATGTAAAGCTACTCTTAAATACATTACTTTCTCAAAAATTTTGGATAAAGCTGTTAGAAGGGAGATTGGATGGTAATTGTTGATATCAGATCTATCCCCTTTTTTATGCAAATGTATAACAATAGCATACTTCAGTCTATCAGGGAAAATGCCCTGTTCCAGAGAGCTATTATACAGGTGGCTGAGAATCTTACTTATCTGCTGAGAACAAGCTTTTAGTATTTTGCTGGAAATGCTATCAATTCCATGTGAGTTTTTGCTTTTAAGCAAGTTTATTATTTTCCTAATTTCAGAGGGAGAAGTGGGTGAGATTTCAATTGTATCAAATTGCGTAGGTATGGCCTCTTCCATTAACTGCCTAGCATCTTCTAATGAACACCTGGATCCTACTAAATCCACAACATTTAGAAAATGATTATTAAAAATATTTTCAACTTCTGACTTTTTGTTCATAAATTTTTCATTCAATTTGATGGTAATACTGTCTTCCTGGGCTCTTGGTTGACCTGTTTCTCTCTTAATAATATTCCAAATTGTTTTAATTTTATTATCAGAGTTGCTGATTTCAGACATGATACACATACTTCTGGATTTTTTAATAACTTTTCTTAATATAGCACAGTAGTTTTTATAATGTTTGATAGTCTCTGGGTCAGTACTCTTTCTTGCTGTCAGATACATTTCCCTTTTCTGGTTACAAGATATTTTTATACCCTTAGTAAGCCATGGTTTGTTACATGGTTTCTTACGAGTACATTTAACTATTTTCTTGGGGAAGCAGTTTTCAAATGCATTTACAAAAGTGTCATGGAATAAATTATATTTTAAATTGGCATCAGGTTCGTGGTACACCTCATCCCAGTCTAACTGCTGTAGGCTTTCCCTGAAATTTGCAATTGTTAAATCGTTGACTGAACGTACTACTTTGGAGGACTGTTTAGTACTGCTGAATGGAGCTATGTCATATATTGTAACTAGCTGTGCACCATGATCAGAAAGACCATTCTCAACAGGCTGAGCATTTATCTGGTTAAACTTATCTTGGTCTATAAAGAAGTTATCTATCAGTGACCTGCTATCCTTTACCACCCGAGTAGGAAAATCAATAATGGGTGTCAAATTGAAAGAACCAAGTAATACTTCAAGGTCATCTTTCCTATTACCCCCTTTCAGAGAATCTACATTGAAGTCCCCACAAATAATAATTTGCTTCCCCCGTCTGACAGATAGCACAACAAGGAGTCCAAAATTTTCAGAAATAGATGAAAATTTCCCGATGGGGACCTATATACAGTTACAATTATAAATGTGCCTTTATTTAATTTAAGCTCACAGGCACATACTTCTATATGTTTCTCTAGACAAAACCTTTTTGTTTCTATACTTTTTGCACATTGACAACTTTTGACATATATGGCAACTCCTCCTTTCTCCATATTTTCTCTAATTACATGTGCAGAGAGCTTATATCCACTTACATTTACCTTATCCATATCAGTAACAATGTGATGCTCAGACAGACATAGTATATCTATTTCATCCTCAGCTCCTAAATCTTCTAAACAAACCAGAAGCTCATCTATTTTATTCTTTAAACTCCCAATATTTTGATGAAATATACTTACATTATTTTTAATTATACTTTTATGAGAACCTTTCCTTACTCTAACATTTGCAGTACTCTCCTGTCTGAGTTTCTCATTCTGCTTAGGCCTAGTTCCTATACCAGTGGTCACATGGTGTTCAGAGAGGCAGATACCAGGCACACTATGTCTTCATCTGACCTATCAAACTTAAGCCTAAAACTTATTCACCAGTCCACATTTTCTACCATCACACCCACAAAAGAACAAAAAAATAGTTACTGCACACACCCCATTTTCAGTGTCTGGAAAGTTCATTGCTGGATGATGGTATAGACATTAAAGCACTAACAGTGCCTCATGCATAGGGCACTGGAGGCTGTGATACCTATCAGGAGAGAGCCTTCTAGAGGAGTAACTTCCATCTGGACTGAGTTAATGCAGAAATTAAGATGGGAAACATAAAGAGCCAGAAAGATATTTAAGAAAAGCATGACCAAAGAAGAAAGAAGCTGAAGGCTGCATAGGTACAGGTATATTAAACAGTGGTTTGAGAAAGAGTTATAGAAAACAAAATGGGATGATGGAAATAATTTGTGGAGACTAACTAACCAATCCCTGGGGAATACCATACAAAACAATCTGTGAAAAATACAATCAGCAACAGTCTTATTCACAGTCAAAAGAAATGATGGGGCAGTAACAGAAGAACAGTCATTTGCCCTACTAACGGGAACACTGGTTCCTGACAACGAAGAAGAAGACAAGACAGAAGATCAACTTAGGTTATGAAAAATGTTATGGGATGGCTATAGAAACAATAATGTTGTGCACCATTTGCACAAGAAAAAATCAGGCAAATAATTTCAGGACTGAAAAAGAAAACATCTCTGAGACTGGATGGGATTGCTGCCAAAATAATACAAACTTTATGTAACCAATTAGATATTTACTTTCATGAACTGTACAATGAATCTCTCTTGCAGGGAAGTGTCCCTCCACTGTGGGAGAGTGCTGAAGTGATGATTATTACTACAGGCCAAGACTAGGATCTGATGATACCCAAATCACACAGACCAAAATGCGTTCTGAAAGTTCTTGGCAAGATATTTGAAAGACTATTATGCAAGAGATTAAAAGATCATGGACTACTGCATGGGGTGAGCCCTCACCTGTGCAGCTTTAGAAGAGGCAATTCAACTGGAGATACAATTAATAATGTGATCTCAATAGCAACAGATACTCATTCTATGTACACTTTAGCTATAATTATTGATATTGCTGGTATTTTCGACATTCTATGGCGACTGTCTTTCTTCAGTCACTTTAGGGTGTTGGAGTGCCCAGAAACACTGTATACTTGCCTGAGAGACTATTTCCATGTGATACATGCATCTTTAATATGTCCGAGAAAGGAGATAATGAAGACAATAACAGAAGATTGTCCCCAGGGATTAATGTGTGGTCTAGAGTTTTGAAATGTAGCATTGGACCCCATACTACAGAAGTTACAGGACAGTGCTAATGTAAATGGATTGGTAGCATTTGCAGATGACACACTGCTCATTGTAAGCAGTGACTACAGAACAATTATAGTATATAAATGTAATGCAGTGCTCCATGAAATTTAAGGATGAACTCAATAGGCCAAAATGTCGCTGGCACATCATGAAACTATTTACCTCATGCTGAAGAGGAACCTACGAAGAACTCCTAAAATAAAATTAAATGATATAAAAATTAGAAGACGTGCAGTAACAAGATATCTAGGGATATTCCTGGATGAACACTGCATCTTTTGCACATCATATGGAAGAGGCATGCAAAAAAGGTACAACAAAATAATAACCATTGCATACCTCTATAAGCAACTTCCACCTCCCTTGAAAACATATACCACCAGTCTATATTGGCACCAGTTGTAGGATATAGTGTAATTTTTGGGCTTATAAATTGCATCTTGTGATGCCAGTCTCATTGATCAGAAAAGCTCATCGAGGAGTGTTACTAAGATTAATGGGTGCCTATTGCACTACCCTGAATGATGCATTGTTAGTAATTCTAGGAACATGTCAAATTGAATAACAAATCAGAAACAGGGGAGCCCTTTATTGATTAAAGAAAGGCAATCAAATGGAAGTACAAAACAAAATTGGAACTGAGGCTAAAACAAAAAGTTAATACAAGATCACATATTGGAACCATGACAAAATGAATGGGACACTTCAGGCACAAGCAGGAGATATACTAACTTTCCCTAACATCAGGGAGAGACTAAAAATGAAGAGTAGAGTGGACTGATACATTATCTGATTAGTCATGACCCAAGTGCTACTGACAGTTGGGTACTTGGTTAAGGGTTTTATTGTACTTTTGTAGTGGTAGAGAGTTACCATAGGATTGGCACTTTTATTAAGTACCAAGTACACTGAAGTGCCAAAGAAACTAATGCAGGCATGTGTATTCAAATACAGAGATATGTAAACAGGCAGGATATGATGCTGCATTTGGCAGTGCTTATATAAGTGCCTGCTGCACTTCTTAGATTGGTTACTGCTGCTACAATGACAAGTTATCAAGATTTAAGTGAGTTTGAATGTAGTGTTATAGTCAGCGCACGAGCGATGGGATACAGCATCTTCGAGGTAGAGATGAGGTGGGGATTTTCCCATACAACCATTTCATGAATGTACCGTGAATATCTGGCATCTGAGAAAACATAAAATCTCCGACATCGCTGCGACCGGAAAAAGATCCTACAAGGACGGGACCAATGATGACTGAAAAGAATCATTCAACATGACAGAAGTGCAACCCTTCCGCAGATTGATACAGATTTCAATGCTGGGCCATCAACAAGTATCAATGTGTGAACCATCCAACAAAACATCATCAGTATGAGCTTTCAGAGCTGAAGGCCCATTCATGTACCCTTAATGTTTGCACAACACAAAGCTTTATGGCTCACCTGGGCCCATCAACACCAACATTGAACTGTTGATGACTGGAAACATATTACCTGGTCAGACGAGTCTCATTTCAAATTGTATTGAGCAAATGGACGTATATGTGTATAGAGACAATCTCATAAGTCCATGGACCCTGCATGTCAGTGGGGACTGTTCAAGCTGGTGGAGGCTCTGTAATGGTGTGGGGCATGTGCAGTTGGAGTGATATGGGACCCTTGATACATCTAGACAGGAAAAGAAACAATAAAGGTTATGTACTGTATAATAAGTTGTTAACATATTGTATAAATTGTATTGCAGGCTGCAAAATTACCATAAGTGTTATATATGCTCTTATTAATTGTTCATGTCTAGAATTTCAGAAATGCCTGTTTAAATACATTAATTATTATAACCTTTTTTTAAGTAATTTGATGTGTCTCCAGTACAAAAACTTTTGATTTGTAACTGTACATTATGAGATGAATAAACTACATTCTACATTCCATGTGAAATTTTATCCCTAGATTTCATAAAGGTTTTGACCAGATACAATTAATGTTCAGCATAATGTTCATACACATACACTCCTGGAAATTGAAATAAGAACACCGTGAATTCATTGTCCCAGGAAGGGGAAACTTTATTGACACATTCCTGGGGTCAGATACATCACATGATCACACTGACAGAACCACAGGCACATAGACACAGGCAACAGAGCATGCACAATGTCGGCACTAGTACAGTGTATATCCACCTTTCGCAGCAATGCAGGCTGCTATTCTCCCATGGAGACGATCATAGAGATGCTGGATGTAGTCCTGTGGAACGGCTTGCCATGCCATTTCCACCTGGCGCCTCAGTTGGACCAGCGTTCATGCTGGACGTGCAGACCGCGTGAGACGACGCTTCATCCAGTCCCAAACATGCTCAATGGGGGACAGATCCAGAGATCTTGCTGGCCAGGGTAGTTGACTTACACCTTCTAGAGCACGTTGGGTGGCACGGGATACATGCGGACGTGCATTGTCCTGTTGGAACAGCAAGTTCCCTTAACGGTCTAGGAATGGTAGAACGATGGGTTCGATGACGGTTTGGATGTACCGTGCACTATTCAGTGTCCCCTCGACGATCACCAGTGGTGTACGGCCAGTGTAGGAGATCGCTCCCCACACCATGATGCCGGGTGTTGGTCCTGTGTGCCTCGGTCGTATGCAGTCCTGATTGTGGCGCTCACCTGCACGGCGCCAAACACGCATACGACCATCATTGGCACCAAGGCAGAAGCGACTCTCATCGCTGAAGACGACACGTCTCCATTCGTCCCTCCATTCACGCCTGTCGCGACACCACTGGAGGCGGGCTGCACGATGTTGGGGCGTGAGCGGAAGATGGCCTAACGGTGTGCGGGACCGTAGCCCAGCTTCATGGATTGCGAATGGTCCTCGCTGATACCCCAGGAGCAACAGTGTCCCTAATTTGCTGGGAAGTGGCGGTGCGGTCACCTACGGCACTGCGTAGGATCCTACGGTCTTGGCGTGCATCCGTGCGTCGCTGCGGTTCGGTCCCAGGTCGACGGGCACGTGCACCTTCCGCCGACCACTGGCGACAACATTGATGTACTGTGGAGACCTCACACCCCACGTGTTGAGCAATTCGGCGGTACGTCCACCCGGCCTCCCGCATGCCCACTATACGCCCTCGCTCAAAGTCCGTCAACTGCACATACGGTTCACGTCCACGCTGTCGCGGCATGCTACCAGTGTTAAAGACTGCGATGGAGCTCCGTATGCCACGGCAAACTGGCTGACACTGACGGCGGCGGTGCACAAATGCTGCGCAGCTAGCGCCATTCGACGGCCAACACCGCGGTTCCTGGTGTGTCCGCTGTGCCGTGCGTGTGATCATTGCTTGTACAGCCCTCTCGCAGTGTCCGGAGCAAGTATGGTGGGTCTGACACACCGGTGTCAATGTGTTCTTTTTTCCATTTCCAGGAGTGTATTACTGGGGCCAAAATGAAAAGAGTCCATCATATTCTTCTGTCCAGGCAGTTCATTCCCAGCATGTCAAAAGTGCAATGCATGGAGCATTTAGTGACTGCAGTAGCAAAATCTCATTGAAATATCTCCCACAACACTGAAAGAAATTCTGGTCATACGTAAATTCTGACAGTGGCACCAAAGTCAGTGCCCAGACATTCATGGACAGCATGGGAGCTAAAATTGAGGGTAGCAGAGCAAAAGTAGAAATACTGAACTCTGTATTCAGGGGTTCATTTACTAAGTAAACTACAAATGTACTGCCCAAGGTTACTTCTCACACCACTGAAAAGATAAGTGATCTAGATATTAGTGTCAGTAACATTGAGAAACTTCTAAAATCACTAAACTAAACAAGGCTCCAGGGTCCAGTAGGAGCTCTGTCATATTCTGTACAGAACTTGTAACAGAGCTCCTGTTTTAAACGTAACAAAAAAGTGTGCCTAGAGACTGGAAAAAAGTACAGGTCACAACTGTTTAAAAGTAAGGTAACAAGCCAATTTCACTACTGTCTTCATTCTCAAAAATAACAGAATCAATCATGAAAGAGAGACCAGTGAGTTACATCAATACATACAAGCTTCTTAATTAAGCACAGTTTGGTTTCTGAAGTGGGAGAAGTACAATGTCATCCATTACAGAGTTCACAAATGTGGTACCTGAGACCCTTGACAACGATGATTGAATGAGATTTTCACTCTTTAGTGGAGTGTGGACTGATATGGAACTTCCTGGCAGATTAAAACTGTGTGCCAGACCGAGACTAGAACTCAGGACCTTTGTCTTTCACAGGCAAGTGTTCTACTGACTGAGCAACCCAAGCATGACTCACAATCCATCATCACAACTTCAATTCTACCAGTACCTTGTCTCCTACCTTCCAAACTTCACAGAAGCTCTTCTGCGAACCTTGTGAGTTAATGAGCATTTTGCTCTCATTTAAGTATATGGCTGAAAGAGTCAGCCTTCACGAATTGTGAAACAAATCCTGTCTTCCAGGACCGTGTGACACAAAGAGAGCAGCTTCACCACAAGATGGGGAAATTCACAGGTGTCTATTGTGCTGAATGAGGCCTAAGTGCTGTAGTGTGCGAGCGAGACAGATGAGAACCTATAGCCTAGGAAAACCCAGTAGAAGCTGTTTGTGGCCAGGGAGATGTAGTAGTGTAAAATATGGCAGGCCTAAGATCAGCCATAAAGGGAAACATTTATGACAACTATTTAATTCTTTAGCAATTCAGGGAATGAAACCACAGTAATTTTAATCTACAGTCCTTCATAAATTTTCATGGTGATCCCAATGAAGCTTGAATATTGATCATATGTATAATAGCTTAGGATTTACTGTTAAAGAGAAATTAACAAGTTTTGTAACAAAGACCTGAATGCTAAAATCTGAACACTTTGGGCAATCTTAATGATCAACATTTCATATATAAGCCCATCATTAAAATGACAAATGTTCTAAATATCAACTTTGTAACTTTTTTTCGAAAGATATAGTAAAATTTAAATTATCAGTATTTTCAATTAAGCATCAGATCATCATTTCCTCCACACAAAACACAATGAACGATGACAACATGAAACCTTATTGAATCATTAGGTAATAGAATATTTGTTGTAAAGTTTAATGCATAATAGTTACTTTTGTTCTTTATTTATTTATCAGAAAGCACATTGGTGCAAGGCTACTGGCTGTGACATTCAAAGCTAAGAAGGAAATTGTATTGGTTTTATGTAAAAGAGTTTAATGTTTATTATGTAATGGACATTATTGTTACTTTATTTAGAACATGAAAGTGGTAAAGCTTTAATTATTTAAATATTTTAAAATTTAAAATAATGTAGAAGAAGCCATAGCCAATCAGATGGATGGCTTCAGGAAAGGGAACTGCCCTAGTCAGTTGAGCAAGGATGTTCAGCACGCAGGAAACACAGGTGTTGCAGTTTACTACTTTCACAAGGGTATCATGTGTCAGGTGCATGATAGTAATGTCTAGTCATTCTCCCGAGTTCAGTGTCTAATTCATAACTGGGGGATGCTGATTCAGTTTTCAGGTGGACTGAGGAGCATAGTTGAATATATATGAGCATGAACTCAACTTGTTGAAGAGATTGGAGTTGGTGCAAGGGGCACACTAGCATCTTCACAGTCCAAAAGTCACCATCAGGGGTCCCTAGTATGTGCAGCAGCAATGAAGAACAAAAATGTGTTTTATACTAAAAGTTAACTGTGATAGGTACTATGACTATGTGTATTACAAGAAATGTTAAGAAAGGTAGGAAAATATTTTTGCCTAGCAAGAATGATAACATACAAACTGCAGAGTATCTGTGCAGTCTGCATCAAATATTCAGATCTGGGGATGAAGATGTGGAGCACAAATGGAAAAAATTAAAAAGCATTTGTGGCGTAGAGCACCATAAATATTGATATTTGTTCAGTGCATAAGTGAGCTATCTTTGAGGTGAGGGCTTTGGGCAGGATGTTGGATGCTAACGGCAGTTAGCCTCCGGACTTGTATCTGTGTAGAAGCTAAGTGTGAATAAATCTGTATTTGAGAGAATTCTAGTTGTTTACCTACAACTATTCCATATTCCGTCACTGGTGACCCCGTTTTTTGTGTAATATGCATCCGAGTTACCGCCCGAAGGGTATTTGCGCGCCTACCGCGTTGGGTTTCTCCGCGATCGCGAGGGCCTTTGTTCAGCTCCAGACAATGGCCTTTCAGCACTCACCGCCGCCCGGATTTCAGCAACATCTCTCCAGCACCTCTGCCGTTGTAGTGGATATGTCGCAAGAATCTTCAGAGTCCTTCAGCCAGAACATGCAGTGGAATTCATCGAGTGCCGCCAGTTTCTTCCAACTGCCAACAGTCGTGGACTCTGGCTTTGCTAGCCTAGATCTTCCCATGTGTTCTCCACAGAGTGTTGGTCAGAACTTTCCTACTCCTGTGTCGAACGCACAATTCAATACAGTTCGTGGTGTCGAGCGAGGTTTTGCTACTTTGGAAAATCCAGTAGTAAATTCAAACTCGAATCAGTTCCCGCCACATGTGTATCCTTCCGTGCCGGCTAGTCAACAGGTGTTCAATGCTCGCCAAATAGCAAATATCACTCCGAGTGTGCATCCTAGTGGACGTGTGTGGGATCCTTGTGTTGCTTCTAATCAAATCAACAATTCTGTGCTGGGCAGTAATTACTCCGACATCTACAACCAGCCCCACCACTCACGGTCGAGTGAATACTGTGTGCATAACGGACATTCACCGGCGCACTTAAGTACTTGTGGCTTCTCTCCGAGTTACCACATCAATGAGAATGCACATTTTGACTACGATCCTCACACTGTTCGAGCGTCTGTCACTTCTCAGCCCCCCCCCCCCCCCCCCCCCCCGGTGTCAAGTGAATTTCACGATTCCTGCATTACGGGACGCCAATAATTCTGACTCGTTATCCTCTGCATGCTCTACTTCCATCCAAAGTAATAGGCGCACCTCCGCAGTGACTGCAGTGCCGAATCTACCAGACTTCAAACCCGCTCACCTGGAGTTCTGGTTTAACCTGGTTGAGCAAACATTCAATGTCTGTACTTTGGACAACGACGCACGCTTCGCCTGCCTCATGAACCATCTTCACGACCGCGTCGATTTAATTTACAATCTGGTCAAAGCACCCCCCCTAGCAGGGAAGTATGCTGTGGCGAAACAGATGATACTGGAGCGCGTCTCTAAAACCAGGAGAGAAAATGTGCGACAGCTCATCAACGAAGAGCATCTCGGCGACAGGTCTCCGTCCCAGCTGTGGCGGTGCATCCGTCTTCTCGTCGATGAGCAAGTTATGCCTGATGACACGCTCACAGAAATCTGGACTGAAAAGCTGCCTTTGCCTGTCCAGACTGCAATCTCTGCGTATGAAGATAGGCCAGTAAATGAACGTTTACGCACCGCCGACAGAGCATACTCCGCCAGGCAACATGAGCTCCGTGCACTGCATTCTGGACGTGACCGCACTAAGACGCTTTCTGACGCCACGCCCTTGTCTGGTGCTGCTAATAACAAGTTCGTTAAACTAGCCGCCCTGCCTGCACCTTCAACTCCCCGCAACGACAGTGCATCGGCCTCTGTGGAAGACTCTGGGGCACATACTCTGTCACCTAGCAACTACCCACAGGAGCACAGGCCCGCCCAACCTTACTGTTTCTCCCACGCGAGATTCGGGGAGCAAGCTCGCAAATGACAATCACCGTGTTCTTACCCAAACTCCAACCGCAGGTAGGCTACGGTGCCACCTCCTGCGATGTAAACAACGGGCACCATCCCACGTTGCACTCCGTTTCGGACAACAACAGTAAGTGTGGTCGAGTCTATGTTCGCGATTTATGATCAGGTGTATGTTTTCTGGTAGACACTGGCCCAGATGTCTCTTTGCTGCTGGTTCGCCTAGCAACCAATAAAGTGCAACCACACAAAACAGTACCTCGTGCAGTGAACTTGTCTGCCCTACAGTGTTCGGGTTCCACTTTGTATACAGTGAAACTTTCGCCCGAGTGCAAGCTGGAGTGGACATTTCTAGTGACAACAATTGAAGAAACTATTCTCGGAATTGGTTTCCTCAAGCACTATCAGTTGTCACTAGATTTTGTGCAAAATACTGTGTTTCCCCCCCCCCCCCCCCCCCCCCCTTTAACAAACATATCCCTTTTGCTCCGCCGAGTGACAGTTCGGCTAACACCAAACATGTGTGCTGTGCTAAGAAGTGTGTAAACCTATCCTTGGAGCTGCAATCTTGGACAAACAAGTGGCTAGTGGAGTGTGCCAAGTCTTCGAAGTTGCAGATGGAATGTATGGAAATGCTGCTGCATCTCTGCAACATACACCACGAGTTGGCTTCCACACAACAACGCCTCGTGGCACTACAAGCAGACGACTCGTCGGCTACAGATAAGGTCAGTCCATGCCAATCTGGTGTTCCTGTGCCCACGCACATTAACGACAATGTTGTGAAGTCTGTAAACTTTGTCAGCACCCCCTTTTGTAATGATAGTGTATGCCCGAGTGCTCATGCTCCTTGCGTTCTGAACGGACAATTAACTTGCCAAGCTCGTGGCAATGAACTACGGGCATCTGCTGTTCGGCCACACCCACTTGTGCCTACAGTGCTTGTAGCGGCACAGCCCACTACCAAGAACCAGTGTACCAACCTTGCCCATGTTAACACACGTGCGGCCTTTACGCAGCCTACGAGCGGTTGGCACACCTGTACTTCCGTGCCCTCAGCGCCACAGCTTTGCCCATCCGCAACTGCCTGCTCTGCTTCACGGACATCTGACAGTCGTGCCACGCCATGTATTGCAGTGGTCACTAATGGCACAGTTCATCGGTTACGTCTAACCGATGGGCCCCCCATATCGCAACGCTCACGCCGCCTCAAGCCGGAATTTATGAAAATTGCAAAAGAACAGTTGGATGATCTATTACAAAAGGGAATAATTGAACCTTCTTCCGGTTGCTGGGCTAGTCCTATCCTGTTTGACTAAAAGAAAGGCGTTTAAATGTTTCGTATACATGGACGACATATTGGTTTTTGCTTCTACTTTGGAACAGAGTAGCACTTGTTCATCAGGTACTGACTGAAACGTACTCAACTGAAACAACGCTACTCCTTATATACCCGATTCACATCTTATTAACATTGCAAAACAATTCAAGGTTAGCCGCTTTACCACCAACTGATTACTTGCCAACGACCCCCAGCCACCCGCCGACCCTTGGCCCTGACATCACGGGGAGTAGCGTTGTTTCAGTTGAGTACGTTTCAGTCAGTACCTGATGAACAAGTGCTACTACAGTCATAGGTCTGAACAGTGAAACAGTGCATAAAATCATGGCTTTCAAAGAAGAAAGGTATTTATAATATTATTTTAATTAATTTGCGTTAACTCGGAGCGATACAATGAGTTCGCCCGATTCCAATGAGAGTTCTTCCAACAGTGTCTCTTTATTGAGTAACGAATCGTTTCCTCCGAGACGCAATATTAATAGTAGTACGATTCGACGCTTAGTTTTTGAAAGTGACAGTGAAGGTGAGAATGAAGAATCACTCATTCGAAGCCAAGAATCTGATGATCGATTTGTCCAACGTTGTGCAGATTGGGCAGCATGTATCGATGAGAAGGTACCTGTGTCAACTAAAGACTTACACTATGGAAGACAGACAATAGTTCTCAAAGGTTTGGGTTGGCCAAGCTGTTTATATGATAACGCAGTAATGAATGCAGTACCAAACACGACATACAAATTATTTACTTGTAATGAAGAATTTGAGAGACATTTTAATTGGAGTGTTGTAGCGTTTAGGAGATATGATCACTTTATGCGTATTTGTTCTCTAAAAGATAGAGATTTGATAACATGGACAAGATTTGATACGATGCGTAAGTTACGGTATAGGATTAAGATTGTCAATGTTAATTATAAATTAATATCACTTAACCAATCACATAATTATTGTCTCAGACACTACAATCATATGAGAAAGCCAGTTTTATATAATGTTTTATGTTCAGATTGTTATTTGAATGTTATTGTTAATACTCACGACGAAGGTAAATTACGTATACTAACCAATAATCATTTTGTAAATAGACCATTTAATGTATTATATCTGACTGAACAACCGACACAGGACCATTATGGATTTACAACACAAGAAATACTATGTATATCCAAGGCTCATTACTTTGAAACTTTATTACAGATGAGCAATATTTTATTTTGTAGAATATGTTTGAAAGCAACGTTTGCTGAAAGAATCAAAAGTATTTTCACTAAAGATTCAATAAGATCCGTAAATCAAGGTACACAGTGTGACTTATAAAATTTTAATTCTATTTTCAGATCTATTATTACGACTGGCAGATATCCATTTCATTATCTCACGCCATCGCAAAAGGATATAGATTCATTTTTTAATATGTCCAAAAAGGACATCTCATCTGATTCATCTGATTACTCAGACAAAGACTATAGAAGACCGACTACACCTGGAAAAGACATAGACTCTGGACGTAAATGAAAAAACTCCGATACGAAAGAACATAAAGAAGTAAGTCAAGTAAAAAAACCAAAGTCAATAACTGTGACAAGCGACAATGACGATACTGACGGAATAACGATAGATGTAATAGAAATTGTAAGTTTACTTGTAAAGATAATTAATTTATTTGACGATCCAGAAGAATGTCTAAATTCATTCTATGGTTACATGCTCACTTTGAAAAAAAAATATCAAATTGAACATTTACAAACTTTACAGCAAATTGAAAGGAGAATGGGAGAAATCACCTCAAACGACATCATTAATTACTTGTGTTTCCAATTTAGAGAATTGGATTGGACACACTCTGTGTTCATCCAAAGCCAATACTCGAAGTGTTATAAAGACATTACAAATTGCGTTTGATTCTTTTGTAAACAAAGTCAAAGAAACAGATTTCTCTTCATCCTTGCTGAAAAATCAGAAACTCACTCAGAGCACATCCACGTCATCCACTGTTGCAATAGACGAAATGGATGGTGCAGATGTTACTTCAGAACATACATCACTAATAGAGTTGGGAAGCCAGAATTTACATCAGTCTTTAACACATCCAATGAACAAGGCCGAAGAAATTTATTCCAGTGTTTCAGTGCAAAAAAACAATGCCATTACATCCTCTTCATGGATCGAGGAAGAACAACCATTTTATATGATTGTTCAATTTTATCCAACACAGACAATAAAACATATCAACAGATCTCAGTGGTGGAGACAAAAAGAGGGAAATGAAATTATTTGTGAATCCTGATTCAAGCCATTCTCCCTTGAATCAAGCTGTAAGGAACCTTATAGTAATATCCCAACAACACCTGGACAGACTTACAAAAAATGGACAGGAGGTCACAAAAAAAAATATTCCTTTGAGGAACTCGTATGTACAGTAAAAAATAATTTAACTGTACCTATTAATAAAGTAATAGAAACATCCATATGGAGATGTAATACAACACTTTGTACACTTAGTGATAAAGTATTACCAAATATTATTAAACACATTCAAATTGAAACAAGTCATTTAAATGTAATTCAGCTGTATGAATATATATGTAATGCTCAATATATTTATTTTGAATCATATGTTTCAAATTTTAATGACTTTTATTATGATGAAAATGTCAGTGGAAAAATTGTAAAAGATTTGTTACGATATCAATTTCAAGATGATGAAGAAGCTATAAGACATTTTATTATTACATTATTCCATGTACTTAAACGAAGTGATGGAAAAAAATTGTTTAAATTTGATAGGAGACCCAACTTCTTTCAAATCAACATTTGTTCAAATGGTTGCATCAGCAATGTTAAATACTGGTTGGTGTAATAAAAATAACAAATATGTATCATTTGGATTACAAGAATGTGCCAGAAAACGATTAATTGTAATGGATGATCCTAATTATGATCCTGGATGTTTTGAACAATTAAAAACAATATTTTCTGGTAATCCTACTAATATACCTATTAAATTTGAAGGTGATTATACATTGGCTAAAACTCCTGTAATTGTTTGTTCAAATTGTGATTATTTTAAAGGTCATGTGTGGGATGAATGAATTGAAAAATACTATTGGAAGTCATGGAATACAAGGATTATAAAAGAATTAAATCCATATACATTGTACAATTTATTTATTGAATATGAACTGTTACAGTAAAATTGTATACAATAAATGTTTATTAACGATGAATATCTTTATTTAAATCCTCCAATTCTACATTTTCCACATCTTGTCTTTTCTTTCTTGGTACATCTCTTACAATATTAGCACGAGATGTAGTACTTGCGTTTATACTAGTTGCAACTCCAGTACCTGAATCAAATGATATACCACTATAAATTGATGTTATACTTTCACTATCACCTTTCACATACAATTCTCCAGAATGATCTAATGTTTCCACCAAAGTATTATATGTTTCTATAGAAAATCCTATTTCAATTGCTGTAGTCATTTTTACAATCATTTTACAATTTACATAGCTATTTGAATCTGCTGGTGCATTATTAGGAACTGGATTAATACCTAATGTAAAAGAAGGCATTAATTTAACACTTGTTGGTCTATTTAAACGACCTACAAGATGTGATTTTTCAATTCCTTGATCATAATTAAAATATGCAAGATGAACAGATAAAGGTTTTGCAGTTTGTTGTCCAACTTTCTTTAAAACTTTATTATCAGTATTACAAAACTGTCCAGGATAACCATGTGTTCCTAAATAATATTGTGTTCCATTACCAGCAAATCTGTGAGCACGTTTTCTACTTTTTATTATGCCTATTGCAGGTTCATATTCATAATCAAATGTTTTATTTTGATCAACAGCTTTTGAAGCAATACCAACTTCATATAGTTTATGTAAATGGTGTGCTCCATATACTTCATCTGAAGCAAATAAATTTCCGTTGTCATCAGATTTCCCGTGTGGTATTACAAAAGAATCATAATAAGGCCAATTTCTTGGAACTGTTAAACAAGTAGGATAATCATTCATTGCATTAGATCCCCACAAAATATTTTTTACATGACCTTTAGCAGCAATACTACTAATACACATGGGATTATTTTGTTCAGTAGCTATTTTAACTGGTTCATGAGCAATAGCAAGATTTGCACCTTTATTATAAATCAACAGTGGAACATGTGTAATACTACCACATGCACTTAATGTACTTCCAGTTTGAAAACTCGCTTCTAAACCAATAGGATTTAAAGATATCCATAATTTCTTAACAAATGAATTATGTGGTAATGACTCAAATTGAGCTTTACTTAAAAATTGACTTAATTCATTCGTCATAATTTGTGCTCCAGATGTAACTAACCTCTTTGCTACAACTTTGTTATTATTCTCAGGAGCAACAACATCAAACCATTTATATGCATAACCCCATACAAAAAATACTTATTAACATTGCAAAACAATTCAAGGTTAGCCGCTTTCCCACCAACTGATTACTTGCCAACGACCCCCAGCCACCCGCCGACCCTCAGCCCTGACGTCATGGCTGCCACATAGTGCTACTTCGTGCCTTCGGCAGCGGCGGCCGTGATGTCAGGGCCGAGGGTCGGCGGGTGGCTGGGGGTCATTGGCAAGTAATCAGTTGGTGGGAAAGTGGCTAACCTTGAATTGTTTTGTAATGTTAATAAGATGTGATGATGATGATGATGATTGGTGTTTTAGGGCGCACTAATAATAAGATGTGAATCGGGTATATAAGGAGTAGCATTGTTTCAGTTGAGTATGTTTCAGTCAGTACCTGATGAACAAGTGCTACTACAGTCATAGGTCTGAACAGTGAAACAGTGCGTAAAATCGTGGCTTTCAAAGAAGAAAGGTATTTATATTAATAGTAGTACGATTCAACGCTTAGTTTTTGAAAGTGACAGTGAACGTGAGAATGAAGAATCACTCATTCGAAGCCAAGAATCTGATGATTGCTCACCCACATGCAGATGCCACAATGTTTATCACTACTGACGTTAATGACAATGCTATCGGCACAGTACTGAGTCAGACATACAACGATGTTACGACCCCCCCTGCAGTTTTTCTCAAAAAATCTAAACAACGTGTAGAAGAAATACTCAGCATTCAACAGAGAATTACTTGCAGTTTACGAGGCCATAAGACACTTCAGAACTTATCTTGAGGGACGAGATTTCTATGTGCTCACTGATCACAAGCCGTTGGTTCCTGCCATAAAAAATCCTGTGGCTGATCCGCCCCCACAGCACTTTCATCACATCGATTACATCTTGCAATTTACAAATGACATTTGCTACATCCGAGGAGCGAACAATGTGGTTGCCGATTTTCTCTCGCTTGTTGGTGCTGTCACAACCTTAATTGACCTAACGGACCTAACTCGGTTGCAATCGGCAGACCCCGATACCATGCAGTTAATTTCGGACCACAGCTCCTCTCTCCAACCGGTACGCTCTACTTTCCCTGGGATATCTGACTTAGTGTGGTGTGATGAATCGACTGGTATGTTGCGGCCATTCATTCCTAAGCCCCTTCAATGCCAGGTCTTTGACAAACTACACACATTAGCACACCCTGGTGTCAAAGCTTCCACCCGTCTGGTAGCTGAACGGTTTGTCTGGAGAGACATGTGCCGCGACTGTCAGTCTTGGGCAAGGGCATGCCTGTTGTGTCAACAGAACAAAGTTTCCAGGCACACTTCCCCCACCACGTGGCTGTTTTGCCCAACCGCCAGGCCGGTTTCACCATGTACGTGTCGACCTCGCAGGCCCTTTGCCCCCCTCCGAGGGTTTCCGTTACTTGTTTACAGCTACTGACAGGATGACTCGGTGGGCTGAGGCTGTGCCTATTCCGAACATTACCTCTGAGACAGTAAGTCGAGCATTCTTAGATTCATGGATCTCTAGATTTGGCTCACCTGTTTACCTCACCACTGACCAGGGGCGACAATTCGAGTCTTCAGTTTTCTCTGACCTATGTAAAATATGTGGTATTGTCAAAATTCATACTTCTGCATACCACCCCCAAAGCAATGGGCTTGTCGAGTGATGGCATCGCACCTTAAAGTCTGCCCCGCGTTGCCATGACTCACTATGGACAGACGCACTGCCCTTCGTGCTTCTTGGCCTTCGTGCAACTTTCAAGGAAGACCTCAAGGGTTCCGTGGCCGAGTTTGTGTATGGCCAACCTCTGGTTTTGCCTGGAGAATTAGTCACTCCCACCCCACTTCCATGGCCCTCTGAACTCCCTTCACTTCTCGAGCGGGTGCGCTTGCACTGCAGCAAAATTCAGCCGCCACCTCCGGCTGCTCATACACCTCCGCGTGTGTACGTACCGCACACGCTAGACTCTTGTGAGTACGTGTTTCTCAGAGACGACTCAGTCAAAGCCCCGCTTCAGTTGCCCTACATAGGTCCTTACAAGGTCATCAAACGCTCTGAGAATAACATGGATCTCCTCATAAAAGACTCTGTAACCACGGTCTCACTCAACCAAGTGAAACCAGCTTTCATTGAGCCTCAGGTGAACCTGCCTGATTCTGCCCCTATTCCTCCCACACCTGCTTTGAGCGGCCATCCATCTTCCCATCCCATGCATTTGGGTATTGATTCTCCACAGCGTGCTTCTCTGCTGAGCACTGCTCCTTCTCCGCGTTCATCTAATTCGAGTGGCCAATCTTTTTGGGGCTTCACTCCTCACAGCTCTCGCAGTCGAACTGCCAACCACTCGGATTCTACCATTGTGTTACCATCTTCGTGTGACAGCTCTTTGTCACGGCGTTCAAGACACACTGGCTCCTCGTTGCCTTTGGTCATGCTCCCTCGTCTGTCAGCTGATCGCCCAAGCTTTCCCACACCTCCCTGCCTCCCTACCATTGCTTGTACAGGTGCCACCCAAGAATTCATAACACATGTACACCCTGATGACATACATAAATTATCTGTTGTCGTAGATGGCGATACAGCGTGTGTGGTACTCGTGTGTAACAATGTTGAGGGAGGAAGTGCAGAATCTTGTGTGGTGCACCGCTTTAAATTGAGCAGAAGTGCTGCGTGTGGCAATTTGCGTGCCTTTGTTAGGCCTTCTGGCAAGGTGATTCTATGCCTGCCGGTTGACGAAGTGCTACACCTCCACTCCAGGACGGGACGTCGTCTTCAGCCACCGGCGTCGCTTGCTGACTTCGCCGTCAACGTACCGGGTTTCACGCCCCGGTCTCCTACCAGTCGACTGCTTCCGCCTGATGCAGAAGAACTGTACATTACCTTCCTAACTTCTCCCCCCTCCCCCCTCCCCCCATTCACAGGGACGTAATCCATACTGTGCGGGGGGGCGGGAGGGGTGGGGGGGTGGAGGGGGGGATATGTGGCGTAGAGCGCCATAAATATCGATATTTGTTCAGTGCGTAAGTGAGCTATCTTTGATGAGAGGGCTTTGGGCAGGATGTTGGATGCTAACGGCAGTTAGCCTCCGGACTTGTATCTGTGTAGAAGCTAAGTGTGAATAAATCTATATTTGAGAGAATTCTAGTTGTTTACCTACAACTATTCCATATTCCCTCGCATTGATCAATACACCATAGACAAGTACGTTCTGAGCTAGGTCTTAAAGAATGGGAAAGACCCACTCTGGTTTAATAGCAATGTTAGAAAACTGCTATATAAACAAAGAGAGCTTCGTCACAGATTCAAAATAAGTCAAAACTTATTTGACAAATAAAATATGTGAAACAAGCAAAAACGAGCATACAGAGAGCAATGAGAGAAGTGTTCAGTGACTTTAAAAGTAAAACTTTTTGGACCAGTTTCAGTAAAAACCCATTCAATGGTTCAAAACCCTCCATTCACTCACTCAGTCACCACACTTGTACCAAAATGGAAGATAACAGTGAGACTGCCAAAATACTGAATTCAGTCTTCTGAAACTCTTCCACTATGGAAGACTGTAACACAGTTTCTACTTTCAGTCATTGTACAAATGCCAAAATGGCAGGTATTGAGATAACTGATCATGGAATAGAATAGCAACTACAGTTGCTTAATAATGGAAAGGCATCAGGACCAAGTGAGATACCTGTAAGATTCTACATCGATAATGCAGAAGAACTTGCTCCCCTTCTAGCAAAAGTTTATCATAAATCACTGAAACAGCAAAGAGTACCTAGCAACTGGATAAAAGTGAAGGTCATTCCCATTTTCAAGAATGGTCATGGAACAGATGGGCATAATTATAGGCCTATATTGTTGACATCAATCTGTTGTCAAACCATGTAACATGTTTTAGCTCAAGAACTATGAAGTTTTTGAAGAAAGAAAATCTCCTCTATAAAAGTCAACATGAACTCCACAAACAGAGATCTTGTGAAACTCAGCTCTCTCTGTTCCTCCATGAGATCCATAGCACTGTAGGCAATGGTACTCAGGAAGATCACGCGTTTCTCAACTTCAGGAATTTTTTTTAAAGAAATTAGACCAGATTTGCAACTTGATTCAAGACTTCCTTGCTGATAGAACTCAACATGTTGCTCTTATGGAATAAAATTGACAGATGCAAAGGTCATTTCCAGAGTACTCCAAGGAAATGTGATAGGATTGTTACTGTTTACAATGTATATAAATTGTTAATTAGAAAGTGTCAGTAGCTCTTTAAGACTGTCTGCAGATGATGTCATTGTCTATAAGAAAGTACAACACCAGGGGACAGTATAGATTTGCAGAATGACCTGCAGAGGATTGATTAATGGCACAGGCTATGGCAGTTGACCCTGAAAGCAAATAAATGTAACATATTGCTCATAAACAGGAAAAGAAATCCACTACTGTACAACTAGCCTCATATTTGAGGGGATGGATTTTACTCTGTACAGCCATCCTAATTTATGTTTTCATTCATGCAAATGCTGGGATGATTCCTTAATCAAGCCATCCTCATAAAGCATGTGATGTATTCTGTGCATAAACACATTTTGTGCTTTAGGTCTGCATTCTATTGCCCTAATAATTCTTCTCCAGGAGACACAGCCTTATCAAAGTACTGACTGGGTGGGCAGAGAGGCTTGCATGTTTGCATGAACCCAAGGGCTATAATGGCTGTAGTGCAGCTACTTCAAGGGTCTCCCATGTTGGAGAGGCCTCGGCAGATGGGCCAGATGAACAGTGTCCCACAATGACCCACCTCTCCCTTATTCAATCCCATAGTCGTTCCCCAATTCCCCAGTTATCTAACCCAAGGTGTGATGCAGTCCGTATCGAGAGGTGCATGGCACATGGGAACACATACAATTAATAAAGTCTCAGGGATACTGGAAAAGCACCTTGAGTAATTGACCTTGTACCCTGGTGTCAAACAAATAAATTTGCAATTATCATGGGACTGGAATAGAGAACACGAAAGAAAGCAAGGCAAAAACTGTGGGACTTGATGGGACTTCAAACACCCAAGCATTGGGAATGGAACAGAAGGAAGCTGTTTCTGCAACTCAATTGGGCAGTAGACCAGTCCAAGACATGGAAATTGTCAGTGAGAAGTTGGACCATGTTAAGATCAAATCCTTGTCTGGGGCTCAGAGGGGGAAATTTCTCAAAGAACAAAAAGAAAAGGTAGGTAATAATGGCTTCATAAACATAAATGCAGGGACCTGAAAAGACTTGAACTAAAGATTGCCAAAAAAAAGACTCGAAGTCAAGAGGGTAATCAGACCCCTTCTACCGCTAATACAGGGAACAAAAGAAATGGACAGGGAAAGTTTTTGAAAATATTATCGAAAAAAGCAGCATTAGATAACTTGAAATAGTAATCAGCCTTGATAGCAATTAGTTATTAAAAATTAAAAATCAAATTTCAATGGTAAATCATCATCAGACCATGTCTCTGGAATGCAAAACATGATTCTCCTTAGAGGGTAACAGGTACCAATATTATACAATTTATCTACTTAATAGAATTAAGGAGATGGGACCTGGATAAACTGACTAAACCAGAAGTTGTACAGAGTTTCAGGAAGAGCATAAGGGAACAATTGACAGGAATGAGGGAAAGAAATACAGTAGAAGAAGAATAGAAGAATGGGTAGCTTTGAGAGATGAAATAGTGAAGGCAGCAGAGGATCAAGTAGGTAAAAAGACTAGGGCTACTAGAAATCCTTGGGTAACAGAAGAAATATTCAATTTAATTGATGAAAGGAGAAAGGAGAAAATAAAATATAAAAATGCAGTAAATGAAGCAGGCAAAAGGGAATACAAACGTCTCAAAAATGAGATCGACAGGAAGTGCAAAACGGCTAAGCAAGGATGGCTAGAGGGCAAATGTAAGGATGTAGAGGCTTATCTCACTAGGGGTAAGATAGATACTGCCTACAAGAAAATTAAAGAGACCTTTAACACACACACACACACACACACACACACACACACACACACACACACACACACGCGCGCGCACGCACACACACACTCTCTCTCTCTCTCTCTCTCTCTCTCTCTCTCTCTCTCTCTCTCTCTCTATACAATGGTGATGTTTTGAGGACAATATTATGGAAATGGAAGAGGATGTAGATGAAGATGAAATGGGAAATATGATACTGTGTGAAGAGTTTGACAGATCACTGAAAGATCTAAGTTGAAACAAGGCCCCGGGAGTAGAACAACATTCCATTATAACTACTGACAGTCCTGGGAGAGCCAGGCCTAACAAATCTCTGCCATCTAGTGAGCAAAATGTATGAGACAGGCGAAATACCCTCAGACTTCAAGAAGAATATAATAATTCCAATCGCAAAGAAAGCAGGTGTTGACAGATGGGAAATTACCAAACTATCAGTTTAATAAGTCACGGCTGTAAAATACTAACACGAATTCTTTACAGATGAATGGAAAAACTGGCAGAAGCTGACCTCGGGGAAGATCAGTTTGGATTCAGTAGAAATGTTGGAACACATGATACAATACTGACCGTATGACTTATCTTAGAAAATTGATTAAGGAAAGGCAAACCTATGTTTCTAGCATTTGTAGATTTAGAGAAAGCTTTTGACAATGTTGACTGGAATACACTCTTTCAAATTCTGAAGGTGGCAGGGGTAAAATACAGGTAGCGAAAGGCTATTTACAATTTGATCGTGACCTGGGCAAATATCTCAATAAATAAGTGACACATAAAAAAACTACAAAGAATTAAAATTGTCTAGCTTGAAGGGGGAAACCAGATGGCGCTATGGTTGGCCCACTAGATGGTGCTGCCATAGGTCAAACGGATATCAACTGTGTTTTTTTTAAAATATTCCTGTAGTACGTAAAGAAATATGAATGTTTTAGTTTGACCACTTTTCTCGCTTTGTGATAGATGGTGCTATAATAGTCACAAACATATGGCTCACAATTTTAGATGAACAGTTGGTAACAGGTAGGTTTTTTAAATTAAAATACAGAACATAGGTACGTTTGAACATTTTATTTTGGTTGTTCCAATGTGATACATGTGCCTTTGTGAACTTATCATTTCTGAGAACGCATGCTGTTACAGCATGATTACCTTTATATACCACATTAATGCAATAAATCCTCAAAATTATGTCCTTCAACCTCAATGCATTTGGCAATATGTGTAACAAAATTCCTCTCAACAGTGAGTAGTTCACCATCCGTAGTGTTCGCACACGCACTGACAATGTGCTGACGCATGTTGTCAGGCATTGTCGGTGGATCACGATAGCAAATATTGTTCAACTTTCCCCACAGAAAGAAATCCGGGGACATCAGATCCGGTGAATGTGCAGGCCATGGTATGGTGCTTCGACGACCAATCCACCTGTCATGAAATATGCTATTCAATATTGCTTCAACCGCACATGAGCTATGAGCCGAACATCCATCATGTTGGAAGTACATCGCCATTCTGTCATGCAGTGAAACAACTTGTAGTAACATCGGTAGAACATTACGTAGGAAATCAGCATATATTGAACCATTTAGATTGCCATCAATAAAATGGGGGCCAATTATCCTTCCTCCCATAATGCCGCACCATACATTAACCTGCCATGGTCACTGATGTTCCATTTGTCACAGCCATCGTGGATTTTCCATTGCACAATAGTGCAAATTATGCTGGCTTAGATTACCGCTGTTGGTGAATGACGCTTCATCGCTAAATAGAACACGTTCAAAAAATCTGTCATCATCCCGTAATTTCTCTTGCGCCCAGTGGCAGAACCATGGAATTCCTGGTGCCTAGAAATATGGTAGAGTGCAATTAATGTTGATGTAGCATTCTCAACACCAACATTTTTTAGATTCCTGATTCTCACACAATTTATCTGCTACTGATGTGCGGATTAGCCACGACAGCAGCTAAAACACCTACTTGGGCATCATCATTTGTTGCAGGTAGTGGCTGACATTTCACATGTGGCTGAACACTTCCTGTTTCCTTAAATAACGTAACTATCCAGCAAATGGTCTGGACACTTGGATGATGTCATCCAACATACCGAGCAGCATACATAGCACATCCCCATTGGGCATTTTGATCACAATAGCCATACATCAACACGATATTGACCTTTTCCGCAGTTGGTAAACGGTCCATTTTAACACATGTAATGTATCACAAAGCAAATACCATCCACACTGGTGGAATGTTATGTGATACCATGTACTTATACATTTGTTACTATTACAGCTCCATCTATCACAAAGTGAAAAAAGTGGTCCATGTAAAACATTCATATTTCTTTACGAACTACATGAATGTGTAATAAAAAATGGGGGTTCCTATTTTTAAAAATGCAGTTGATATCCATTTGATCTATGGCAGTGCCATCTAGCAGGCCAACCATCTGGTTTCCCCCTTCAAGCTAGATGAGTTTTGTTCTTTGTAGTTTTTTCATAAAACTCAAAGATAAAATTGTATGAGCATTGAAGAAGTGTCTGAACCCATGTCATAATTTTCTTACTCACTTCAAAGAGCATACAACTGATGTAGCCTGTCAGTATTTAATACATAATAAACATTCAGAAGGGCTTATTCAAGAGGATTTAAAATTTCTACACAGTATCTCCAAAGGGCACTTATTAAATGCTTTGGAAGATACTGAAATCTACAGAGTGGTCTAAATAAAAGTGGCCCAGACAACTGGATATGATTGGACATGAATGTATGCATACGACCACACCCCAATAGGAAGGAGCAACTGCCCACACAGCCAGCTGGATCTTGTAGCACATTTACACAATCTCCACACCTGACAGAAGTTGTTAGCAGAGGTCAGTCTGGTCATGGCCCTAGCCGGCCACCCAGGTCACCTGATCTGTCAGTGTGTGATTACTTAGTGTGGGGAGCACTCAAGTCTAAGGTGTATCACAACCACCCTCATAATTTCCAAAAAACATTGCAGATAAGACTGCAGCATTTCCAGCAGTCCAGGTTCGATCCACCTGCAGCAGCTTGCTGATCAGGGCCCAAAAGTGCCAAGAGATCAGTGTGGTCACTTTCAACACCTGCTACAGTCAGGTTAGCACTGTATTACCTTTCCTCTGCTATGTTTCTTTGTGCCCTGGAACTCTGTTCTCTGAGCCACTTTTATTTGCCCTACCCTGTATATCCATCATTAAAAGCAGCCACCTACCACACCGATGAGCAACTGGATTTTAGGGAGAAACTTTCATTGGTCTTTTCAACAATTTGCTGTAATGCATATCTGCTCTTTTGCTTTTCTTTTGTTCTGAAAAATATTTTAAATTATCTTTGTTTTTCCATCCCACCCCTCTGACTATATAACATACAATTCTTTGTAGCTCAAACTTTTGTATGACAGATATCAGGCTGTAAAGATGGTAATAATGTCATTGTACTGTCATTACATTAAGTCATACATTTGTACAGTACATATAGCGCTTTTCTAATTGTTAGAGTACTATCTTTGTGTTGTTTTGAGTGTGACCAATATGACATGCAGTCAGATATTTCTTTACCACTTATACAATTTATTATGAAGTTTTAGGTTTTGTACTTCCAAAGCTGTGGTTCTGATCACCATTCATCGATCCCTATCTCCACAGTGACTGATGGCATGCTTCTTGTGTTATATCTCTGATGCACCATATTCTTTGCCACTTACACTACTCATTGAGAAGTTCCACCCTACCACCTCCAAGGCAACAGCTGGTGTGTCTAAACTTATCTTTGCTTCCACATCTCCGTTTGAACTTTCACACAATGTGTGTAGATGACAGTTTAACATTCTTACAACTAACATTGTTAACAGATTGTTCATGGAAGTTTGTAATTATCTTTTGCAACTTACATTTATGTAATCTTTCATATCATATTTTATTTGTATTTACATTAATATTTTAAGTTTTTACATACATTATCATCATGTTAAGCCCTACTGGCTCCTTATGAGGTCATGCAGCATGCAAAGGGTGGAGATTCCACTTTTTAACATGTAGCATTTTTTTGCTATTTAACAGTTGCCTGATGTGTTCCAACACATGTCATTGCTCCGGTCACAATATATGCTCACCTCCTAATGGTATAAAATCCTCTCTGTTTTATTATTATTATTATTATGTATCCAAATTTTATCATGTAGACAAATTCTATAACACTAGTACCTGCTATTTTAGCATTCCAGAGACATTGTTTGATAATGATCTAGATATGATCAAAAACCGGCACATGTCCAGGCCCTAAATTCAGGAGGGTCTGTGTGGACAAGATTCCTCTATGGGAGGAGGTGAAGCTGCTGGTCAAGACCTCAAAGACATCAATTTGTGTACTGAAACTTTTCAAGGATACTCCTCCTATGGCTGTTTGAGAAAGTACAGGTGCAAAACCCAAAGGTTTTGACTGGAGGATAATCAACCAAAATGTTATATTGCACATCCAAATGCTTGTGTTATAATTCAGTGAAAAATCTCTGGTGACAGTATTAGAACAGGACTTGCAGTGTTTACCACATATCATGACAAATGCTAATACATTCCACTGAGCGATGCCAGGCAAGTAGGAATATATGTAGGTTGGAACTTAAACAGTGGAAACACTGCTGTGGAGACACTGTGCAATGGAATCTACTATTGTCGCTGATAGCACACATTGTTGACATACCTACCTTACCTCCGAGCAAATGGACTCGCCCGTCCTACATCACTGGCATGCACACAATCGAGGGAAATACAGTCACTTGTGAGCAAGGGGTCTAATGTAACAATGTCACTATGGTTTTGAAATAGGAACAGAATCAAGATTGACTCTGCCAAAGGTTGTATGGAACGACAGTGTCATCAAAGTCTTCAAGAGGCATGCAGGGAATTGGCATTGCCGTACAGAACAGTGGCACATTGGGTAAGAGCCTTCAACAAAGGTTAGCAAACTGTCACAGAAATGCATCGGGCAGGTTGTCCTAGCGTCTCTGAAAAAGACGTGCATGCTGTTGCCACATTAGTGGACAGTGATCGACGCCATAAGATTTGTGAGCTCGTCCATGAAACTGGATTAGTGCATACGACTGTGCTTCACATCCTGGAGGAATGCCTGGGTGTACGAAAAATTGCATCACAATGGGTTCCATATGAATTGATGGAAATGCAGAAATGGATGCGTTACGATGCTGTTCAGAAGTACCTGGAGCACTATGAGACCAAAGGAGAGGCTTTTGTATGCCGTATTGTAACACTGGATGAGACATGGGCCACATCATATGAGCCAAAACTGAAACACCAATCCAACGAATGGCATGATTATGGGTAGCCACAAAAGTTGAAAGTCTTTTAGAGCCCCAGTATGGTAAAAGTTATGGTGTTTCTCGTGTTCGACTGCGATGATGTTATCCTTATGCATTACATTCCTCCACGGCAAGCTGTCAATGCATAGTATTGCTGTTCATTTTTGAGCATCACCTGTGACCAGCTTTGCAAAAGAAGCAGTGACACTTTCTGCACAATCCACCCATCATTTTTCACAACAATGTGTGGGTGCATACAGCGCAAGCTGTGGCTGTTCTATTCAGTCAATGGGACTGGGAAGTACTATACCATCCACCATACTCCCCAGACTTTAGCCCTTGTGACTTTGATTTGATTTCAAAAATGAAGGAACCACTTCATGGCATTCGCTTCAGAACTGTTCCAGAGATTCAACAGGCAGTAGACTGCTCCATTCGCACCATCAGCAGAACAGGCCCTGCTAACGGTATACTACCCCTTCCACATTTCTGACAATGGGTTCTACACAATGCTGGTGACTACTTTGCAGGGCAGTAAGAGATGCAAACATGTAATACTTTTGTATCGGTTGTAAATAAATAGTTGTCACTATTTAAGTTCCAATCCTCATATGTTATAATTCTATATTATGGATTTTATATGAGTTAATGTACTGAAAATGTGTGTTTTGTGTTTGTGTTGTGACTCACTGTCAAGTTTGGCTAGGTGTTCCAGTGCTGTTCTGATGAATGATGAATGACAGCCAGTGTACCAGGCACTACTGAGGTCCAACCATTGGCCAGCAGGTGGCAGAAGACCT
The DNA here is from genome assembly GCF_023864275.1 of Schistocerca cancellata. Taxonomy (NCBI): domain Eukaryota; kingdom Metazoa; phylum Arthropoda; class Insecta; order Orthoptera; family Acrididae; genus Schistocerca; species Schistocerca cancellata. The sequence goes on along the minus strand of NC_064629.1, from coordinate 376,457,707 downwards.
GAAAGACATTGTTGGGACTGAATTAAATTATTAAAAATACCTTGCTAATCAATGAATGTAAAGTTGTATTCACTTCTCTGTCTGATGTCCGACTGTTAACATTAAAAAGTTGTGATATATCACTTCTGCACATGTTGGCGATTGATTGCACATAAGAAGTTGTGAGAAGACACATTAAGATAGTTCAGTTGTGAGAATTGGTTAATATGGCAATCTTCAGTTTTGAATCTTGCATGAAGATTAGCCAAGCAGTCTTCAATTTTGGGTCTCTCTAGTTACCTGTGAAGATTAGCCAGGCAACTTTAAATGTCTATTCTTACCACTCAGTGAAAGTTATCATAACCTTAAATTGAGAGTTAAATGACAAAAAGGGTTCTTACACACAGAATAGGATCAGAAGTGTAGAACTGTCTCTGACAGTTACTATTGTGGAGACTTAGACTGATTATTTTGCATTTCAGTATTCGACACATACTGAGCTCTAATGAAGTTTTATAAACTTTTATCAGTTTTATAGGAGCTTTTTTAACCAGCTTAATAGTGATTTGACGGTTAGAGGAAAATCAGTGAATGATATTAATATGATTGTGAATTCAGTGCATGTGAGTTACAGTGAGTGAACTGAATAGAATTATTAATGGCACTCAGGCATTGTTGAAGAGTTTGCACAACTTAAATATGACTTTTGGTTGATTGCTGGTGCCTTGCAAGCCAGTTAGAACCAATAATAGAATGATATTTGAACATGCATTATTCCACTTATCAACAATAGTGCTATCTTTGACTGTGTTTCATAACTGATGTGAAAATTGATATTTAAGCTGTAATGATGACGTGTGCAGTTAATGTTATCATTTTAAGTGAGTTATTTAAATACTTACATTCTCAAGAAAAGGTGTATCATTAAATACTTTCATTACAGAAATGTGTGAAAGAGGACACTGATACAAGATATTATTGTGTTGCTGAAACATCAATATGTATGGAGTCTTCCTTTGTTTCACAATATCACAAACTTTTCCTGCAAACTTAATTCAACATTATTCATCTAAATTGTCCATGAGTCTATTCCTGGGTAGCGAAAGGATCTGTTACAGAAGAATCATATTTAAATATAAGAAGACCTGACTTATATGAGTATACCTGTGGGTTCATCAAAGTCCTGGTTATACTAAAATTTGCACTTGCAGCATGGTGACACACAGTCACACCAGCAACTACATGAGGAATAAAAGACCTTAGCCATCAACTAACATGTCACAGGCAGCATGCAGCTGATGTTAGGAGAGGAGGGACAACGGAACCTGAAATTGTACTTAGGGTTCTCACAGGTTAACAACAGAATAATGAATGACAGAAATGATGATAGTGGCAATTTAGAAACCACAACTATTTCAGATAAACCTGCAACACTGTAAAGGGGCAACTATGGCCTTAAGTCATTTTCTGGGAAGACAGGATATGGACAAGTCCTTGATCCAGGAACCTTGTCAATATGAAGGGGGTGATCCAGGCCTCAGAGGAAATGTAGGGACGTTGCTTTATGCCAGAAATGTAAAGAACTCCAGAACATGCATGTGTGCAGGAAGTGAGGAGAATCCTAGACAGCTGCTCACATCAGAAGGGGAAACTGTTGGTTCACTATGATGACAGTGCCCACAACCTGGTATTGGGAAACAGCAACAACAGAGGTGAGCACTTACCTGAATACCTACTCAAGAATCTAGGGTTAGGGAACCTACCTTTCAGAATAGAAGAAAGGAAGAACTAACTGACATAACTTTTGGGTCCATTCTAATGGGTAGTTATGTCAGATAATGGTATGTGATGTTGGAGTCATTCTTATCTGACCATGTGTATACTATGTTTGAGGTTAAAATAGGTGCTAAACAGACAATGGCCTATAGGAATCCTACGGAATCAGATTGGGACTCATATAGGTTCAAATGACTCCAAGCACTATGGGACTCAACATCTGAGGTCGTCAGTCCCCAAGACTTATAACTACTTAAACCTAACTAACCTAAGGACATCACACACATTCATGCCCGAGGCAGGATTAAAACCTGCGACCATAGCAGCAGCGCGGTTCCAGACTGAAGTGCCTAGAACCGCTCGGCCACAGCAGCCGGCGGACTCATATAGGAAAGACCTAAACCTACACTTATCTTAGGTCAGAAATTTGATAAGGAACCCAGCAGATTTTAAGGTAATCGCAGGCACAATGACATCTGCCATTATGACCTGATATTTAGAAAACTGCCCAATCACCAAGAAGTGCACAAAGAGGAATGTACTTTCACCTACGGCGACATAGTCACATATACAAACAGTGATCCAATACTGTCAAATGTTTTTTATTCCAGTATTTGATCACAATATCAATTCTTTAGACGATGACCGGTTTCAGTCTGTCATGACCATCCTCAGATATACAATATACAAATCTATACACCTAGTGAGCAGTGTGTCTTTCAACATAATACAGCAATACACATCACAATATGCTATCATGCAACCAGAGAAAAGTACAGATAAACTACAGTAAAACACACCTTTTTTACACCATGACCTAAAGTGATAAGACCATAATGGCATCGTCAAAACATAAATATAATCAGCACAGCATCACCACACAGATCTAAAATAAGGTGTAGAATAGGCCAAATCATCCACACAGTCATTATTGCAACTGGCTACTGAAGTACAGTAGCTATCAGAAATCTGTTTGCCTACTGTGGGCTTATATGTAGTTATAATTTACACAAAAAACATAATCTGATAAAAATACATTAAGTAAAATACATGTAGCAGACTTTTAAAATTGATAACTATCATAGAAACCAATTGTGATACATTAAAAGATGAATATAGTTACCCATATAAAATTATTAAATGGAAATATATGAAGAGAATAGGTCCAACCCATTTTTATGGTGAATTTATGGTCAACAATTAATATAAGTAATACATTGTCTGTAGCAACCTATAAATTGCCTATGAAAGATAAAATGTCTATATGACAGCTGAAAAAAGACAGACCACTGATTAGTGCCCTCTGTTGGGTCGGCCACCAGGATGTTATGTAGGCATGCACCGATCGTAAGAACTTAACCACTACAGGGTTTTACATACATCGTGATGTGTCTCCCACGGAAAACGTTTAAACAACATATTAACAGTCAATAAATAAAATTATATAGTCTGGCTATACATTGCATGAATATGTAGGACATAATCGGTTACAGGATCAGAGCAACTAATGTATGGAAGTAAGGCAAATGTCTACTGTTCTCGACATAAATCATCAAGTAAGGCTAGGTATAAATATGCGAGGCATTATTTGGTTATTGTATTATGTTAGCAAACAAAGTAAAGTAGGCTTTGGGCCCAAAATCACTTTGTCCATTGAGTACCCAAGTGGGCTCATACTTTTTGGCTTTGTAAATCTCCAACTCCTCCAACAAGTCGAGAGCGTGACCCTTCTCTGCCCTGTGTAGAATACACATACGACTCTCGATACTGCTTACAGTGTAGCCGGTTTCTGCCAAATGCATTCCCAATGTAGTTTTTTTATGTGCCTGCAAATGCTTCCTGAATATAATTTTAAAAGAACGGACAGTTGGACCGATGTAAAATTTGTCATATCTACTACAAACTGTCATACAGACATTTTATCTTTCATAGGAAATTTATAGGTTGCTACAGACAATGTATTATGTATATTAATTGTTGACCATAACTTCACCATAAAAAAGGGTTGGACCTGTTCTCTTCATATATTTCCATTTAATAATTTTATATGGGTAACTGTATTCATCTTTTAATGTATCACAATTGGTTTCTATGATAGTTATCAATTTTAAAAGTCTGCTACATGTATTTTACCTAATGTATTTTTATCAGATTATGCTTTTTGCGTAAATTATAACTACATCTAAGCCCACAGTAGCGACATCTAGGGAGGATGCAGGCAAACATATTTCTGATAGCTACTGTACTTCAGTAGCCATTTGCAATAATGCCTGTGTGGATGATGTGGCCTATTCTACACCTTATTTTAGATCTGTGTGATGATGTTGTGCTGATTATATTTATATGATTTGATGATGGCATTATGGCCTTATCACTTTAGGACATGGTGTAAAAAAGGTACGTTTTACTGTATTTTATCTGTACATTTCCCTGGTTGCATGATAGTATATTGTAGATCTGAGAATGGTCATTACGGACTGAAACTGGTCATTGTCTAAGAAATTGATATTGTGATCAAAGACTGGAATAAAAAAAAACATTGGAATGTACTTTGGTGGAACAATAACCTGGAATTGCAGAGAAAGTAGATAAGAAACTGTTCAACATTGCAAGAAAGAAAGAACAATGGGCAAAATATTAGGAGGCCTTTGTCAAATACAACCTTGTGATCAAGTGAAGACATCATCCTGGAAGATATTCTGTGAGAAAGTGGAATTTGCAAAATGCACATATGATTTGGTCATAGTAATACTTGGCAAATTTGCTAGTACTGTTACAACAATGGTACAATGTGCACTAAACATTGCACAAAACTGCTGCAAGAAGCAAGATGCGATAGTTAATCCCAAGAAAACTGTTGTAGTACTGTTTATCAGGAAGCATATCCAGTGCACGCACTAGAAACTCAAGCTTCTTGACTAAACTCTACCAATAGAGGAGGTAGTGATGTATCTAATGACAACCCTGGATGCAAAACTATGATGGACCTTTAACATAAAAAAACATGCATTCCGAAGCAAGATGTATGCTTATGAGCACCAGAAGGGCCAGTGGTAAAAGTTGGGGTCTTAAGTCCAGGAGTATGTACTGGATACAAACCACTGTAATGACCTATGAAAATATATGGGGCTACAGTATGGTGAAGTAAAGTGTAATAGAAGGTGGCTTCTATGGAGCCTGGCAAAGCGCAGATATTGGCCTGCTTAGACATAACAGTAGACTTAGCAGCACACCTACTGCAGGGATGGAGACCATCTACATCTACATACATACTACACAAGCCACCATATGGTGTGTGGTGGAGGGTACCCTGTACCACTACTAGTAATTTTCTTTTCTGTTTCACTCGCAAATAGAGCAAGGGAAAAATGATATCTGTATGCCTCCATACAAGTCATAATCTCTCTAATCTTATCCTTGTGGTCCTTACATGAAATGTACAGTGGCAGCAGTAGAACTGTTCTGCAATCAGCCTCAAATGCTGGTTCTCTAAATTTTTTCATTAGTGCTCCTCAACAAGAGTGTTGCCTTCCCTGCAGCAATTCCCAGTTCAGTTCTCAAAGCACCTCTGTAGTACTTGTGTGTTGTTTGAACTTCCCAGTAACAGGCCTAGCAGCCCATCTCTGAAGTGCTTCAGTGTCTTCCTTTAATCTGACCTGGTGCAGATCCCAAACACTCAAACAGTACTCAAGACTAGGTCACACTAGTGCCCTACATGTGGCTCCTTTGCAGATGAACCACACATTCTCCCAATAAACCAAAGTCAACCATTTTCATTTCCTATTACAATCCTTACATGCTCATTCCATTTCGTATCACTTTGCAGCATTATGCCTGGATATTTAATCGACATGACTGTGTCAGGGTAAACACTAATATTACTGCAGTCAAACATTTTCCAACTCATCTGCATTAACTTACATTTTTCTACATTCAGAGCTAGCTGCCATTCACCACACCAACCACAAATTTTGTGTAAGCCATCTTGTATCATCCTAAGTCAGTCAATGATGACACCTGTGTGTACACCACAGCATCATCAGCAGACTGCTGCTTACACTGTCCACCAGATAATTTACCTATACAGATAATAACAGTGGCCCTATCACACTTTGTTCTTAAGAAGTCTTTGAGCCACTCAACATATATGGCAAACCTATTCCGTATGCTTGCACCTTCGTTAAGAATCAGCAATGTGGCACTATGTCAAATGCTTTATGAAATTCTGAAAATATGGAATCCACTTGTTGCCCTTCACCCATAGTTCACAGGACACAATGTGAGAAAAGGGCAAGCTGAGTTTCGTATGAGCGATGCTTTCTAAAACCATGTTGATTTGTGGATAGAAGTTATTCCTTCTCAAGGAAATTTATTATATTTGAACTGACAATCTGTTCAAGAACTGTGCAGCAAACTGATGTTAAGGATGTCAGTCTGTAATTTTGTTGTTCTGCACTTTTACCCATCTTATACACAGGCGTCACCTGTGCTTTATGCTGGATGAGAGACTCACAAAACATGCAAACTAAGAAAGGGGCCATAGAGTATTCTTTGAAAAACCGCATTGGGATTCCATACAGACCTGGTGACTTATTTGTTTTCAACTCTTTCACTTGTTTCTCTACACCATGGATGCTTATTACTGTGCCTCCATATGCGAATCTGCGCGATCGTCAAACAGTGGTATGTTCGTACACTTCCCCTGCATGAAAGATTTCTTAAATACAAAATTTAAAACTTCAGCTTTACCTTTGTTATCTTCTACTGCCACACCAGACTGGACAACAAGTAACTAGATAGAGGCCTTAGTCCCACATAGTGATTTTAACTGTGACCAGAACTTTCTTCGGTTCTCAGCAATATCTTCTACTAAGGTAAGACAGTGGTAGTTGCTGTAAGCTTCGGGCATCAATCTTTTTATAGGTGCATGAATTTGTATTACCTTTTGCCTTTTGACATTTGCACATTCTCTTTTGAACCAAGAGTGCAACAGCCTCTGCTTTCTCAGCATTTTCTGATTTTGTTATTAAACCGCAGTGGGTATTTTCTGTCTTTAATCCACATACTTGGCATGTACTTCTCCAGAGTGCGATTTACAATCCGTTTAAAATTTGCCCATAATTTCTCTATCTCCATCGTACTGGAACTAAATGATTTCAGCTCATTTCCTAGGTGGGATGCCAACAACTGACTATCTGCTCTTTCTAGTAGAAATACTGTCCTAGCCATCTTGACTGATTTGCTAACTTTAGTAATCAAAGTCACTATGATGACATTGTACCATGTTACACATGCCCCCATTCCACCTTTGTGTTACAATGGAGGCAGTGGCACAGAAAAACAGGTTAAAAACTGTAAATAGCTGAATACCTTTATGATATCCAGAATCACACACCAATACAGGTGAGTGTGGTGAGTATAGAAATGGATGGGCAAATGCTTTCTGACTGTACAATAACTTGCAGCTGTTTCAATAATTTTTTCAGTGCAACAATTGGGAGAAGGGAGCAGTAGAAGAACGAATCACAATTTGGTTCAGGAGACATAATCTGGTCTACTGGTGGTTGAAAACAGACAAAAATGCTGGGGCTGGGGTATAAAGCGCACAGCCTTGACTAGAGAGAGCAATCTCTCCAAGGAAACTGTCAACAGTATTCAAAATGGAAATACCTGCTATCAGAGTGTAGGCTGAGTAGATTTTGCATGGGTGCCACAAGGAGCATAGCACCTACATTTATTCAGACTGACAAGCAGCTCTGAAATCTGTATAAGCCTCTGCAATGAGATCAAAGATTGTTGCAGAATGCTGTGAAGACCTTATGAGACTAAAAGAAAGTAGCAGGGTAAACATGCTGTGGGTCCCTGGTCACTCAGGAATTAGTGGCAATGAACAAGCTGAGAGGCTTGTCAAGGCAAGTGCAACAACTCTGTTTAGTGGCCAGTAACCTGTTCCAACCATCACTAAGGCAACAGTAAACTCAAAAGTATGTAGCTAGATCAGGAAGCAGCATGTATAATATTGAACCATGATCTAAAAACAAAAACATGACAAGCTAATGATGCTGAAGACATTTTTCAAGAGAAGTTGTGTAATCCTGGATGTGAGTAGGAGACAGACAAACTCATGACAGGACTTATAACTGTCCGTGGGAACTTCAAGAAATGCTTACACATTATGGGTACATAGGATGAAGCCCTAAGTGTAGACAATGTGGCGAGGAGGATGAAACCACACCACACCTGATCTTCCAATGCAAAACATTGGTGGGAAAAAAGACAGAATACTCACATTATTAAGTCATGAAGAAATTGTGTCCAATAAGGAACTAGAAAAGGGTCTTCTACTACTATTAAAAGGTATCAGTTGGCTTTACTACAATCACAGGGAGGAAAACTGCACAATAAACTCAGTTTTGGTGTGGACACCAGTAGGCTAATATCGTGTTGGTTTTTTCTCCCTGCACTAATCAAATTAAATCAAATTGCATCAGATCAGATCAGAACAGAATAAAGATAAATATATAAGTGATCCAAACAACTATTGTCCAATCTCTTTGACATCTATCTACTGTGTAATCTTGTAACATATTTTGAACTAAAATATAATGATGTTCCTGGAACAGAATGACCTCCTCTAAGCCAACCAGCATTATTTATTGAAAAATCAGTCACGTGAAGCCCAACTTGAATTTTTCTCAAATGACATCCTAAAAACCACAGATTGAGGAATTCAGGGGGATGTAGTATGTTTTGACTTCCAAGAAAATCACAGTTCTGCCTTCCAAGTGGAATTCTCAAAACTGTTTTAATCACTTAAGTAGACCTCTGATATGAACAATTTGAGTTTTCCCCAATTTCTGAGTGGAGATTAAGTCATCATGAAAAAAAACTACCTAAAATTCAGACTTTTTCTAGCACCTGAAAATTATCCAATTTGATGCAAAATCTTATAGGAAACATGTTTTAGAGCATCAAATGTTGAAATTTCAAAGAAGAAATCTAATTCTACCTCTATAGCATATGACATCTAAAATCACAACACATGACAAGGTCACTCCTACCAGTGGTGAAACAATTTTTCGTAAAATCATGTTCTACAGAAAGTCCCTTGAAGAGCATCAGCACTATTTTGATTACAAGCTGGCCGCACCTCCTCTATCTATGTCTGATGATGTAGCTCTGTGGAAAACACAAAAAACCATGTTTTACAAGTTGTTTGATGCCTTTAAAGACCCAACTGACTTCAGAAAGGCAGAGTTTGTTGTACAAGGAGGATTTCTGTTGTGTAGAGTTGCATGGGAGGCAGAACAACTATTTTCCTCCATAATTATAAGGGGTGATCAAAAAGTTTCCTTTTCAAGACTGTACAGTCCAGAACTGGTATGCCAATCACACAAAATAACCATGGGCATTGAGGCAATCATCCCACTTATGCACCACGTCGATGATACCTGTTTGGTAAAACACCATGTCCTGCTACATGAAGAATTCTGTAACTGCCTGCTGCACATCCTCATCCAACAGGAATTGTTGACCTTTTAAGGCATTTTTTAATGGACTGAAGGCGTTATAATTGCATGGGGATAGGGTAGGTGTTCAAGTGTCTCCCAGTTGAGTTGGTGTAACTTTCGTGTTACATCATATGCGATATAGGGATGTGCATGTTATTGTGAAGCACCAGCACTTTCATCACACCATTCGCACAGATGGTTTTCAACAGATGTGCTGCCCCATGCACATTTTTCATTCTCATATGAATCTCTACCAGTGTTTTGTCATTCAGCAGCCAAGAAAAGAATTAAGAGAACATTAGTACTGTTTGTATGCATTTGGCAATAACATTACCATTGTTCACATTTCCATTTTTACTGCAAGCATATTGGAAAGACACAAACATCACACTAATGGTTCAAATGGTTCAAATGGCTCTGAGCACTATGGGACTTAACTGCTGTGGTCATCAGTCCCCTAGAACTTAGAACTACTTAAACCTAACTAACCTAAGGACATCACACACATCCATGCCCGAGGCAGGATTCAAACCTGCGACCGTAGCGGTCATGCGGTTCCAGACTGTAACGCCGAGAACCGCACGGCCACTCCGGCCGGCTGTCACACTAATCCTTCATGCTACCTCGCATATGTGCTGCAGCAATGCCCTCAAATGAAAAATCCAAAAGAATTTCACCAACTGTTATCTGTTATGTTTAGTGAACAATATCAGCGACTACACAGTAGCAAAAGATTTGTTGCTCTCAAATGAACAAAATAAACATTGCCTAATTTCTTTACTGACATTACAACTTAAAGGGGATCATTTTATTACTAAGTAAGCTGTTTGAGGAAACCTATGGTCTTAATTGTAGCTACTGCTGTTGCCATTGCTAAGGACTCTGTGTTGTTGTTGTTGCTCAGGAGGACACTGACCTTCTTGTGATTCTGACCACTTCAGTCCCACTGTCCCCCAAAATTTTCCTACTGAAGGCAGGCAAGGAAAGAGAAAGCAAAGTACAGCCTCCTAAATTTCAAGTTGTCTCAAGTATCCAAATACAATGTTCTGTTCAGGGGTGTTTTTCGGCAAAGGAAAACTGAAACTCCTCAAGGCATTGGAGAAAAATAAACTACCTACAGAAAGTAGCAGAGATATTCTGCAATTCCAGTGCTAGTCCTGATGAGACTGGTCACAAATTCATAACAGCTATGTACTACAAAAATGAAACCAAACCATTAAATGAGCTTTGTCATCAAATCTTTCAAAAATATATGTCAAAAATATCATTCAACCTCACCTCTTGCGTCCTGCAGAAGCTGCAGCTCAACAGCATTCCCTGATTAGATTAGATTAGATTAGATTAATACTTGTTCCATAGATCATGAATACGACACTTCGTAATGATGTGGAATGTGTCAGGTTAATAAAAGATGTCTGTACAAGACATTACATTACACAAAATATTGCATGACACTAATTTTTAAGTCGTTGTTGTTGTTGTTTTTCCCCCCACCCCCCTTAATTTATATCTAAAATTTCAGCCAATGAGTAGAAGGAGTTGTCATCTAGAAATTCTTTTAATTTATTTTTAAATGTTAGTTGGCTATCTGTCAGGATTTTGATGTTGTTTGGTAAGTGACCAAAGACTTTTGTGGGAGCATAATTTACCCCTTTCTGTGCCAAAGTCAGATTTAACCCTGCATAGTGAAGATCATCCTTTCTCCTGGTGTTATAGCTATGCACACTGCTATTACTTTTGAACTGGGTTGGATTATTAACAACAAATTTCATAAGTGAATATATATACTGTGAGGTTACTGTGAGGATCCCTAGATCCTTAAATAGATGTCTGCAAGATGACCGTGGGTGGGCTCCAACAATTATTCTGATTACATGTTTTTGAGCAATGAATACTTTTCTACTCAACGATGAATTACCCCAGAATATGATGCCATACGAAAGCAGTGAATGAAAGTAGGCATAGTAAGCTAATTTACTGAGATTCTTATCACCAAAATTTGCAATAACCCTAACAGCATACGTAGTTGAACTCAGACGTTTCAGCAGACCATCAATGTGTTGCTTACAGTTTAACCTCTCATCAATGGACACACCTAAAAATTTTGAAAATTCTACCTTAGCTACAGACTTCTGTTCAAAGTCTATATTTATTACTGGAGTTGTGCCATTTACTGTATGGAACTGTATATACTGTGTTTTATCAAAATTTAAAGAGAGTCCATTTGCTGAGAACCACTTAATAATTTTGTGAAAAACATCATTTACAATTACATCACTTAGTTCTTGGTTTTTGGATGTTATTACTATACTTGTATCATCAGCAAAAAGAACTAACTTTGCATCTTCATCAATGTGGAATGATAAGTCATTAATGTATATCAAGAACAGTAAAGGACCTAAGACCGAACCCGGTGGGACCCCGTACTTGATAGCCCCCCAGTTTGAGGAATCAGCTGTTGTTTTAACATTACATGAACCACTTATTTCAACTTTCTGCATTCTTCCAGTTACGTATGAATTAAACCATTTGTGCACTGCCCCCCTCAAACCATAATGATTTAGCTTATCTAAAAGAATTCCATGATTTACACAATCAAAGGCCTTTGAGAGATCACAAAAAATACCAATGGGTATAGCATTTTCTGTTGAAAAGCCTTTCTGAAAACCTAACTGACATTTTGTTACTACTTTATTTTTACAAATATGGGAGGCTACTCTTGAATACATTACTTTCTTAAAAAATTTTGATAGAGCTGTCAGAAGAGAGACTGGGCGGTAGTTGTTGACATGCGACGTATCCCCCTTTTTATACAATGGTTTTACAATGGCATATTTCAGTCTATCGGTGAAAACACCCTGCTCCAAAGAGCTATTACATACGTGGCTGAGAATCCTACTTATTTGTGGGGAACAAGCTTTAAGTACCTTGCTGGAAATGCCATCAATTCCATAGGAGCTCTTACTTTTCAGTGAGTTTATTATTTTCCTGATTTGAGAGGGAGAGGTTGGTGGAATTACAGTTGTTTCAAACTGCACAGGTAAGGCCTCTTCTACTAGTAGCCTTGCCTCTTCTAGTGAAGATCTAGATCCTATTTTCTCCACAACATTTAAAAAATGATTATTGAAAATATTTTCAATTTCTGATTGTTTGTTAGTACACTTGTCATTCAGTTTTATGGCACTAAAGTCTTCCTGTGCTCTTGGTCGCCCTGTTTCCCTTTCAATAATATTCCAAATTGCTTTAATTTTATTATCAGAGTTACTGATCTCAGACATGATACACACACTTCTGGACTTTTTAATAACTTTTCTTAGTACCGCACAATAGTTTTTATAATATTGAACAATTTGGGGGTCAGTACTGCCTCTTGCTGTTAGATACAGTTCTCTTTTAGGGTTGCAAGATATTCTTATTCCTTTAGTTAGCCAAGGTTTCTTTATATGTTTTCTTGGAATTATGTTTAACTATTTTCTTGGGAAAACAATTATCAAATACCCTTAAAAATGTATCGTGAAATAAGTTATATTTCAAGTTTGCATCAGGTTCCTTATACACTTCATCCCAGTTTAGCTGCTGTAGGCTTTCCCTAAAGTTTGAAATATTTATATTGTTGAATGCACTGCTTTGAAAGTCTGATTTGATATACTGCATGGAGCTATGTCATGTACTGTAACTAGCTGTGCACCATGATCTGAAAGACCATTCTCAACAGGATAAGCATTTATGTCCTTAAACTTATCTGACAATATATTTGCAGGTGCGAGGTCAGAAAAAAAGCACTAGATCCATAGCAATGGGCCTGGAAGGCTTCAAAATTCAGTCTATTGCTAGCTCCCACTACTGAAGAAGCAGTACCTGCAGAACTGTTGAAAGCCATTTACTCCACACGCAGCAAATGGTGCCACAAGGGTTGTTTCAGCAGAAAAATGGCATTCAGTGTATCAACATCTGCAAACTATGCAAAGGCCATTCCTGCACCAATGTTCCAACTGACATCTGTATAACTGGCATTGATGACTATGACATAGATAATAATGTTTTGGAAGAAGTAAAAAGAGATCCCTCCAGGGATATGAATATAGAAGAAGTAAAAGAATTAGAGATAATGTTGTTTTTACCTTCATACTCCAAGCAAGTAAAGAAGTGATACCATAATATTAAGAAAAACAGATTGTGCGCAGCTAAACAATCTTTTACTCTAGCTGAAGATACTTCTTTTAATTGCATTACTTTAACACAATCTTGTATAATCATATGTAGCTCTGTTTATTGTTAATCGAATTAAGTTTCTTTACACCTAATAAAACAGTAATAAACCTAAGGTATTTCTTTTGATTCATACTGACCATTAACCAATCTTTTGTCTTCTATGTAACATTATTCTGATAATTCCATAGTTTCCAAAACTATGTTGATAATGCATATTTGTTTTGTTTTGTTTTCTTTTGTTTTGTTTTTGTTTTAGTTTTAGGGTGCAAAAACAACTACGGTCATACACACCCATGTCGAAAATATAGAAATGAAAACAGAGAGGAGTTGAAAAATGACTACACATCAATAAAAATCAACATACGAGAAGACAGCTAAAAACACAGACGTGGAGAAAGGTCTATAAAATACACCATAAAGAAACAGAGGTCCAGAACTAAAATTTAAATGGCCTTCGCCATATTGCTACGACAGATAAAAAGCAAAACATAGTCTGCAGCCTGCGCATCGTTTGCTAAAACGGCCGATAGACGGCAAACCCAAGCGGGAACGTAAACAGTTAAAAAAATGTGCTTCTGTCAGGAAATGGCAGACAGTTAAAGCCTGGGTGCAATGTGTACAAAGTAGCACCACTGAACTAATGATGATGGCTAAAAAGGCAGTGCCCAATACACAACCTAGTTAAAATGACCACCTCATGGCCGGAGGGCCAAGACATGGTTGTTCAAAATGCTGGGAGAGGCTTAATAACCTAGAGCTTATTCCTACGAAAGAAGGGCCAGTGGCAATGCCAAAGTGACACCACCCCCTGACAGACGGCAACACAGAGATCATCCGAGGGAATATAAGAACTAGTGGGAAGGTACGAGGACTGCAGCCTTGGCAGCAGCATCAGCAGCCTTGTTTCCTGTCAGACCTAGATGACCACGAACCCACATAAACAACACAGTGGCTCCATCAAGAGTGAGCAAGTGACAGTTTTCCAGGACCCATTGCACTAAGGGGTGGGTGGTGTACAGTGCACAGAGGCTTTGAAGGGCACTGAGAGAGTCTGAGCAGATGACAAAATTGAAAATCCTTTGTCACCAGATGTACTGCATGACCTGATGAAGGGCGGAGAGCTCTGCTGTAAATACTGATCAGTGTGCTGGAAGCCGATACCAAAAAACATCAGTGCCAATGACGAAGGCACACCCAACACCGAGGTCAGTCCAAGAGCCATCAGTGTACACAAAGGTACAGTCGCGAAGTTCCATGCGAAGGTCACAAAACTGAAGGATAGAACGAGGTTGGAGTAGTGTCCTTAGGCGGCGAATGAAGGCTGAGGTGAACAGAGGCTGCCACATGAAGCCAAGGTGGTGAAGGGTTCAAGCCCACTGGGAAAGTTTCAGGGAGTGAGAAGTTAAGCTACCAGAGCAAGAGCCAAAAGCAAAAGCAAACTGAGGAAGGTAACAGAGAAGAGAAACGCACCCCATGCTGGCAATCAAAGGTGTCATCGAAGAGGGAGGCATAGGATGGGTGGCCATGCAAGGCAGACAAATGGTACGCATACCTGCTGAGGAGAAAGTCACGGCACTAGGACAGTAGTAGTTCAGCAGCTTCTGCATGCAGACTCTCAAGTGGGCTAGTGTAAAAGACACCTGTGGCCAAATGGATGCCACAATGGTGGATAGAATTGAGGCAGCATAAGAGGATGGACATTCAGATGCATAAACAAAGCACCCATAGACTAGTTTCGAATGGACAAGGGACCAGTAAAAACAGAGGAAGGTGGTCCGATCTGCTCCCCAGGAAGTACCATTGAGGACATGTAAGACACTGCGTGACAACGTACATTGGGCTGCCAGGTAAGACGTGGGAGGACCAAGAGTTTTCTATCAAGCATGAGCCCCAGGAGTTTTGTAGTTTCAACGAATGGAAGAGCAACAGGCCCATGATGTAAAGATGGCAGTCAATCTTCAAAAGGGATTGTTCACTGCTTACATGTGCATCCAATCACAGAATATTGCTTAAGTGTGTGGGACCCACACCAGAGAGGACTAACAAGGGCATTGGACATATACAAAGAACGGTGGCACAAATTGTCAGAGATTTGTTTGACTCATCACAGAAATGTTGAAAAATCTGATGGCAAAGTCTTGAAAATAGAAGTAAATTATTCAGCAAAAATTTACAAAGTTTCAAAAACCAATATTATGTGAAGAATCTACAGATCTTCTTCAACCCCTTATGTACTGCTACCATAGTGCATAAAGACCAAATTAGACTAATTATAGCATGCACAGAAACATACAAACAGTCATTTTTCCTGCACTCCGTACATAACTGGAATTGAAAGAAAATCTAATGTTTGACACCGTGTTAAGTACTCTCTGCTATGTACCTGACAGTGGCTTGTCGAGTATGTACGTATGTAGACATGATCATTTTAACTAGTACTGTCTCTGGCTGAGCCAGATGCAGCTGCCTGCCCTGTTTCAGAGGATGATTCTCAGCCTTCAAGGTCCGGGAAATCGCAGAGGGTGGGCTTATTGGTAGTTGGGAGCTCCAATGTTAGGCGCATAATGGGGCCCCTTAGGGATATGGCGGCTAAGCAGGGGAAGAAATCCTGCGTGCATTCCAGGTGGAGTCATTCCTGATGTGGAAAGGGTCCTTCCGGATGCCATGAAGAGCACAGGGTGCAGCCAGCTGCAGGTGGTGGCACATGTCAGCACTAATGACAAGTGTCGCTTTGGATCTGAGGAAATTCTCTCTGGATTCCAGTGGCTATCTGATTTGGTGAAGGCTGCCAGTCTTGCTTACGAGATGAAGGCAGAGCTCACTATCTGCAGCATTGTTGACAGAACCGACTGCGGACCTTTGGTGCAGAGCCGGGTGGAGGGTCTGAATCAGAGACTCAGACGGTTTTGCGACTGTGTTGGCTGCAGATTCCTTGACTTGCGCCATAGGGTGGTGGGGTTTCGGGTTCTGCTGAATAGGTCAGGAGTTCACTACATTCAGCTGGCGGCTACATTGGTAGCGGAGGCTGTGTGGCATGGACTGGGCGGTTTTTTTAGGTTAGAAGGCCTCGGGGAAAGTACGAGGTGGGCTGCAATCTCAAAGGGTGCATGGCAAATACAGGACGTGCTTTTATCAAGGAACAGTCGGAATTGTAGTTGTAAATTGTTGTAGTTGTGTTGGGAAAGTCCTGAGCTTCAAGCGCTAATAGAAAGCACAGAAGCTGAAATCGTTATAGGTACAGAAAGCTGGCTAAAGCCTGAAATAAGTTCTGCAGAAATTTTTACGAAGTCTCAGACGGTGTTCAGGAAAGATAGATCAGGCAGAATTGGTGGTGGAGTGTTTGTGTCTGTCAGTAGTGGTTTATCTTGTAGTGAAGTCAATATAGATACTCCGTGCGAATTGGTATGGGTGGAGGATATACTTAACAGCTGAACTAAGTTAATAATTGGCTCCTTCTACCGACCCCCAGACTCCGATGATATAGTTGCTGAACAGTTCAGAGAAAATTTGAGTCTCGTAACAAATAAATACCCCACTCATACGGTTATAGTTGGTGGGGACTTCAACCTTCCCTCGATATGTTGACAAAAATACTTGTTCAAAACCGGTGGTAGGCAGAAAACATCTTCCGAGATTTTCCTAAATGCTTTCTCCGAAAAATTTTTCGAGCAGTTAGTCCACGAACCCACGCGAATTGTAAATGGTTGCGAAAACACACTTGACCTCTTAGCCACACACAATCCAGAGCTAATAGAGAGCATCATGACTGATACAGAGATTAGTGATCACAAGGTCGTTGTAGCTAGGCTCAATACCGTTTCTTCCAAATCCACCAGAAACAAACGCAAAATAATTTAATTTAAAAAAGTGGATAAAGTGTTACTAGAAGCCTTCCTAAGAGACAATCTCCATTCCTTCCGAACTGACTATGCAAATGTAGAAGAGATGTGGCTCAAATTCAAAGATATAGTAGCAACAGCAATTGAGATGTTCATACCTCATAAATTGGTAAGAGATGGAACTGATCCCCCATGGTACACAAAACAGGTCTGAACGCTGTTGCAGAGGCAATGGAAAAAGCGTGCAAAGTTCAAAAGAACGCGAAATCCCAAAGATTAGCTAAAATTTACAGACACGCGAAATTTGGCATGGACCTCAATGTGAGATGCCTTTAATAGTTCCACAACGAAACATTATCTCGAAATTTGGTAGAAAATCCGAAGAAATTCTGGTCGTATGTAAAGTACACAAGCGGAAAAACGCAGTCAATACCTTCACTGCGCAGTGCCGATGGTACTGTTACCGACGACTGTGCCGCTAAAGCGGAGTTATTGAATGCAGTTTTCCGAAATTCCTGCACCAGGGAAGACGAATGGAATATTCCAGAATTTGAAACATGAACAGTTGCTAGCATGAGTTTCTTCAAAGTAGATACCTTAGGGGTTGCGAAGCAACTCAAATCGCTTGATACGGGCAAGTCTTCAGGTCCAGATTGTATACCGATTGGGTTCCTTTCAGATTATGCTGATACAATAGCTCCCTACTTAGCAATCATATACAACCGCTCGTTCACCGGTAGATCTGTACCTACAGATTGGAAAATTGGGCAGGTCGCGCCAGTGTTTAAGAAGGGTAGTAGGAGTAATCCATCGAACTACAGACCTATATCATTGAAGTCGGTTTGTAGTAGGGTTTTAGAGCATATACTGTATTCAAACATTATGAATCACCTTGAAGGGAACGATGTATTGGTAAGTAATCAGCATGGTTTCAGAAAACATCGTTCTTGTGCAACGCAGCTAGCTCTTTATTCGCACGAAGTAATGGCCACTATCGACAGGGGATCTCAAGTTGATTCCGTATTTCGAGATTTCCGGAAAGCTTTTGACACCGTTCCTCACAAGCGACTTCTAATCAAGCTGCGGGCCTATGGGGTATCATCTCAGTTGTGCAACAGGATTCGTGATTTCCTGTCAGGAAGGTCGCAGTTCGTAGTAATAGATGGCAAATCATCGAGTAAAACTGAAGTGATATCAGGTGTTCCCCAGGGAAGCGTCCTGGGACCTCTGCTGTTCTTGATCTATATAAATGACCTGGGTGACAATCTGAGCAGTTCTCTTAGGTTGTTCGCAGATGATGCTGTAATTTACCGTCTAGTAAGGTCATCCGAAGACCAGTATCAGTTGCAAAGCGATTCAGAAAAGATTGCTGTATGGTGTGGCAGGTGGTAGTTGACACTAAATAACGAAAAGTGTGAGGTGATCCACATGAGTTCCAAAAGAAATCCATTGGAATTCGATTACTCGATAAATAGTACAATTCTCAAGGCTGACAATTCAACTAAGTACCTGGGTGTTAAAATTACGAACAACTTCAGTTGGAAAGACCACATAGATAAGATTATGGGGAAGGCGAGCCAAAGGTTGCGTTTCATTGGCAGGACACTTAGAAGATGCAACAAGTCCACTAAAGAGACAGCTTACACTACACTCGTTCGTCCTCTGTTAGAATGTTGCTACGTGGTGTGGGATCCTTACCAGGTGGGATTGACGGAGGACATCAAAAGGGTGCAAAAGAGGGCAGCTCGTTTTGTATTATCACGTAATAGGGGAGAGAGTGTGGCAGATATGATACGCGAGTTGGGATGGAAGTCATTAAAGCAAAGACGTTTTTCGTAGCGGCGAGATCTATTTACGAAATTTCAGTCACCAACTTTCTCTTCCGAATGCGAAAATATTTTGTTGAGCCCAACCTACATAGGTAGGAATGATCATCAAAATAAAATAAGATAAATCAGAGCTTGAACAGAAAGGTTTAGGTGTTCGTTTTTCCCGTGCACTGTTCGGGAGTGGAATGGTAGAGAGATAGTATGATTGTGGTTCGATGAACCCTCTGCAAAGCACTTAAATGTGAATGGCAGAGTAATCACGTAGATGTAGATGTAGTCTGTCAAGAGTTTAGTACATGAAGAATAGCTTATGTGGGAGGCCCAATTCTTCCCCTGGCAACTTAAAACACAAAATAAAGGTTATAGCACTTCCTTAAAATAGAATTTATTTTCTGTATTTGCATTTTCAGTGTCTGATAAAACAAAAAGAGTTGACACTATTTACACAGGTACAAGGCATTTCTTCTTCTGAATTAACACAAACCTTCACAAACTTAGAACAATAAGTAATCATATTCAACAATATCAGAACTCTCAAATCTGAAATGAAAGTGGCAACACGTGCAACAAGATTCTACATTTTCAAGCATGACTGATTTGCAGTTCTGTCGAACGACCTTCGTTTCCTGGAGGAAGATTGTGTGGTAATTCCTTGTGCAAATTTCAATGACTCTTTAACAATTGCCTGCAAAATATTAAAGCCAGAAGAGAACAATCAGTATGCAGCTTTTTCAAAGATTTTGATTGATAAACGGTAGGGTGTCACAAGAAAACTGATTCCAATAGCCAAAAACTGATAGTATTTTCTAATTCATCACCTACAACTCTGTGAAGAACACTATTTAAACTCTTAATAATAACAATGTTGTTGATCAGTGCAATTGACAAAAATGTAGAACACTCACAACCATTAATGTATGAAATGTGAATTCTGTCATCAGAAAGATTGTAAAAAGACAGAGGGGTGATAGGTCTTAATCTGTTTATTCCTCTGATCTTCTGATTGGTCATATTTGCATTGTGTTTATTGAACTTTCTTCAATGATCGAGTCTATTCTGGTGGAACTTGTTGCCTGGATCACCTTTAATCAGTTACACAACACACAAAGACGCCATGGTCTGCCAACACTTCAGCATCCCAGCATCAGATCCTACAGCACACTGCTATGGGCCAATCAAAAATGGCTCGGAGCACTATGGGACTTAACAGCTGTGGTCATCAGTCCCCTAGAACTTAGAACTACTTAAACCTAACTAACCTAAGGACATCACACACATCCATGCCCGAGGCAGGATTCGAACCTGCGACCGTAGCAGTCGCACGGTTCTGGACTGACACTGCGGCCGGCTATGGGCCAATCGATCCATACTTGTCCGAATGCTGTTAGATGTTCCTTCATATTTGTTAGCAAAAGCTGCTGGCCCAGTTAATCGGTCTCCAGATGCCACATACACAACATGAAATTCAAAGTCTACTCAGATGCAATCACCAGTAATCTTTGTAGGCTGCATGTGACCGAAGTCTCACCATCAGAGCAAGACTGCTGCCATTTGTCCTCAGTGGCTGGTATAAAACCAAATCCAGTATATATAGGTATCCTACAAACATACTATCACGTAAAAAATATTTACACACTATTGCCAAGAAATCACGAGATTGATTAATGAGCTTACAATATTGTTTTAATTTTCACTTAAAATTAAAAATTAGTTTGCAATTAATAAATGTAGTTTTCTACCAGCTGCTTAAAAATCTCCCTCAGTGGAGTGCTGGCTGTGATGTGACATGACTCCAGAAATCTGGTGCACAGCACTCACAGCTAACTGAAACTGAGACATGAAGCCTGTAATGTATACTGCAATTCAGGGGAAGAGAATTGTTCAGAGAAGTTTTTATACACAATGGAGAACAGTTTTATTATTCTGAGCATTTTGAGTAACATTCAACAAAACCTGACATTTTAATTTCATAGAATGGGCATATGGTTAGTGAAACTGAATAGTTCATATTTCTTGGTGTTCAGATAGATAGTAAGCTGTAGTGGAAAACCCAAGTTCAGGATCTCGTTCAAAGACTTAATACTGCCATTTTTACTATTCGAACGGTATCTGAAGTGAGTGATTGTTCGACACAAAAATTAGTCTACTTTGCTTATTTTCCTTTGCTTATTTCATATGGTATTATATTTTGGGTTAACTCTTCCTGTTCTATAACGATATTTTTGGCTCAGAAACGGGTGGTTCGGGCAATAAGTGGTGTCAAGTTTGCGAACCTCTTGTCCACCCCTCTTCACTAGTTTGGGTATTCTGACACAGGCCTCTCAATCTATTTATTCCTTACTGTCATTTCTTTTTAACAATATTAGCCTATTCCCAAGAATAAGCAGCTTTCACTCAGTTAATACTCAGCAGAAATCTAACCTGCATTTGTGTTGGACTTCCTTAACTCTTGTGCAGAAAGTTGTCCAGTGTACTGCTGCATCCATTTTCAATAAGCTACCACTCGAATTCAAAAAACTTAGCAGTAATCCACATGCTTTCAAATTGAAACTGAAGACTTTCCTTATAGGTCACTCCTCTTATTTTGTCGAGGAGTTCCTTAACAACTAAACTGACCCTTGTTGTATTGTTGATTGTGTTTACTTAAACTTGTGGACTGACTTTTCTCGGATTTATAAACATTTATTTTTATATGTTATATGTTGTACTTTCATGTACTGATACGTTCCAGGATATTTTACATTTGCTCCTCAATTTGGTCCTATGGAACTTGACATGTAAATAAATAGATATAGTATGGTAATATAATGGTCTTAATTTAGCTATAGTATAAAAGGATCTGCAAGTCTTTCTCTGGTTGAGAAATAATTGTGCCTTCCTATTATAAATATATATTTCCCAGTGAGGAAAGAGGAGTTGGATGGGGAAGGTCAAAAAGGAAGGGTGGGTCACATAGTGAGAGCAATGAGAAGTATTTTCAGCACATTGCTGAAACATTTAGCCATCAGTCACAAGTTAAACCAACACTCTGTAGCTAAAGAAAATTATATTACTTTTTTATATCACTAAATACGGACACAAAATGGTGGATGTAGTGACTATAGTCTTTTTCAAATGTTTTCTGCCTGCATGTACATTCATTTAAAGAGCACTTTAATTTCATTACATTACATTACATTACAGTAACAAGTAGCATTATCTCACAGCCTCATTTATAAATAACGAATCTGTAGAAAACTAATAACAGTGAAAACTTTGGGTGTGATGTGTCTCCAATCAGCTTTATTGTGATGCCTGCATGATTTTCCATTCACTGATGTATTATGGTGTTACACTGGCATGATGCTGTAGAATAGGAACTCAAAAGAGCTCCTATTCCCCAAAAGAACACAGCAGAAATTTCCTCTAGTAATTTACTGTTCAGTGTTTGGCTTTCAGCAGCTGTGCAGCAACAGTCAAATAAAAGTAAAATACCGGACTATTTCATGCTGACAGTAACGGCCACTGAAATAATTTTCTGTTGTGAAGAATGGTGTTCTTAAACTGACAGTTGGTTTGAACACTGCAATGCATTACTAGTGCCCTTGTCTTCCTTCTACATTTGAACCAATGTGCCTAGCCAGTTTAAGAGGACCTACATTTTAAAATGGAATCTGAAGCATTTTTCACAAATCATTGCCCGAGGTGAAAGGAGGGCAAGTGGAAATACTATAGCATCCAAACTAATAAGATGGCAAACAGAGATTTGTTTACGATATTGCTCCTTTCGTATTTTGTGTGAGGTGAAATATTTATGAAGATGCCATGGCGACTAAGTAGGTTGGGGTCAAATGCCAGTCATCAGTCAGCAGCTAAACCAGCTAGATTACATTGCTTCATTATTTTTTATAATGAATATAGTTTATGAAGATTAATGAAATTTGTTACTCTGGCCAAATTTATTGGTTACGAACTGCAGATTAAAACCGAAGAAGTTGCAGAAAAGTACTGAAATTATGAAGAAGTGGATAAACTGAAAGGTGCCAGTGGTTGTTAACAGTTTCAAAGGGAACATTACACCAATGAGTGACAGAAACAGGGGAATGGAATAAAATAGAAGAATAGGTATGACGTTTGAGAGACAAACCAGTTTAGATAAATAACATAAAATAAGCAAAAAGACAACATCCAGTACAAATGCTTCAGTAAAATATGAGATATGGAAAATAACCAATGAAAAGAAAAAACACAAATATGGTAAATAAAGCAGGCAAAAGGGAATAGACACAACGAGAAACAAGACTTTACAAAAAGCACAAAACCACAAGTATGGAATGGTTAGATAAGAAATACAAAGCTGTAGAACCATCCATCATTATAGGAAGAACAGATGATGCCTACAGGAAAATTAAAGAAACCTGTGGAAAAAAATGAAGCACCTGTCTGAATATTAAAAGCTCAGGTGACAAACCAGAACAAAAACAAAGGAAGGAAGGATGAAAGGGGGAAGGAATGTATAGTTTTGTCAGAAACAGTTTAAAAAGCTTGTAAGGGCATTGCACAGTAGGTTGTGCTGAGAAACAATTGTTAAGGAAATACGGTAGGTTGCACCATTTCCTAGTTAACTGGAGTTGAAGTTAGTCAATCAGTCCATCGTGTGTGAAAATTCAAACAGCCTGCCAGGGACAGTGTTGCCAAACAAGTTCTTCGTTCGTATTGGCCATAGGGTGGTAGTAAGGATCAAACCCGAGCCAAAGGCTGAGCAGTCTTGTCTTAATAAAACACACACATGCCATATTAATACACTCAAATCCACCTGATGGAAGTTTCAACTTTTGAATCATGTTGTGGAAAAACACCAGTGTTTGGTAACAGTAAACTTGTTGCTTCATTCAACATCAATAAATCCTGGTAATGCTTAACCTGAAAAACATTTGAAGTTAATGAGATAGGAGTCACCAAAACGTTTAGGATTCTCCGTCACCTCAGACAGCTTTAAATACCTACTACTTCCAACCACACATTAGAAAATTTGCTTAAACATTCTTAATCAGGTGATTCCATGCATATGCATTAACATAGCATTGCATATTTTTACTGTTTATGCATAATTAGGTTATACAACTGACATTATCAATTGCCGGCACATTCAATGTAATAGACATTATACACATTTACACCCCTTGAAAACTAAAATTTTTAATGCTCAAGAAGTGAGACCCTTTTGGAAATTAAAAATCTTCACTGCAGGAATCAACATTGGTTCCACAAACAATGACCTAGTGAAATTCAGCTTATTCTTTTTGCCCATGTCATCCCAAAAGCAGCAGATAGTGGCCATAGTTTGATGCCATGTTCTTTGGCTACTGCACTGTTGACTAGTAAACGAAATACAATCTTGCAGAATATCAGGCCAATTTTGTAGTTGGACTTCTACACCAACTTCTACACAGACATGCTGCAAGCCATCGTATAGTGCATACTGGAGGGTACCCTGTACCATTACTAGGCACTTCCTTTACCGTTCCACTTGGCGAAGCATCTCCGTAACAATTACATGTTGTTCAAACCTACTCGTAACAAATCTAGCAGCCCGCCTCTGAGTTGTTTCATTCAGTCCATTCTGATACAGATCCCAAACACTCAAGCAGTACTCAAGAACAGGTCACACCAGCGTCCTCCTTAACAGGTGGCACTCAGTTTTTCACCCATATTTCACCCATACAGTGAGTGGAGAAATTGTCAGTTGTGAAAGCAGTTTCAGGCCCAAACCAAAGACATGCTGTAGGGTAGTTGGTAGTTACTATTCATATAACCTGAACAGGTATTCACAGATAATGCTGCTATATGTAGTGGGTTAAAATGACAGAAGATTGTAGCAGAATGCAGGCAAGACTTGCAGAAGTTCTACACTCACTGTAGCAACTGGATGTTAACCATGAGCTTGAACAGATGTATGTATTGTGCATAAATAGGCAGAAAGGTCCACCTGTGTTCAATCATCACACAACTGGAAATCCATCACTGGAAACAGTCACAACTGAAAACATCTAGGATTGTGCATTGTAACTGACCTAAAGGGAAAACAACCACTTGAAGCTACTTGTAGGAACAGCAGATGCCACACTGTGGTTCACTGGAAGAATTCTAAGGAAATATAATTCAACCATGAAATAGATAGCTTACAAAAGTCTCAGTCAGCCAATTCCTGAGTACTGATTATCTGTCCGAGACCCTCACCAATTTGGATGGAGAAGGTCTAAGGAAAAACAGTGCACTTCATTTCAGATTCACTTAGTAAGTGTGAAATCGTCAGATAGATGTATATTTAACTTCAATGGCAAATGCTACAAGAAATTTGTTGTCTCTTACAAGAAGTTCGCAATTATAATTCTGTGAAGAGCATTTTAAAAAGGGGGGGGGGGGGGAGATGAGTCAAGAAATGTATTACTTATTCCCAAATACACCTCATAAAATGAACATGACAGAAAAATCAGATAAATTTCAGCTCATACAGAGGATTACAGACTGTAGTAGTTCTGATTTCAGAAAGTGAAGACTATTACTTAAATTTCAACATCTTGAGAAATCTCTACAGCTTGCATTCTGAGTAACAAAAATAAACCGTAAAACTTTCTAAAATCAGAACATTTTTATTAACTCTTACGTTTATCGATGCATCGACAACTGTCCAGCTACATGTGTTTGCAGCCATTTTTTTTCTCATTGCCCAGTTTACATTTCTGGAGTTCCACAGAAGCTCTTACAAATAGGGCTACTGCAGAAAAACAGTAATGTTACTCACTTCCACTGAGCACAACACGAGTTGATAACTATTATCATAAGTATATTGAGATACATCTCTTATTTCTGAGAACAAAATACTATGTGCATCTAGGAAATACTACCCGATATGTCAAAAAGAGAATTATGTGGAAAGGAAGATCAGCGTATTGACTTGTTGATGGTTGGACCTTCAGAGACATGTCCCGAGCTTGGCTTGGGCCACAGAGGACATCATCCATGCCCTTTGCAAAGGAACAATTCCATTATCTGCCCAAGTCTTTAGGGGCACCACAGAAAACCTATATCAGGATAGTTGGAGGGGTTTATGAACTCTGCTTCTCACGAATGTCAAACCAGTCTCTTACCACTGTGCCGCCTTGCTCAGCATATATTGGTAGTGCTGCATCACTTTCCTTAACTATACGGCTTAGAGAGCATCATTTTCCTTAACTATAAGGCTTGCTCAGCTAGATATGGTAAATGACCATAATGTTATAATAACAGTAACCAACTTCAGTTTTAAACAATTAACAACAAAAATTTAATTAGCTCTCATAATTAAATTTTAGAGTACAGAAATAATTAATAAATTAGTAAGAAATTTATCATGAACAAAGTATAGCAAACCAATAATTCAAACACAATTACTTCACATTGAGTATACAGAGCTGTAAACATTTCACACAATAAAACTGAACAAGTAAAAATTTAACATCATTATTTTAGATTATCAGGCAATCACACAAAAAATAAAATGAAACTTCAAAAAGTAATTTGGAAAAACTTCTAAATAAGAAAAAAATTATCATTAAAGTACTTATAATAATACAAAATCAATGCATATTAACTTCCAATTTTTATACACTCAAAAGTACTTGAAGTAATTTAGTCATGTCTAGATGTACTTGTAAGTGTATAACACTACTTCATTTGTACAAATTATCACATGTTGTTTGTTTAACTTTTTTACATAAATGAGGACTTCCATGAAATTTATTAGGGGTACCTGCTTCAATTCTCAGTCAGTCACAGAGAAACTTACAAACTAGCAACCAAATATTGCTCATTTTAAGACCTATCATTGTACAGAAAAATCAACACAAGAATAGTACAATAATATAATGGCTTGCGTGTTTCCTGTAAAATATAAGCTTGTGTACACAATTCTTTATATGCTCTAAAAATTAAAATTATAACTTTTTAAAGACCTGAATAGATCACCATTTTAAAATAGTGTCGATGCTTATAAAGGTTAGATAGGTCCCACTGTACTTACTGTCTTTTTATGTTCCAGATTATTGCACTAACTCATGTCACATGTAGTACATAGACTACAATTATTAAACAAAACATAGAACAGGAAATTAAAGAGAAACACATTAGCAACACCAGTTTGCAAAACTTAAATTTAATTTCTTGTATCTCATTTATGATCACCAATTTCTCTTCTAACTGACAAGTTTTAACACCCCTCCCTCCTTTTCACACACACACACACACACACACACACACACACACACACACACACACACACAATGATGCAAACTAATTTTATGTAAGACATGATAAACATTTTTAAACAAATGTAGGAGCAGTAGATAATACACACTGTTCTGCTTCAACAAGAAATTTTGTTTTTGCCATGAACAATTCTTTAGAATCATCACTGAAACAATGAGAAATGGAAGTCACTGACATCATCCTTCACTTTCAGAAAATGTCTTCTTTTCTACAAACCCATCAACTTCACACTTTGTTGATTATCAATATGCTGCCACAAAATTATCAACAAAATTGTCACTGGTTAATTTAGTTATCTTTCTTATTCCACTGAAAATTCCTTACATGATTACAGACAATATGTAGCAAGAACCATGTAATCATTTCCTTCAGCAAGGTAGTCATGATTTTATTATAAAATTTTCTGTTTTGTGTAAACGCGTAAGTAGGTACTGCGATCATATCTGACATGAAATACGAACTGCACTGCATGTTTTCAGAGAAAAATATAATAATAATAATAATAATAAATAAAATACAGAAAAAGACCACTTAAACTCCACGTAAAACTACTTATTAGAAAATAGATCAATTCTGTAATCACTGTTTAATATTAACAACAAGTTTACTTATTGCTAGGTGCAAGCATTTTTCCATCACCAACATCTCATGAGGTGGTCGAACGAATATTACAAAGACAACCAGGTCATGTGCATATTGTAGAAGATTCTTGGATTAAGTATCAAATATGAGGTGTAGATCCCATTCGTTGCTGAGGAGAGATATGCAATATAGCTATGAAGTAATTTAGGCATTAGTTGCTCTAAGTGTTCTACAAGTCTTAAACAGTGTTATAAATAATGGAATCAGTCTTTTATGATACTTCTCTGTAAACTTACCAAAGATTTAAAATAGTTATTAAAAATTAACTATTTTGTAACATGGCAGTAGTTAAAACTTTCATGGTTACTTTGCATAAGAGAATGTGTCTGTTTGAAGAGATCTGTGTTTATTAGCAAATTAACTGCTTTTAACAACAATCAACACAAGGATCTTAGAAAAGTATTAAAAAGTCTATGACAGCAGGCTTTGTCTTCTCTTATTGCAACTCTGACTAATCATTTCTACTTTACACATGATGACTTTCACAGCTGAACTGCTGCTTCATCTGTTCAGGACAGGAAATAAAATTCAATTCACAAATAATAATAAACATTTCAGATTTCAATAACACAGAGTTTTAAAAATCCACTAATTGCTACATTATGTAATTTGCCAATTAAAGTGTTTTGTTTTACTAAAAGCTTACTTTTTGAATCAGAACATATGACTTCCTGCTTCAATAGCAGATTTCATGATTTGAAGCAGCCTTATGACTGATTAAAAGTATTTTTATAACTGAAATATTAATCTGTGAAATGCAAGGGAAGAAACAGAGTTTTATGAACATCTGACATCACTTATAAAACACCAATATGAGACACCAAAGTTAAATAATGAAATTTAACTTACAAAAATATTCAGTCCTTTGTAAATAATTAATTGCATATTAAATGAGGTTTCACACTTGATGACATCAACATCTTGCCACAATATTTTGGCTGACAACCATTCAGCCACCTTCAGGTGAGTTTTTACATCATGTACATCATGGCAAAATGTCAATGTCATTTGGCTGCAAGCCTGAAACCTCATAGAATAGTCATTATGCTGGAAACTGCCAAGAATAAAAATTATCTCCATATATATACCTCAGCCCAACCTGCATCAACAGATGGAGTTTCCGTAGTCCTTCAATATGGGTATTAACATAAACTTTATGTAAGGGCACAAATGTACCAAAACAGCAAGGAATAAAGAAATTAAATGATTAGTGGTCATGTGCCAAACAGAGTATATAACAACATATATGCACATTTAATACACACATTATCACAGACATCTGTTTCACAATAATATATACAATTAGTGTTACCAACACTTTAACATTCTGTTCTGATGGAGGAAATCTAACAATCTGATATATGAAGCAAAAAAATAAATACATTCACACACTGTAAACTAGATATGCTGATAGAAAGCAATAGAAAAATCTTGAAGCTCATTAAAATATAACATGATGTCTTGGAAAGAAAGTAAGTGGATTTTATTTCAATGTCAACTAACGTCACTCAAAGCCTTTAGCTTGAAAATGTTACCATAGTTTTCCTAGTCTTGGTTTTGTATTTATGCAAATTTTTCACTTAAATCCTTTGAACATACTGCCACATTACAATAAAAATTCTGAAGTGTATTTCTCGGTGTGCTATGTCTAAATTGTCATAACGGTAACAATTCTCTTAATCACATTTAACAGTTTACAGTACAAACAAATTTTTATGTTTGCAGACAAAAGCAGGGGAAACAACAGTTAAATCACTTTTTCCAACATGATAAATGTGTGATAGATTGTACACAAGCTTTAAGTGATAGAGAAACTTGCACTTTGTATTCTTGTTTTTCTCACATGTTCCACATCCTGGTGACTCTGCTCACCATCAATGTAAAAAACAAAGAGTATTTCCAATCTAATCAGTAGAACAAACATTATGTTGTTGCTTAGATTTCTTGGTTTTAAGAACTTAAACATGTGGTAGATGGGAAACATTTATTACTTACATACATTGACGAATTCAGCTCCATATTTACATTGAAAACGAAAAAGATAATACCAATGTACATACTACTGTCACAACAGGTACAAGAAGAATAAGATGGATGGATGGATGTGTGTGTGAGAGAGAGAGAGAGAGAGAGAGAGAGAGAGAGAGAGAGAGAGAGAGAGACAGAGAGAGAGAGAGAGAGAGAGAGAGAGAGAGATTAAAATGTATTCTATGGGTTTCATGAATGTTAACTACCACCCTCAAGTTTTTTGAATGTGAATAAAATTCTAACTAATTGGATTCTGAAATTTTTATAATTATCAATGCCCATTAGTGACAATCGTATATCTCCAGCTCCTCCTTCCTCCCACTCAGAAACTCACTCACTATTTTTTCTTCTCCTCTCTCTCTCTCTCTCTCTCTCTCTCACACACACACACACACACACACACACACACACACACACACACACACACACATGAATCAATGCGATATATAACGAGATATATAACACATTAAAAAATAGCATTTAACACACAGGAGATATACTGCTGCTCTGCACTATAACTATATTTTATTTGGTGTTTATGACTGCCATGTGACAAAACCCGCAATTCAGGAATTATACATTCACACTTCACAAAAAAAGCACTTAAATAAACATTAGTGGTAATATCTCTCATAACCAATGTAAAGAAATTCCTTAATTTCAATAAATTTCTGTAGTGTAGGAAACAATTTCTTTTAGACACCATATCTATACATTTTACCTGTTCAATTTTTTTTAATTAGAATGATTAAATTTAAAGTTACTAGTGAGACTAAAACTAAAACTTTTAGAATGCGAAGATACGTGTAAACCCTGAAAACAAACAGCAACAGTAACTAACATTTTTGACATGTCTTTTAATCACAGCAATGCACAGCACATCCCATTCCACATTGAACATTGCAATGGTCATTAAAATATCATCAATGCATGACAAACAAAAATTTCCACACACAAAAAGGGATGTGCTTCTCTAATCCTGAACAACATAAAGGGAAAACAATATGATGCCTAACATTAGTACTTTTTCTACTGCAGTTCTGTTACTCTCCCACTTTACTTTGTAACAGCTAACTAGCAGTTTCAGTACTTACACACAAGGGCAATGGAATTTTTCTCATTTCATGAAAAGAAACAGGCATTAACCAATGAATTTCCAGTTCAGAGTGAACTTAAGGCACAACCCAAGGAACCTGACTGCAGAAAACTTATGTACTCAACCATTCCAAATTTACGATCCACTACATGAATCAGCAATTTCTGAGCATAATTCCTCTTCAGAATATATTTAACAGTTCATTGCGATGATTAACAATTAGTTGGTGTAAGTGGTGGGAGGGTGAGCTTTAAGCAACGACATTCATTCATGTTTGTAATTTAGCACTTGTAAGCTCATAAATAGAAAACAACTTTTGAATAAAGAAACAGGCGTTATCAGGTTTTTCAGTCTTCCCATTCATCATCCCCATCATCATCGTCGTCATCATCATCTCCGCTTGATCCACTACTTTCTGAATGAATTACACGAGCCCTTTCTGCTAAAGCTCGAGCCAATGCACCAGCTAAGCTATTCTGTGTCTCCTCAACTTGTGGACGTTGGTTCGGCTGTACCTGTAAAAAAGAATATTACGTAAAACATTGTGCCATGTCCTGCTTTAATATAGACAAAACAATTTTATGATAAACAATGCAGTCAGTTGCAATGACACAGCAAACATGAAAACATCCCAAATTTGAGAATTTACTTCCACTAATGACAGTGGAGAGGTACTTTAGAAGTGCAGCAATTTATTAGAACTCATAACAGAACTACTGTTATACTTCTCTCTCTAGTTCAAGCAACTCTTGAGCAAGTGACTAATGTATAATGCATGTGCAAAACACTCCTAAAGAACATAGTTAATTCTACACTCAAAACTGGTAAGACCACAGCACAGTTTGTCTTAGTACAAATTTAATAGTGTTTCTGGAGAACAGTTTTTAAAATTCTGCATAATGAAGATAAAATATTGCCACTAAATGGGAGGAATATGCAGGATTTAAACAGCTCCTTATCCTATTAATGTTGTTAATGGTCACATTTATTCCTCACTAAAGTTGTGCAAATCTAATGAGAGGAATGCCCATTTTCTTGGAACACAGACTGCAGATGTTCCCAAATCCTTCAAACAGCAAAGAGTACTAGTACTGTTCAGCTGCCAATTTCAGCTGAAGATGGCTGCTGGTGGTCAGCCAAAATTCCAAGGCAAAAGATGACATCATTTGGTTCCAATCAAGTTCATTTAACTAACATTGCAGTTTGTTATATTGGCCCATTCCTGGGCTATGAATATTATTTTTGAATACACTGAGTTGCTACAGGTTAAAACACTGTACAACATAAGAGAGTGACAATATAAAACGTATACAAGGCTGGTTTTTTTTTTTCAGTGTAAATGACAGTGGGGATTATTCTTGTAATAGATAGCATCAATCAGCTTTTACACAGAATTCTGAACATGAAACTTCCAAATAAATATTTTATTTATATTCAGTCCTTGTAACTTAAAATATTTTGTTGTAGTGACTACATCTTACGATAATAAAATTTTCATGAGAGTTCAGTGGCAAAATTTTACATGTGGTGTGCATTTTCCCAATTTAAGTGACAATATGTTTTCTGTCAGCCAGTGAATCAATGTTACTCACTATTATTTGCTACATCATTTACAGTATATTCTGTGCCTTTGACAATGATAATTTGTGTAATCTTCAAAGAGGAAAAAACTTTGCATCTTCTACATAAGTTGGGGTATAACCACTGATATATATATCAATAGAAACATTGGGCTTAAAGCATAGCTCTGTGGCATCCCCCCCCCCCCCCCCCCCCTTAAAATCTCACAGTAGCCATTCAGATACAAAAATTTATTCCCTGTTGGTGATAGTTGATAACTTTCTCATCCCAATTTGCCACATCTATACATCTACACAATTACTCAGCAATTCACAATAAAGTTTTTGGCAGAGGGTTCAATGAACCACCTTCAAGCTGTCTCTCTACTGTTCCACTCTCTAACGGCACGTGGGAAAACCGAGCCCTGATTTCTTTTATTTTATTATGATGATAATTTCTCCCTACGTAGGTGGGTGCCAACAGAATGTTTTTACAATCGGAGGAGAAAACTGGTAATTGAAATTTCACGAGAAGGTCCCATCGCAACAAAAAACGCCTTTGTTTTAATGACTGCCACTCCAATTCACGTATCATGTCTACGGCACTATCTCCACTATTTCATGATAATACAAAATGAGCTGCCCTTCTTTGTACCTTTTCGATGTCCTCTGTCATTCCCACCTGATGCAGATCCCAAACCGCACAGCAATATTCCAGAATAGTGCGGACAAGCATGGTGTAAGCAGTCTCTTTAGTAGACTTATCGCACCTTCTAAGTGCTCTGCCAATGAACTGCAGTCTTTGGTTTGATCTACCGGCAACATTATCTATCAAATCATTCCAATTTAGGTTATTGGTAATTGGAATCCCTAAGTATTTAGTTGAATTCACAGCCTTCAGATTTGTGTGACTTATCGCTTAATCGAAATTTAGCAGATTTTTTTGAAATTAGTACTCATGTGAATAACTCCACACTTTTCTTTATTCAGGGTCAATTGCCACTTCTTGCACCATACAGATATCTTATCCAAATCATTTTCCAATTCGCTTTGATCATCTGATGACTTTACAAGATGGTAAATGACAGCATCATCTGCAAACAATCTAAGAGGGTTACTCAGATTGTCTCCTATGTCGTCAATATAGATCAGGAACAATAGACAGCCTATAACACTTCCTTGGGGAATGCCAAAACTTCTGTTTTACTCGATGACTTTCCCTTTATTACTACAAACTGTGACCTTTCTGACAGGAAATCACAAATCCAGTTGCACAACTGAGGCAATATTCCATAGGCATGCAGTTTGGTTAGAAGACACTTGTGAGGAATGATGTCAAAAGCCTTCTGGAAATCTAAAAATATGGAATCAATTTGACATCCCCTGTCGATAGCACTCATTACTTCATGTGTATAAAGAGCTAGTTGTGTTTTGCAAGAACAATATTTTCGGAATCCGTGCTGAATATGTGCCAATAAATCGTTTTCTTCGAGGTTCTTCATAATTTTTGAATACAGTATATGTTCCAAAACCCTACTGCAAATCGCTAGATACAAAAGGTATCACTGATGAGCTTTCCCACTAATTCTGCAATGTTTCACTTTGTGATAAAGTATAACTTGCTTGGTTCACACACTCAAATGTTGTTATGATATCTATTGAACTCAAGTTATCATTTTGCCCCAAAACTACTTCACACGCAAAAGAATGAATTGCCATCTCTGTTAATGTACCTCTTCTGAAGACAAATTCCCAATATGATGGCAAATTACATGTACTGAGTCGTGCTACTAGTCTCTTACGAAGACATCTCAAAAACCTCCAAAAACACTAGTACCAATGAAATTGGCTGTAATTGTCTGCCTTATTTGTTTCTACAATTTTAAACAGTGGGTGTACTAATGACTACTTTTATCAGTCTGGTCAAGTCGCCGAACTGGCATCAACTAAAAAGACTTGCACTAGGTGACCAGTCTATCCGATGGAAGGTCTTAGCCACACATACATCAGTCTGAAAACTAACCACTCCAGAAAAACATGACACAAGGAACAGAGTACATCAGTAGTGTAAAATGAAAATGAACAGATGATCTTGAGCTTAACTGATATTTCGTCATACCCACGTAAGTCTTTATACTTCAGCTCTGGCAATAACTATTTTTTTCATCAGCATGAGTGAAGATATGTACCGAGTCCAGTCTTTTATGACTCAGGCTTACATGTTTACTGATTGTAAGATACTGTATACAATTAGATACTGTGGGTAGCTGTTTGGGTAACATATAACATATATGTACATGGATTTATCCACATGAAAATGGCTACATAACTGTATTGACCAATAGTGGTTTAAACAATTTTTTTTCTGCGTACAATAACGGTTCCCTGCTCTTGTAGCACTTATTATTGTAACATGTATTGGTCCCCCTTCAAACACTCATGTCTGTAGCATCTTTTCGTGGTTATGGTAAACAACTTTCTAGGGTAAATGTGCCATTAAACCTGAAGATACTGTAAAAACTGTTGCTTTGGTGGGAGATGATCACAAGATGCTGCAAAAATGTTCAGATCTACACCTTCCTATATGTCCATCAGCGTAAGAAGGTACAGGGAATCTGAAGGCTATGCAACGAAATCAGGATCAGGTCCAAGAAAAATAGCATCTGCAACTATTGGGAATAATGTAGTCGAAGTACCAGATTCAGAAACTGATATTACAAGCAATATAAGCATTAGTGATTGTTGCACCTTGACCAGGTGGAATAAAGTGCTTCCAGAGGACACAGTGAAAATTGTGAAAGGTTTTAAATACTCTGTTGGCATACATATACATGGTATGTCATGTGCTATTCTGAAGGATACTGTATCTGATATTGCTGAACCTTTGACTGCTGTCATTAACCAAAGGCTTGATGTTGGTATTTTTCAAGACTTCATAAATTGGCAAAGACAATACCAGTGTATATAAAAGGTGATCCTAACAGTCCATCCAGCTATAGAACAATTTCTATAATACCTATAGTAGCAAACATGATTGAAACTATAGTGAAGAACCAACTGTTATGTTATCTCAAAGACCACAGTCTCTTCCTGGATAACAATCATGGATTTAGAAGAGCGAACTCTATATCTACTGCAATGCTTGATGTAATAAAAAGAACTGCATGGTTTTAATTATTTGTGCTCTACACAAGGCATCCGATTGCATCTCTAACATGATACTGTTGGTAAAATTAAAATTTTATGGTATAAAGGGTGTCATTTTTGGGACACTGCCATCTTACCTAAGAGACAGACGGCAGATTGTTTGTATCTAAGGAGCAATGTTTCATGAAACGGTGCTTCAAAACTGCATACTGCAGGGCTCTGTACTTGGCCCTCTGCTCTTTTTAATATTTTTTCAACTACTTAAGATGTGATGGTCATATTCTGTTCTTTGCAGATGATAAAACATTAATGACTAAGAGTAGAAATTCAGGTGAGGCACTAACGGATGCTAATATTTTGTTTCAAGTAGCCAAAACGTGGTTCAAAGCAAATGGGATTAAATTAAGATAAAAGCCAGAAAATATTATGCAGCCTTGGTGACTGTGGACCCACAGCAAATATTTATAGTGTCAGACTCCTGGGAATGACAACTGACAATAAGCTGATGTGAACCAAACACACTACACATGTGTATTCTAAGCTCTAAAGAGTAATTTACATCCTCAGGAAGCTCAAATGTGTGATAATAGGTCAGTACTTAATCGTAATATATTAGGCACTGCTCCACAGCCACTTCACATGTGGACTGTTGCTGTGGGGACACTCTACTGGAAGTAAACATATTGAGCCTACAAAAGAAGGCTGTAAGAATAATGTCTTCCAGCAAGAAGTTGGACCACTGTAGACCCATTTCCAAGCAGTTGGGAATAATGACAATATTTAGCCAGTATGTTTTCAACTCTCTTTGCTGTATCTTGCTACTAGTGCGTGCGAGTTTCAGTGAACCGAGTGTGGTGTTGTCGTGCATGTGTGGTTGAATCGGCTGCAAATTGTATCAGATTGCTGGAGGCACCTGTGGGAAGTGTGCACATGGCCCAGCCTTCATCAACTACCTGCTGGCAGCTTGCACATATATATGCACGGGGCAGTGCCGGCTGGCACTTTCTGTGTTCATCCAGTTGTGCTGTTCACACCAGATGTCTCATAATGTGTGGATTCCTGACTAGCTCACTTCTGCTATCACTCAGTGGCTTACGAAAAAAGCCATATTTTTGTTACTTGGATCAGTTTTGTGTATTATTTGGTTATTACACAACTGGTGACGAGTTTGGAACGGTTTCCACGTGCGCAGTCTTTAAGTGCAGTTTCATCAAATTAGTCGTTATGGACACCATGTTACCGACCCTGATTGAACAGCTTACTTTGGCAGTGACCATTTTGTCAGCTTCCATTAACACACAGTGTACCATTCCAATGGTCCATCCATCCACTTTTCCTCTGTATGATGATTTGGCCGATGATTGGGAAGCTTACAACAAAAGACTCACACAGCATTTTTTCACTTTCGATGTGACAGACTCAAATTTGTGCAGAGCCTTCTTCCTCTTCTAGATTCTAAATAAAAAGTATCCATTACTGTGTCGGCTTGCCCCTTTACAAGAGCCAGCAGCTCTTACTTCTGATTACATGTACACTTTATAGTCCAACTACGATCACAAATGAAAGCCTGTCATAGCGGTGCGAGTTGAATTCTACCGATGCCATAAGAAATCATACTAGTCATACAGGACCTGGGCAGCTAAACTTCATGGGCTTAGCAGAAAGTGCCAAATCATTACTGATGTCCATAATCACTCTTATGCAGACTCTCCTGTGCATGTTGCAATTATCTGTTTAGCTCCGGACAACGAAGTGCACCACAAGACTTTACTCTGTGAAAACCCCCCCATTGGCAGTTGTTTCGCAAATAGCACAATCTCTTGAAGTTTCTGAGGCAGCAGGTGACCAAACTGAAGCATGGGATGACGGGGCAGTAGTGTTACAAGATGTGCCCACTATGATGACAGATAGCTTGCAAGAGAAACAGCAGTAGCAATGGTTAACATATGGACCCAGAGCTGAGTGGATCAAGGCCGGCCCAAGCAGCCGCGACCACCGTAGCACCACCATCAGCATTCTGTTTCCATCTTGTCCTTTTTGTTTTGTCAAGCAGGAAAGTCAGAGTGCTGTAAGCGCTGGGCTAACTGTAATGTTTGCCAGAAGAAAAGCCCCGTCACCTCTGTATGTCATTTGGCGAAGACTGCTCAGGATATGGACATGGGCATAAATAGTGTGACTCCAATACTTGTGACTGTCCCAGTTATTTACCGAGTTAAGTGTTTTTTGACAAGTACTCTGGCTACAGGTCGACACAGGTGCTGCAGTGATGTTATTGAATTCTCAATTAGAAACACTATGCAAGGAGTTTTTGGACTTTTTTGTTTTTGAAAGGTATAGTATTTGCTACAAATTTTCTGCTCACATCCACAGTTCAGCCCCATTTCTGTCACACCTATTCTATTCCTGTTGCCCTGAAAGATCAAGTGAAAGCAGAATTAGACAGACTTCAATCTCTAGGGGTGGTGTAACCTGTTATGGTAAGTGAATGGTCGTCGTCACTGGTTTTAGTTCAGAAACCACTGGGGAAACTTCACCTCTGTGGCAACTTCAGTACGACTGTCAATGCACAGTCAATCATGGATATGTATCCTCTATCACATGAGGAGGAACTGTTGGCAAAAATATTGGGTGGTGAGTACTTTTCTAAAATTGATCTGTCTGAAGTGTATCTGTAGGTTACTGTGGGCAAACAATCTCAGCGATTCTGGATTTGAGTACTCCTTTGGTCTCCTTTCGGAGTGGCTAGCACCACCGCTATTTTTCTAGGATTTTTAGAGCAACTGACTATGATATTGTTGTCATGGGCTCCTCCACAGCTGATCACTTAAAAAATTTGCTCATTTCATTTTCTGTCTTACAGTCTGCAGGCTTACAGTGTAACCTTACGAAATCTCAGTTTTTTCAACCTTCTGTTGTTTATTTGGGGTTTGAGGTCTCGTGGGACTGGGTTCATCCCCGCCAGACCACATCTCCACTGTTACGTCTATGCCTCACCACTCGTTCATAAAGGAGCTTCAGGCTTTCCTAGGGCAGATAACCTACTACCACAAATTCCTGCCAGGGGCAGCCACATTGGCCTACCCGTCACATACCTTGTTACGCAAGAATGGACCTTTTCACTGGAGCCAAATTGCTAACGTGATTTTCAAATGAAATCCAAACTAATCTTGGCCCCTTGTTCAGCTATGTTCTCTCTGGACCAGCACACAGCTTTGGTGACTGATGCCTCACAGCAAAGCCACGGCATGGTCCTAGCGCACCGATATGCCAACAGCTATGAATGGCCTGCTGCTTTTGGCTCTAAATCTCTCACTCCACAGCAGCAGCCTTGCTTTCAGGTGCAAAAAGAGGCTCTTGCTGTAGTCTATGCTCTCTGTAAGTTTCATATTTTTTTTATGTGGCTCCAAGTTTCACCTTATTACTGACCATAAACCCTTGGTTTCCTCATTTAATCCTCACACTAACTTGCTGACAAGGCAGCACATCGCCAACAATGCTGGGCACTGTTCTTGTCTCATTACAATTATGAAATCCATTTTCGACCTATGTCAATACGTGTCAATGCAGACACCTTGGCCCACATTTCCGAATTTGATTGTGAAGAAATGCTTTGCTTCCAGCTTGATATTTAAACACAGGCCAAGGTCGAAGGTTTCCCAATTATGAGCGCGTGCATAGCAGCTGCCAATGCTGCCTACACGGTTCTCCACCATGTGGTTCTGTTTGTCAACATGGCTGGCCAGATAAATTGCCGGGTCAGGCTTCGGACTCCCTGAGCAACTGTTTTTTCTTATGATATCACCTCTCTGTTTTTGACATTGTTTTCCATGGAAGACTTCCCTCCAAGAGTAGTCATTCCCGCTGCCTTATGGCACACGGTTCTACACATCCTCCACCAGGGCCAATAGGGAAGCTTCGAACACTAAACTGTTACCTAGGAGACATGTTTTTTGGCCATGGATTGATGGCGAAATTGTCTGTTTTGTTTTGGCTTGTGAGCAGTGTGCCTGTCAACAGACAGATTCCAGGGCATCCCTGTCCCCCTGACCTGCTCTCTGCCAGCCATGGGAATGTATTCATGGGGACTTTGCTGGTCCCTTCTTTAATTCCTATTGGCTCTTGGTTCTGGATGCATTTTCCCTGTTTCCTTATATTCTCCAGTGTGTTTAGACATCATCTGAGGTCACAATTCACACACTTTTAAAGGTTTTTTTCTACTTTTTGGTTGTCTTGTACCTTAGCTCCTGATAATGTGCTGTTCATTCCTCACATCTTTCAATTGTTTTGCTCCTATCACGCCATTAGCCATGTTATGGCTCCATCATTCCACTCTCAATCAAATAGCGAGGCAGAACAACTAATGCATAC
Source organism: Schistocerca cancellata (assembly GCF_023864275.1). NCBI lineage: Eukaryota > Metazoa > Arthropoda > Insecta > Orthoptera > Acrididae > Schistocerca > Schistocerca cancellata. The sequence goes on along the minus strand of NC_064629.1, from coordinate 376,417,435 downwards.
ATTCAAGTCCCAAATGAAAAAGTTTGTTGTGGATTCTTTACAGGATGATACCCAACTTCATTTTCTGAGCACCTATCGCTTCATGCCTATGGGAGAGTGGAGGCTGGTGAGTTGCTTTTCGATTGGCAATCGCGCATGCTCCTCCATCTCCTTCAGCCTGCACCACACCTGCCGCAGTTGGGTTTGTCTGGCCATTTCACATTGGGATCACTGGTGTGGGTGTGAAGGTTTGGTTACCAGCCCAAGTGGATACTGGCCACTGTTGTCCACCGCTGGAGGTGCCATCTTTGTGACATCTGTACAGCCGATGGGCTGGTGGCACATCACTTTGATCAGTTGTAACCTGCTCGTCACTGGAAGCTACTGGTTTGCAGGTGTGGCCCCATCACCACAACCTGCCCCATTGCCCTCTGCCTTGAGACTGTAATCATTGCTGTGGAGGTGAACCCATCCCATTGGCTGCCTCCTCTGTGTGTGGCACCCTGTGGTTCCATCTTCCTGTCACGGGGTTCCAGCTTCCCGTCACCGGGTTCCAGTCCATCTCCGGACTTGGGTCCAATGCCATGGCCTGCTGTTCCAGTCAGGCCATCTCCACTGACCCCCTTGCTATCATCGCCTCAGCCATTGTCATCAGTGGGTCCAGCCCCACCTTTATCGCACTGGGACCTGTCTGCTTATGACAACACGGAAATATCAATGGCATCCTACTCTCTGGTGCTGTCATAAGGTGTCACGCAAGACCACCACCGTCGGGCGTGCCCACATCCCTGCACATTCCGACCCTATGGTCCAATGACTGCCTGGCACATTGTTCTGCCCCCTCTGTCCGCAATGGCTGCCGCCACTCTGGAGCTGTTGGATGCCTCTCTCGTCAGGCTGCTGCTGTCTCCTCCGTTGCCTGGGTGCCCATTTCTCATGAGGGAGAGGTATGCTGTATCTTGCTACAACTGCATATGAGTGTGCCGAGTGTGGTGTTGCCACACACGTACGTACGTACGTGTGTGTGTGTGTGTGTGTGTGTGTGTGTGTGTGTGCGCGCGCATGTGTGTGTGTGTGTGTGTATATGCCACCAACTGTATCAGGATGGGCTGGCCATTGGAGGCCGCCTGCTACAGGCGTGAAAGAGTCGTAGTCTCCGCCACACTGTCTGTTAGCACCGACTGATGCTCTCTGTGTTCATCCAGTTTTACCATTATTCTGTATATCATATTGCATGGATTCCAGACAGGGTTATTTCTGTTACTGTTCAGAGGCTTATGAATAAAGTCACAGTTGTAATACTTGGATCGGTTTCGTGTATTAAAAAGCCGACATTGATTTTCGAAGCTGCCGCCTAAGTAAGACACGGGACGGTTTTTCCACAGCAGCCATGATGACATTCAACTGCCTACCACTGGATGTTCGAACATTGCCACAGAGGATGTTCAGAGCTTGACTGACGCATGTGCCCAAGCAACAGCCACTATATTCTGTAAATAAATTTTCCTCTACAACTGGAATTGTAGACTGGTCAGTATGTTACCATCACATGTGAAGCCACAAACTGGAAACATTTAAGAGCTGTAAAGTGTTGTTTATAACTAATGCTTATAACACCAACTGTTGTGTAATGCTTCTTGTCTGTTTTCTTAGTTTTAGTAGTGGTTTTAATATGTAATTGCTAAGGTGCGATGCAATCCAGGCGGCCATGGCCGGTGAACAATGTTGTAATAGTAATAGCAAGAGGTGACCACTTCTTGGAATTTCAAGTTCTCTGCCACTGTCACACCACTGCTATTGAAGCACAAAATTGACTCCGCCAAGATAAAGAGGTCAATTTTAGTAAGAGAACTATCTAAACAAGACAGGAAGAAGCCAATCTTCAATCCAGAAGACCTGCTACAGACCCAGAACTCACCAGACTCATCACACAACTCGACTATGTTTTGCAAGGGAATATAGCGACTGGAGAGTACAACAACTGGGGCAAGTATTGCTCACTGATGGGTCGCAATTTGACCTGCAATTACCTGGCAGTAAAGAGAGAGTATGGGGTTCTCCTTTGAACATTCTCATCCAGGACACCTTTTCAGGGTGGTTCTCTGATGGTGTAGGGAGGAATCATTATGACTACTTGTACAGATCTCATCTTTGTGGAGCATGGGGACCTTAAAGCACATAGGCATGGGGAAGAGACCCTTTTGAAGCACATGGTGCCTTTCATTCCATTTAATGGTGATGGTTTTACACAAATACATGACAATGCATACCCACATGTTACAAGAATAGTACAACAGTTCTTGGATGAAAAAGAGATTTATGCTATGACTTGGCCTGCCCAAAGCCTTTATCTGAATTCTAGTGAGCATGTTATCAAAGCAGCTGGGGAGAAAGTCCAGCTGGCACTATTGAGAGGGCCTATGGTAGCCCTCTTGAAAGAATGGTATATGATTTCTCAAGAGGACACTGCAGCAGTAATGAGGAGTACGACTGAAAATGTTGGATGCCATGATAGGTGCAAGAGGCAATAATACATATTTTTGAAGATCTGAACAGAGATCTGTGGCATGAAATGTAGAAAACCAAATGAGAGGTACACTACTGTTATGAGCTTGCTTAAACTTTGTTTTAAATGTGAATCCATTTGTGTTATTTCCACATCTCCGATTTAATTCATTCATAATTACCTTTTTTTCATTGTTAGTCACGTAGATTGGACCACATGACAATATTTTATGATAAAATAGTAGATTAGCAATATAAAAGTGACTGGAATTTAAAATAAAAAATTTAAATAGAAGTTTTTACAAAACTGAAGTGTTGCATTCTTTTGTGCTGGTCAGTGTACACAGTATTACTTATTTCTGACTACATCCTGTCATCATAGTCCTACTGTCAACTGAAATAATGTTTTGGCATTATCAGCTGATTTGTCTGCATGTACATGCAAATAAAGGACACTCATAAGGAGTCGGAGGGCTGAAAAGCACTATCACAATTATGTGTTTTTTTTTCATGTTTGGAAGCTGCTATAGCACAATCAAATCAAAGGACAAAATGCTCAAATTGCTTCAAAATTATACTGAATCATTCGGAAGTGAAATTAAATCTCTTAAGGAAACAAAGGCCAAGTTACTAAGTGAATCAGCACACTGTGTTTGTGGAAATCCAGTGCCACACACACACACACACACACACACACACACACACACACACACACAAAAAAAAAAAAAACTGAAAATTCTCATGTGCAAACTATGAATACTGCACCCAGTGCAAAAACAAACACAAAAAATTCTCATGGGCAAATTAGGATTGAAAAAGATGCAGAGTGTAAAAACCTATAAGTAACTATAGTTGGAAAACAGCCACATATAATAAAAGGAAGAAACATGAAATTGATTCACAAAAGCAGATAAACAAAAATGAATTCCCTCTTATTGGCAATTTTATACTAAAATATGTAGTTTCACCAAACTGTGAAATCAATGTCTGCCCTGGTACCCGACCTCATCAGCTCAACAAACATTTTAAAAATCTCGTGCATAACAGTCCACAACTAAAAAAGGAAACACTATAAAGACCAATTTCATAGGTGTTTTTATTCATTCTGGGATGAACTCAGTATGAAGCAGTAATGAGGAAGATATTTAAAGTGAGATCAGAAACATTATTCGCTCAGCCAAAGCATTGTACACAAAACTTAAGACTGTGGAATTCTGCACAGAAGGTCAGTAAGTAGTTCTTACATAAACAAAATAAACAGCGGTATCAGGGAACAGTGCACCAAATCCAGCACAATATTTGTTGATCCTAACTAATTTTTAAGTGACAAATGCCTGGGAAAGAATGGTATGCATTTAAACAGATAAGGTTCAATGAATTATAGTAAAATGATTACAGACATCTGTAAAATCAATAAGAACAAAGGAAACTGATACCACGTGAAGGGGGGTAAAATTTCAAAAGTCACAATTGAAAATAAAAAATAACTCCCAGTCAGAAATTCCAATATAAATATAAGTACTAAGGGCAGTAAGTTTCAGATCTTAGATTTAACTCCAAACCTGATGGTATTTCATCACAATGTATAATCGCTATCCAACAAACAAACAAATTTCGTAAGTAGGTTAGAACTTAAATAGTGGCAACACTGCTGTGGAGACACTATGCAATGGAATCTACTATTGTTGCTGATAGCACATGTTGTTGACATACCTACCTTACCTCCGAGCAAATGGACTCACCCGCCCCACATCACCGGCGTGCGCACAATCGAGTGAAACACAGTCAATTGTGAGCAAGGGGTCTAATGTAACAAAGTCACTACGTTTTTGAAACAGGAACAATGGAGTTGAATCAAGATTGACTCTGCCAAAGGTTGTACGGAACGACAGTGTCATCAAGGTCTTCAAGAGGCATGCAGGGAATTGGCATTGCCACACAGAACAGTGGCACATTGGGTTCAACGTAGGTCGTCAAACTGTGGCAGACATACATCGGGCAGGTCGTCCTAGCGTCTCTGAAAAAGAAGTGCATGCTGTTGCCGGGTTAGTGGACAGTGATCGACACCATATGATTTGTGAGCTCGCCCACAAAACTGGATTAGCGCATACGACTGTGCTTTGGATCATAATGGAATAACTGGGCATGCAAAAAATTGCATCATGATGGGTTCCACATTAACTGACAGAAATGGATGCATTACGACGTTGCTCAGACGCACTTTGAGTGCTATGAGCGTAAAGGAGAGGCTTTTTTTTATGCCACATCGTAACACTGGATGGGCCACATCATACGAGCCAAAATTGAAACGCCAATCCAACGAATGGCTTCATTATGGGTCGCCGCGAAAGTCGAAAGTGCGTCAGAGCCCCAGAATGGTGAAAGTTATGGCGATTCTCGTGTATGACTTTGATGGTGTTATCCTAACGCAACACGTTCCTCCATGGCAGATCATCAATGCACAGTATTACAGTTCGTATTTGGAGCATCACCTGCGAACAGCTTTGCGAAAGAAGCAGCGACACATTTTGAGCAACTCACCCATCATTTTGCATGACAATGAGCGGGTGCTTACAGCTGTGGCTGCTCTGCTCAGTCAATGGGGCTGGGAAGTACTGTACCATCCACCATACTCCCCGGACTTAAGTTCTTGTGACTTTGATTTGATTCTGAAGATGAAGGAACCACATCGTGGCATTTGCTTCAGAACTGTTTCAGAGATTCAACAGGCAGTAGACCACTCCATTCGCACAATCAACAGAACAGGCTCCGCTAATGGTATACTATGCCTTCCACATTGCTGGCAATAGGTTCTGCACAATGCTGGTGACTACTTTGAAGGACAGTAACAGGTGCAAACATGTAACTCTTTTGTACAGGTTGTGAATAAATAGTTGCCACTATTTAAATTCGAACCCTCATATTTTGTTAGAAAATAACATGTAAAACACCTTCGTATTATGTTTTACTGAACATTGGCTTAATATGGTATCCATTCCAAATTTTGCACTGAGTAACTATTTTTGTAGGAAACTGAACAAATATGGCGGTACTTGCATTTATGTCAAAAATGACATAAATTTTAAATGTATACCTCACTTAGAAAAATTATCCAAAGAAAAAGATACTGAGGTAGTAAGTGAAATTGAAATCACTAATTAAAAATAGCTATAATTTGTCTATAAAGGGCACCAACTGGAATATACATCATTTTAAAGAACCTTGAAAATATTTTACACAAGACTGCACAAAAAAGTAATTATATGAGGGGATTTCAATACTGACTTTGCAAGTGAGTCCCAGCAAAAAAACTGTTTTACTGAATCTCTTAGCAACTTTCAATTTAAAGGTTCCTGTAGAAACACTAACACACATCACAAAAACCTCAGCCACAATCCTTGATCAAATATTTACGAATCTGCCCTTGAAATATTCAACACAGACCTTCAATACAGGTTCTGGGGACCACACAGCCCAAGAAATTAATATGTGATTAGGAAAATAGCTTTGTTTGACCAAATAGCTAAAACTAAATCTATGAAGTATAATGACGAGAACATACAAAATTTCCTTCACTGCCTGAGTAAAGAAACTTGGAAAGAGCTCTATGAATGTAAAAATACTAATGGTAAGGTCCACAAATTCTTAAGTAGTTTTAGCTATTATTTTGAACTTTGCTTTCTGCAATCACAAAAAAGGGATTTGAAAATAAAATGGGTTACAACAGGGATACAAATATCAGAAAAGAAAAACAGATTACTTCATGACATATCTAGACAGCACACCACATCTCCAGAATTTGCCTCCTATTTTAATAATTACAAAGAGTTTTAACTAAAGTTGTAAATGAAGCAAAAAGAATGGCAAATAGTTCCTACATAGCAAACGCACCAAATAAAATGAAGGCCACATGGGACATTGTAAGACAAGAAACAGGCGTACAACAGAGAAAATACCATAACATACAATTGAAAGAAAACTCATTAGTAATATTTGATCCCCATCAGATAGCAAATAATTTCAACCCATATTTTGCCAAGGCAGCTGAGATTCTGGTGAAGCAAAACTTTCAATATGCTAGCACTGCAAGTCAGATTATAACTATCCCTAGTAATAAGTCTCTCTTCCTACACCCAACAGACGAATGGGAAATGCTAAAAACAATAGCGGAGCTAAAATCAGAATCTTCCTTTGGTGCTTACAACATACCAGACTTAGTAGTTAGGCCCATGGTTGGCATATGCAACAGGTCACTTTCTGAGGGAATCTTCCCAGAAAAAGTAAAAATAGCTCAAGTGATGCCACTGTACGAAAAAGGTGAAAAAACAGAAGAAACAAATTATAGGCCAGTCTCTCTACTATCACTCTTTTCTAAAGTAATTGAAAAAATCTTTTACAAAAGACTCATAGTTTTCATTGAAAAAAAATATACTTTTCTCAACCACACAGCATGGTTTCTGAAAATGTAACTCAACCGAGACAGGTATTACTGATTTCCTAAATGAACCTTTGAACACATTATACAAAAACGAACACATATCAGCAATATTCCTAGAACTTTCAAAAGCATTTGACAACATTAACCACAGTCTATTGCTTAGAAAGCTAGAAAATGTTGGTGTCAGAGGCCCAGCCTATGGGTGGGTAAAGTCATACCTACAAAACAGACAACAAATGGTTGAAGTCTTGTACAAAGAAGGCAAAAATTGAATTTCCTATCTTTCAGAAAAATACTGTGTGCCACAGGGTTCCATACTGGGAGCAACTTTGTTCTTGCTCTTTGTAAATGACTTGGAACCACCCAGCCCTAACTGTAGGTACATTAAATATTCTGATGATACAAATATTCTTATCAAATGCAAGATCCCAGAAGAGCTCCAAAACGAAATAAAAAAGATCACTTCACGTATATCAGAATGGTTCATAATGAACAACTTAATAAACACACAGAAAACAAACACACAGACCAGAATAAACAGCCCCAACTGCAAACACAGAACTGTTAGGCAAAAGGCTTGAAACTGTAAACAGCACTAAATTTCTAGAAGTTTGGATTCAAGATGACCTAAGATGGCAGAACCATACAGAACACCTAAGTAGTAAACTAAATACCATTTGTTATAGTATTAAATTTCTTGTTGGATGCACATTAATACAAGTCATAAAAATGTGTACTATGCCCTAGCAGAGTCACAATTAAGATAGGGTTTAATTTTCTGGGGAAATCCAACACCTGGCAAAGGCTGTTTCATTGCACAAAAAGAATTAAAAGTGCCATGGCAGGCACAGCACCTCAACCGTCATGCAAACTTTCATTTGAAAAGCTTCATATTCTTCCATTATCATATCTATATATCTTAGAAACAATAATGTTTATAAGGAAATCATAGAGGACAACAGCAAAATTGCTCCAAAAAATCAAAACCAATTCATACAACAGGAATAACCAAGATTTACATGTGCAGTTTGCATATACCACACTGAAACAGAAAGGACCTCTGAAAGCAGCAAAAAACTCTACAGCACACTACCTAAAAGAATTAAGATAATAACTGGCTTGCATAAAACCAAAATAACAGGGAGTGACTACTTGCTACAGAATTGCTGCTACAGTGCTGATGAATTTTTATCTACTATGTAAATATGTGAAAATAATTAAATAGTTTATACAATTAAGGCCAAAATAAGAAATGTGTATGTATAAATTTATTTGTGTATTCTATGTATGTGTGGACTGTTATATACAAATGTGTGTGTGTGTATAATCAAGGCCAAAAGTAAGAACTGTGTATGTGTAACATTATTTGTGTATTTGTGGACTGTTTTCCTCCTTACCTTAGGCTTATATCGCTATATACTGTGCTATACAACAACTTCTGTTCAGAATTTATTGCAATTATTTGACTTGTCCAACATCACTATGTATCCCTGTACAATGTGAGATTCACAGGACCAAGAAATATACAATACAATACAATACAAAACAAAACAATACATCAATAGTGGTGTAGATACAGGGAATAAATGAACTGCAGTACAGCTGCAAGGTTCAGCAGAAGGCTGACAGAAAATACTGGGTTCAACGACCTGAAAGTGTTAATACATCAGCATAGCAGACTATCTGAATGCAAAATAACGTGTGTGTCACAAACAGACACATAGGAACAATTCCAGCATTCATCTGATTTGTAGTCCATTGTTATGTGAGACTGCCAACTGGTCTGCTACTTGCATATTCCAACCGTACCAATAAACAACCAGAAAGAGCTGTGATAGTCTGGCAAATAATGGATATTACAGTATGTGTGTATGAACTTTTGAAGAAACATATGACCTGTTTCCGGTATGACTATGTACTTGCAGATTGGCTGCAGTCAACCAAAATTACATCTTTTTTTTCCCCCTCTAGTCTCAGAATATTACAAGTTGACTACACAGTCATTACACGTCTTACAACATGCTGGAGGAGCTTTGTCACATTGGATAGCTCCCAAATAAACCAGATCTGTACACTAACTTGTAAAAGTGGTCCTTGTGGTACATGGTACATCATGTTAATCAGTACAGATAGAATGTCCATACAATCATTGGGGACAGTCAGAAAAGAACCTCTTTGAGAAGTTGTTTAACTTGCACAAAACATGGGCTTAATGTCAGTTATGTCATCAATGAGCACTCGCACTCCGTGTATATTTCTGCACTCTGTCATTTTGTGGTAGGTTCCTACCGATAACATCAACTCTCATCACATGTGATAACTTTTTCCAGAAAATAATTGTCCACATTTTGCATTTCAATCAAGTCGTGGCAGGGATCAAAACATATGTTATTTTTTTTTCTCCCTCACCCCCCTGAGTCAAGGTTTGCAGTACAAACTTTGTACACACTTTTCTCTTCTTCAAAACATTCTGTTGAAGATCTTGAACTTTTTATACAGAGATGTTGCCCCACTGCAACAATGCTTACACAAAATAGTCACACAACCACTACTTAAAACTGGCTGCTCACAACTGAATGGTCAGATGCACATCTGTTGTTTACAATTGTTAGTTCAAGCAGCTGGCTTGTGGCTCTTGAAATAATGTCTATTGGATGGCTATCAGGAGACTCAAATCTGTCACTGACTACAAATGAGGGGCTGAGTTAGTCTCTTCTACAGGCAACCCTGGAGAAAGTATAACACAGTGACCAATTTGTAGCACCAGTATATTCAAGTTAGACTGCTAGAACTGACTAACAGACCACTCATAAAATTAAGCCTGAATGCAACTATACTTGTCAAATGTTGTGAAAGCTATAGCTTTTTTTTTATTCATGACCTTGAGATTAGGAAGTTTAATAACAATGTTTACAACATGTCTAACAAAATCATTCTATACACAGAATAAATATCACACACATCAATCACAAAATGCATGTAAACTTTTGAACTCATCTAATGTCTTACACCTAAAATTTGCTAATTTTTACTGGATTTACACTAGAAATTTTGTTAACCCACAAACTGAAAGAACAAGAAGAATTTCTAAGACAGGTGTTCAATGAATGGTGCTTCTCTTCTTGGGCTAGGATGCACAAAAATTGTACTTGTGTGTGTGTGTGTGTGTGTGTGTGTGTGTGTGTGTGTGTGTGTGTGTGTGGAGGGGGGGGGGGGGCTCAGCTCCAGAGATGCCAGCAATTTATGATGCTTGAAATTTTTGAGTGGGTATACTTTCAGAAGCTCATGCATGAAATCATTCAGAATGTTGAGTTTGGTTTGAGTTCTCAGGCATCTGATAACATCTTTCACCTGTTGCCTAATGGGTGCCAAAACAATGCTTGTGGATCTCCTTACCTAATTCATCTTAGTGGACTCTGTCAAAGGCATCACCTTCTGTACCACTGCACTGCAAACTGAGCATCTATGACAGACACAGTTCAGAAGCATATAAAAGTGGTATGTGCTTGGTATTAGCCAGTGTTCTGTAATATACCACATGTTTCCCTGGTAATGAGACAGTGTAGAAATACAAGAAGCAAATTAAGATAAGGAACCTGTATGGGAATATTTAGTACAAAAGTTACACAGCAAAACAATTGTTAACAGGACAGCCTCTAACAGAAACAACCCTACCGTGACTGCAATTACATACATATCATTTTTTTTTGTTTTTTTTTGTTTTTGTTTTTTTTTTTTTTTTGTTTTTTTCTCCTCATGCTCATTCAAAGTTTCTATACAGGGAAACATTTTCTTTGTGTTGGGTTCCACAGCCACTAAGATTAATTAAAACTGTGGTTCTACCAAGGTTGTAATTTTTTGTCAACATTTTTAATTTTCAACTAGTGAAACAAAGTATCGCTAAGTATATTCTCATCTTAAGGTGTCGGTTAATGCATAGGAATGCAGAACTCTTTTGTAAACTGGGTCAGTGCAGAAATGTTTTTTACACATATCTATATGCCAGTAAACTTTAATTTTGTTGCATGAAACTTATTTTGTGCTCTAAATATTTTTATGGTTGTGAAATTACAATTAAAGATTTTTTATATCTGTGTAATTACACACATATTTCTCACATTACAAGCAGTACTTGATAATGTCAAAAGCTGAAACAAGATTGTAGTGCACGTGAAAATTGTTAAATTTTGTCAAAAAATTATAGCCACTGTGGAACCAGGGTTTTAATCCTCAACAAGTTCTACACAGATATTATAGTTTTAATATATCTATTCTAACCACCATGTCATTATTTGAACAAGACTACTAGCAAGAATAGTTTTCGCCAGAGTTGCTCTTCACTGTGTATAAATAAAAATACACTGAGGAATAGGTATCTATTATGTAAGTGTTCACCATGCATAGCCACATGTTCACTGCAACTCCTTGTTGTTGGTGCACCACAGCACTAGCAATGGGATCTACATAATGACTACTGTAGCTATTACATATCAAATCTGCAAAGAAATATGCTTAATCTGTTGGCGGCCTGTAGGGATGGAAAGAAAGCAAGAGTTTAAAATCCTGTCAACATCAATGTCACCATAAACTTGGCTATAATAATGGCTTGAAAAGGATGGGCAAAGGAGATCACCTGCGGCCTCATTAAAGGAATCACCCTGGAATTCACGTTGAATAATTTATGAAAACTTAAAACAAGATTTCTGGAGGGGGTTTTTAATCCCGAATTAATTGAAATATGATTCAGACGGTGCTCCTATTGGATCATTTACCTTGTTGAAAAGTATGTAGACTTGACTGACTTTATTTGATTGTTGTCATAGTAACCATTCCTGCTGCCAACATTCAATTCTTGGGCAACTGATGATTGGTCAGTCACCCAATGAAGTAATTTTTCTTCAAAGTTACAAGATCTTGCTGCTGTTCTTGTCCACTCTCCTTCTTCAAAGTGCTATTGCAGTTGCCCAGTTTCCCTCAAATATTGACAAAATTTGTGAAAAACTGTGTAACTCTTCCACTCCCTTGTGGCATCTGTTGGCTTGTCTTTAAAAAAATGGAGGGAGGGAGGGGGGTGAGGGAGATGAATATATATAATAAAACCGAGAAATTTCAGGGATGGATTCATGACTGGAAGTGGAAGAAAATATGATCATGTGTACAGAAATGCATTGTTGCCATGGTAGATGGCACTGATTAATGACAGTTCCTCTGTCCACATGCCATGTGTTTCTTCCATGTTGTAGCTCTGTGATTGATGCAGCATTCTCTACGTAGCAGAATGGTCTGGTATTGATGTTAGGAACAAGCCGAGGTTGTGTTTGTGTATGGCCAAGCAAATGTAAATGGTCGAGAGGCAGCATGGTTATACCAAAACAGCAAGTACACACACACACACACACACACACACACACACACACACACACACACACACACACACAACATTTCAAGCTCTTTTTGTGAGTTTGTGAGATCATGGGTACTTTTGGACAGATCCATGGAGGTGGCGGACTGTGTTTACACCAGATTTGGGGGATCAGGTTCTACAGGATATTTAGATGAACCCTAGTACAAGCTCCAGGCATGTGCCCCACCAACATGGTATAAACCAAAGTACAATTACGTGTATCCTGCATCACTACTGCTACTGTCCTTATCATCTGCAATCCCACGTAGGCCACTCTGAATGCCTGTAGTGATGTGGATGCATTGCAGTTCTGGACTGTGTTCTGGAATGATTTGTTGTCATTGCACGCAGACCATCCATTTCTGGACATGTTCATAGGAGCATTTTTAGAGAAAATGTTGGATCTTCAATATGCAAACATAAAGCACATGAAAATACATATTCCGATATTCCAAGCTCTTGCCTCCCACCCTGCCCCTGTTAACGAAACGTACGGAGTGCTGACAATGCATTTGGTGCTGCACATTTTCACTTGTTCTTCATTATGTTAGTAGGGTTGTTGTCTCGACTGATATCTTGAGGAGTGTTATCTATTGGCTGCATGTAACTATTTTGGCTGAGATCTTCAGCTGACATGTTTCCAGACCTATATCACTTAATATAACAGTAGAGAAACTACTGTTTAGAAAAATAAGACTGAGTTCTGCTTATATAAAACAGCACCAGTAGATGAATAAATATTAGTGAAGAGAGGAAAAGCAGAAATGAAGCTGCTAAACAGACTGAAAGGACACATGGTTGGAGCCATCACAATACCAAGCAGTGGTAGAAAAATGACAAAATAATACTTCCAAATAATTGCAACTTCCAGGCAATTTGCCAAAAACTGACATTTTGCGATCATTGCTGTGTACAAAATATAAATTGATTCTTACAAAGAAGTAAACAGCAACCAGCCAATGTTACTATGCAAATAGTGCAGATATTGTTTCCTTCTTTGCAAGAATCAACATGTGCTTTGTACATACTCAAGAACTCAAAATGCAAATTTTTGACAAAATAGTCTTAAGCTTACCAAACCAGGTGCTGAGAAATGTTCGTGCTTTTAATGTAATCTACATGTGAACAGCCATGTGAAGATGAACTTTTGGTTCAAAACCGGTAATGGCACTATTTGTGTATTTACACTGACTAGTTACTGGTTTTTTCTTTGCAAGAATCAACCAATATACTGCAACTTCCATTTTATAATTCGCAAGTCTCAGGAAATTCAACTGACGTAATTTTTTTAAAGTGAAAAATTATTTCACTGAAAGTAAATCTACTGTGTTCATGTGTAGTATGATAAACAGCGTTAAACCCATTGCCCATGGGTAGAATGGATTTACACTGGTGTAATATTAGAAAATATTTAAACTTAAAACTTTACTTCATCTGGAAATCAAATACTGGAACTAATAATGCGCAGTATCCTCTGTCACTTCCTGCATCAATGACGTACTGTATACATTTGAAAAGGTTGGATGGGTTTCTTACAAAAAAAACTGGAAAATCCTACCATACTTTCTAGTTCACGTGCATTGCCAATTCAGAATAACAAAAGTTATTTTGAACCTTTCAGAATAAATAAATCCAAGTTAATACATTACTACATTCACATGGATGGAAATGATTACGCAATTAATGCACCACTGAGCCTCCTTGTGCCAGCAGTTAGCCACCAAATTACACCTAAACTTTAAATGAGTGGTGTTTGGTGATGGAACTTGGCATCAAAATGATATGATAAAGCCAGCAGTTTACAGAAATTAATCATGCATTCATGTCAACTTTCATCACTTTTTTTTAAATACAGAAAATATTAATTGAAATATCTAATAAAATGAGAACAAACTTGTGAGACTGTTTGTTCACTATGTTCTGAGCACTTGATAACTCAGTGAGAATCACTTCTACACAGACCATCTGGATTCTTGATGTAATTTATGACAACACATTACTTTTACATGACCCAATTCTCCCATCTTACTTTTACAAATGACTTATTATGTTATCTGCAAACGACTATGACACAGCTTTTGCCCTTCCATGCCATCAGTATCTATCTGTTTCTGTACACTATTGTATATCGGTCTCATATATTGACACACAGTTTGGAGAGTGGTGTGCTGATCACATGTCCCTCCATAAACCCATCCACTGACACCTGTGGGCTGAGGATGACATGGTGGCTGGCTGGTACCGTTAGGCCTTCGTGGTCTGTTTAGGTGGAGTTTAGTTTAGTTGTTTACTACAGTATACAGTCTGATCTTCTGGTTTCAATATCTTATGAAATTAATGCACTTCCTACTTTCTTTCTATATTTCCTTCTTTCTTCGTTCCTTCCTTCCACATTGTTACAGCAACATAAGTACCTGTATTTTTCCTAGGTTGTTTGTTGATCAAATTTATACTCTGTATTGCTGTATTTATCTGATTACACGATGAGGCTTTTCCCTAATTTGTCATTAAAAAAATACAGGGCCATCTTATATTTGCAGATTAAACTATTGCTGCTGAGGTTAACATTTTTACATTGTTTTAATAGACTATATAGGGGTCATCTTACATTTACAAATGAAGTTCTGGCAATTGAGGTCACGTGCAGATTTATTTTAAAGAATTCGGAAGGGCAGGCTGGGTAAATGATATTCACGTTCAAAGATGCTCAACATTTCCCAGTATGTCTCAGTGCTCGATACAGTACTGAAGTTGCTCACTCACATGACATTTGACTCACATGGCACTAGAGAAAGGATATGCAAGAAATTACGAACTAGCCACTACAACAACCTATTGCTATGCTTAAAAACTGACAATTTTGTGAAACGCAGAAGAAAATAGCACTAAATTCTATCACCTTATAAACTCTTGTTGTACTCAAACAGGTTTGCAATAAAAGTTCTCATACAGGTATGAATACTGTGTACAAACATTAATCCTGCTTTTTAAGTAAAGGTAATATTAAAAAGCAGAAATGTTGTCCTTCAAAGAACATTACTTGATTCTGAACGGAGATCAATATTTTACTTGGCTATGAGAAACTGTAATGATTTACTAAGCATGTTGCAAATGAGAAATTCAGTTGCTGTTCACATAATAGAATACAAGGTAAAAATTTTATCAGCTTTTAATCAGCTTTAGAACATGATAGTGACATTTAGATGAAACAAGGAGGAAAGTCAATCCAGAATTAAATGTCTAACACATGAAATTAATCATATTAATCTAACTATAATAATTGTTGCGAAAAAATTACAGCAGCAAGACTATCGTGGGGATAGTACCAACAGATGTCAGTAGATCAAGGGATGAGCGGAAGCTCAAGAATTGGACTGAATCGTGATTGCGATCTTTTAGTTATTTATTAGTTACTGTTGTAATATATGACTTGTACCTGAGAAGATATTGCAATCCACGTTTCACAGTTGCTTAAGCACAGTATTGTGGAAGAGTTGGAGGGGAAACAGTGATATTTGCTTGGCTGAGAACTTGACGATTGCAAGGAGGGGTGTAGTGAGCAAGCCAGCCGGGATGGTCGAGCGGTTCTAGGTGCTACAGTCAGGAACCGCACGACCGCTACGGTCGCAGGTTCGAATCCTGCCTCGGGCATGGGTGTGTGTGTGATGCCCTTAGGTTAGTTAGGTTTAAGTAGTTCTAAGTTCTAGGGGACTGATGACCTCAGAAGTTAAGTCCCATAGTGCTCAGAACCATTTGAACCTTTTTTTTTTTTAGTGAGCAGGCAGAAAATTACATCCTGTTGCCAACCATGGAAATCTATACTGCACACTTTGGTTTCTTAGGAACTTCTACCACATTTGACTGCAATTTATCTGAATTCATTTGTATTCAGAATTGAATTACTTTAAAACTGGACAATTACTCAACAACAGTATTCATTTCTGTGGAGATGGTAATAGTCTAGATAGGAGCCAGTGGCGTAACTTACGTGTTTCATGGTGCATTGTTGTTGACACTCATCAAGACGTATGACAGGAATGAAAAGGGATGTGAAAGCTTCTGGTTCTACACAACCAAGGAGATAGTGGTGGGCAAATTATACATTTGTAAGCAAGAGGCATTATAACATTCTCAATTCAGAATAAGAGCTAAAGTCGATATGCATTTGGATTATAACAGCTACAGTATAACCCCACTTTTACATTCCCGGAATTAACATTTTCCCACTGTTTATGACATTTTTTATTGTTCCCGTCAAATTTCCTATGTCCACAATGTTAATTGGCACCCTCTACAATATTTGCACTTGACAATGAGAAAAAATTCTTGAAACACGCTGCAAAGCATGAAAAAATACGTAACTAGTGCAGTATTTCATTATTTAAATATTGAATGACAGCAGCAGGCTTTCAAAACATCTATTATGACATATGAAATTGAGTCAAATGTTCATACTTTCCAGAAAGTTATCAGTTCCAGTTACATCAGCGGTTTTTATTAGATACTAAACCTTTATTAGATAATAAACAAGTTCCTGACAAGTCTTTTGAAGGCTGTTACATACATATATCACACAAAGTGCGAAAATGCAAGGGCGTATCCTATACATAACTTTTACAGCTTAAAAACATTATTTCCCACGTTTTACACCATTTTTAAGGCCCTTGATAAGTGTAAAAGTGGGGTTTCACTGTTTTTCCTCAGGTCCCATGGTAACCACAGCCTCAAAAATTGAAACAATCAAATACTTGTGACAATGAATTTTGATCAAAAATGGTGACACCACAGACAACAGGGCTAGCAAGCGAAAAAGGTAGAAAAGAAAATGGGCCACAATTTAATGTAAGCCATTCATTTTCATTTATTTTATTTCTGCTTGTATAATCAAAGTGTAGACAATCAATAAACAACATAAATTTATAACACCTATAATGTTAGCTTTTTAGGCAGATACTGCATGTCAATAAAGCAGTTTGTAGTTTTGATTAGGCAGAATATGTTGAAAATAAATTTTTCTCAAGAAGCCTCTTGAAGAAAAGGAGACCGTCTTATAATCAGGGTCATCTTATACTCGGGCAAATACTGTGGTTGTTAACATATATACAGTAACCTTTTCCAAGTAAATCACATGCTTGTTCCAAAGTAGTTCAAGAAGTTACTTTCTCTTCAGGATAGTCTGTGTGTTATAATTTGCACCCCTGACAGTACAAAAAATATCTGCCAAAAGTTCTTAACATTCTGTACTTTCCTAAAGGTGGATTTGCATCTGTGCAGCTTGCTCCCAGTTGTCACGTGTTGGTCCTTGCCTCACACACAAAAACAGGCACATATTGAGAACATGTCATGTGCATGCAACACTTCATTCACATGTTGACAAAAGCATGCACAGTTAATTACAGAGTTCAAAATGACTGCTTAGTTAAAAACAATTACACCACATTAGTATTATTTTGCAACAAAGACAAAAGGACAAGTGGTGGGTAAATGAATACCTTCCACGTCATAGTGTGCATGTGTGTGTGTGAATCAAAAAGTAGAGACTGCAAGATGTGTGCTTTATTAAAATTTTACTTCTAAACTGGTAACTGATATTGAGATAATACATCATACTTTCTAGTTTGAGGTATCTATTGCGTCAATATGTGGCTTTACCCTTTTAAATTCTTATAAACACTCTTGCAAAAGACTTGGCACATGCTTAACATTCACAAACTAGTCAAAGAATATGTGAAAACTTTCTATTTTATGTCTGGACATCCAAGATTGTACAAGTACAGTAGAGTCTCGATTATCCAATCTTCGGTTATCTGACCTGTGTTATCTGACCCTTTCACCGCGCCGGCCATGCGCCGGCCAACGACAAGTCAGTGACTAACGTGTTGTTTGTTGATACTCAGTTCATTGTCGCCGTCTGCTACTCCTCACTCCTCAGTGCTAACTTAGATCTGTAGTGGAGTGGACGTGTTGCACTTTGTTTATTGTAAAAATTTGTGGTGATGGCTTCAAAATGGAAAAAAGTGGTCGTTCCAATGGAAGAAAAACTTAAAGCTTTAAAAAGAATAGACAATGGTGAAACTTTATTAAAAGTGGCGCAAGATTATAACATCGGAATAACAACAGTTGGAGACTGGAAAAGGAACTGCAATGAAATTGAGAAGTGGTGTTCTCAGTGAGCAACCTCGGCTGTTTTGGAAGATTGGAAAACCATGAAAAAATGTGATTATGAAAAAGTAAGTGAAGCTTTGTTCCTATGGTTTACTCAATAGAAATAAAGGTTTACCCATGCCAGGACCTATTTTGCAGGAAAAAGCCTTAAAGTTTCGTAACAAACTAAACGAAGGTGAACCTGATTTTACAGCTACTGTAGGCTGGGTCGATGGATGGAAGAAAAGATACAGAATTTGGCAACTTAATGTCTGTGGTGAAAAGCTTTCAGCAAATTTTGAATCTGTTCAATTGTTTAGGAATAAACTCCACAATGTATTGGACAAGGAAAACTTAACAGGTGATCAAATTTTGAACTGCAATGAGACTGGTCTCAATTACAAAATGTTACCGGAAAAAACATTAGCGTCAAAGGCTGAAAAGGCAGTGCCAGGCTACAAATGTATCAAAGAAAGAGTGACAATTCTTGCATGCAGTAACGCCACAGCAAATTTGAAAATGAAACTGTCTATGATAGGTAAGCCAAAAAAACTGAGAGCATTTAAAAATGTGTCTAAAAATGCTTTACTGGTGAAATATTACATTAAAAAAAAATGCTTGGATGAGCGCAGACATTTTTAAAGAATGGTTTTTTAATGAACTCGTGGCACAAACTGAAAAGTTTTTGAAAGCCAACAACTTGCCCCGCAAAGCACTGTTGCTTCTAGACAATGCCACTTGTCATCCTAATGAAGGTGAACTTCAAGATAAAGATATAAAGGCCATGTTTTTGCCTCCAAATGTCACATCCTTATGTCAGCCTATGGACCAATGGACCTTAGAGACACTGAAGAGAAACTACCGCAGAAACTTGCTTTCCTCTTTAATGCTATGGACAAGAGAGAAGACATGCTAGAGCAGGCGCCGTATTAATCTGAAAGACGTAGCTTATGATGTGGCCCAATCTTGGGAGAGTGTTGGAGCAAACACAATTGCAACATGGTAAACAAAAAAGAAGACGACGAAGAAGTGGATGTAGTGGAGGAAAGTGCGCCCAAGATTTCTCATAACCAAGGACACAAGGCCTTAGAAACTGCTTTAAAATATGTAAAGCAACTGGATGAAACACTGTCTACCGAGGTTTTACTTCTTAAGAGACTACGTGATTTAGCGGCAAAAAAACGGCAAACAGCAGGCAAACAAAAGACAATTACTAACTTCTTCACACAGTAAATATCTATTCAGTCTAATTTGATTTGTATTGTATTGTATTGGACTACTTAAATTTAATTTTTGTGTTTTTTTGTATTATTTTCTGTGTTATACGATCTTCCCGTTTATCTGACCTTGCCGCGGTCGGTTTAGGTCAGATAATCGAGACTCTACTGTATGGGGATTACAAGCAATTAAAGGCTTACAAACAGACAAAACTGTGTGTGTGTGTGTGTGTGTGTGTGTGTGTGTGTGTGTGTGTGTGTGTGTGTGTCCAGGAATTCTTGAAAGTGCTAGTTTCGACTGTGGCTAGTGGTGTAGTCACATATGCCATGTAGCTGATCCCAAAGCGATGACACCAGACTACCTAAATGTATCGTAATCGACACTGAACACCTTTGAGATGAACAAAATTGCTCCTATGTCGCACAGACTATACTCCAAAAAGATAAGTAATGTAAGACATACGACACATTTCTCAGCTTTAAAATGTATTCCAATGTTTTTCTTGTATCTGTCATCTGTATAATGGTACTCTATGATGCTTATACTATAATGTCTCTCACATTGGCAGGAAAGAAACACAGACAATAAGGTGTGTTACTTGCTCTGTGATGTCCACGTTCACTTTGCTGCCGTGCGCTACACCTCACAAGGTCACATGCAGTGCAAACAGCCTCAACTGTTGTCTGCTACATGCTTCATATATATATTTTCACGATGGCCTTACATGATGAAGAGTGAGAGCTTTTATTGAACAATAGTGGTTCAGTGTTTGATCAACAAATTTTTAATTTTTAAAGCAGTGATGAAAAGCTTATTGTTCCATCACATTTTTTTCTGTAAATGTACATATTGTCTATCATACACCAGAAAGCTGATGACAAATCAAAAAATGACTGCATCCAGTGTAACTGTCAGAACAAAATTAGGAGTGATATAGATGAGACCTGATTATATTTTTTATTATAACAAAAAAAGAGACTGTCACAGGCCACAGCAATAACCTATTGGGCTATACCTCTTCCGAGTGGAAGCAAAGTGGTGGAAGAAAGTTTTTTCACATTTTCATGGTAGTGATTGTAAATTCATAGATTTTATATAAAAACCTGAGGGTAACTAGAAACATTTTGTTTAAATCATTATTGACTTTGCAGTGCCATTTGTGAACAAAGGAGGACTGGTTGTATCAACTTTTGAACCAAAATAGTTCACCTGTATCAGGGCTCGGTGGAAGACATTTTCTGAAATTGGTTCCAGCCAAAAAAATATCAAAATTTCATCATAAGAGAGGTAAGGTCTTTCCAGAGTGACAAGACAAGATCTGGGAAAGTGGCAACGAAAGATATCAGGCAATATTGTGATGAATGTGATGTAAGACTCTGTTTTCCAAATTGCTTTGAAATATTCATACTAAGGCAAATGTAAAACATTAATTTTCGGTAAAAACCACATGGCAAAACATTTTAATTGTAGTACCGGTATCTTCAAAGCTGATCTCCAATTATGAAATGAAAGACAAAAAAAGTGTTGTTGTGAAAACAAGACATTCATTTCCATGTAAAAAAAGTTTTCACTGATGTAAGGCCATGTTTCTCTGTGATATTTCATAGAAATAAAACCCTCTTTTAAGTGTAATAAACTGACTTTTCAATGGCCACTCTAGCTTCCCAGGCCTTTAAGTGCTGCTCTTTCCCAAGCATGAGTCTGCTATGTCAATGATCACATGGTCAGTCTCATCTCATGGTCTGCTTCGTCTTACACACATACACATTAACCTTAGGTTTTAAGTTGGATTCCTCTGCAGGTTAAGGATCTCAATTTCACCCTGCTCTACAAACCAGGACAACAGCTGTCAACTGGTATGTATGCGTGAGCAATCTAGAAGAAATTTGATTAGATCTTGTGGATATCATTATATTCATTCTGCAAACATCACACGCTCCATGGTATGAAGAGACTGATCGGCACTGCGGGTACTACCAATACAATGACACACACATCAGGTACCTCTCTACTTCCCTAGATGATATCCCAGCTGGTTCTTGGATCTTTGAAGAACTGTTCTAGTAAGACCTCGCTTGAGGTACAATATGAGTGTTCTATAGAAACATTCTGTGTACTGATTATCAGTATACTGTAGATACTGGACTCTAAGAGGTAAAATAAGGGAATTTCAAAATGTTTGTGATATTTCCCTTACTGTCAGAGCTCCAAGATCAATGGAGACTTGAACCAATATTAGATGAATATCACACTGTAAATTACAGAAAAAAGTATAAGTTTTTCATTCAGAAAGTGGTTTGCTTCTTAGCACCACCAAATTTGCATATGATCATCATCAGTAGTAAATCTACAAAAATATACCACATCAGAGAAGAAGATTAGTGTTTTATATATCATCAGTATTCTATTCTGTCATATCTTTGCACTATTCCACATACCATGAATTACACTTAGATGTCAACAGTCTTAGCATGAAATTATAACAGCATTACAGATCACTGCATTTCTAATACCTTAAACATTTTCTGTATGGTGTGAAAGTGCCAACTGACTCAAAATAATAAAAAGTGTGAGCCCATCAGATAAGTACTAAAAGAATTCCAATAAATTTTGGTTACACAATAAATAACACGTATTTAAAGGTCATATAATAAAACTGGCTACTGGCCCAACAGGTGAGGCATCCCATGTTGGCTTAGATGTTTTATCAACACTGGGTAGCACCTTACACCTGCGGCTAAGAGGTATGGGGCAGCCATGTGACCCGTTCCCATTTCCGCCCTCTGCCCGGAGATACGTAAACCCATCATTATCCATCATTCACCCTGAAGTGTAGACAGACCGATCACCTGTTACACACTGAATGATACAATGGCAATGGTGTTTCCGGGGGATTTCAAGGGAATCACAAAGATGATGCAGCTTTTGCCAGTTGTGCCCCAACGTCGTTCCATCTTAGAGCAGTAGCCTGAAGTGTGATGACAGTTGCCAAGTAGCTGTTTCCAGACAGTGGTCATTTCACCTTGCAGCCACAAACAACAGGCATAGTCTTAATCCATTCCTTACTGTGAAATAACTGTATAACTGCATAACACAATCACATACTGGAAATACATCACAACTGGTATGCATTAGCTCAAGAAGAATAAAAATACTAATGGTGACAGCTCCCCATGGGACTTTATGGTATTAGCCATAACAGCTTTGTTAACATCCCAGACTTGTTAACCTGAGCAATCACTCATAATCTATCAGTGTCACATTGCCCACAGTGTTGTGTTTGGCAGTCACTATGGTCGTATCTTTGTGAGAGTGCATGCTTAAACTGGAAAAATAGCAGTAGCTCAGTGCGAGCCAAAAGTTAATTCTGAGTTGTCAGGTGTATGTATGCGTCAAATCATCAGTATGCTGGAGAAAAGTAGTTGACTTTCCTCAGTCTAATTCATTAAATGTTTATAAAACTTTTTTAACAACAATCTGTCCTCAATATCTTCATCCCTGGATGGAAAAAAGGAATATTAAGGTGTAACCTCCAATTACGAATGAGGTCATTAGAGCAGGAGTACAAGCTCGAATTTGGGGAAGATATTGAAGAAAATACATTATGTCCTTTTAAATATAAACATATCTATAATTGTCTTATGATATTTCAGGAAACCATGGAAATACAAAATCTGGATGGCCAAATAGGGATTTGAGTTTCCATTCTGCCAAATCCGAGTCCTATATATTGAGTATTGCACCACCTCAACTGAGCCTCTCTGGCATTCTTTATCCAGAGAGACTACAATTAGCACCCCTCAAAACCCACAGTTATCAGTGGATTATTATTCTAATAAACATCTCTGATTTACAACAAAAAGGAAAGAAAGAATTTTAATTGGTGTAGTTGACTGATACTGATGCCTCCTTTGAAACAACCTACACTCTTTTCCACCAATAATCACCTAACACTTCTCCAACGATAACACTTCACAACTTCTAACAACTAATCTCATTGGCCTTTCTTCAAATGCATAGACTCCTTTTGCTTATTTGCATAATGTTCACAGAAATATAAAATGAAAGAACAAAACTTAAGATTAACTTTGTAATTGTAATACAAATTGTCTTTTGCTATATCTTACTGGAAAATACTCATTTACTCACAGATTTTAGCTCAACGCCTTGTCTTATTTGGTCAAGCAGATCACCACGTGAATCTCCTTTACCTCCTGACGATTTCTTCTGCTCAACTTCCACATGCTGCAATAAGAGATTTTTTGTTTTATTGTTTACAGTCTGTTGTGTAAACACAATTGTACAAATATCTGTATGCTTCTAAACTGCTTGCGTTATTTTAAAAAATATGAAAAAATTAACAAAAATAATTATCAACAACATGATGGAGAGAGAATGAATCCAATTTACCACAAAATGAAATACATCCAGTTTGAAGCCATAAAATGGTTTGTGTAGTCAATTTCTTTACCAGTTATATCATGGTATCCAATGAACACAGCAAACAAATAAATGTCAATGACTGTTGAAGCATGAGAAACTGTTATATACACTATATTAGGATGGCTTGCATCAGAAGAGTATAACTGGGGTTTAATGTTCAAACAGCAAAAAATTCATTATAGATGGAGCACCAATCCAGTTCTACAAGGAGTGGAGAAGTATTAGGCCATTCCTTAATAAAGACTCCATCCTGACAGTCACCAGATGTGCAGATGGGGGAGACCTATTTTCCATTGGCCAAATAGGGATTGTAATCCTGTTCCACACAGATCAGTTTTTTATGCTCTGTAGTTCCTCACTCAATTCAAATGCTGTACAAATGGAAGTTCAGAGTGAAATACAGTGGTGGTGTTTTCTCAAAACATTTAATGCCACAGTATAACAATATTATTGCAGAAAAATATTACACTCACAAACACCAGTAGAGATTTGTTTTTAAGTCAATCATCATAAAAAATACAAACCTATCATCTAAAAATTACACCCGCTACAGGCACAGATTCATATTCATATAAAGCATGAGGGGTGAACTTGAAATCCATTAATATGTCACACACAAGAGGATGGTACAATGATCAATCACTATGTTGCTATGTAAGCAACATCCACAATCACCAAGATGAATACTATGGTGATTCAGTGTTCAATACAAATACATACAAGTCTTTTTCACTGGATTCAGAATGTTTTCCAACAACGAATGCCTTTAAAAGTGGGAACAGATGGAGGTCACATCCTGCTAAATGTTGTGAATAGGGTGGGCATTAATTATGACACAGATAGTTCATCTTAAGTTTTGATGATCAAGTTTCCAAGTAGCAAACTAGGTGATATAAATGACTGTATCTTTTGATTGCACTGACTAAAAGCTTAAATTTTTTTCCCCAGTGGTTGTTAGAACTTAGTAGTTGACAAATTTCAGCTTGATACCTCTATCTGGTTTTGAGAAAACAGCATCTTAACATATGGACTAGAAAGTGACCCTATAAGGGTTCCGTTTTTATCAACTAAGGTACGGAACCCTAAAAGATAACTTCACACATGAAACTGACTTTTTTTTTAAGAAATTTAATGCAGCTGTGGATGCACGAATACAAAAAGACAACTCAAATCCACAAACTGAAGGATCTTCTAAATCAACATAAAAACATCTCATAATTTCTTTAAAATTAAGAACAGTATCCCTTATCATTAGTTCAGGAAAGTTAAAAACAAAACATTAATGGTTAAAAGGGGCACAAACTGAATTCAGTTGAAAAATGAAAATCTTTGCTCTCCAGCTATTCCTCCAGTAATCTGTCAGCTGCAACTGATGGGACTTTTCATACACAGCAAGAGGAAGTACAAAAGAAAGAGATGTCATCCACAAACAATGAACACTGAACAGGATTTCTTACTGTCACTGTTTTACTGTTAATAGTTACAGCAATGGCAGTCACACTGAAAACACTTCCTTGGCAGACACTATTTTCTTGTTCAAGGAGGTCAGAGAGATATCACCACATTGGCATTTAAAATACCAGGGGGAGAGAAGGACAACATAAAGATGGGAGAACATCAGAAGGCCGATTCGTAGAGCTGCCCAAGAATCTATTGCCTCCAAAATGCATCACGAGCCTTCTCAATGTCAAAAAATATACTATTTCACAACAGCAGTGCATGATATCATATTATGTGGCTGCTTCCAAGTTATCAAAGATGGGTTGATATTACCTAAAATCACATTAAAAATCACTTAGAACTGTCTGGAGAAGTTATATGCTTCATCACTGGTGAAACTGAATTCCCACCGACCCCTCTTGGCAACAATGCTATGGTGTTCAAAAGCTGGCATCTGACCGTAACATTGAATAATTGGTTGTCATCAGACCAATCACACAGTAACATTGTCAGTTTTGTAACAGATCATTTTGGCCTGTTTTTCTTATTCCTTTGCTTGGATTTTGGGGAAGCCGTTTCATTGATTTTTTTTTTCCTCAGCCTGCCACAATTGTTCATTGTTCTTCTCAATGACAGGTTCAGCTACATTATGTTTCTGTTGTACACATACATGCTGGTCTAATGAGAGGTGCAAGTTTGCAGCTATACTTTGATTAAAATAACTTTGTGATTAATAAATGTCAGTGGTGGGGAGCAGAGTAGCCAGCTCACACACACAATAGCATATGCTCATGCAACAGACAGTTGCGAGTCTAAAAAAGAAAAGTATTTCGTGTGGCCGGCCCACCTGGCGCACCTACCTCCCTTTGGAGCTTGCACTGCAAGGCACTGCTGCTGGTGTCTGTAGAACAGTATGTGGAGCCAAAACAGCAGCAGCAATAGGCTGGTGCCCAGTTCCTACTACTCAGCCCACAGAAACATCAATCACAAAGTTATTTTAAGGAAGTGGAGCCCAAGCAATACTAGCTATGGGCTGGTGCCTGGTCCACACCATTTGACCCCACAGAAATGTCAATCACACAGTATACATCTACACATGCAGGTTGTTGTGCTTGACTCAGATGTCACTGACTAGGTCCCAAAAATGGTCTTTATTATGAAGGGATGACTTTATTGAAGTGGTGGCTGGATGGCCATAAGTGCCTTTTTCACCTCATAGTACGGGATCCCCTGGATGAGCTTGATTTTCCACATCCTTCTCTCTTCTGTGAAGGCTCAGCACTGTCTGCTTCATACTGGGTGATGTTGGGAGTAATTCACAGTTGGGGAGTACTTTTTGTTGGCAGCCAACTGCCACATCAGCCACTCATTGCCTGTCCTTTGCATCTTACAATTGTGTTCTCAAAATGTAGCACATGGGATTAGGTATATAAGGCCTAACCTAATCACGGATGAAAGCTCCAGCAGTGCACTCAGGTAATTTAAGCATATTACTAGGTTGGTGCATAGGTTCATAGCATTTTTGTTTCGCATGTTGGTATTCCAATCACTACAGGTTTATTTATCGACAGTCATTTTTTACTTGTAGTTCACTGTTGCTATCTGAGTTTACATATTGTCATTTTATCATTTGGAGATAGTAAGTGGAGCTGTGGATGTTAGAAAATGGTGTGTCTAGTGGAGAAATAAGAACATTTCCAACATATTCCTGCATTTGAGTTCAACAGAGGAGTGACAGCAGTAGAGGCAGATAGAAACATTTCTGCCGTATAAGGGGATAAGGTCAGTGGACAGAGCACAGCAAGAAAACATTTTTCTTGTTTTGACATTAATGACTCTTCAAGTTTAGGATGACCTTCGCAATTTGGTGAAGATCATTTAAACACATTAATCCACAATGATCTAGGTCAGTGTACTTGAAAACTGGCAAATGTGATGAAATGTGATCATTCCACCATCGTGCAACATCTGCATGCAATGGCGAAAGTTCAAAAATCGGGTGTATATATACTGCATGCCCTACACCAAAATCAGTGCATGACCATATGTGCATCTCTGCTTGCTCACCATCAATTGGCTTGTGAACAACACTGACCATTCCTACCCTGTATTATTGGTGACAAAAAATGTGTCTTTATGCTAACATAAAGAAAAGAAAGGAATGGTTGAGCCAAGAAAAAGCAACAATTCCCCATACAAAGATCTGTAGCATTCACAAAAGATAACATTATGCACCTGGTGTAACAGCGACAGTATATTGTACTACAAATTGCTTCCCTGGGGCATAACCATAACTGCTGACATTTATTGTCAACAAATGAGATTTCTTGCAGATGCAGTCCAAGAACAATGACCAGGAAGACAACATGAAGTGATGCTACTCCAGATAATGCCTGTCCGCATTTTGTTAGACTGACAAAAAACACTACACAGGAACTGGATTGGAAAGTCTTCCTGCAACCACCTTATTCACATGATCTTTTGCCCTCACATTTTCACCTTTTCTGCTCTCTATCAAACAACCTTCAAGGAACTTCCTTGCTGGGTGAAAACATGCTCTGAAGATGATTTGATGATTTTTTGCCTCAAAGTCACACGATTTCTACAATCACAGAATATAAAAGTTACCCCAGCATTGGCAGACTGATGCAAATAGTGAAGGACAATATATTATTGATGATCAAAGTCTATGTTGTGTATCTGTCATGTTTATTAAACTTGTGGAAAAACACTATGAAATTATGCACCAATCCAATATATGTGAGAATAAAGGCATCGTCTTTTCAAACTCACCATTTACTCTAACACCTTAATTCCCATTTGCAATGGAGTTCCTAGGTGAAGAGACGTGTTATTTCCTGCAGCTGACTATCCCTTTACTAAACTTCAGAGTGGTGTTCGGTTATGTATTTATAATGCATTCTCCTAACAACTTAGTGTTTAGCTGATTGCTAAGTTGGGCAGCACTTTTTGTCTTGAGCAGTAATGAACCACTTCACAGTTTATTAATGGATTTTAGTGTCTCTGCAAGTCCCTCCAATGCTTTATTAATGCATAAAGGTGATTGTTCATCAAATGTATTTCCTACACATTTAATTACAATGAATGTGTTATTTATGACAGGACATGGTAGTGGTAGCAGTTTCTCTAGTATTGACAGAGGTCTCGTGTGGACCAGCCACACAAGGCCTCTTTGTTGTATGCGCATTACTACTACCCAACGGACCACTTGAACTGCTGGGAGTGTTCGTAATTTATGTAGGACCCTTTAGTGTACCACAGCAGCTACGGAATGAAGTGTCCAGCCACAAAAAGCTATGCTTATCTAGGTAAGCCTTATATAACTGGAGTGTGGCATATGCCCCATACATTATAGTTAGTGTTTTGCCTCAACACCCATCTCTCTCATTGGCACAGAGCACTTCTTGGGGTTGAACTTTTTTTTAAGGTTTGTACTGTCCATATAATCCAGGATTTAACCCAAGATTCCTGTGACAATGTACCACCACAAGAACAGCCCCAGTTCAGAGCCCCCACATTCATCAAACCTCTATCCAGCCAACAAAGACTCAGCTCCCTAATGCACTCACTATTTAAGCATGACTTAGGAGACATATGTAGCTTATCAAATGCCATGGATGTGCCTTTCATGCCATAATAGATCCCAGGAACAGTGAGGTATGGCCCTCTTCACAGATTTAGTCTCATTTCACCTACAGGAGGCTGTTCCAAATGTGCCCCAAGAACCAGGAGTGCTCCAGAGCACTCAGTGCAGTGACTCTGAAGCCTGAGAGGTGGGGGAAATTGAACTCACTGCCCCCGGGTTGCATAAAGTCTTAACAAATGCAACAATCTGTGTTCAACAACAGCTATGGTCCATCACAGAAAGCCTATACCTCAACTTGAAGATACATTTCTATTTATTGATGGGAGGAGGGAAGGGGGCAGAGTGCCTTGTATGTCACAATGTACCGTATTTACTCGAATCTAAGCCACGCTTTTTTTCCGGTTTTTGTAATCCAAAAAACCGCCTGCGGCTTAGAATCGAGTGCAAAGTAAGCGGAAGTTCTGAAAAATATTGGTAGGTGCCGCCACAACTGATTTCCATCGTCGAATATATGTAGCGCTGCATAGGCATGCTTTATCGGCACAAAGATAAATACTAGCGCCAAAACCTCCGCGTCAGTAAATAAATTAAAACAAAAAAAAAAAAAGGGTGGAAGACGAGCCTTCTTCTCCGCCCCGAGTTTCGATCACTGTATTGTAAACATTATCCACGAAGTAAATACAAATTCCGTATTGCTCATCTTCGAATGTAGCAGCATTTCAATGTTGAATGTACTACGAAAATCCGACTGGCAAGACTGTGATGTTTTGTCAATATGGTCAACCCTACGTTCTGAATTTTTTCCTACCTGTGAGAAGAGATGGTTGCTAATAGGAACTTTTATGAATTGTGAATCACATACAGTATTCTCTTCGCCATAAGAATAATACGAATATAAATGTTTTGTCGTATATTCTTTCGTGTTTGCTGCTATCTCATTTAAATCCTGTCTGCCTAATAAACTACGAAACTAGGGTGATACAACAGCAAACGCGGAAGAATATACATATCATGTCATGTTTATATTCGTATTATTCTTATGCCTAATAGTGATACAGTCAGAAATGAAGCACGGCAATTGACTCGATTTTTAAATCTAAGATGACTAATTTCTGTGCAGAAGGTAATGTACTAAAGAGGCGTCTGCAAAGAGTTTCAAACGGAGAAAAATTTTCGCTCAACTCTCATTCAGAATGCCTTCTATCAAAAGCAGTCTATTATTTGGTTCTTGTTGATCATTATCAAAGAAAGCAGCAGTGTAAGTAACAACAAATAGCAGTCTCTTGCCATTGTTTTGCTATGAATCGATTCCGCTCTTTTTTTATTGTAAACGGCGGTAGTGCGCACGAAAACAAGCCATTCCGCGAGCGGGTACAGGCCGTAAACACTCATTATCAGAATGCGACAAACAACTCATGACACAGTACGGTAATGCATTTTCAGCTTAGAGTGACGTGAACACCTATAACAAAGAGAACGGCACTTACCAGATCAAAGCAAAATAAACAATCAATTCAAACCAGACGAAGCACGTGAAAAAGGAAACGTACCCGTATAAATACAGACAGAGCGCGTGACGCATAGCAATGGCTACCTTGTAAAGCTTAACTGCTAAGCTTACGACTCGAACCTATTGTAGCTGTATCGTCATTCATTCGACCTAAATTGTGTCTCATATTACAATGGACCAACTTTGTTTGGATTTGGAGGTGTGGCCTAAAACTTTTCTCTCCCCTTGAATTTCGAGTTTCAAATTTCAGGTGCGGTTTAGATTCGGGAAAACTTTTTTTCTTGATTTCGAGTCTCATTTTTCAGGTGCAGCTTAGATTCGAGTGCGGCTTAGATTCGAGTAAATACGGTAGTTAATTCTGCTAAGAAGTACAACATACAGCATCATTATGCAAGTCTTCACACAATGCATTCTGGGCCAAGGTATAAGGCAAAGTGCTAAGAGAGCTAGTAGCCAAGCTTAAGAACAACACACTAGGAGACATAAGTTTAGAACAGAATTCTCAGTATATAAGTTACATAAACATGCATCATGAGTTCATTTACTGTAACGCGTTTATAAATTTTCAGGTGAATGACACTGAAGAAAAACAAATGAGGCGGCAGTTCAAGCAAGCTACAAAGCTGCTCACATTATAGCAATGAGTTGAAATCTGTTTCAGTGGGACCTCCCATAAAACCATATTCATCAACTGCAGAATCACATCCTATCAATTTCGTGCCTCACCAATCCATGACTAGAACGTGGCAACAGCTATGCGACTACGCCGCCAATCTGCAGCTGGCTATGATAAACTTACTTCTCAGTCCATGCAGTCAGCATTGCCACGGAGCCGACTTAAAGGACATTGCACCAACCAGTCACTCATTTTTTTTAGCCTAATCTAGTGTGCCTGTCCAGTCTAAGCATTGTCATTCAGCCTCTGTAACTATTGTGGATATCCGACTTGTATTGTCTCAAGAACTCCCATTGGACATTGTTCTGGACTTGCCGTTATTCAAGTTAAGTATTTTTATATATATGTGTGTGTGTGTGGGTCTCATTCTTTTGATTTTCTGTCACAGAACCCACCGACTCCTTAGCATCCACCAGCTGGATGACCACACATCTGGCGACATGGGAAACACTATCTTCGGTTGCTACCTTGTTCTACTTCTCACCAAACAACCAACTGGTGACGATAATTATTGTATATTTCTTGCAGAACTGTGTTCACCTGTTATGCTTGCCTGCTACATTTCTTAAGTATTATAGTACATGTGTGTTTCAAAACATTAGCTCTGTAACTGACCCAATGTCTCGTGCTTCACAGAGGCTGTTCCTTCTAGTAACTAATTCACACTTTCTTGCAGCACTGTTTAGCGGTTGTGCTATACTTCTTGTTCAGGTGTTATTTTTGTGTGTTTGATCACAGCCAGTCCACCATAAGAACTGTCAATAACTCAAGATTGTTCTGTTTCAGGCGTAGCAGCTTATGGAAACTACGACCAGAATGCTTGCAGCGCAAGCAAACACAGCAGCACTGCCCCCTGTACCTGTATCACTGTCACACCAAGCAGCAACTGCTTCCATACTGCCATTCTGTGCATCTGATACTAAATGAAGAATGGTTGGAGTACCATTCACAGCTCAGCTCAATCCCACTCATGCTTCACGGCGCGCTACATTGAAGATAGTAAAAGACAACCTTATTTTCTTGCAAAATTTGGAGTCTCCGTTCACCGATTCGCTTGCACTACCCACCCTGAAAGTGTTCCTTACGATGGTCTCATTGCTGCACTTGATAAGTATTACGATGAGCAGATTAACGCGACAGCTGCTTTATGCAACCCAATCAGACACACAAGCAGTGGGTAGCAGATTTCAAGGACTTACACATCATTGTCAAATCAAGTGTGAGTGTGTACATTACTGTAGAGATGCCATTATTAGGGACACCATTACTCAAAATGTGTCAGATTCTCACATACACAGACTCTGAAGTATCCTGAGCCTAGCTCGAAAGAAGTTTTGGAACTAGTGGACCGTCAGGGCTCTTATGATAATGCAGCGGTAGACTTTGACTCTGCTCCTACTTGTGCAGCACAGAGAAATGGTACTGCCAGTTGTGCCTGTAATTTGTGCACTGTAGCAATCAAAGTCTCAGCCACAGCAGGATGTAAACAAAACTATTGTACTGTGCAGCAGCATAGTGGAGTTAAATTCTGTCCTCAATGTTTCACAGCACGTTATCATCAGGAATGCCCTTGTCGTAAGCTAAGTTTTACCACTGTTGCGAGCACACTGAGGTTTAATCTGCTTGCCTGCAGAAATGCAAGTCCAACAAGCAC
Source organism: Schistocerca cancellata (assembly GCF_023864275.1). NCBI lineage: Eukaryota > Metazoa > Arthropoda > Insecta > Orthoptera > Acrididae > Schistocerca > Schistocerca cancellata. The sequence goes on along the minus strand of NC_064629.1, from coordinate 376,384,417 downwards.
TCTGTACATTCTCCCATATCTCAGTCAATGGATATCAATGCAATATTTTTAAGGCCAAATAGTGATTCTAGTGTTGATCACTGCAAGTCAAGTGCATAAGTGAAGAAGCCACACACTTCTTCCATCCAGTGTCAGACTAAGGAATCGTTTGTCACTTTTCACATTTCCAAACACAAAATAAGCATTCAATTAGGCACTGGTGTGTCTGTGACTTTGTTGTTGGATAGAAGCATATATGAGGCACTGAGAGCACAAGCGGACTAAGCCACACTTTTTGTGCATTTGAGGTACTGACATGATGTGATAACAGTATACGATTATTACGCATTGCTTGTTGATCTGTTCATTTATCTGAAGGTTTGTCTCATTTAGCAACACACACATTGCTGTTGCACTCAACTGCCGATAAATACCGTTGAGAGCAGGAGTGGGCTATGCATCATAGTCAATTTGCACTCTGTGCTCTCCATCCACTGTCACTGCGTGTGATGCCAGCGAACGAAGAACTTGTGTATTCAGCGTGGAGCAACGTATTGGGCCAGTGAGCAAGTGGAAGTGTATGTCAGTTGTTCAGCATGGAGGTCCCTGCGAAAAGTGTGGAGGAGCAATTGCAAGTTTAGTTGTTGTGTTCCTTTCTTTTGTTTGTGGATAACACTGTCGAATGTACACTAACTTGCTCATATTCAAAGACTCCAGAGGTATCACGAACAGTGACTTTGTTCACAAAATGCAAGTTGTTTTTCATACGAAAACACAATGAAATACAAACAATACTTTATTTATTGCTATATTGTGTAAGAGAGTAATGATCACTTTTAATGTTATGTGTACAATGTTTTAGCGTCCGCCAAGTTGTGTTGTGCAATTGCTTCGCCAGTGGATACCAATTACCATTACTGTCATGTAGTTAATATTACATTGAGGGACGGATATTTTTATTACAGAGATGTTTGCGTCAGATGGGGAAGCGCCGGGAGAAGCGAGAGTGAGCACGGCTGCAGCAACAACTTTCCCAGAGGATGTACCAAAGACAAACGATGAAGCCGTGATACAGAGCCGAGGAAAGAAGTGCCTTAGAAACAAAGATGAATGGCTTCGTAATGCTAGGAAAGAACTGAGAGCTCCAGGTCAAGAGTATGCCAACCGTAAGGGTAACGTTGTACCTCGAAAGCAATTGCGGACAATCAGCGAGTGTTCGTGTGGTATGAGTGCCACAAAAACATCAATGAAGAACGGCAGGAACGAGTATTCAATGAGTTTATCTCATTTTATTTTCCACAAAATTTTTTACGAAAACTGTAATTTGTCATTTCATCAACCCGTGCCTGACTTGTCACACATGCAATGTTTTGCAGGTAAAAATAACAGCTGCCAATAATGATAAGGAGAGATGGGAGTTAATTGCAGAACGTGAATTCCATCAGCAAAAAGCTGAGTATGCATGGGCAGGTTTACAGAGTGATACTTTGCTTAGCAAATCAGATGGTAATGTTACAGTGATAACATTTGATTTGATGAAAACTTTGCCTACACCAGTCATCTCAACTGGAGTCTGCTATTACAAACGTCAGTTGTGGACATATTGCTTTGGCATCCACAGTATGCACAATGATGATGCATATATGTTTCTGTGTAATGAATACATTGTGTCGAGAGAGCCACAAGACATTGATTCTTGTTCGCTGTATTTCATATGCAATTTTGTCAGGGCTGAAAAACTAATTATGTACTCTGATCAGTGTGGAGGCCAGAACAGAAACATAAAAGTTGCTGTACTGTGCCAATACATTTAAGTGGCTCAGAGTTCTCTGTGAAGGAAACAGACCATAAATTTTTAACAATTTTAACAAACATTTTTGGAACAGTGATTAAACTGATGTCAGTTTACATCACAGCAACTGAGAAGAGTGCTCCTCCTACCATCTTCGAAGGATGCCATAGGTCCGATGATGGTCATGTGATATGACCGAAACCGGTCACCTATGTTCTTGTATCATACGTGGTGTGATTAAGACTAAATTTTAAAAACAAAAAATTTCATAAATTTTTAGTTAGTGGACACTCATACCAGCCCTGTGATCAGGATTTTGGCTTGGTTCAGAAACATAAAAAGTATTTTCCTAGCATTTACCTTCCTGAACACTGGAATGATGTGGTAGTGAGTGCCAAAAAAGGAATTGGTTCAAAGTAATCAATATGAATGAGGAATATTTACTCTAAAGAAACATCATAAGAAACATCATAAATCGAAAAATGTCTTCTGACAATTGTAAAGTACAATGGTCGAACATACAGTGGCTGCAGTTTGAAGCAACCAGCGGATTCAAAATATGGTATAAATACTCGAACCAAAGCCAAGAGCCATTTCAGGAAATTGATGTGGTCAAACAAACATCCACATGCATCAGCAATCTCGAATTGCTTTATCCTAATGGACATGTAATAACAGAAGCAAAAAAGAAGGATCTGCTCAGTTTGCTTCCATATGTACCACCACTTCATCATGATTTCTACAAAAATTTAAAAGTGTCTTCAAATGCTGTAGAAACATTGCATGTGGATGATTTTGAAATGCAACATAGTTGTTAAAATTATAGAACCCAATGTATAATGTTACATGTAATCTGTACAATGTATACTATTGTCACATGCAATCTATGATGGACTTTGTGCAATGAACAGCAGAATAATCAGCATACTAACGGACCTGTCATTGAGAATGTTCAACTACTCAGAGTGAAAACAGACTAAGCCACAACAAAACTACTAATATTCTACTATATAATTAATGTTTGTAATGTATCTATGTCAGAATATTGTTCAATAAAACAACAGTTACATAGCATGCATGTTAAAAGGCTGCAATGCATCACGGAAAAGCATTCTTTGTGAGCCCTTATTGTTAGGCCTGTTTCCTCCATATTGACTTCCCCAGGGTTAGTCCACTTCTTCTCTCAGTGCCTTATATGAACTATTAGGCAAGCCCAAACTACATAAGTTGTTTGAGCTTTCTAGTTATGGTGGACATGACATTCCTGTACTAGGTATTTGTACAGTCTACCTGCCACTTTTGTTACAATATTAAGACAGTTTCATTCACAGTTTTGTGATCACGAGAAAGTGAAAATATTTTTGGTAGGGCCTCTTTAGATCTGTTTGGTCTGCACATTCAAGAAAATGTTCTGTGAACTCCTCTGTGCTTTTATACAGGGTAGCTGAACTTTGAGCTGAATTTAGTGACTTTTCCAAGGTAGCCTAGGGAAAGCTAATAATTGTGAGGCTGATGTTACTATGAAAGACAATGCACAACCATGGCCCATCCCTCACACTATAAGAAATCAAGTGTCACAGAAACTATTATCTTGGCAGGACAATGATATGATTTCTCCTGTAGCAGACCATCAGTGGACATCCCCATTGTTGATAAAGAAACCTTCACAATAATTACACCTATGTGCAGATTTCACTGCAACGGTAAATCCACAGACTGTGACACTTTTTCTTTGCCACAGCCTGAGGAACTCATGGACAAACTTGGTGCAGGCTAATTCTCTTCCAAGACTGATCTTTGCAGTGCTTATTTGCAGCTTCCCTTAGATGAACAGTCACAACAAGGAGTTGTTCATTTCTCTGGTTGCCCTTCCGCAGTGCGTCTGCTCCTGCAATTTTTTAATGTTACTTGTCACAGTCGACTGCTACAGTTCCTTCTCGTTTGAGCTATTTGTGTGACACTGTAGTTTTGGATCATACTCCAAATGAACATCTTTACAGTCTCAGGAAATCACACAATGGAAAATCCAGAATGGATCTAACAGTATTATGAAAAGGGAAGTTGCTACTCACCAAAGAGTGAAGAGACCAAGTCGCAGATAGGCACACAAAAAAAAAACTGTTGCCAATAAAGTTTTCGGCCAGTAAGACCTTCATCAAAAATAGACCCCCCCCCCCCCCCACACACACACACAACTGCAATTTCAGGCAACTGAAATCAAACCGCCTGTGGTCTTAGTTGCCTGAGACTGCAGTCGTGTGTGAGAGTTGTGTGTGTGCGCGTGTGTGTGCATGTCTGTCATCTATTTTTGATGAAGGCCTTACTGGCTGCAAGCTTTATTTGTGACATCTTTTTTTGTGCCTATCTGTGGCTCAATCTCGAGAAATTGTTTCAAGCGCTCTCAAGTGCTGGATTAAAGTGTCCAAGACAACTGCACCTCCTTTCAGACTGAGATTGAATATTTAGGATATGTCATCAACAGTCAGGATATCCACCCTTTGCAGTCCCACTTAACTGCCATCAGGGATCTATCAGCTGCTTGGAACATCACTGAACTCCAGGCTGTCTTGGGTGAACTAACTTATTACATTTCATTCATTCCAAACACTATGCAGATTGCAGCTCCACTGCATCAACTTCGACAAAAGAATGTCCTGTTTGAGTGGATTAGGAAACATTTCAGAAACTGAAAGATGCTTTATTGAGTGATCACTATTTGGTTCATTTTGATCCCACCAAGCTGGTCATGCAGGCATCTGACACAGTCTCTTATGGGATTGGCGTTTTTCTCTCACACAGAGTTGGATCACTGGACAGGCCAACTGCCTTTGCATCTAAACTCTCAAACAAAGTGCAGTGTAAGGAAACTCTTGCTATAGTATATGGGGTGACCAAATTCCACTAATACTTATATGGCAGGAAATTCTACTTGGTGATGGACCACAAGCCTCTCACCTCATTGTTCAGCCCTTCAAAGCTAGTCTCACAGTGCAGGATTGGTTTCTGTGACTCTCCATTTTCCACTGTGAAACTGTGTACAGGCCAACGATTAGGCACTTGAATGCGTGCACTCTTTCTCACCTACCAGTCAGCACTGATTCAGCATTTACACCACAGCAGATTCTTGCTTTCACATTGATGTCCAGAACAATGGAACACTTGATGGTTTGCCTATCAAATACCAATGGATAACTCAGGCAATGGCTGTGGGCCCCAGTCCCAAGATTCTGTTGCAGTACCTCCAAACCAGTTGGCTACATACCATTAAGCAGATTAGTGATCCAGTCATACAATGTTATTTCACGCTTCAGCACAGCTCATCGGTCCAACAGGGTGTCATCCTCTTACACGCAGCCAATGACCAGTTCCATCTCACTGTGCCATGTTTTCTTCAGAAGGAAGTTCTTCACCTCCTTCATCAAGTCCATTAGGTGGGTGACAGGCCAGACCCACAGGCAAGCTTCAGGTATCTCTGATGGATCTGGTATGCTGATCTGAGGCCTGTTGTTTCCCACTAACGTGCAGGCACCACCTGTGCTTGTTGTGGGGGCAAATTGGTGGATTTTCATGATTCATGTGTGGACCTAGGACTGTGGTGCATGCTCAACAGGTCACAGGCTAATTGTGATTAATTTCAGGAGTTGCAACCGTTTCTGACCACAACTATGTTGTGTAGAGCAGTGTTTTATAGGCATTTTATTTACTGCAGTACATTTTCGCACTTTTTATCTTAAAGAGAAAATATGGAATATGCTATGAAGAAAACTGTGGCAGCAGTGGCTATTTGTATGCTGTGTATTCATGTATAACTTGAAAGAAAAATTAAAGAAAATGGGTACAAAAAAAAAAAAAAAAAAAAAAAAAAAAAAAAAAAAAAAAAAAGAATTGCCAAGAGGCAACATTCCAGATCTGATTCAGAATCATGGGCATTTCTCTGAGAATCATGGAGATTCACTATGCTAGGAAGAGGGCATTCTCGAGCATTTGTAAAGTACTGTAATTCATAATAACTGTAAAATAATGGACATAACACAATTATACAGATAGCACTAGTATCACACCCAAGGTATAAAAGGGCAGTGCATTGGCAGAATGTCATCTGTACTCAGGCAATCCATGTGAAAAGGTTTCTGACATTATTATGGCCACACAATGGGAATTAATTGGCCTTGAATGTGGAATGTTATTTGGAGCTAGACGCATGGGATGTTCCATTTCGGAAATCGTTAGGGAATTCAATATTCCAAGACCCACAGTGACAAGAGTGTGCTGAGAATACCAACGTTCAGGTATTACCTCTCACCACAGACAACACAGTGGCTGGCAGCCTTCACTTAATGACCAAGAGCAGCAGTATTTCACAGAGTTGTCAGTTCTAACACTGCCTGAAATAACCACAGAAACTGATGTGGGACATGCAATGAACATATCTGTTATGACAATGTGGTAAAATCCAGCATTAATGGACTAGGGCAGCAGACAACAGATGCAAGTGCCTTTGCTAACAGCACATCACCTGCAGCTCCTCTCCTGAGCTGATGACCATATCGGTTGGACCCTAGATGACTGGAAAACCATAGCCTGGTCAGATAAATCCCAATTCTAGTTGGTAGAGTTCGAGTGTGGTGCAGACCCCACAAAGCCATTAATCCAAGTTGTCTCCAAGGCACTGTGCAAGCTGGTGGTGGCTCCATAATAGTGTGGGTTGCGTTTACATGGAATGGACTGGGTCCTCTGGTCCAACTAAACCAATGGAAGTGGTTATGTTTGGCTACTTGGAGACCATTTGCTGCCATTCATGGCCTTCATGTTCTCAAACAATGATGGAATTTCTACGGATAACAATGTGCTATGTCACCGGGCCACAATAATTCGTGATTGGTTTGAAGAACATACTGAGAAATTCAAGTGAATGATTTCATCGCCCAGATCGCCAGGCACGAATTCCATAGAACATTTATGGGACATAATTGAGACATCACTTCATGCACAAAATCTTGCAACTGCAACACTTTCACAGTTATAGACAGCTATAGAGGCAATATGGCTCAATATTTCTGCAGAGTACTTCCAACGATATGTTGAGTTCGTTCCACATTGAGTTGCTGCACTACACCAGGCAAAAGAAGGTCCAACACAGTATTAGGAGGTATCCCATGACTTTTGTCACCTGAGTGTAGTACAAGAAACATTTTATTGGTGCTCACTACAGTGTTGGTTTATACAACTCATCCCCACTTTAATGTTTCTTCCAAGAGACCTACACCTTTCTGAGATTATTTCGGAAATTATTGAAGGTATTTTAAATCTGTCTTTGAAACTACAACAAAATGCGAATTTATGTCACCAAATGTGTTTTGTTTCACAGACAAGGTACATCATGGTAAAACTGTATAAGTTTCTTGATGTGGTCATTGGTCCATCGCTTCCACTATACTTATAGCAATTAAAACTTGCTGTCACCTAACAATCACTCATTCCTCAGTGACGAATTTTGAGTATCACCTGTATTTCTCTTGTTGCCATGTTAAAAGTTGCTTCTTTTGTCAAAACGAAGCAGAGTTTACATGTCACTTTGCTAACATACTAATGCAGTTGCAAATGCAAAAGAATCCTGAAACAATGGTTTGTTAAACGAGGAACTGAGGACAAATCAGGTCAAAAACTTATGAAAAACCACATTCTCGGTATAAAAATAAGCATGTAACTCCTTCATTTGTCTTGCTGCAAATCCACAGTAATTCTCATTTCACCAGCTATAGACGACTATCAAAAAGTTACACCATTCCATTGCCAAAGTATACAGTTACTCACATATTTATCACAGTAGATAAAAAGGTCCATGCGTTTATGATATGGAAAAACTACCTGCTCTTAGAGTGCTATCATTTGCCGTAATCTTATTTCGATATCCTGAATCATTTATGATATTTGAGAAACATCGTGAATATTCCATTCTCGTGCACGCGTGAGCGGGGAAGTGAATGTGCTATATACAACCCATTTTCTTGATATTGGAATTAGGTATGTCAGCTAAATTTCACACACAACAATAAATGGTCTAATATGCACCAAACACGAATTCATAGCAACCCCTATTTTTATTACAATGCATTCAAATTTCAGACAATGTGTTACTTACATGGGAAATCTCACTGGAACTATGACCATTATCAAAATGATATGCACTTCATCATGAAGTTGACATATAAAGCTATAACTAACGTAAAAACAATTTTTTTAGTTGAATAGTTTCTTTGAAATGGTGGGAGAGTGATTGTAGGGTAGCTGACATTAGTGCACTATTCTGCCACAGTAGCACATCAGCCACCGGCTTGCCGGAAGCTCTTTGACTTCCTGAATCAGGCCTGCGCAGAAATCTGCACGTGTGTATCCACTGTCAGGCTGGATAACCAGTTCCCAGAACTGTAGGTAATGGTCTGAAGAGGGGGGGGGGGGGGGGGGGGGGCTTGCAGGTTTTCAAGAATCCTCCAGAAATATTGATGGCCTGTCACCAAAATCCACTCGTGTGTGGCCAGTTACTGGGGCATTGTACGCACTAAGCAGCTCTTCGGGCGCCACTGCATTTGAGCCAGTATGGACACGCAAAGAGAACAATTAACTTCACAATGCCTAGCATGTGTGAAGCACTACACTGCTCCTTCACAAAAATTTTTCAATTCGCCCAAGACCGGTGCCCCTTGAAAACATTTGCATATTGACTTTGAATATCCCTACTGGCATTCCTGTTGGCTCACCGTGGTAGACACCTTCAGCACATTTCCATTCATGGTGCCTGTGCACTTCACCACAACAGTTAGGACTATCAACACAGACGTCAATCTGCTCGAGCACATTACGACAGCACTGTTCTACCTCCATCCAATGGTGAAGCAGAACGCTTCATCAGAACTTTCAAGCAACAGATGAACAAGTTACAGTCTTTCCACACACAAGATCAAGCTTTAGTGTTCTTTCTCTCGTCCTACCTTTCTCAATCACGCATAAGAAAACCTCTGGTGGAGCTGTTACAGGAAGGCCAAATAGGACAATGCTTTAGCTGCTGCATTCTCTGCAGCCAGTGGCCCATCCCCACAGCGCTCTTAGTTTAATGTGCATAATTCGCCCCCCCCTTTTTTTTTTTTTTTTTAGCGACCAAAGGTGCTGGGAATGGGGCACTATCCACCAAAGTCTTAGTCTGCTCATTAAATGTGTACAGGGTCCTGCTGGGCTGCAGAAATGACATCAGAATCAGCTTCGTTTGTGTGGGGTGCATGATCTTGCTGCAGGTTTTCCATTTGCACAGTTGGTGCCCAGGGCAACTCTGTGGCCTCAGCCACTTTGCCTCTCTTGACACACACATCTTAGGAGGTTTGGGGAAAACCATAAAAAAACCTCAATGTGGATGACTGGATGGGGATTTGCACTGAAATTCTCTCAAATGCTGGTCAAATGTCCGACAATTGCTACATATCTTGCTTATAAAATAAAGGCTGTCATTTACCATTTTAAACTGATTACTTGAACTATTTTGAAACTATATATGAAAAATTTTGGTACTTTGAAAACAGGTAATTACCGTACAGAAAAAAATTAAGATAAATTTCACACAAATATCCCACTAAACAAAGTGAGTACAATTGTGTGTCGATATTCCTAATGTAACACTGAAATAACTTGTTCCCACTAATAAGCAGATAAAAAAAGCAATCAAACTTGCCTTAAGTGTCTTTCCTGAGCGGATTGCATCCATAAGAGCTGCTCGTTGATCTGATCCAGTTGAAACAGGGGGTGCTGGCACAGTTGGTACTGGTGGTGGCAATGGTGCTGACTCAAAAATTGGGGGTGGTGGAGGTGGAGGCGGGGCTGGAGGTGCCTGTGGGGGACATGGTGATGCTGCCTCTGAAACACAAAGTAAGAAGCATTTATTTCACTTTTTTCCTAATGCATCAGAAGTTAAAGAACATTTCTAGTTGTCCATGAATTGATAGACTTAACCAGTATTCACCACTATTATTTTCTGCAGAATTCAATATGTATCTGACAATCACATACCTTAAATGTTTTGTAATCTTATTCTCCATGTAATAACCCAACTTTTCGTATGGGCCAATCGGGGTTTTTAACAATACAGCCCATTATAAGACTTGGTGGATGTCCAACAATGTATGGAACTGCATTGGGTTGCACTTATTGTGCTTAGCATTTTATCTACATCCACCTGACTATTCTCCATTCACGCATAAGTGCCTGGCAGAGGGTTCATCGAACCACTTTCACACTATTTCTCTATGGTTCCCCTATCAAACAGTGTGAAGGAAAAACAAACACCTAAGGTAAGACCACACTGAGCAGGAACTGCGCTGTAGCAGAATGGCATGGCATGACATGGCACTATTTGGTATACTGCATTTCAAATTGCAGTGGCGTGACAATACGTAGCAAATTTTGTATGTAAGTCATTTGGCAACCTCCAAGCAAAATAGACAAAAGTGATATTGATGTGATGATAATTTCTTTGTTATGTGAGGAAGAAGGCTATAAATTTATATATGTGAAGACTGGCGACCTTGGAAAGAATAGCGATATGGGGATCTTTTCATTGTCAGATTTAAGAACAAAACTGAAGACAAATACCTTGAATACACCAAGCCCAAAAGAATTACCAGGCACGAGAGTTCAGCTGCCTCATATGATTGTTGGAAACAAAGCTCTTCCATTAATAACTTACTTGATGAGACCTTATCCTCGTACACCATTACTTGACCAACAGAAAGAAGTACACAGTTGCAGTCATAACTTTACGATTTACTATCACAAGATCTGTTTCAGTCTGGAACACACAGAGAAAATGATCCTTGCCACTTGTGTGTCACATAGACATGATACTGTGTTGCTTGACGATGAAGAGACTAAAGAGATATAATTACGAACCTTCCTCACATAGGAAGCAATTTCATAAATAGTGCTATCCAGATACAGAATGGATTCAAAGATTATTTCAATTCCCCCCAAGGCAGTTTGGTCTAGCAAAAGACAAAGTAAACAGGGGATATCATTGAAGAGAAAATAAGTAGAAAAAATTTAATAACAAGCATGCAGCTATAAAAAATAAAGAACTAATCATCTATTTCACAACATTAAAAAATTGTAAATTGCAGGTATTCATAAATTATGTTTACTGTCATTGCCTTGGTAATTTCTTTTGAAATGTTGCTTTTTCTGCTACAACTAATATAATGTTCATTTTAAAGGTCACACAAATCTGGACATTCACTTATACATACAATGAACTTTTAACTGCCTACCACCATATTTGAAAACAAACTTTCATTTTGCATCTCCAAAGAGTTATGATTTGAATGATGTGCAGTGTTGTGACACTTACTGTTCTGCCCCAGTGACAATAAAATTAGACAATGCCACACAATGCATCACAGTTGGCCTGTTCATCAACTCTGCCTTGCAGTGCTACATAGTGCTGTTCCACTGTCGCATATTGCTCAGAGCAGTCTTACTTTTATACCTTTTTGTGCGAGCTTCGATTTCTCTTATTACAATGATCATTTCTCCCTATACATGTAAGCATCAACAGAATATTTATGCATTCAGAGGAGAAAATGGCAATTGAAATTTCATGAAAAGATCTATCTGCAACAAAAAAACCTTTGTTCTAATGACTGCCACCCCAACTTAAGTATCATATGTGAGACACTCACTCGGCTATTTGCGACAGTTCAAAACAAGCTGTCCACCTTTGAACTTTTTCAATACTCTCCATCAATCCCATCTGGTAAGGAGCCCGTACCACACAGCAATACTCTAGCAGAGTACAGGCAAGTATAGTGTAGGCAGTATCTTTAGTGGACTTGCAGGATCTTCTAAGTGTTCTGCAAATGAAGTACAGTCTTCGGTTCCCTTACCCACAATGTTATATATGTAATTGTTCCAATTTAAGTTGTTCATAAGCCAGAGGTATTTAGTTGAATTGACAGCCTTTAGATTAATGCAATTTATTGTGTAAGCAAAATGTAATGGATTTCTTTTAGTACTCATGTGGATGACCTCACACTTAATTATTTATGGTCAACTGTCACTTTTTGCACCATACAGATATTGTGTCTAATTTTGCAATTGGTTCTTCTCATGATATAAGAGGGCTGCTCAGATTAAATATTTATGAACATCAGAAACAGCAGAGGACCTATACAACACTTTCTTGGGAACACCAGATATCATTCTTTTTTACTCAATGACTTTCCATCAATTACTATGAACTGTGACTTTTCTGACAGGAAATCACAGTGAGCATGTAAGTTTGATGCCACCCTGATGGGTAAAGCACACTGTTGTCATGTACCATCTATTATTTGCTTACACTTTAGCAAAAGCCCTGAGTGCTTCACATACTGCTGAACAGACTTCAGGAACTACATATAAAACTTTTTTTTAACCATTAAAATTTGAACTACGTGCTTAAGACAAATTATACTGCTAGACTTTTTCAGTAATTGGCTTTGTATTTTTCTCCCTGTTACTTTGAGTAATCATCAAAACTTATCTAATAAAATAAAAGGCAAGTTGTATGACATGGGCATACAACTTGCCTTTGTGAAAAAACATAAAAATGGCAAAACCTGCAATTCTGTCAGAAATGTTATTGCATCAGGTCCCTGGAGTTTCTGAAAAAGTTCAGACAAACCAATTTTTTTCTTCTCTTGTACAGGAGTATTTGCTTCATAAGTGAAAATGGACTAAAATTAGAAGTAGGGACATGGAAACAAACATGAATCAAGGAACAGACTAGAGTGGAAGGCATATTTATGACTGCAATTAAAATGAAAAGAACTGCAAGGAAATGTATCCAGGTAAATGGATGAGTAGCTTGACTAAGGATGTTCTCCGCTGAACTTCATGCTACAAGGAACAGCATCAATGCACACAACTAAAGACGTGAATGGAAAAGTCTATAGAGTTGGCCTTAGTAGTGGATGTCAAATGGCTGAACTGGTAATCTCAATGTGAGATCCATGTGTGAAGCAGTCACTTGCAGCTCTCTGGAAACTCCAGAGCTGAAGATTACTAGCATTAACTGCAATTATTCTTTAATTGTGGTTCAACTTTAGTGCCAACAGACTTACTCTTTGTTTTATCAGCAATGGAGATGTTATCGTACCCAGCCAAAGACTACATTATACAGCACAGATGTCAAGTATCTGTAAAAATGTCTCAAACTTCTAGAAACAATAGGGTTTTTTTTTTTTTTACATAATCAGTAACAGAAGATGGTAAAATAGGGTAGCTCAAAAAGTCTCCTAACAGACAGGTGACTACAATTAATGAGAAAATGAGAGACTACAGAACAAGAGCCTTGTGAATTTCTTTAAAGTTGTCAGTATTTTCACCCCTTATAACACAATCTTTGGCTCATTTGAGACATGCTGTCCTCTCAGGTAGTGGCAATATTTTATTTTTTCCCCCCCACATACATATGACACTGAATCATGTCTGAAATTCTTTTATAATGGAAGTGGATTACTTTGCTCCAACCCGTCAGGTATGCCACGTATCTAGTACTGTCTTGTAAATGAGTATTTTGAGTGCTTGTGGAGTTAAAGATGAAAGGAACAGCTAACAGGAAACCAAATGCTGGCACTACAGAGAGATTTGAAATTAAACTGAAGACAGAGTTGCAGTATGGCAGTTAATTAGGTATGACTGGTTGCACGAAAACTTTAGAGTTTGCTCAATCAAGGAATTGTTTAGAAAAATGAGAAGTCTTTTCACACTTGCTGACTTTGACCTTAAGAATAATAAGTTGTTCACATCAATAACCTAAGTATATCAAAATCAGTTATTTTTTCTTAGCCATTTCAAGTAGACAACATGGGGTGTCCTCCAAAGTGTTATTGCCATATTTATCTTGTACAGACACAGTTTCAAACATATATATCTGTCTTACTGACATCCCCTTTCACTAACCACAACCTTTTCAGAATGTATATACATTAATTTGCGTTGTGAATGTAAAATGATACACTGCACATCATTGTGATCTATTGTACAAACATGTAACATGGAACTAACTAACCAACCAACCAACCAACCAACCAACATTTTGTGAAATAAAGTATTATGGTCTCTAAATGTCACTGATAAAAGCTGCTTCACAATGAAAATATATACGTTATAGGAAGAACAACAGTATTTATGGGACATAGTACTTTATAGAGCATACATCAGCACATATCGATGGTGGCAATGAAATTCTCTTACCTCCATCTGTCTGTGAAAACCCTCATTTCCTGTAGTTATCAAAGAGAGATTTGAAAGTACATGGATTCCTCTAATCTGTCAATAACTAGGCATCTATTATATTGCTACATGTGTAACAACTTTACCTGTAGCACTTTATATATTTTTAAGAATCTGTTTTTGCTTCAACTGTAAAATTTAGCAAAATGGAGTTACGCAGTTTTCACTGCCTACCATCGACATAAAAGTTCCTCAAACATAACCTAAAACAATAGGAGTTTGGCTAACTGATGTATCAATTACTATTATTACAATGTACTAATTTAATATTACAATGTACTAATTAAAGCTATGATTTGTATCTATCTAGCAGCACTAGCATTGTCATAAAGCAGCTCAGAAACTGTACCCAGGGTCTGCAACGTAACATAATGATTTCAACCTCAAGATCTTTTGTCTTGAGCTACAGTATGCATCAAAGTCAAATATGCACTGTTTTTTACACACACTGATCCAACAGGGCAAAAAAAGTTAATTCTTATATATTTGCCCCAAATGCCATGTCCTGTCCTGGAAGTGAGGCTTGGTGGCTCAGTAAGCAAGAACCAGACTACAAAGGCAAAGGTCCACAGTTTGATCCCCAGTCAGTCCTAGAATTTTTTCCTTTCACAACTTCTTTCACATCCAGCAATGGTTTGACAATGTGGAAAATGCAATGATGCACTGTGGTTTGGAGGTCATGTTAAGCTGGATGTCCCCCTATAATTGGCTGGGCCAGCCACTTCAAAATTCAAAGAATGCAGGGACATGTGACTTCCAAAAGGATTGTGCATAATAAAACACTGTGGCATTCAAAGAATCCTCCTCCAGGTTAGTGACAACTTTATCTTTACATGCTACAAATAGAATTTTCACAACAAATTACGAGGCTAAGCCAGTATAAATATAGTACCTGTTGTCCGTACAGGTGCTGGTGTAACTCCTCTCGACTGTTGTGGTGGAGGTGGAGGTGGCAATGGTGTCGATCGTGATGGGGGTGGTGGTGGCGCAGATCGTACTTGAGGTTGTACTGGAGCTACTGGTGTTCGTGCAGGAACAGGTGGTGGCACAGCTGCTGGTGGTGGTGTTGGAATTGCTGCAGGTGGTGTCACTAACTCCTCTTTAACTGCATCCATGCCACCATGGCGACTGATGAAGTCATAGATGAACTCTCTTGTTTCACGGTCCTGCAGCTGCCTATTTGACACACCAGCCTGAAAATTAATGTTGTGTGGTATTAGCTGTACCGTAAGAAACCATAACTACAAAATGTAATAGTTCATGACTTCATTCTGCAATACATAAATATAGTGTGGCCTAAATAAGTTAAATTAGAATCCATATATATCAGTTTGCAAATACCTAATTGAAGCTTTCCCCATTTAATTGGCACTCTGATTGCGGAGGCCATTCATTGCATCATAAGTGCACCACACATCAGGTGTCACAGACCGCTATAGCAGTATGTCCAACATGCAAATGTTGCATTCAACTGTAGTACAAGCTCTTGAGATTCCTGCTCGTTTACTGTTTTGCTGTGGCTGATGTTCAAGTCAATTTGATAACAGTACTTGATGTTCAAGTTAATTTGATAACAGTACTACTGATCTAAATCTTGCCAAACTTTCTCATTTGTTCTGAACCAAATACATGACATATCAACGTAAAATCCACAACTTTATTCTTAAGTCCAATAACAGCACTACTGTCACTGTCTAGTGTTATTTTATAGTTCCCTGGAATCTGGATAACTGGTGCTGGGCATAAACAATAATATGGCTTTACTGAAGTCTGGCACGAATCACAGACAACTAACATCAGTGAATGTTCTGGGATACCTCTTTTACACCACAGTCAACATTTCACACTTCATACACAACTGGAGTTAAGAATCTGTCATTTTTTTCTGGTAAGAATGGTTAGCACACTAGCTCTAGTCATCCACAGCAGTAAATTCGATCTCAGGTCACATTCTAAACCTTTTATGAGAAAATCAATTATGTGCCTCAATGCAGTGTGTCAAATTGTGATACAATTCTATTCAACTCACTGCTCTTCAGAAATCAGACATCGACTACGAGCAATTGCTCTATTCTGAATTGACCGATCCAAATAAAAACTGCCTTTTAAATTATAATCTGCCATTCTACTAAATAAAAGTCAGGTTTGATGTAATGTAAGACAGTTTCGGACACTACACAAAATTGCTTGAAATTGTCTGTCCCTTCTACATCAATATTTTTACTTGTATCTGCTTTACGAGCTTTCTTGGTGTTCTTAAAGGTTTTGAATTTGATTTATCTTCTAGAAATTATCACCAGCTTTACAAATATGTACTGGAAGACAGAACAACCTCTTATTCACAAGGACACAGTAGGTTTTGTGCAAATAGCTAGCATCATGGATTCAATTAAAAAATGAGGAACAATCAAAACATCAAAGCCTGGCTGATGCGAGAACACAGTTCACATTAATTTTTATAATTTTTTTTTAGAAAAGCCTTTTGAAGCAATTGATGTATTTCAGTGAAAGCAAGAGGTCAAAATACCTCAATTCTAGTAATTAGTTTTAGTTAAAAGATGTTTTTAGTTGCTATTATTCAATTAAAATGTTGATAACTTTTGTAATACTTTGCCTAGACAAAATCCAGTTTCAATTTCACAGTCCTCTGATCAAAAGGAATTACTGATATACATCAAAATAACATGGTGTTTGATTTTTTAATTTTTACATTTTTCCAATGATTTCTTTTTTTTTATGTTTTCAGCCCTTTCACCACCTTTCAACCTGGTTCAATCAAAATATTATTAACACAATTTGCATGCTATCGGCTTTGGCAATTTGTGTAAGACTCCCAAAATCATTTTAATGCCATTAGAATTCATTAAATTTAATTTGAGTCATAGGACATGATTTAATTCAGGTGTGGAGCCTGTCTAATGGCAAGGCAATGATATCATCAGCCACTAGAATGAGGTAATAAGCCCCAACCAAAGTGCAATGGCGCTTGGGCAGTTGTGGCAACAGTCTTGATACAATACAGACAGTGTAGGAAGAGGACATTTTGAGAGCTACAAATGTCAAATGTGCACACATTTCCCAGATGTCACTGTGAGATGGCAACAATGATTCACTGATGCAGCGAGATACTTCAGACTGATTTCGCATAATTGTTTATGTACAAAAAATTAAACTTATGTTTGAAGGGTTTGTGGATTCCTTAAAAAGCTAAAAAACACCTCAGTCAGCATAAGAAGCAGTGGACCTGCAACCCTGGACAACAAATGGCTACAAGATAAGTACATCTACAGGAGCCACCTACTTGGGAATCTACATTATTAGTGGGGGCTCGAATTAATGCCATTTAAAATAAACCATAGTTAGATCTCTACAGGCTTCAGCACTAAAAGTCTAATAGGAAAAATAACTCAAATTGGCACACTGTTATCAAAACAGGCACATCAATAATTATTTTAAAAAAAACTGGTGGTCAACTTCACATATTATTTATATAATTACCATTAAGGAATCGTTAGAAAACTTGTGATAGACTAATGTGGACAGCTGCATCAGAACAGTCTGTGGACAAAATATGATGACCACAAGGACGACGACGACGACAACAACGACAACAACAACAACAACAACAACAGAAAAACCATAGGATTTACATCACATTATTTATGTCATGCAATGTTAGTTATAATACAAATCAATGAAATTTAAGATTTGTTTATATAATGAGAAGGAAACATATTTTGTAGCACCACAGTGAGCTGGTATAAAGCCTTCATCACTAAAATATCTAATCATAAGCATTTAATGCATTTCTTAGGCATCCTCTGCTAACCTGTTTCAAAACACATCCAATAACTATTCATACTATGTTTTGAAGAAAGCCTACGTCCCATCTGCTGTCTCGCCTTATTGTGTACACTTTCAACAAGTGACATAGCCAACAACCAGATCAAGAAAGTGGTGGTATGTGCTATGCTCTGAAGGAGGCTTCATCCTTCCAAGAAATACAAACTGGAACACAGCCTATGAGTGTTCTGAAAGCTCATGTATTTCATCTCTACAATTTTCATATGTAGCACTGACTTCACAGAAGGGTTTTGTTCTTATTAATTGACTTCATAGAAAGGATTTGTTCTTATTACAAGATGTACAACTTTGCTTCCGCTGTTTGCTGATAGGTGGTGACAACGGTAAGTAGTGGTCGAAAGAAACAGATTGCAGATGTCAGGCAGTTAGCTTGGACCTCGGTCAACACAACGTCGTTCAAACATTAGTCTATTTGTGTTTGCATCATAAAGTTGTTCTTGATTGAAAATGTCAGTTTACGAGCCTAACTCTCATAATTAGCGAGAGGTGTTACTGTTTTGTTTCAGTATGAAGTAAACACCAGCTGAGTCTCATTGAATGCTCTCAAGCACGTATGGTAAGGACGCTATTAGTGAAATAACGTGTCATGAGTGGTTTCAACAATTCAAGAACGATGATTATAACGTTGCAGACTGGCATAGTGGTGGGAGAGAGAGAGTTTTCGAAGAAGCAGAAATGGAGACGTGTCAAACTAAAGAAGAATTGGCATGATTAGTGGGAGTGGCACAGTAAGCCATTTCAAAACGTCTCAAGGCTATGGGCATGATTCAGAAAGAAGGAACTAGGGTCCCGTGTGAGCTGAAACCAAGAGACATTGAATGGAGTTTGTGTGTTTGTGAACAGTTGCTTCAGAGGCAGAAACGGAAGGGATTTCTGCATCGCATTGTGGCCGGGGACGAAAAATAGGTTCATTACGATAACCCTAAACACAAAACATCTTGTCGATATCCCAGCCATGCTTCCACGTCGACAGCCAAACCAAATATTCACCGCTCAAAGATCATGCTCTGGATTTGGTGGGACCAGCTCGGCGTCGTGTACTATGAGGCGTTAAAACCAAGTGAAACAATTACAGGTGCTCATTATTGAACGCAATTGATGCATTTGAGCAGAGCATTACAGTGAGAGGCATGATAAAGTGATTTTGCAGCACGACAACGCTTGACCTCACATTGCAAAAGAGGTTAAAATGTACATGTAAAGGTTAAAATGGGAAGACGTAGCCCACCCGCCACGTTCTCCAGTCACTGCTCCGTCTGACTATCACCTGTTTAGATCAATGGTGCATGGCCTGGCTGATCAACACTTCCAATCTCATGAAGAAGTCACAAATTTGATCGATTCATGGATCGCTTCAGAAGATGAATGATTTTTTCAACGCAGGATTCGTACACTGCCCGATAGATGGGAGAAAGTAGTGGCCAGTGATAGAAAATACTTTGAATGATACATGTGTAACCAATTTGTTTAATTAAAGCCTCAAATGTTGGAGAAAAAAGGGCGGAAGCAAAGTTGTACACCTTGTAATTATCACTTTAATCATCAGTTGCCTTGCATAGCATCCATTTCTCACCCTCCCAATGATTCATGGTGCTTTTTCTTTATCAAAAACTACGTTACATATCACAAATGATTTACATAGTATCAGTGAACACTAACAGTTCATCAACTTTGTGTTAACTGCATACCAGGACAAGCAATGAGTGAATAATACAATTACTATTTAATGCTCTGCAAAAACTATAGTCCAAACACTGTTAAAAAATTACATATTTGCATGAAAAACAGCACACAAAGCAAAATAAAAAAGTTGATGTTGAAGCCTTTTAATGCTGGCATGGTACATTTAATAATCCAATGAAAGAGAAACGATTCAATGTACCCATCTTTTGCTGATCTTCATTGAACTGTGGCTTTTGTTGACTAGGAGGTATAATAGGTCACTCAAGTCTTGATTGTGAGAAAGAACACTGTTTTGTTGTATAGCCAATATTTGACTTGTCTGTCTCATATGCCAATCTTTGAGTGCACTATTGCACATTTGCTTGAGCAATTAAAGAAATTTCACAATAAATTGTTACATTAAGAAAGAATTCACATTTTTGCACCCAACAGAATAAAAAGTTAACACCATAAAACTCTTACGAGACCATCATGCGCACTTATAGCAAAGAAGCTTAACTCTCGCGCATTTTTTGTGAACAAAAGACCTGCAAACTACTCGCAGAGGCGTGGCAACTACGATGTGTCTCAGTACAATACAAAATTATAACTGCACTAAATGGTTCGGAATGTATTAGCAGGGTGTATACATGGACAAGGAAAAAAAATTCCCGAATTATTCCCGGATTTCTCCCGGATATCCCGTTTAAAAAATATGCTTTTTCCCAGACGACCTACTGTCACTTAGCACAGAAAAAGTTCCCTCGGAACTGTAAAACTTATCAATCCTTTGAATGGTTAACGTTTTATATAATCGCGTAGAACTTCCTGGAAAAAAAAGAAAAGCCGGAGCAGAGAAGTTTTGGAAAGACCTTTGATTTGCAGCAACATATACGCTGCATATTTTCGTATTACGAAAGTATAAATTCGAATTGCACCAAACACAGCTTGTTAGTTTCCGGAGCGTTGCAACTGAGGTTGTGATGTCCTTTTGTAAGCGAGTCATATCTCAAGCCACGAGATCTCGCCAGCCGATGACAGCAGCTATTCAGAGCATAGGGCACGTGTTATAGTCAGCCACTAGCAAGATTACTGGTTACATAGCGCGAACACACAAGAGGAAAAGTTAACGGTTTACATTAATGTACACAGTACCGTATATCTACAAGAAAAGCTAAGCTTTCACGTGTAATATTGGTCTTTTTTTGGTGTGATATACTTTAAGATACATCACACAAATGTGCCAGTAAATTTAAAATTGTGACATAAATGCCTCGGCTCAAAATTCTTGAAGTGGCTGGTCCTCAAACTGTTCAGTTTCGAACGCTCTGTGATTTAGATATCCATCCCACTTTCACACACGTAACATAATTCATCTTGCGTAAAAAGAAATTTACTTTGAAAGTAACGCTTTTCTAACCACCGTTCGCAATACTGTTAGTTATAGGTTCGATTTACCAGTTGCCAGAGAGCGCCAAAAATGAATTATTGTGCGTGTGCAACTGCAGTGGTGTAGGAAGCCCGCATGTTCGTGTGTATAAAGCACTAAGAGAGCTTACACTACACCATAAAAGAAACAGGGCATCAGAGGATACTCCAAAAGGCATCAAAATTTCGTGAATCATACTAAAATGCATAATTCGGCTTGAAGTGCACATTGGTTTTTTCCAGATTCACAATGAAGTAGGTCCCATCTGATATTAAGCTTTTCAGTGTGGTTTTTGGGATGTAAATTTTCTTGGAGTACCAGTACTCTACGATCTCATGTTTGGTTCTTTATTATGGCATAATGCCATACATGGCAGAAGATGATAATGTGCACTTGAAATTCACCGAACAGTTGGAAGTACCCAAAATTGTTAAATGAAACACTTCGTTTCAAATAAAATGATTGCCTCAGCGGAATTTCTTTAGCAAACTTGCAAAAATAACTTCATTCTTCTGCAAGGCGATTAATGCTTGACTGCTACTAACTTGGAAAGAAAATAAAATCAGAAACTGAAATTAATAATATATTTTTGCCCTCTGTAATTATGTGAATGCATTTTAATTCACTTGATAGCTCCTGGCCACAGAAATCCGTTTTGTTTTCATTTGACATGGGAGCTGTACACGAAGAGAAGCAGCGAAATCACTTAACGTAAACACGGGTCACGTGGAGACTAACCCCCTCCCCACTACAACTCAGACAACTCTGTGCAAGCGCGAATCTGGCAGCTAGGGCACGCGAGAAAAATTTTTCTCGTTTGCATCTGGCTGCTTGCTGCTACTACCGATGCAGCTAACAGCCAAACTTCAAGAAGCGGGAAGCGAGAGAAGGTACTGCTTATACGCGAGTCAAATGCGCATGCGCAACAGACCGCTGGCAACTGGTCAAACGAACCTAATGTGAACAGTTGTGACGTCATGCTCATGGCAAGCAGTTTATTGTTACGAAGAATTACAGTCTGTGCCCTACGGCCTATAACATATTTTTGCTATCTGTAGACGCTTGTGCGTGCACGGTGTTTTGTTGTCGTAAAATGCACATTTCCTTTGCCACTACAGTTTTATTTTTTTCCCTCTCATTTATATTTTATCGCTGCAGTATCATTCTCCAGTAGCAGGATACAATAACATTCTTTGCTAGAGAATCAATTCTGCAGTCAAAACTACAAAAATGTAACTGAAAGCTAAAACAATGAAAAATTCCCGGAATTCCGAAAAATTCCCTGGTTTTTCCCGGTTTTCTCCTGGATGAAAAAATTCCCGGGTTTTTCCCGGAATTCCCGGTTGTCCCGGGTCGTATACACCCTGTATTAGGTGATACTGCTAACTTACGTTTGTCTCCAGATATTTCTTCATGAAATTAATATTGGAAATAACATCCACTTCTAACTACAGTGAAAATATGGATAAGTTGCCTATTTTTACGAATAGAAAAATCTGAGAATCAAAATAGTCTTAAAATATATTTTAAAAAGTTCAGAATTAAATATTGGAAGTTCCAAAATACTTCATGTGAAAAAGTTTATGTACATTTAAAAATATTGTATTTTTGTATCAAGTGAAGTTAGCTACATTTTTGGAATAGAATGACGACCATTTATCTAAGGAATAATAAATTACAGTTTGGTAAAGCTTATATAAAATTTGGAGATTTGGTGGGTACAAGGCACATTCAGTATTAATTGAGTGGTTGAAATGAATGCAAATTATATCCTTTACAGACACAAATTCTCCAATAAATTACATTTATGGTTACTGATAAGTGAAATTTATAGAATGGCCAACTTTTTGTGATTATATGTATATACACTGTAACTCAAAACAATGTTTTTCATAATTTATACATAATACGAAACAAGTGTAACTCGAAAAGAATCCATATCTCACAAACTTGTACAAAATCACGATCACATATATTACAACAGAGAATGGATCAAGTTCATAACAAGTGAAAGTAGTATCAGAAGATTCATTTGGACTAATTACCCTTAAGCTTGACCTGTTACAACATGTTTGACTTTTCCAAATGTTCCTCCTGTTTGAATCACAAGCAAGTGATGGAAAGTCATTTATTAACTTCACCGAAAGTAAAATGAAACACAGTTATGACCTACCACAAACAACCCAAACTACCACCACTAGACATAAAAATCATAAATTATTCTCCACAACAACAGATGGCGAATCCTTTAATGATTTCTCTGAACTCTCTTCCTAGCATCCTCAGTTACAAAGAAACTGGCACACACTTCTGAAAGTGCAAACTTCTGTAATTTTGTTTTAAAAACCTATTGTGCTTTTTCTGATCTGTTTGTTCACCTTTTCACCACAGTAATTATTAGATGTTTTAGAATTGATTTGGATGAGATGTAAAAAGTCCAAGCAAAATTTCTATGAAAAAGTCAGAGATCAAATTAAGTGCTCTTTTGCAAAGGAGTATGTACTGAAAAGCTTGGTGTCAACAAACCTTAACAAAAAATTGTTTCAGCTGAGGATCATCAACATTATCCAAGTCAAATCCTTTATTTGGATCCCATCCCACATGAGTCACATGACGGAAATCCTTTGGGCCACTTATATCAGCCTTTGTTATACGTCTTTTTGGATCCTTTTCCTTCCTTTTGCCAGAGCCTGCAAAATTTGGTACCACATCAGAATTACTACACACATGAAAAAATAAGTGCTTCCAGAGCAATGGAGCTGAGAAAGTAACAGTTTCTACAAGAAATTGAATATTAGTTTCGAAACTAAGTTTATTTGAATAAATAGAAAAAATATAGGATACCCCAGGCACAAAGCTTCTGTTATACAAGCAAATTAGAATTCCTCGACAGTTACTACGTTTAGCAAGACAAACACACAGTACATGTAATGTAAGTCCAGTTCATCTATGCACAGACAAATGAACAGTAAGTAGGCAAACCAATTTTCAAACTTGACTAGGTTTTATAAGGGAACTCCTAAGATGAGTGAGAACTATACTGCAAGAAACCACATTTCAAGGTGCTATAGTGCACAATAGTTATGTTGGTCAGTTATAAAACTACTTCTAAAACTGTACAGGTTTCTGCTTATCGTTCTTTCAAAAAAAAAAAAAAAAAAAAAAGAAGAAGAAGATGAAACCCTAGCACATAAAATTATTTCATTCTTGTTAATTACATTTAAAATTTAAGAATAAACATAAAATGAAGATATGTGAAGAGGAAAGGTGAGCAATCAGCCTTACTGAATGTCAAGATTTCCACACAAAATGAATCATGCTATCTTAAACGGTCACACCTCGGCTTGAAACAGGTACATTATTGTAGTGAGCAGAATGAAGTATCTTTGCAAAATTGAGGGACCTGACAAATTGCAAGAAATAGAGGAGAAATGGATAAGTCTAGACTGAAAATTTCTACACAGCACAAAATGCAATAGAAAGGACAGGGAATGATTGCATGGGGGAAATATATACTGACGTATGAAGGAGGGGATACAGGCTATCATGGTATGGGTCTTCTTATATGTATCTCAATGAAGGCAAATGTAATTAGGTGTATAGAAGCATAATAGGAAAAGAAAGCCTGCATGACGTCAGTAATGATAATGGGCTAAGGCTGTTAGACTTCACTAACGTGAAGGGGATGATGATAAAAAGCACATGGTGTCCAAGGAAAGACATTAAGAAGTGTACTTTGGCATTGCCAGACAGATTTACAAGAAATCAAATAGACAATGTGATTAAAAATGTGTGTCACACATCAGACATTATTGAAATCAGTAGCAGTAAAGGCGACAAATGGAGACACAGATCATTACTTAGATTGTGTCAGATATAAACAGGAGATAGATATGGCAAGATTGGTTGGTTGGTTTGTGGGATTAAAGGGACCAGACTGCTATGGTCATCGGCCCCTTTTTCCAAATACTAAAAACACCCACAGAGAATAAAAAACGTTCAACAGAATAAGAGACAGAAGACACAGAACAAAAGAAACGTAGACAAGGACCAGACAAAACGAAATAAAATCACACAGAGTGTGACGGTGGTTGGCTGACCATAGGAACAAAAAAAGGAAAAGCCAACCACCGAAAACACATTAAAAACTGAGTTGAAAACCGTAGGCCAAAGGCCAGAATCAATACAAGACAATAAAATAAAACATAAACACTCATGTTAAATGATAAAAAACCCTTGCCCGAATAAAATGCAAAAGTAAGTCCACCATGGCAGAGTCATCTAGTAAAAGTGCAGAGAGCGCATCAGACAGCGCAAACGTCTGCCTGAGCACAGATAAAAGTGGACTGTCCAACAAAATGTGGACCACTGTCAATGCCGAACCGCAGCGACAGAGAGGAGGGACCTCACGGCGCAATAAGTAGCAGTGGGTCATCCACGTGTGCCCAATACGCAGTCGGCAGAGGACGACAGACTCCTTGCGAGAGACGCGCAAGGAGGAGTGCCACACAGTCGTCGTCTCCTTGACGGCACGGAGTTTGTTACGGGTGGTCAGACCGCGCTATTCAGCGGTGCAGAGCGAGATAACTTTGTGGCGTAAGACCGCCCTCAAATCAGTCTCCGGAAGGCCGATGTCTAGAGTGGGTTCACTGGTGGCCTGTTTGGCCAGGCGGTCAACACGTTCATTGCCCAGGATACCGACGTGACCGGGGATCCACACAAAGACCACAGAGTGGCCGCAAAGGGCAAGAGTATGCAGGGACTCATGGATAGCCATCACCAGACGAGAACGAGGGAAACACTGGTCGAGAGCTCGTAAACCGTTCAGGGAATCGCTACAGATAACGAAGGACTCACCTGAGCAGGAGTGGATATACTCTAGGGCACAAAAGATGGCAACCAGCTCAACAGTGTAAACGCTGCAGCCATCCGGTAAGGAACGTTGTTCGGAATGGTCCCCTAGAGTTAGCGCATACCCGACACGACCAGCAACCATCGAACCGTCAGTGTAAACAATGCCAGAGCCCTGATACGTGGCCAGGATGGAATAAAAGCGGCGGCGGAAGGCCTCTGGAGGGACTGAGTCCTTCGGGCCCTGTGCCAATTCGAGCCGAAGGCAAGGGCGAGGAACACACCATGGGGGTGTATGCAAAGTGGCCCGGAAAGGAGGTGGAACAGTGAAAACCCTAAGCCCGGAGAGAAGCTCTTTGACGTGGACCGCGATCGTACAACCAGACCGGGGCTGACGTTCTGGCAGGTGGACGACCGACTGCGGGAACAGGAGACGATAGTTTGGATGCCCAGGCAAGCTAAAAACATGGGCAGCATAAGCGGCCAGCAAACGTTGGTGCCGTAAATACAGGGGAGGGACACCTGCCTCCACTAGTACACTGTCCACAGGGCTGGTGCGGAAGGCACCAGTGGCAAGTCGTATTCCGCTGTGTAGTATTGGGTCCAGTACCCGCAACACAGATGGGGAAGCGGAGCCATAAGCCAGGCTCCCATAATCCAGACGGGACTGGATTAACGCCTGGTACAGCCGTAACAAGGTAGATAGGTCGGCACCCCAGCTGGTGTGGCTCAAGCATCGCAGAGCATTGAGATGCCGCCAACACGCCTGTTTAAGCTGCCGAATATGAGGCAGCCAAGTCAACCGGGCATCTAAAACTACACCCAAAAACCTGTGGGTCTCCACCACAGCAAGACGTTCGGCATTGAGATAAAGCCGGGGCTCAGGATAGACTGTTCGGCGCCGGCAGAAATGCATAACGCGGGTCTTGGCAGCCGAAAACTGAAAACCATGCGCTACAGCCCAAGACTGCGCCTTGCGGATAGCGCCCTGTAGCTGAAGTTCTACGGCTGCAATGCCACTAGAGCTGTAGTAAACGCAGAAGTCGTCAGCATACAGGGAAGCGGCGACTGAATGTCCCACCACCACAGCGAGCCCGTTTATTGCGATTAAAAACAGGCAGACACTGAGGACAGATCCCTGTGGTACCACGTTCTCCTGGACTCGGGAGGAACTATGAAAGGCCGCAACTTGCATGCGGAAGGTACGATACGACAGAAAATTTCTGATAAAGATCGGCAGAGGGCCCCGAAGACCCCATCCATGAGGCGTAGAAAGGATGTGATGACGCCATGTTGTATCGTACGCCTTCTGCATGTCGAAAAAGACAGCGACCAGGTGCTGACGGTGGGCAAAGGCAGTATGGATGGCCGACTCCAGGCTCACCAGATTGTCGGCGGCGGAACGGCCTTTACAGAACCCACCCTGAGACAGAGCCAGAAGGCCCCGAGACTCCAGTACCCAATTCAAGCGCTGGCTCACCATCCGTTTGAGAAGCTTGCAAAGAACGTTGGTGAGGCTAATGGGGTGGTAGCTGTCCACCTCCAAAGGGCTCTTGCCCGGTTTCGAAACGGGGATGACAATGCTTTCCCGCCATTGCGACGGAAACTCACCCTCGACCCAGAGACGGTTGTAAAGGTCGAGGAGGCGTCGCTGGCAGTCCACTGAAAGGTGTTTCAGCATCTGACAGTGGATGCGATCTGGCCCGGGAGCGGTACCAGGGCAAGCGGCAAGGGCACTGTGAAATTCCCACTCACTGAATGGAGCATTGTAGGATTCAGAAGTGTGGGTGCGAAAAGAAAGGCTCCGACGTTCCATCCGCTCTTTAATGGAGCGGAAGGCCTGGGGGTAATTCGCAGAAGCGGAACTCATAGCAAAATGCTCTGCTAAGCGGTTTGCAATGACTTCGGAGTCAGTACAAACTGCTCCATTCAGTGAGAGCACAGGGACGCTGACAGGGGTCCGATAGCCGTAGACGCGTCGAATCTTGGCCCAGACCTGCGATGGAGTGACATGGATGCCAATGGTGGACACATACCGCTCCCAGCACTCCTGCTTGCTTTGGCGGATAAGGCGGCGGGCCCGCACACGCAGCCGTTTGAAGGTGATGAGGTGTTCAATGCAGGGATGTCGCTTGTGACGCTGTAGCGCCCGCCAGCGATCTTTAATCGCTGCAGCGATCTCAGGCGACCACCAAGGCACAGTCCACCGCCGAAGGGACCCAGAGGAACGGGGAATGGCAGATTCGGCGGCAGTAACGATGCCGGTGGTGACCGATTGAACCACCGCATCAATGTCATCATTAGAGAGAGGCTCAATAGCGGCAGTCGAGGAGAACAAGTCCCAGTCAGCCTTATTCATAGCCCATCTGCTAGGGCGCCCAGAAGAGTGATGCTGTGGTAGTGACAGAAAGATCGGAAAGTGGTCACTACCACACAGGTCGTCATGCACACTCCATTGGACAGACGGTAAGAGGCTAGGGCTACAGATTGAAAGGTCAATGGCGGAGTATGTGCCATGCGCCGCACTGAAGCGTGTGAAGGCACCATCATTTAAAATTGAGAGATCGAGCTGCGACAATAAATGCTCAACGGTGGCGCCTCGACCTGTTGCCACTGACCCACCCCACAGAGGGTTATGGGCGTTGAAGTCGCCCAATAGCAAGAAAGGTGGCGGCAATTGGGCTATCACCGCAGCCAGGACATTCTGCGAGACATCACCATCCGATGGAAGGTAAAGACTGCCGACGGTAACAGCCTGTGGCGTCCACACCCGAACAGCGACAGCCTCTAAAGGTGTTTGGAGAGGGACAGACTCGCTGTGCAGAGTGTGAAGGACATAGAGGCAGACGCCACCACACACCCTTTCATATGCTGCCCGGTTCTTATAATAACCCCGATAGCCACGGAGGGCGGGAGTTCGCATTGCTGGAAACCAAGTTTCCTGAAGAGCAATGCAGAAGAAAGGGTGAAGGCTGATAAGTTAGCGGAGCTCAGCTAGATGGTGGAAGAAACCGCTGCAGTTCCACTGGAGGATGGTATTGTCCATGGCAGAGAAAGGCGTGACGGGACTGGGAAGGCAGATTACGCCGCTGGGTCACCTGCTGCCTCCGATGGAGCACCATTGCAAGTGCTATCCATTGCGTCTGAGGGACCGGCGAGAGCGAGGTCCTCAGCGGACGCAAGGATCTCCACCTCATCGTCAGACGCGGAGCTTTTAGGTAGCGGTGGAGTAGGTACCACCGCAGGTGTCTTGGTCTTACGGGTCTTCAAAGTAGTTTTCTCTCGCTGTTCCTTTGGTTGCCGTTGTTGAGAGGGCTTATTGGAGTCAGTCTCCGGGACCGAAGAGGATCGCGAAGCCTGTCGACCAGCGACCTGTGGCTTCTTCAGCCACTGGTTGGTGTCTGCTGTGCCGCTGGTAGGAACCTGGGAAGGGAGTGACCCGAGGGATCCCTTCCGAGCGAGAGAAGCCGAAGAAGACATACGCTTCTCCGGCTTAGAAATGGGGACTGGTGTCCCCAATGGTTTAGTGGGTGCTGCTCCCGAGGTAGATGGTGTGGGAGCAACAGCGAGAGAAGGGGCCCCCATTGTCAAGGGGGCAGGTGAGGTCCTCTGACTCTGAGAGCTGACTGTATGTCTTGCAGCTGAAGGAGCTGGAGCAGGAGTGACAGTGGAGGCATAAGATGACATCATGCGCACGGGATGTAGCCATTCAAATTTCCGCTTAGCCTCAGTGTAGGTCAGTCGGTCCAAGGTCTTATATTCCATGATTTTGCGTTCTTTCTGTAAGATACTGCAGTCCGGCGAGCAAGGGGAATGAGGCTCTCCACAGTTGACACAGACGGGAGGCGGAGCACATGGAGTATCGGGATGAGATGGGCGTCCACAATCTCGACATGTGAGGCTAGAAGTACAGCGAGAGGACATATGACCGAACTTCCAGCACTTAAAGCACCGCATCGGGGGAGGGATATAGGGTTTGACGTCACATCGGTAGACCATCACCTTGACCTTCTCTGGTAATGTATCACCTTCGAAGGCCAAGATGAAGGCACCGGTAGCTACCTGATTGTTCCTCGGACCCCGATGAACGTGCCGGACGAAATGTACACCTCGGCGCTCTAAATTGGCGCGCAGCTCGTCATCAGACTTCAAAAGTAGGTCCTGATGGAAAATAATACCCTGGACCATATTTAAACTCTTATGTGGGGTGATGGTAACGTTAACATCCCCCAACTTGTCACAAGCAAGTAACCTACGTGACTGGGCAGAGGATGCCGTTTTTATCAAAACTGACCCAGAGCGCATTTTGGACAAGCCCTCCACCTCCCCAAACTTGTCCTCTAAATGCTCTACAAAGAACTGAGGCTTCACGGATAGAAACGAGTCACCATCAGCTCTGGTACAGACGAGATACCTGGGCGAATACACGTCACTGTCATTCATTGCCTTTCGTTCCTCCCATGGTGTGGCCAGGGATGGGAACGATTTGGGGTCATAAACGTTAGCTTTAAAATGAGCCCTCGAACGCTTAGAGACTGCTGGTGGCTGGCCGCCAGTGAGAGATGATGTACCATGCTTCGTTGCGGGTCATCCGCCCTGATGCCACCTACTCCGACCAAGGGCCCTCCCGACGGGCGCCACCCAGCCGCAGCAATAGCCACCTGGCAGGATGGCCATTGCCGGGAGTCCTGATGCCCCAGGGAGATGGGCATCTACTCCTTGGCATACGTGGGGAGTTAACGGCGCAGGCATCAGTAGAGCGATCCCTGTGTTGTCAGGGGGGGCTACAACCAACAGGGTACATGGCGGCCCCACCACAACGGACTGCCTACCGTGCTGGATCTTAGGTGCAAAAATGTCCAAGGTCGTCGTCGCAGTTAAAAGCAACACAACAGAGTGCAGCGTGGTAATCGCACCCAGGGACATATCCTCGCCCAAGAGATGGAAAACGAGCGGGACACCATGGCAACGATGAAAAAGCCAGCTAAAGGTCTCAATGCACAACGGATACAGTGCACCATGTAAGGCGCCCTTCCCCAATTGGCTCGCTCTTCGGAATAATTTAGAAAGATGGAGGTCAAACCCGAGAGGGGACCATCACATAAGGCTGAAACATGTGAGACTCCTTTTAGTCGCCTCTTACAACAGGCAGGAATACCGAGGGCCTATTCTAACCCCCGAACCCGCAGGGGGAGATATGGCAAGAAACAAAAAAAGTAGGGGAAAAGAGAAATGCAATAACGAAACTCTCCAAATTAAAGAAAAGCAGGAAGAACACAGAAAGACACTGGATGAGATTCTCAAGACAAGAAAGAACACAGGAAAGGAATGGGATGTGAAAACTAAATGGGAGGTACTGAAAATGGCCATCAGCATAGTCATGGAAGGAATACAGGGGAGAGCAGAATGCAAAAGAACAGGGAAATGGTTCAACAAGGAGTGCTCATCAATACTCCAAGGGAGAAATGAAGCAAGGCAAAGAATGCTGCCAAAGAAAATAAGACTAGCAGTGGAAAACAATAGAGAGAAGAGGCAAAGAGCAGATAAGTTATGTAGGATGAAGAAAAGGCAGAATAAATGGAGGAACATATAACAGTTGGATGAAATGAGGGACAATAATAAGACACAGAAGTTCTATGAAAAACCTAGAGAAATGACAAAAGGATTTCAACATAGAGTAGTTTTCTGTAAGGATAACTGGAGACAAAAGTAAACTTTTGGGAAGATGGCAACAGTATTTTACTGAGATACTTGATGGAAAATGGGGGAAGTAAATGGGAGGAAAGCTTGAATGAGGAAAAGGAGGAACCAGAACTGGAATTAGAATTTTAAGCAGGGAACAGGAACTCAAACCACCAGACTTACAGGAAGTGAAGAATGCAATCAAAAACTTAAGGAATAATAAAGCAGCAGGAGAAGATGGTACAGATGCTGAATTACCAAAATTTGGGGGAAAGACAATGGAGTAGAGTGTTAATGAATTGAGATATGAAATAGTGATAAAGAAAGAAATGTCGAAGTATTGGTATATGAGATAATCTGCTGAATACATAAGAAAGGTTATAAGGCAGAATGTAGCAATTACCACAGGATTACTCTCTTAGATACAATGTATAAGATGTTTAGTAAGATTTTAGCCTCACAGAATGCTGGCTGGAAAGGATAATAGGGGATTAACAGGTTAGATTAGGAAGAAATAAATCCACAATTAACCACATATTTTTACTGAGAGAAATGTTAGAGAAATTTTATGAATATGACACACAACTTCATCATTTGAAACTTTTTGGCAAATTAAAACTGTGTGCCAGACCAAAAATCAAACGCAGGACTTTTGCCTTTCATGGGCAAGTGCTCTACTGATATACCCAAGCATGACTCACAACCCATTTTCACAGCTTTACTTCTGCCAGTACCTCATCTCCTACCTTCCAGAGTCGTGAGTCATGCTTGGGTAGCTCAATCGGTAGAGCACTTGTCCGCAAAAGGCAAATGCCCCAAGTATGACTCTCCGTCCAGCACACAGTTCAATCTGCCAGGAAGTTTCATATCAGCGCACATTTACTGCAGAGTGAAAAATTAATTCTGGATCTTCACCAGGAGTACACCGATTTTAAACAAGCACAGCTTAGACATGAATACAATTTTCCAAGACATGAAAGATTTTAGAATCCTGCTAAAATTTGGGATATCATTCAAAATGATAATGAAAAGCAACAGTTTGCAAGGTCAGAATAGAACAAGAACTGTCAAGAGAGGTTCCTGTAGGGAGGCGCCTGCAGCAGGCAGTTGTGATCTCTGCACTTTTCTTTAACTTAGCACTAGAGAAGGTAATTCGGCACATGCCAACAAACCAAGGGAGAATAATGTTTAATCGGCATATGCAGCTGGTATATATGCTGATGATGTAGCATTAATTGCAAGGAATATCAGAGCTTTGAAAAGTAATTATATTGCATTAGAAGGAGCAGTGCGAAAGTTAGGACGGGCAGTGAATATAGGCAAAAACAAAGTATATGATGATGGGAGATCCTGGTAGGGATAGAGGAGAGACTGCAATAAAAATAAATGGGAATGATTATCAAACAACAGAAGAGTTTAAAAGTTTAGATTCGGCAATAACAGAAGATAACAGAACAGCAGTAGAAATTCGAGAAAGGGTAGCAAGTGGAAACCAATGTCATTATTCCTTGCACAATATATTCAAGTCCAAAAATGTTAGTAGGAATGCAAAAATCAAAATATATTTTCCTATATTATAACCTATAGTGATGTATGGATTGAAAGGCTGGGAGATGAGTACAAATGAAGAAGGCTGGTTACTGAGATGGGAAGGAAGATTTTGAGAAAGATATTTGGGGCAGAGAAAGAGGAAGAAATCTGGAAAATAAGTCCAAATGCAGAACTACAGGCACATTTTGGACAGGTGAATATTGTAGTGGAAATCAAGCAAGGAAGAATAAGATGGGCTGGTCATGCACTGGGAATGCCAGATACTCTGAGTATTATGAAAGCATATATAGGAAAGCTCCCAAGGAGAAGGAGAAGAGGAAGACCCAGGAAAAGGTGGCCTGACGATATGGAGGAGGATCTCAAAGCAATGGGAGGCAGAAATTAAAGAAGAAAAGCAATGGACAGAGAAGAATGGAGGGAGATGACAAAGGAAACCAAGGTTCTACAAGGACTGGGGCACTGTCCAGTAAGTATATGGTTAGGTGTGATGAGGACAGCTCGAACACAGATTTTATGACATGTTAAAAGCTGCTCCTAATTTCCCACTCTTACATTACTAGAAATAAATATTGCCTAAGTAGCAAATCTATTTAGCAACCCCTAATTTTAACATCATGCCAAATAGCTTTTATCACTAAGAAATAAAGATCAAAGCACTCTGCACAAGGCTGCCAGAAGCACCATGTGACTTAGTCAATCCCCAATAGTTGTCCTCCCCTCATTATGACCCTCAAAAGTGTTTTACTTTATTCTGCCTTAAAAAATGTTCTTTCCTGCTCCACATAATATGGAAAAACGTTTAAATTCTTTGGACTCACATTAACGCATGTAGGAAACCATAATAAATATATAGAGTTATACATGAATTATGACACTTTTACAACATGCTTTTTATTAATTTTGTAACAATGATGTTACTTATTACCAGTGGGAATGTGGATCTGACGAGATGGGATGACTCCATTGGCCATATGAAGATTATCTCCAGGCAATAGTGGCCCTGTCTGATGCACATTAACCTGTCGAGACTGCGGAGAGGTATGAGAACGCCTTGCTACAGAAAAACAATGACAGTAGGTGAACATAAATTAAGTTTCTTTCTGAAATAAAATACATTTCTAAATGCATTATATCAAATACTTTTCAAGTGCAGAATATTACCAGGTTTACAAGTTTGAAATGCACATTTCAGACAACATATGTTGAACCACTGCAGTTGGTGTTATAAAGACTTGATACTGCACCATTTTGTTGTGTCATCAACAAGTGTCACATGTGCACAAATGATAAATTGGAAAAGTGTGTTCACAATGATGTGCTGTTGTGTTCAATATGTCGAAATTTATACTGAACAAAGAGCATTCAAGGACAGCATTAATTTTTTTGTTTTCATTTGAAAAAACTGCTGCTGAATCATACCAATTACTTTGAGAAGCTTATGGTGAACATGCTTATGTTTTTTATGTTATACTTTGACACATTCCACACCCAAGAGAATCATCTCATTTTTGGGTCTATGTAACGAAAACTGAATCTAATGTAATCTAGCTAAAACACTGATCTTATAACTGGTTCTCCCATGGCATGATCACTGTAGCGTTACCTTTATCCACTTTAAGTACTATGCTATCCACGTCTGCTCCTACATTACAGAGGGCTACCCTCTACGCAGATGAAACGTTACTCTTTGTGGAGTGCCTCTCATCAACACTCTGCAAGACTCCTCACTAATTTACTCTGTTGCAACTTGTGTAAGAAAGCGAACAGCCTCCTTAATGAAGCTAACGAAGTCCACCAGTCATGGTGAAAGAGGTGTACGAGACAAATTAACACATCATACCAACACAGATACAGTTTTGTCATCATAGATTTCCCCTTTAAAAATTGATAATAGATCATCAAGCACAAACTTTCTGTGGCACTTACATTCCAAGTCACTAAAAAATTTACTACCTGTTCGGTGTTGGTCCAGTTTGCCTTGGCCCATCCCCAAGACCATTAAGAGATATTCAGTAACAGCACACCTGATGGCTTGAAAGAAATAAGTATGCGTCTGTGTTCCTGTTCCACGGTGCACTCCTAAATTGTATATGTCATTTGCCCTATATAAGATTTTCCACAATCACAGAATCCTGTAAATGTCTACCTTATGCAGCAGTATCAAGTCATATTTGATGGTACCACAAGGACTGAGACTGCATGTAAGCTGTCATCTTGAAGGCATCATCCTCATTGTTGTTTTGTCTGTAGCACCCTCTGAATCTCATGAGAGAAATAGCCACACATCAAACTTTTGGGACACCATCATTTAGTAATCAGTGGAAATACAACCGTTTTTGGACCTTATTAATCAGGGTGGCATCCAGCTGGACAGTGCATGCTGTATGTAGCTGATGTCCTGCTCAAAGCTAAAAGAGAGAGGGTGACTGATCTGATATTAATAAAGGGAACTTCACCATGTAGCAATGTACATACTTGCAACAGAGGCATATGCACTCAAGTAAAATGTGCATACCCACTTACAAATGCACCATGCATGTGCCACCTGGGTCTTAAACAGAGATGAGCTTGGTATACCTTCACTAGCGTACAACTGAAGATGGCCAGAAGAATGTGACAAAATATTATGGCAGAAAGTTTCTAACATCCAGCAGTTCACTCAAAACTTCACAGAAATATTTAGCATTTTTCATGAATGGAGTTATAAATTCATTTTAGTTTCCTTGTAATATTCCGTAACTTATATCTGTGCTCCTTTAATGTAAATTTGATTTCCTTTTGGCTTTGCACAAGTAGTTTCTCTGGAAACCATTGCAAGGAAAATAGCAATATGATTGAATCAACTGACAAAAAAAATTGAGCATACAAACACAATTACCAAATTTACTAGCTATAATACACAAAAAGATAGTAAAAATTCACCTTTATGTTGCTTCCTTGCTTCAAGTTTTTCAAATAATACAGTCTTTACCAAAGAAGCCTCTTCCTCATTAGCAAAGTTGAACCCAACCATACAATCCTGAAATTAAAATAACTAACATTACTTGATGAGTCTCAAAAAACAAATTTCTTGACAACATCGTTAGATTCCTTAACATTTTTCTTTCTGCTGATGGTCCTGCAAAAGAAAATTAAAGACTTTCACATCAGTTACCTAAAAGACACCACCGTTATACACTCATGAACATCTGAACTAGATATTTATCAAACAACTTGTTGCACCTTACTTTCACCCTGATGATGGGGCACATGCCATGACTGGACACTCTGAGACACTCAAAGCATTGGGAAGTCATTCTAATGCATAACCACTAAACAACATCGACAATTCAGATAGATTGTTGAAGTTGGGCTCAAAGCACTCGCAATCTTGCTTGATGGCTTCCCAGATGGAGTTCATAAAACTGAACAGATCACACAACCACCCTCCCTCAGATCACTGAACACTTAATCAAAACAGTCTGAAACAATCGGGAAGTGATGGAGTTGTGGACTGTTATGCTGAAAGTAGAGGTCACTTGCAGAGTGCAGTAAGTGAACAAACAGACACACATGCTTGAAAAGTTGGTTCCTCTATCATACCAGAGTGAGGGATGATAGAAGATTTATCAGGGGCTCCATCTCATTGTGTGTTAATGTCACCCATGCAAAAATGTCTGCCTGGATAATGCCACAATCTGTGATGCTTGCAACATGGTAGAGTGCTTAGCATGGCTGGCTGGCATGCTGTGGGTCACCAGTTCAAACTCAACCAACAGCAATTACTTGTTATTTAGTACAGATCAGTTCTGGAAGGTTCTTGAAATACCTTATGTTTTTAATGGTCATATACTTTAGAATATTCAATGTTCGTATAAATACCAATATTCTGGAGTACTTGATATTTGTATAAATTGCTGCACTCTCCATCCACTAGTTAAATCCTGTTCTGACCACACATTGGTGTCAGTAATAAATGTGCTTTCAGTTC
Organism: Schistocerca cancellata; assembly: GCF_023864275.1. Classification (NCBI taxonomy): domain Eukaryota; kingdom Metazoa; phylum Arthropoda; class Insecta; order Orthoptera; family Acrididae; genus Schistocerca; species Schistocerca cancellata. The sequence continues at coordinate 376,347,322 of NC_064629.1, read as the reverse complement.
TACTTCTTGTACTTAATTGACAACGCCCCCTTCAGATTTGGACTTGATTGTGTTTTTGACATGACAATATTGCCTTGTTGGAAACTGAGATGTGTGGAGTCACACTAATGTGTCCTGTGACTCATCAATCCTAGCAACTTTTCATCATGTTCACACACACAGTGCCCATGCTCATCTTTTTGTCCTGTGATGTAATAAGGTAAGCAGAGGTACATGTATGCCTTGTAAACAGATTATTATTATTATTATTATTGTTGTTGTTGTTGTTGTTGTTGGTGGTGGTGGTGGTGGTGGTGGTTGTCAACATAGAGTTAGTGAATGGTGTGCTGCACTGTGAATCAACTAGTTGCTGTTATCATGATTATCTAGAGCAATCCCAGGTGTCCACAGTTTGTAGCCCTTTATAACTAACTATGGCAACTATCTCTGGCAGCAAGAGTTTCCTCCAAACTGAGATATTCACCTCGTCTTGGCCCACTGGAATGTCATCATACCAATGTTTACGTAAGACCTGAGGTTAGGTGTCCAACAAATCAGACATAACTATCTGGTCACAATAAAATGTGAAAATATTACACATCTACATCTACTTCTAAACTCTGCAAGTCACTTTACTGTGTGGGGTGGAGGGTACTTTGTGTACCATGGCCACTTCCCCCTTTTCCTGTTCCAGCTGTGAATGGTTCTTAGGTAGAACATTCACTGATAAGTCTCTGTGTGAGCTCAAATCTCTCCAAGCTTGCCTTCACAGATTTGCAATGTTTTGCTATTTTTCAATCTCGCGTTACAGAAGGTAATGCGAGAGATGTAATCTAATGATCTCTCAGAGGAGTCCAGACCAGGGATATGTCAACAATACAGTGCTACTATCTGGATCACAAGAAGAACTAGGGGAAATGGCTGACATTCTGGAAACAAAAGCAAGGAAAATTGGACTTCAAATCAATCGCGACAAGATGGAATACATGGTTCTATACTGTAGACATAATGAAACTCAAGAACCACTTCCACCCTTACAGACAACTGAAGGTTCTTATCGTCAAGTCAGGGAATTCAAATATCTGGGCACAGTATTCAGAGATGAAACATCCAGTAAAATGGAAATACAGGCAGGACTACAGGCAGGTAATCGCTGTTACTACAGCTTTAATGCTCACCTCAAACCAGAAGTTTGTCAAGACATTTCAAAACAAACATCTACAAAATGCTCCTATAGCCAGTAGTACTATACGGATGTGCCACCTGGAGTACAACCAAGCAAGATCTGAACAGACTGATGATATTTTAAAAGAAAGTCCTTCAGAAGATTTTTGGCCCAGTTTACGACAATGAGAATGAAAAATGGAGGATTCATCACAATACAGAGTTGTATGATATTTACGATGAGCCAAACATCGTGGCTACAATGAAGACACGACTACTCCAGTGGGCAGGGCATGTTGCTCGAATGCAGGACAACTGATGACCGAAAACTGTACTCAACATCAAGCCAACCGGCAGAAGGCCCATAGGAAGACCTAGAACTCAATGGAGTGACTGCGTATCTAAAGACCTTCAAGAGGGTGGGACTACTGGAAGGATGGCAGAAAGGAGCTGAAGACAGGCTGAAATGCAGTCAATCTCTCAAAGCAGCGCGCGGTGCATTGGGCCTGATCACATAAAGTAAAAGAAAGAAAGTAAGTAAGCACGTAAGTGTTTTGCTGTACCGCCAGAAACAGGTTTGTGTAATATCACAAGTCCTGAACTGGGATTGTCTTATAGAATCAAACCAAGCACGCACCATGTTGATTTACATGTTTGTGAAGGTATAGGGACACACTTTATGGCTTTTGTATTTATACACAGTTGTAACTGATGCACCACATTAAAGATCTCTCCAAAAAGCATCTTTTTTTTTAGTAAGATTTGTTGTGCAAAAATATCAGGAAATGTGATATTGCTGGGTAACAAGTAACAAGAGTCCAAAGACTGCTTCATTATTGTAGCAAAAAAACTGTTTTAGAGATGAAACCAGCAAGCTTTTGAGAAATACGAAGGGACAAATACTTCAGACAGAGGTAAAGGAAATACTGAAACTCACTGTGTTGCACCTTCAAACTAATCTAACAAGTCTTATGACCACAAAATCATTGCAAGTCAGCTGTCACATCCCTATATTCTCCTTTCAACCTTCACAGGCTAATGATGAACTCTGTTAATACTGACATGGCAAACAGTCTGTGTACACCTGGAATGGCCACATCTCAGCTGTGGAGATATTTTGAAGGGATACAAATCCCTTCCTAATTTGGTGGAGAAGCAACTTTCCATATCAGCAGGAAATATGGATATTGTTAAATATGTGATGTTCTGATCAAGGCAGATTTTCTTGTGTGTTCGAATGTAGACTCCACACAGCCATTTTCACACTATAGTGAAGAGGTGAAATGGCAGCAGATTGTCTCAGAAGAGAACATTAAAGTTATGACAATATATTCTTCTGAAGGCTGTAGAGCTATTTTTTATTTAATCAATTCAACTTTTTATGTCTGACATACATGTTTCTTTCTTTAAATAATGTAATTAAGCATGATGTTGAAGTAGATAAATGTAATCTAATTAGTAGGTTTATCTTCATTTTCAACATAGCACTGTAAAACAAACAATAAGCTGTCAGAAGTTAATACAAAAACTGGCAAAAAAAATCCAAAATTGGAACTTTTACTCGCCAATTAACTGGGTCTCCAGACTAATTCTAAAATATAGACACGGAGAACTGTGAAGAATCTGTAAACAATTTTGAACACACTGGTCATTTTGTTCAAATACCAGATTTCGGCTCTAAACTTTTAAGAATAACTACTGCAAATCTGATTTCTTTGCCACAAAAGGTAAATCTGTTTCATACCAAAACAGTGCCGTAGGCTAGGGTTACCACATGTCTGCATTTGTGTGGACACGTTCTCATTTTCGACATTTAATGTAGCATCCACATATATTTTTACGATTTCTACTAATGTCTGCATTTCTTAGTTTTGGGAATTAAGGTGATTTGATTTTTGTTTCCATCTCGTATCATACACAATTTATATACCGGGTGATCAAAAAGTCAGTATAAATTTGAAAACTTAATAAACCACGGAATAATGTAGATAGAGAGGTAAAAATTGACACACATGCTTGGAATGACATGGGGTTTTATTAGAACAAAAAAAAAAAAAAAAGAACAAAGTATTGCTAGACGTGTGAAAGATATCTTGCACGCGTTTGGTGATGATCGTGTGCTCAGCCGCCACTTTCGTCATGCTTGGCTTCCCAGGTCCCCAGACCTCAGTCCGTGCGATTATTGGCTTTGGGGCTACCTGAAGTCGCAAGTGTATCGTGATCGACCGACATCTCTAGGGATGCTGAAAGACAACATCCGATGCCAATGCCTCACCATAACTCCGGACATGCTTTACAGTGCTGTTCAGAACATTATTCCTCCACTACAGCTATTGTTGAGGAATGATGGTGGACATATTGAGCATTTCCTGTAAAGAACATCATCTTTGGTTTGTCTTAGTTTGTTATGCTAATTATTGCTATTCTGATCAGATGAAGCGCCATCTGTCCGACAGTTTTAGAACGTTTGTATTTTTTTGGTTCTAATAAAACCTCATGTCATTCCAAGCATGTGTGTCAATTTGTACCTCTCTATCTACATTATTCCGTGATTTATTCAGTTTTCAAATTTATACTGACTTTTTGATCGCCCGGTACTTTTTACGTAGTAACTGAATTACACCATTTGTTATTTGCTTACAATCAATTTCTTACGTTAAAAAAATTCAGAGCCCATATGATGGAAAATCTGAACCAAGCCAGAAGAAATGATGCAAGTACATTGAGACATGTAGTAGTGAGGAACAGTTTAGTGAATTAATTAAAACTTCCTTCTTTGTTCTCTGCAGTGCCAGCCCATAACACTTGTATTGAGATGTTGTTCTCCTTGATACAAGCGAAGTGTACAAAGGAAAGAAATAGATCGACAACTGAATCTGTAAAACTGATTGCAATGCTGAAATTTAATAGCAAAGACTTTTTAAATATTTGTGTGAACAAAATGAACTGTTGGAAAAGATTCGTTCCAACAAAAAATATGGATAGGAAATGGGCTCTAAAGTAAGTTAGGGTATGTGTAATATTTTTATTTTTCTGTTTCTTATGCACTAAATTTAAAATATGGACAGAGTGCTCTTTTTTCATCCTAAAATTTGAAAGTGTCCTTTTTGCATTCCAAAATATCGTACCCCTGCCACAGGTTAAAACTGTTAAATAATGGAAAAAATCTTAAAACTAAATGGGGACTGAACTACAGACTTAGTCTGACACTTATATACTCAGCCACCAAGCCACACTGTTCTCACACAATTTACTTCCCAATTATAAATGCAATAGTATTTTCACAGAATATACTTCCCTATGTGGCATGTAAAGTACATCACAACATACAGTGTGAAAGTCTGCTCACTCTTTTTCGTCAGATGAGCATCTCTTCCATTGTATCATAGCCTCTTTTGATATTACCAGAATTACTTATTCACAGTTCACTAATGGGTAACTCTGCATTCACTGGCCAGTTCTACATCAGTCAAATGACCACCTTCTCTATTTTATCTGGCTGTCCTCCAAGTTACAAGATGCCTCCTATGATAGTATCATAGACAACTGGAGGGAACGCACTAGTCAGAAACTCTAACTCTCCAGTTAACCTGATTTTATGGCCAACTCTAATATACAAACAAGGAGCACTGTGACATTTTTGTGAAAGACCTTGGATTCTCTTACTATTTTGCTCAATCAGAACAAAAGCTGGTTTGAAAAATAAAGATAACACAAAGCTCAAGGCAAACATGTGAACAGAAATGGCAAAAAACACAACTTACAACTAAAGGTCACAAACAGGTCAGTAAATTATCCACATGAATTAGAAAATTTTGATAATGAAAATTTTTGGAGTGTTGCAAAAAAGTTATAACAAAAATAGCAACAAACGGAGCTTCTGTAAAAGATTATTCGGCAAGTCACTGACCACCACACTTGAAGTCAATAAGACACACCTTGGTTTCGCCACATGTTAAAGACACTCACCAAAGCACTCCTCGAACACCCAACAAGTCACATGCAGTTTCTCAGATGCTCATGCCAAGGCTCTCGACAATTACAATCTGCCCTTGGTCAAACTAAAATAGATTGCATGCTTTCCCCATCCTACACACGGACAGTATGCTCACTGATATAAATGCATCGTGCGTTTGTGTAACTAGCGGTCATTCCTTGCCCGGTGATGCCACTATCGCCTGGACAGGTTTATATTGATAGTAGGTCACTGGTCATAATGTTCTGGCTCATCAGTGTATGTCAGAACTGTTCCGATTTCTCCACTTGGCATTCCATTTTCTAGTGTATACAGCTCCACTCACTACCTCAAAATGACAATATGTAAACTCAAACAGCAATAGTGAACAACAAATAAAAAATGACAGTCGATAAATAAACCCATAGCAACCAGACTACCAACACACAATAGAAAAATGCTACGAACTTATGCACCAACCTAACACTTTTCCATGAAATCGAACATGAAACCAATGGCAAAATAACAATGTTAGATGAAAAATAAAACTGAAGGAGTTATAGTTGTCTGCTCATTGGATAAAAAAAATGAGAGCAAGCCACTCTATAACACAATAAAACCACGAACCTAAGGGTTTGGGCTGGAGTCTAGACAAATCAGGAAATTTTAAGGTGAGTAGCACATTCTTCTCTGTCTGCTAAAATAGATGGCAGCTCCCCATGAAAATTTACTGGTACCCTGCTGTCAGAATAGCTACACATTGTTAAAAAATGAAGCACTGAAATGTGTATGCTACTTGCAATACAAATTTGGTGATCTGAGTGCTCTGCCACAGGCCATTCAATGCCTGTCATGCTGATGAAAAGACTTGTACTCTTCATTACAACATTAATTGGGTGCCACCCATCTCTTTCTGAAATCCCCCAAATGGCTTATATGGATTGGTTGTTCAGTTTATCAGAACTGTTGATGGAGTTCATTGACTGTTGCCAGAATCTCTTTTTGCTCTCCATAATTATACAACAGCCTTTTGTTTCCACCATCTGAGAGGTTGTAATCAGATGGCATTTGAATTTCCACAGAGTTGCACATCTGTTTCTTACTGCAGAGTGGCAATCTTCGTTTTATTGAATGATGAGTGGTCATCATGGCTGACCCAAAAACTTAAGCATGCATGCATTGACGGAGTGGTGGATTGTTTTGGAGATATGATCCACATAACCGTGGACTATGTATCTACATTCACACACTAACAGTTGGCTGTGTAATGTCCATTTTGCCTTGCTTAGCACCTATCTAGGCAACATCCTTTCATGTTCACCACAAAGGAGAAATGGTTCTGGGCAGAACAGAATTATCAGTATGAAATGTCTGTACTCTTCAACTGCTGACTAAGCCCTTCCCACACATTTTTCAGTTGTCTCCAACAGTTGTGCACACACTCCTTAGAAGATTCACATCCATCTACAAACCACTGGTTCACTCACTGCCTTGAGCCAGAAATAGTTCAGTCATTTGACAGTGAATGTCTGCTAAACATGGGTTTTGTGTATTTAAGAATTTAATCACTGGCAAATCCCACATGTAATCACTGTTTTTATCTTGCTCACCTGCATTAACACATGTCACCTCTTCTACACAACTCTCAACACAATTTAGTACATTCCTTGTAAAAACAACAAATCTTTGCACTGAAGAGGTGAGAGCCACAAAGCAAAGTAGCATTTATCTCCCGCATACCTTACTGATGATAAAAAATTGCACAAGTAAATGAAACAATGTCACAACAATTGTAAACAAGAGACTCACACATTTAAACTGATGAATGACTTGAGTTATCATAGTGACATTAAAAATTAATTATACTGTAATTAATGTCATGCAGGAAGGAAATTATTTCTGTAGTCATCAAAGCATTTGAAATTAGCTTACCTCGCCTTCAAAAGAATGCAAAAATGGTCTCAGTGTCTTGTAGTCAAACCCCTTATAAACTTCATGCTCCCACACCATCTGCTTTCTTGTTAAGCAATATAATCTAAAGAAGTAAGACTTCCGTGAATTGTCTTTCACAAGGCACAAGACACCAGCATCATATTTTCTCCAAGACGAATGATCTGGTGGATCAGACACAAACAACTGGATGACGGCAGATGCCAATGCCTGAAAGTGAAAATCCTGATGTAGATGTCTCACCATGTTCACTGAAGGCAGTTCACACCAAATATGAACTGTTATCTGTGAACTAATTAAAACTTCAAACCATAAAGCAGTAGTATTATATCACTGACAAGAAGTTTAATAATTCAGTAATGTTTAATAATAAATGATGATTTAATATTACACAGTGATGATTTTACAATATCATGCTAAAACCAATTTCTTGGGATAGGTAATCGAGTTTCAAGAGTATGTTTAATGCACACAGATTTCTATCTACAGGCAGCCAATTACCATAATCTGCTGCAAACTGTGGGTGTTTCAGAATTCTGACATGCACAGCATAAATTTCAAATTGTGGTAGTTTGGGCAGGGGGAGGGCAAATTGGGACATCTTTGATTTGGGTCCTAGAAAAATGAGTATTATTTTTGTCAGATTTCCTGACATCAGTATCACAATGAATGGATGGTTCAAACACTAAAGATTACATACAAAATTTGTAACTTAAAAAATGGCCATAACCCATAAAATGCATCAGTAGTATAGTAACCCACACATTACTACACCACCACTACAGCTGCACTGCATGGCACATTCAAGTAGTGCACCGCTCAACTGCTTCAGGCACTTCCACCTGAGACCGCCAAGTGGAGACAGTGCCGCAGTTGCCTGCAGCATGAAGCCAGCTGCCCCTGGTGGGTGAGTACCCTTCATATTGTCTTGCACTAGTTCCAGCCAGTCTCCTTGTAAATGCTACCAAACTGTAATGTTTTGATTATGTTATGCATGTCACACTGTGACTCAAATAAAAGTTTTTGGTTTTTCATAACCAAATATCTTACTGTTATGACAAAGAATACTTTCAATGGAGACTACACTAACGTCACAAATTCTTCTCATAGTTCCAAGACTAGTCTGACATTCATTTACCATTTATAATCCAAGAGTGCAAATCCACCACAAATTGTGACAACCCTCAAACTGGCCTAACACATGCACTTGCACTACACTCCCCGCCCCCCCCCCCCCACACACACACACACACACACACACACACACACACACACACACACACACACACACACACACACACACCATCAGCCCACTGGACAACAAATTTTAACAACGATTGTCAAAAAGTAAATAATAAAATGGTGAGTCGTATGTGTAAGAAAGCAGTTTACCACATGTCCCATATCTTATGTTCATCAACTGTATTGGTACCACCATATTAAGGTCACAGTGGGGACAAAGTGCGACAAATCAGTGGTGCTCATACCTTGTACTCTAACATTATCTGAGCATTACTGTAGAGATGTGTATGCCAGTTTCACTGCTCTATCTGCTTGCTGCACGAGTGTGTGAGATTAATGAAAGTGGACTTTCAAGGTATATTTGATCAATGCTGTCCACATGGATTTGCAATTAGTTTCTCTCTGCCTTTTTAATCATTTCTCTAAGTATTTTTGCTTCTCCTAGCTTAATGTTTAACTCATTCTCAAGGATATGTTAGCTCTGCTACATTTAAAGTTATTGCCTCTTTTATTTTAGTGGTCCAGTCAGAGTTGCTCAAGTTATATCCGTTTCTGAACACTGCATTTATACACATACAATTTTGCCCAAATGTTGAAGCACCATTTTCCAAAATATGATACACAAGTTCTTTCCCTTCTCCTGACTTGACACCTTTCCAGTTTACTTTGAACTGTTAGGATCACACCCTTATAATAGCTATCATTTTTACACCACTTCACCTACAGTGCAGTCTCATACTGCTCTAAACATTCATTTTCTGTCTTCTGACAGTTATTCAGTGACAACCCTCCAATTTCATTACATTGTATTCATAATGGCCTGTTGATAGAAACTCCCCACTTTCATTACATTGTACTCATAATGGACTGTTGAAAGAATTTAACTTCTGCACCCACTTCATATACCTACAAACACCAAGAGACAATAATTTAAGAGATGATGCACACAGCAGTACACACACACAAAATTTCATATTACACAACATCACTTTTTTCCATTTTTTTCACTCCCGCAACTGAGAGAGTAGTCCAAGTGCTTCATTAATCCTTTGAGTATGAGTGGTTTCTGCCCAAACCATTTATTTTTATTTGAAGTCCCAGTGCCTTTCACATGAAACCACTGATGTTATTGCAACTCAAATACCTCTAGTTGTACACTGACGTATTTTTGAGAATGCAGTGAATTGTAGCAGACATTTATAGCATTCAAAGCAACAGTCAGCACGGAGATTGGGCTACATGATTGTAGGAGATAGTACCCCCCTCCCCTTTTTTTTGTGACCGTGCTGAGTAGGCCATTGACAGTAAAAGTAAGTATACCTTACATTAATGTAACGTAAATTTGAGACTGAACTACTGCTTTTATGAGTAGTTTTGAAATGAAACCACCAAGGCAGTATGTACCTTTGATATTAATTTATAAAATTTTAGGTCCATTTTTGCTTGATATTTTGGACTACAGTTTCTTTTCAGCACTCTGAGTTCATGGGATTGTGTCTACAGAAAATATGAAATTGCTTTCAAATATAGCAAATGAAATTATGGATGGTTGAAAACTGTACCCCATTGGTCCTAATGTGAAACCACCTCATCAAAACTGACTCTTTACTTTTCACCAATTTCTCCTTGTATTCTTTGCTCACTATGATAATAGCCTAAAGGTTAATATTGTGAAAATTTTAAGATTATTTTCCAATGTGAAATCACCACTTTAAAACAATTAATTACTTACTTACTTTTTGTCAATTTCTTTTCTTGAAATATCACTCTACTAAATATTACTAATTACTTTCCACAGGTAATTTATCTTATTTCCATTATAGTTGTGAAAGTTGAGTTTCTCCCAGCATATAAAATGTTCAAACAACAGCCAGGTGATGTCCTCAGCAACTGCCAACATTTCGACAGGCGAACATCCTTTCATTTTAAAGACACAATTGCAGTGAGTGAGAACCATGCAAGGAAATTTAAACCCTGGGTAGACAAAGCTACACTAAAATAAAACCACCCACCCATCCAAACTAGTGCCACCACAAAACTAAAGACAATCAACATCAGACATTACTGAGATGAATATTAATTGACCCACGGGTGACCTCTGCTGTGGGACCAAGGCGACTAGGCGACTGCAGGATTTCAAGCAATTTAAGCGAAAACTTCCATCTCTACCAGTACCAAGCCAATATTCTGCACAGTATATTTGCTCAGCTATTGTCAGTATGTGAGATGCTTACATTCTATATACCGGGTGATCAAAAAGTCAGTATAAATTTAAAAACAGAATAAACCACAGAATAATGTAGATAAAGAGGTAAAAAGAGAGGTAAAAATTGACACACATGCTTGGAATGACATGGGGTTTTATTACGAAAAAAAAAGTTCACAAAATGTCCGACAGATGGCGCTGGACAGCAAAATGTCAGTGACTGCGCATGACAATTTTGTATAAAAGGAGCTGTAATGAGAGAGAGAGAATCAAATGCGCCAGCAGTCACAGCATGTTGACATTACCTGAAAAGGTGCTTTTAGTGAAGCTGTATTATCAGAATGGGGAATGTGCGAGTTCAGCGTTACGATCCTATCGCCACAGGAGGGTATTCGAATGGGCAAAGGTCTGTTGACAAATGCAGCTGTGGCGAGAATGATTTCGAAGTTTGAAGCCACGATAGACCCTGTAGTGGCCGACCGAGCACAAGGCGTAATGCTGCTGAGACAGTTCAGGAAGAAATGGAGACTGTAGCGGGTTCATCTATGCACAGGGAAGTCAGCGTTCGTGCAGGCGCACCAGCATTCCATACACTACTGTTTGGTTGGCACTAAGGCGTACCCTCCGATGCTATCCGTACAAAATCCATCGGCATCATGAACTGTTATCTGGCGATTTAGTAAAGCGGAGGGCATTTGCAGTGTGGGCATTTCAAAAGATGGTGGAAGATGACGATTGGTAGAGTAACGTGTTGTGGACCGACAAAGCTCATTTCACGCTCCGACGGTCTGTCAACGCCTACAACTGCACAATTTTGGCTACCGAAAATCATAGAACTGTCGTGGAAACTCCATTGCATGATGAGAAAGTCACGGTATGGGTTGGATTTACCACATTTACCGTTATCAGGCCTTTTTTCTTCGAGGAAATGCATGATTCTGGTTTTGTAACTGCTACCGTGACGGGTGAGAGGTACGCCGATATGTTACAGAACCGCATCATCCCCAGCCTGGCTGATAAACACCTGCTAGAACGTACGATGTTTATGCAGGATGGCCCCCCACCCCAAATTGCTAGACGCATGAAAGATTTCTTGCGTGCATCGTTTGGTGATGATCGTGTGCTCAGCCGCCACTTTCGTCATGCTTGGCCTCCCAGGTCCCCAGACCTCAGTCCGTGCGATTATTGGCATTGGGGTTACCTGAAGTCGCAAGTGTATCGTCATCAACCAACATCTCTAGGGATGCTGAATGACAACATCCAATGCCAATACCTCACCATAACTCCCGACATGCTTTACATTGCTGTTCACAGCATTATTCCTCGACTACAGCTATTGTTGAGGAATGATGGTGGACATATTGTGCATTGCCTATAAAGAACATCATCTTTGTTTTGTCTTACTTTGTTATGCTAATTATTGCTATTCTGATCAGATGAAGCGCTATCTGTCGGACATTTTTTGAAGTTTTGTATTTTTTGGTTCTAATAAAACCCCATGTCATTCCAAGCATGTGTGTCAATTTGTACCTTTCTATCTACATTATTCCGCGATTTATTCAGTTTTCAAATTTATACTGACTTTTTGATCACCCGGTATTTGTCCTCCAAAGTCCTGATTGTCCGATCAATGTATGTCACACACAACTGAAAGGGGTACGGTAGACACCTGCCTCACACAAACTAAATCATCCTATACAGATCCTAAAAAGGCCCTAACCTTACACAATCGTCGAAACACACACTTCACACCGTGTTTCTGTAGTTCGTATTGGAAATGCCATATACTTAGGTGCTACCTGGCTGTTTTCATCAATCACCAAATTCACTATTTGTTTATACAATGGCTACAGCACCCAACATTACAAAGAGAGGTAATGGTAACATCTATTTCCTCCTGTCTTTTAGTTTTTCCATCAATGTGACTAACCATTCATTTACTCTTTCATTAATTCATTCCTTCTCAAGCAGTGTTGCACACATTCCATGAAGAGGAACCACCAGGAGTGCAGATGAGTCAAAATACTTGGTTTCACAAAGCTATAGTAACAAACTATAGATTATACTCCCATAATGGACAGCTCAAGTCTACCAATTATCACATTTTATAAGTGTGGTTAGTGCTCAACGCATGATAAAAGTGCTACATACCATACACCTGTTTCCCAGCATCCTGTGTACCTGAGCATTTTCTTCCCGTGTAAGCAGGAGTGAACATCGTTGTTCAAGCGACATTGATCCAGATTTCATTACCTTTCTTCAGTTTGCAGACCCTATAAAAGAAAAGAAAAAAACGAACAAACATTAATTGAATTCTCTCTCACTGTTGGGTAGAACATTATTAATTGTTACGAAAGGAGCAACAACACTTAATGTTCTACAGCTATTTTTATTTGCAAATACTATTTATAAACTCTCTCACCCTGCCCCTTTCCCACTCAAATAGTCACAATTATTTATATCAAATTTCTTCTTTTTTTACATTTTTATTCATTTAATGTATTCAGCATCCACTCTTGTGAATATCTTCCTTAACAGAAACGCAAAAAGTTTCTTTTTTTCCCATTTGGTTTCAGTAAAAAAAATATTCCTAAGAAAGAAGTACCGACTACAAACTATGAATGCTACTTTCACAGAAAATGTGATTCATAGCAAATTAACTTTCTTCTCAAGTTGAATGGGCAGCACCTAGGTCAAGGTCTATAAATTTGTCACACACACACACACACACACACACACACACACACACACACACACACAAGGTAGTGTTTTTCTGTTTCGTGCTAAGTTCAAATTACGTAAAACAGGATGAGAACTTCAAAAACTACATTGGACTCCAACATGTTATTAGTGTTAGCAACTACTCCAATACAAATGCCTGCCAGAGCTAAACAAAAGGAAACAAGTTGCACTTAAAGTATTCACTACACAACATTATGTAAGCCAACATATGCACACCTTGTACGGATATCTGAAAGCTGTATGAGACATTAATTTGCCATTAACACTTTATCTTATGATTAAAGAAATGTTAAAGTAATAGATAGAACAAAGTCAGAAGAGATACTGTTTCCACAGCCTTCAGTAGACCAAGTTTTTTTTTTTTAAGAAGGTGCAATCTATGCCACTAAAAACTAATTGATCATGTCTCCTTTGTAACACAATTCTGTGAACACTAGAAAACACTTCCAAAGTGAATGGAAATTATTTTCTCCTGTAAACCTACCAAGAGTTGGGGGGAGGAGAACAAGAATTATAATGATCACTATAATGGAACATAATTATTTGTGATCAGCCAGTTTGAAGTTTGGACGTACTTTTGATGACATTTATTTTGCCTGAAATGCCCTTCCTACAAAACTTTTTTCTGTGAGTTGAAAAATGATTACAAGAAGTGATAAATGGTCTCGTATCAGACTGACAAAGTTTTTCCAATTTTACAAAAAGAAAGAAAAAACAGGATCTACAGAATATGAGAATCAACGAAGTGAAAAGAAGCCACTAAACTGTAGTTGAGATCTGGCCAATAAGCAACTACTAATAAATGTATGGGTAGTTTTCAAATAGTTGCATGAAAATGAAACTGCAGGACAAAATACAACACAGATACAGGTGAATTGTGTGTACAAGTACGTGTGAAATATACTTGACACGCATTTGTGGGCAAAGTCATGGGTAAAAAGCTCATCCTAAACCCTGGAATCATTTCCACCACATTTGGTACACATATTACTTACAATATGGACAGAAATACTGTCGAGGTAAGAACCACCAGCCTCCTACTGGTATGTGAGTGATAATATGGAGAGAGAGAGAGGGGGGGGGGGCGGGGGGGGGAGGAAGACTGACAGAAAGAGAGGGGGCGGAGGAGATGAACAGAAAGAGGGGGAGGGGAATGGACAGAGAAAGAAAAGAGGAGGAGACAGACAGACACACTGAGGGGAGAAAGAGATAGGCAGAAAGAGGGAGGAGGAGGAGATAAACAGAGGGGGGGAGGAGGAGGAGGAGGAGGAGGAGGAGGAGGAGGAAATGGAAAGAGAGAGGGGGAGGAAGAGACAAACAGAGAAAGGGGAGGAGGAGACGGACAGAGAGGAGGGCAGAGGAGATGGACAGAGAGGAAGGCAGAGGAGGAGATGGAGTAATAGAAGACTGGAATGAATACATACCCAGGCAAAGCTGGGTACTCAGCTTGTATTTTGTAAATGGTGGTTATGTGTAGGATTTTATTTGAGAACAAAGTTTTCTAAAACCCTACATGACTTTTTTAATGCTTGAGGGATCAAACACTGGAGTCAATGGCTCCAAATGACACAGTTCAAGCTGACTGTAATGGAAAGTAAATTTCAAAGTTAGCTATGAAGACTGAAGAAAAAGTATCTAAGCATGGCTGATGTGTGTCAGTGACAGACATCTGGCCACAAGTCAGATTATGCAATTTATATAGAACTTTCAGTAACAATGCAGAAATTGTGACACACACACACACACACACACACACACACACACACACACACACAGAGAGAGAGAGAGAGAGAGAGAGAGAGAGAGAGAGAGAGAGAGAGAGAGAGAGAGAATTAGTCAACTGTGTTTAATCAATCATAGTTCAGTATGTTTAACATTTCTGCATTTGAACCTTGTAGACATTACATGAGAATACCACTGATTGTGAAGCAAAAGAATGATTTTACATCACTTCCGCATTCTTATTATTAGCACTGATATTGAGATGTCCAACTCACTTCTCACAAAA